>NC_141677.1:45945500-46678833 GCF_028749965.1 Puma concolor | reverse complement strand
TTAGCCCCCTACATGCCAGTCTGAATCCCCTGAAGGAATCTGGGAATTAGGGCTCGCCTGAAGGCTGCCCATTGCCCATCCCCTCTACTCTGAAGACCTGAAAGCCGGATGTGTCTGTAGTGTTGGCTTTTGTGACCATCATCTCAAAACCTTGGGAGAAGACTGCAAACTTGAGGGCACCTGCTGTCTTCACAAGAAAGAACCTCTGTTTAAAGAATCCGTTTAAAACACTCTGGGCCACATACTGATTCTGGAAAACAGGGCCTAAATAACGGTATAAACTTCCAAACTCTGCTGCAAAAGCTTTCACAGAAGCCGTATGCACCTATAACCAATTTTGGTTTCTTTTTCTTAATATATATTTTATTTTAAAACAAAGAGGAGGGGGTGGACGCCATTCCCCGCAGAGGTAATCGTGCCGGTTAAGTGTGCATTGTTTAAACATGTTTATTGAAATAACACCTACAATAATATGTTGGAATACTAAAAAATAACCAAGATTTTTATATTTTTGTAAATTATACTTTCTATACTGTAGATTGTGTATGTTATGTGTTTTTATGGGATGCTAATAAATTAAAGGTACAGTGGTATCTTGAAAAACTGAATGTCACCCATTCCAAAATATGGAAGGATCCCTATCTATAAATATGGTATCTTGGGGGCTGCTGGGGACACAGCCTCCTTTAGGAGCAGAGCCGCACCCCTCCCCCCAGGCCTCTTCACACCTTCTCGTCTCTATCCTGAACTCCAGAAAACAGCTACTCCTATGCCTTCCAGCATGCTGCCCACCCACTTTGCCCCACAGGTGCCACCCTGGGCTCATCCAGGCGGGACAGGGCCCCAGGAAGGCACAGTGGTCTCACGGAGCTTTCTCAATCCTTAGCTTCAGAAGGGACATTGAGTGACTGAAAGGTGTCTGAGACATTCAAAGGAACGTCTGTGGTTGCCTGGGTAGAGACCTCTTACTTGGGGTAGTTCAAGCAAGAGATCCAATGGGAAGCAGTCAGGGGTGTCTCCTGAGGTCCAGGGGCTCCTGGGGAACTAGACTGTCTGCTTCTCCCTGTGCATGTTTGTAGAACAGCCGCCCTGCTTCCTCCTCAGCAGCTCCATCACAAAATAGCTTCCTCTAAATGATTCCCTTATCTCCGAGCTGACACCACCTTACAACTATAGTGACTGAAGCTGATTGACCAGCATTTCTGAAGAAGAATCTGGGTCCAGTTTGGGGCAGGTGTGTAACAGTCCTTCGGCTGGGACCTGAGAGGGTGACATGGTCCTGAGTCTTGTTTGGAGGAGACTGAGAGGCCATGAGCTAACCTCTGAGAGGGGACTTAGGAGGAGAAAAGAAACCCAAGGCATCTGTCTTAAGTCTGGCCACTGAGTCCAGTGTTCCTGGGAAAGTGATGGCTGAGGAAGTGCTCCCAGGAGAAATAGGTAAGGAAGGGGTAAAGCTGGTCAGGAGGCTGAGAAGCCAAGCATCCCAGATCTTGGATCTTGTGGGGAGCTCTGGAGCTTAATTACACCTCAGGGTTAGCCCAGCCTTGAGGCAAAGGAGCTGGACATTCAGACCTCCTCTCCAGGCTACTCCCAGGCCTCTGGCCCCCTGCATAGGTGGTCACAGTAGCTCTGGAAGCCCAAGTGCCCTCTGCAGAAGGCCACAGTGGCTGCAGCTAGAGGCAAAGCAAAAGACCCTGGGGGGAGGGCCCAGAACAGGTAGGTGAGGCAGTGTCTTGGGGCACCCAGGGGACCCAGCACAGTCTGCCCAACCTCTCCTCCAAGGGTCTTGGGACATGTGTGGGAACAGCAGCCCTGGGCCTGTGGCCCTGCCTCGGCAGAGATTGAGGTGAGGGTGGTCCCTAGCACGCACACTGCCTATTCCTACAGGGACTGTGCTGCACCCAAATGGTCTGTTCACTGGATGCTGGGGCGTCTCAAACTGATCTGCAAACTTAGCACCTGGCTGGCCACATCTAATCCTTTTTGGAACATTACGGGATATAAATTAATAACAAAACAAGTAAAACTATTGGGGCTTGATAAGGCTCCAAATGCCTTTCTTCTCAATATTAGATTCCTCATTTTTCCTCCTCCTCCTCCTCAATTATTTTCTCATACACTGCTCTCTTTCCATTTCTTGATAAAGCTGGGGTGTCTTACAAGAGTTCTGTCTTAGTCTTTCTGGCACTTGCAGTGTCTGGGGGAGCTGAGTCTCGGGGCCTTCATTTCTGGTTTCCAAGGACGGGGAGCAGGCTGGGAAGATGACCCCCGGGTCCAGTCGTGCAGAGCCTCTGTGCTTGTGCCAGGATGGCTGTCACTGGCGGTGGTGACTGCGGAGTGCGCTGGAAGGAACTGGTGTCATCAGTGACTGCTCACATTTGTAAAGCACCATGAGGTTTCGACACGGCATCTTGTTTAGCCTCCTAGCAAACTTGCAAGTGGATTACCCAATTGTTGCCACAGAAACACAGCCTCAGGATGGGGTAATAATATGCCCCGCCCCAGTGTCTTACCAAGACCACAGGCCATGTCAGCTTTGATGCTCAAGGATGCCTGATTCAAGGCCTCTGTGGCTGGTGCTGATCCCCAGCTTCTGGGACAGTGGCCCCCACTGCAAGCCTATTAGGGTTTTCCCAATGGCACTGAGTGACCTTGTAGGAGAGCAAGGTATAGAAAGAAACGTACGGATGAAACAACTTTTTTTGTCCCTCTCAAAAGCCAAAGATCAACATCACATTGTTAACAAAGGCAAAAGGCTCCAGGACACAGCCAAGATGTGCGTGGGTCCCTGAGGTCACCCAACCGCCTCTGTATCAGCTTGGAGGCGGCAGTGTGGTGACCTGCAGAGCCCTATTCTTGAATGTTTATATCCTCTGGAAGGGTAGGGCCTCATATATTAATTCGTGTGAAAAATAGAGACAGTAAAACGGAGAGCTAGAGACTTTAAGGTGGAGGGGAAACTTTGGAAAACCTCTGATGTTATCTTTTTTCTTTTCGCTGACACGTGGGGAAACTGAGTCCAGGTGCTACCAAGTGTCTTGCCCGAGGCCTTCTGATAGGTGCCTCTGTATGTCTGAGTCACTCATAAAATGCCACGCAAGCTGTAACCTACAACTGATGCTCCTTCTGGGGCCAGGATGGATGTAGGGCCATGCTGGAGGAGCCTGCAGAGGTCTGGGGTGAGGGTGGGAGGGGTGAGGAGGGGGCTCCAGGGGGAAAGGAATACAGTTGGCTCTGCCGGGATGGAAGAGCTAGATTGGCTGGTCGCATAAAGACATCACAGGTACCAGCTGGTGCAAAACGCACTTAGGGCCCGGACCAGATTCTGGTGGGAAGACCAGGAGGGCAGGCCCAGCTTGCCAGCCCTGGCTGTTCAAGGCTCTTTCCTGCTCTCAGAAGCTGCAAACATAAAATCCTTCACTGATAAACTGGTGCCCCTGAGATTTTTTATTCCCTTTCTCTTTTCTACTCTCAGAGAAAATGATGCGCACTCAAGCTTTGCAGTACTTTTCCTACCTCTTTTATTTCTAATCCCATTCTAAATTCCTCCGTCTCCCCCAGCAGTCTTGCCTGTATGAGTAGGGGGTGAGCAGAGGAATGCACCTGTGTATTCAATTATTTGGCACCTACTGTGTGCCAAATACCGTGCAAGTATGTATAAAGTATACACATACTTTATCTCTTGGAAGGCTTGTATGAATTCTCTTATCAAAACCAATGTGCAGACCTGAATGTGCATTAGAATCACACAGAGGACTTGACCAGGTTGCTGGGCCTTGCCTCTAGAGCTACTGACTCAGGCCAACATTTTGCATTTCTTTCTTTCTTTTTTTTTTTTTTTAATGTTTTTATTTATTTTTGAGACAGAGAGACAGAGACATGAGCAGGGGAGGGGCAGAGAGAGAGGGAGACACAGAATCTGAAGCGGGCTCCAGGCTCTGAGCTGTCAGCACATAGCCCGATGCAGGGCTTGAAATCACAGACCGCGAGATCGTGACCTGAGCCGAAGTCAGACGCTTAACCGACTGAGCCGCCCAGGCGCCCCCAAAATGTTGCATTTCTAACCAGTTTTCAGGTGCTGCTGCTGCACCTTAGGAACCACTGTTCTACTAAATGTGCTGCCCAGCTGGATGCAGTCCTGAGACAGGTTGCTCGCATTGGAAGTACTTACTGTGTGCCAAATGGGAGTAGGGCATCACAGAGGCTGGGCGCAGAGCTGGGAAGGGACCTAGGCCTTGCTCTGCATGGCTCATTTTCTCTCCTTACAGCCTTAAGGTGGGTCCAGTTTTCATTCTTCTGAGCCACTTGTGGGTAAACGTTGGAGTCGGAGAAGCTCACAGAGCGATAGGTGTCCTCCTGCCATGCCTCCTGGGACAAAGGGGTTCCTGACCCCCAGGAGGCAGCTGTTATCATGGAAATTTAGGCAGATCCTCTCCTACCTCTGTAAATGAAGGCTGAAGTCTGTCTGCTGGAAGGATGAGCTTCAGCGATCCTTGGAATAAATGGATGAGTCAGATATGCCTCTCTTGTTAATTAAATTGTGCTTCTCCTGTAGCAACTGCATGGGATGACTCAATTTCTGTAATTCATAAGTTTCAGGAGAAATGGTACTACAGAGGCTTTAGTTAAAAATCACCATAGCACAGGGGGCCCTGGGTGGCTCAGTCGGTTAAGCATCCGACTTCAGTTTAGATCATGATCTCAAGGTCAGTGAGATCGAGCCCAAGGTCAGGCTCTGTGCTGACAGCTCAGAGCCTGAAACCTGCTTCAGATTCTATGTCTCCCTCTCTCTCTGCCCCTTCCCCACTCATACTCTGTGTCTCTCTCTTTCAAAAATAAAATAAAAACATAAAAAAAATTAAAAATTAAAAAAATCACCATATCATAGTAATGCCAAACTATCTGGCCATCAAGTCCAGACAGGGGGGACCAGGCTGGGTCAGCAGCCACCAGGGCAGAGCCAGCCTGACCAACACACTGCCCGGAGTACCCCGAGGTGTTCATGACAAGTGCAGCATAAGCGTAGAGTCCTGCCCAGGGAAGGCCTCAGATCCACCATGAACACAGGGCCAGCTCTCTGGGCATGTCAGATTGCAGGAAGGATGTGCCAGCTCAAGCCAACAGCAGACAGTGGTCCTAGGGCCCTTCATAGTGGTTGTCGGGTGGTTCCAGATGTCTGAATGGTGTCACTCAGAACACAGAGGCTGTGTGGTGGAGGGGTCCTGGGCAAGCACTGAAAGGCAAGAGGGACTGGGCCCAGGTGGAGGGCAGCAGGGGAGTGAGTATGAGGCATCCCAAACTGAAAGCACATCTAAAGCAGTGGCTCTGCAGAAGGCAGGGGCAGAGGAACAGAAGGCAGGGGAAATAGACACAGCGATAGAAAGATCAGACCTTGTACAGACAAGAGCAATAATGAGTATTTCTTGAGCGCTTACCATGTGCCAGGCTCTGTGCTAAAGGTACGCAGTGTTCCTGAGGAGCACCCAGCATCTGTGGATCCCTCCAGCCCTCTCCCTGGACACACAGGGTGGTACCAAGTAGGATTCCCAAGCATGGGCCCTGGACCATGTGTGGGTAAGAGGCGGCTACCCCTGTACCTTCCAGAAGACTAAAGTCCAGACCCTGTGGGGTGGCTCATCAAAACATGGAGAAAATATAGTCCGGCGCAGCTAGCAAAGCAAATTCACATTTTTTTTTTGGTCATCAAATTACTAAAGACTAAAAAAAACTACCGCTGAGGGGTGGTAAGACAGGTACTCCTAGGCTCTGCTAATGTAAGTGAATATTGAAAGAGCATTTCAGGAAAGCAACTTGCGATGTTTACCCAGAGCTTTGAAGACGTTTGCCTACACTTTGATTTGGACATCCCTCTTCCGATGAACCGCCTGAAGATAAAATGTAGACTATACCAGAGTGCCTTGCAACATTATCATAATAAATAGCCCAATTGTCCTACAGTTGGAGACTATTGGATACATTAGGATATGTCCATACCATTGAATAGTCTTCAGTCATTAAAAATGAAGTATGTGGTGGCTCAACCAGGTAAGGGTCTGACTCTTGATTTCAGCTCAGGTCATGATTTCACAGTTGGTGGGACTGACAGCATGGAGCTTACTTGGGATTCTCTCTCTGCCCCTCCCCCACCTCTCAAAATAAATAAGTAAACATTTTTTAAAAAATGAATTTTTGGGGGCGCCTGGGTGGCGCAGTCGGTTAAGCGTCCGACTTCAGCCAGGTCACGATCTCGCGGTCCGTGAGTTCGAGCCCCGCGTCGGGCTCTGGGCTGATGGCTCGGAGCCTGGAGCCTGTTTCCGATTCTGTGTCTCCCTCTCTCTCTGCCCCTCCCCCGTTCATGCTTTGTCTCTCTCTGTTCCAAAAATAAATAAAAAACGTTGAAAAAAAAAATTAAAAAAAAAAAAATGAATTTTTGAAAAATGTTCATGGCATGTGAAGATACTTGTACCATCCTTAATAGCAGCTTCTGGTGACCAGATCTAACCCCCTCTGGGGGAATTATTTCAATCTTTCATTCCTTGCTGCCAGCGGCATCACCCAAGAGACTAACTGGGACTTCCAGTTGGGCTTTTTCTCCCTTCTCCTCCTTTTTCCCTCCTCCCCAGGATGCAGACCTGTTGCTGTCAACTTGCCAAAACAGAGAGGCAGAGGGTGAAGACCACACAGTGGAAGGCAGCTCTAACATTATTACAACTTTGCCTAGACTCTAGACCAGACTGTGCTAAGTCAAAGCTTCCCTGGACTTTGCAGCTTTCGTTAGCCGTAATCCATGTTGTTTGAACCTGTTTGGTTTAACAGTCTGTAGTCTATGAGAAAAGGAACTCTAAATGATATACTTTTTTAAATTCCTTTTTCAAATTGTGGTAAAATATACATATCCTAAAATTTACCATTGGCAGCTTCGTGGAATTTGGTACATTCACATTATTATGTAACCAACAGCACCATCCCTCCTCAGAACGCTTTTCATCTTGCAAAACTAGAACTCCGTACCCAATAGTCAATAACATCCCAGTGCCCCTCCACCCAGCCCCTGGCAACCACCATGCTACTTTCTGTCTCTATGCATTTGGCTGTGAGTGCAGTCACGCAACATTTGTCCTTTTGTGACTGGCTTGCTTCATTAGGCATGTCTTAAAATTTCATCCACGTTGTGGCATGTGCCAGAATTCCCTTCCTTTTTAAGGCTGAATAATATTCCATCATATGTGTGTACCACATTTTCTTTATCCATTCCTCCACCAGGGGACACTAGGAATGCTTCAACCCTTTTGGCTATGTGACTAATGCTGCTATGAATGAACGTAGGCGTACAAATATCTCTTCAAGACCTTGCTTTCCATTCTTTTGGGTATATACACAAAAGTGGAATTGCTGGGCCATATGGTACTCTATTTAGGGGAGGAGAAAACTGAGAGAAGAAGGGTAAATACTATCTTTTGTGGTTCAATTAAGGCAGCCTGAGGCCTGACTGGTGGCAGGAGAGGGAGGGGTCCTTTTGCATAAGGATCCCTGCATCTGTTGGGAAAGACAGAACGAGACCCAAACCTTGTTCCCTAAGGCACAGAGTTAGGGGGAATCTGTCCAGTTGGACCAAGGATCATTTGCACAAAAAGGTAACAAGGTCTCTGAATTCACACCACCTTGAGGAAAGTGGGAGTCGGAGCTGGTGACCCAGGCTCCCTACAAGAACCTAGAGATCTGTGTGAGAGCAGAATGGGATCAGAATGTGGCCATGGACAGCTTCTTCTCTCACCCCAGCCACCTACCTTCTGAAAAATGGTAAGCCGGGGTGTGTGCTTGAGAAGTCTGTTATCTTGGTGCCCAAAAGAGGACATCATGGAGATCTGGGCAGAAACTTGAACCAGCCAGGGCATCCCAGCAGCTGTGCTCAAGCTGCTCTTAGATGTGTGGGACCCACCCCCAACAACAAAACCAGGTGTCATTGAGAAGCCACAGCAGCTGGGACCTGCTAGGAGCCCTTTCTCCCCAACCACTTCTGGCATTAAGAGGCTGGACTGATACCATCTACCTCCACCTCATTTGAACTAAATAAACCTATAGCACACTTGAACAATGTAGGCAACGGATCAGACTTCCTGATAACATGGATCAGGAGGCCTGATACAATTAGTTAAAAACAACAAACGACATATGGATATATTGATACCCTGAGTCTGTTGGGCAGAGCATTCCAGAAATACCCAGCCATGTTGCTTTGCACTGCTCTGGGGGCATCATCCACATTACCGTCTATGTGACCAGTGCCTCCGGGCAGGGCTCATGTGCAGCCTCCATGGGCACATGTGGTGACCCCATATGTAAACAGGTCCACAGTCCTTTATTTGAGATCCCAAATCCAAAACTATCAGAAAACCTGAAGCTCCTTTTAGCTCTTTTCCTGGCAAAACTTGAATTGAATGGATATGTGTGTTTTTATTTGTGTCACTGCAGAAATGTTAATGTATTTGGTTATAAGGTATTATCTCCAACCCCATTGGGATAGTACAGTATATGTGCCATACCGAATTTCCAAAATCTGAAAAATCTCAGAATCTCAAAACACTCCTCGCCGAAAGGGTTGTAGATAGAGGATTGTGGAGCTGCATATCCTCTATTTCAAAATATTAACTGTGGGCATCACTGGTCGGGGAGACGTTTGGTTATTTTTATTTCCTTCTTCATGTTGCATTCCCCCAATTATCTGCACTATGTACTACTGGGATAATCAGAAAATAAAACCTACCATGCTTTTAAGAAAACATCAGGTAGCAGCCCCTTACGCTCCCCTGACCCACATTCAGGCCACACCCGTGTGTCCTCCGGCTCCGCCTCTTGAATGGGACCTGATTCTGGGCTACCTCCAGGAACTGGAGCACCATGGGGGACGCCTGGCTCACTTCCCAGCTCCTCCCAGGCCTTCTTTGCTGCAGCTCCATTTTCAGGCTCCACACCCCGTCATCCTTTCCCCGCCCCAGGGAGTTCTTGCACTGAGCTGGCTCAACGCCCAGCGTGCTTCCTGCCCCCTCTCCAAGCAGCACTTCTGAAGCTGCACCCCTTCCCCTCCACCCTCCTTTGACAGTGTCCCCAGAGGATGGGGACAGCAAGTTCTGTTCAGGCCCGGCAACTCTGAGGCTCTTGGTTTCACCCTGCCCCCATTAGGGGTGGGAAGAACACTGGGCACACACTGGGATCTCTGACCTCCGCCAGCTGGCCTGCCTAGGCCCCTCCTACGTCTTCCTGAAGCTACTCAGCTCAGTGCTACCTCTCCCCAGGAGTCCTGCCAGCATGGAAAAACTTCGTGTTCAAATACCCCTCAGAATAGGCCCCCAAGATTGTTAACTATCCCCATTCCTTACCTTGGTCAATGCCACACATAATGGAAATGAACAGAGCCTATGTGTGGGCACGATGCTCTTACAATTTCACAGACCCTGGGACCTTGGCCTCCTGGGGCCAGGGGGACGTCTCCTGGGCATATGCTAGTCTCAGGGCTTCCCTGCCTCCCTGCCTCTCCCCAGACTGCACACCTCTCCTGGCTGACGAGTGTGGCCCAATTGACATGAGCAAGGAGCCCCCCAAGCCCAGGCACAAAGGGCTTCTGGGGCTTGGGCAACAGGTCTCAGGGTGGGTGTGGAGTCCCGGGAGGGCAGGCCGGGGAAGCACAGGGAAGTAGCAGCCAGAAAGTGGCCACCCAACAGATGGTGCCATGATGTTTACCATAGAATCATCTTAGATTCCTCACAATTCTTTTCTGGACCCCAGGGTCATAGAGGTGATGTGACACTAGTGGGTGGTATATGAGGGAGCCAGGGTTTGAACCCTCCTCTCAGAGGTCCAAAACCTCCATCCTCCCTGATCCCTAATGTTCAGGGATCTCACTTGACAGACGACAACGCGGACACCGGGCTCTCCAGACACACACACAGGCACACATGTGCTCTGTAGGGAGCCCGCCTCCCACTGACCCCGGGCCACCCCGCTCAGCCACCCACCCCACCCACCACTTCTCTTGTGGAAGTCTTCTGGGAGTTTTGTGTTGTTTCTATATTTGGAGGACTTTTTGGTCTTCTCTGTTTCCCGAATTGTTTCTGTGGCCCTGGAGATGGAGCCTGGGTCACCCTGTCTCTAGATTCTTCTGAACGGAGCTGGCAAGGAAATGAGACAGGATCCTAATTAGGGGGGCGATAACCCCACGGAGAAGTTCAGATTCTCTGCAACAGGCCGTGGGCTTCCCACAAGCCCTGCGTGTTTGTCAGATGTTTATAGAGCCTTCATTAACGGAGAGCTCGCTTAGATAAGAGGTGGGAGCGCAGCATCGAGGGCCAGATAAGAGCGCGCGGAGGCCACTCCGGGGACTGCGGCTGAGAGCCTGTGAGCCGGACCGGGGGTTCCGTGCAGAGGCAAGAAAATGCGGGCGCGCTCCTTTTGGGCTCCTCCCCGCGCCCGCTAACACCCCCGGCGGCCGCCCGCAGTCTCCTGTCCAGGGCGACAGCGCCGTCCCAAGATGTGCTGCGGGGCGCTATGGGTGGCCCTGCCCGTGCTCTCCCTGCTGGCCTGCTCCGTGCAGGGGAAGCCGCTGGAGAGCCGGGGGCGCGCGCCCGCGGGGGGAGACGCCCACCGCTTGCTAGGGGGGCCCGGAGGCGAGCGGGAGGGAGGCACCTTCGACCTGAGGATGTTTCTGGAGAACATGAAGGTGGATTTCCTGCGCAACCTCAACCTGAGCGGGGTCCCTTCCCAGGACAAAACCCGAGCGGAGCCACCGCAGTACATGATCGACCTGTACAACAGATACACCACCGACAAGTCGACCACCCCCGCATCCAACATCGTGCGCAGCTTCAGCGTGGAAGGTAGAGTCGGCTCCGCCGGGGCACCCCGGGGGGACTCAGGGGTCACGGCTGCACTGCCCAGTACGGTGGCCACTGGACCCACGAGGCTCTTTGCATTTCTATTTAAATAAATTAAAATGAAATAAATTAATAGTTTAGTTCGCTGTCTTCAATTCAAGAGCTCAATGGTCAGGTGTGGCTAATGGCTACCTTATAGGACAGTGCCGAGTGTGAAACGGGTCCCGTCCATCGCTGCAGAAAGTCCTACTGGACAGCTCTGCTGTAGAAGGTTCTCCCTCCCTGGGCCCGGTGCCACGTTTAACACATTAGGTGCCCCCGAATGCCAGCTCCCTTTCTTCCATCCCTTCTCCTCTTCCCCTTCCTTTATGTCCCCTTCCTACTTTGAAACAGACAATTTATTTAGCCTCACCCAAGTGGTGTCTTTTTTAACTCTGAAAGAATGGCTATTTCTGTCCCACCAAAAAGTATCTACAAGTCTGATCAATTTTTGTGAGAGAAACATCAGAGGACAGCTTTCTTATTTTCTAAATACAAAATGATTTGCCTGCTTTAATAGGACTGGAAGATAACAAACATCGACTTAGGGCTTGTGTCCACTAATGGCCGTGACATAGGTGAGATGATCTTGTGAGCAGGGAAGGAAGCCAAGGCTTGCAGATGCTGAGGGAACTTACCCGGGTCACACAGTGGTTCGGCAGCTGCATTCTGACCCAGGCCCCACCTGCCTACAAAGCTCAGGCTTTTCCTGCCTCTGCTGTTTCTCCGAACAGCCAGGCACACGCGGCCTCTCTCCTCCAGGACTCGACCCCTGCCGACCCCTAACAGGCTTTGCCCAGGACCATGGTAGGCCAGACCTGCCCACCTGCAGAGCTCATGCCCCGTCTAAAGGACGCGAGAGTCATGATACATGCCCAGCAGTGCTGTATTTCCTGATTGCCCCAAAGAAGAAGAATAATCTAGATTTCATGTGAACTTGCCTGATTTTTAAAATATTGGCTTCATTTTAAAAACTACAATGTGCGGGTCACCCAGATGCTGCCAGCACCTCACCGTCCCCATGGGGCGTGCCTGTAACCTGCGCTTTAGGAGAAGGCTGAGCTTCTTCGGCTGGATCTCATCACCAAATCCCAGAATCTGGGAGTCCAGCATTTGGAGCCATCTCCGTTACCATCCCCTCCCCCGCCCAGCATTGTCCATGCCCCCAAAACGAGTGTTCTGACTCGATCCCAGCCCTGCCTGTGGCCAGCACTCCTGTGGAGGGCAGGTATGCTTCCGTTTACAGATGGTCCACATGCAGCTCAGGTGGGGAGGGTGTTTGTTTTCTAGATGTGTGATGTGGTCCCACAGCCGTCTGCAAAGCATGCCACAATAAGAGCACGGTAGGGCATTGATGCTCATAGAGCCCGTTCGCTCTTCTGCGGGAAGAGCCCGTTCACACGTTCACACGTTCTGCGGGAGCTAGAATGGCACAGCCACATTGGATGAGGGGCCACATGCTTTGAGGGGGGAACGCATGTTGGGGAGGAGGGTCTGGGAAGGCGGCGAAAGATTGATTGAGCATCAGCTCTGAGGCAGGGACTGTGTCCGTAAGTTCCATGTGCCTTCTTGCGGAAGCCTCACACCAACCTTGGAAGGCAGGTAGGATGAGCCCCATTCTACAGATGAAGAAACGGAGGCCCAGAGAGACGCGGGACTCCTCCAAGGTCACAAGCCTAGGAAAGGGCAAGGTCTGGATTAGCACTTTGGCCTGTCAGACACCGCTGGATATCACTGAAGCATGCTGTGGTCTCATGTTTGTGATTGAGCCACGGCATAATAGAGATGTCCTGATGGCTGTGCATCAGCCAGGAGAGGTTGGACATGGACATCATTGTATAGCTAAAAGGCAAGCCCTGTTTTTGCCTACCATGACACAGCAGTGGAGGCTAATATGTTTTCTTTTTTCCTCAAACATAAAAAAATCCACTTTAACTTTGCTCTGAAATTACAATTCTGAATGATTTCTATACTATTTAAACGCTCAGATTTTTAACATTGTCTTGATGTTGGAAATTCACCGCCCCCTCCCAGGGTGTCTCCTTTAACATCATACACTCAGGATCTGCACTCTGAGGCTGACAATGTGCTTTGCTATGTTATTTGGTTCTTTCTTTTTTTTTTTTTTTAAAGTGAAGAGCTTTACAAGATGTGTTCGCTTGGCAGTTAAACATTCTAAATACCAGTCTCCACATCTGTAAAAGTGGAATAATAATTAGACCCTTGCAGGGTTAGTGAGAAAAGCAAAGTGATATATAGAAGGCAAAGCTTGTAGTGCAAGGCTGGGCACTGACTAGATGCTTACTAAAGAGTTGGACCCGTGAACTCCAATGCAAGGCTTTCCTGCCTCTGGTTTTCTTTGGAAGATCCTAAATGTAACTTTGAAAATTCTCTTCTACATTAAGGGCTTAGGTGAAACCCAATAAAGGTTTGGTAGAATCAGTCAATGTCATCTTGGGTGCCCTTTGACACGAGCCATGAGTCTGTTTTGGTGTAACGAAAGATGCCCATTGCTGACTGTGTGCCTGCATTTCAGATGCTGTCTCTCTTGCGGCCACGGAAGAGTTTCCCTTCCAGAAGCACATCTTGCTCTTCAACATCTCCATTCCCAGGCATGAGCAGATCACCAGGGCCGAGCTCCGACTCTATGCCTCCTGTCGAAACCACGGAGATTCTTCACATGAGTTGAAAGGCAACATGGCCATTTATGATGTTCTGGATGGAGCAGATGCCTGGGATGCTTCTACGGGAACCAAGACATTCCTGGTGTCCCAGGACATTCGGGATGAGGGCTGGGAGACCTTTGAGGTCTCCAGTGCCGTGAAGCGGTGGGCCAGAGCAGACTCCACCAAGAGCAAAAATAAACTGGAAGTGACTGTGGAGAGTCACAGGAAGGGCTGTGACAAGCTGGATATCAGTGTCCCCCCAGGCCCCAAAAACCTGCCCTTCTTCGTCGTCTTCTCCAATGACCGCAGCAATGGGACCAAAGAGACCAGGCTGGAGCTCAGGGAGATGATTGGCCATGAACAGGAGAGTGTGCTCAAGAAGTTGTCCAAGAATGGTCCGGCAGAAGCAGGGGACAACAAGGATGAGGATGGGGAAGGTCACAAGGCCACAGGGTCATCTTTAGCCAGACGGAAGAGAAGTGCCGGGGCCAACAACCACTGTCAGAAGACCTCCCTGAGGGTGAACTTCGAGGACATCGGCTGGGACAGCTGGATCATTGCACCCAAGGAGTATGATGCATACGAATGTAAAGGGGGCTGCTTCTTCCCCCTGGCTGATGACGTGACCCCCACGAAGCACGCCATTGTGCAGACCCTGGTGCATCTCAAGTTCCCCATGAAAGTGGGCAAGGCCTGCTGCGTGCCCACCAAACTGAGCCCCATCTCCATCCTCTACAAGGATGACATGGGGGTCCCCACCCTCAAGTACCACTACGAAGGGATGAGCGTGGCAGAGTGTGGGTGCAGGTAGTGCCGGCCTGCAGGCAGGGGGAGACAGGGTGGAGGGGTCCTGCTGAGAGGTCCTGTGTCCCTCTGGGCATGACAGGGACTAAGTCTGTCTGCATGCCAGCCTGAAGAAGGAAAGGAAGCTGCCACATCCTAGAGGTAAAAGCCTGCCCACGCATACACCACTGGGTCCAGCTTCAGGGGAACACAATAGCAAGGGGCTGGGGGTGAGAGCTTAGGAGAAGAGGAAAGCCTAGAAGGATTGTTGGGGTGCTCGGGGAGACAACCAAAAGGTGACAGTAGAAAAATAATCCAGAGCCAGCAGAAAAGAACAAAAGGGAGGCAGAGGAGTACAGACAGATGGGGCAGAGATTTATGGAGACAAGAAGGACGGGGTGCATTCCAGTAACTTCAGGGAGTGAAGGGGACAGGGACAGCTATGTGCTCTACACCCATCACTTCACAGATTCCCACAACCCAGTGAGATGGGTGTGACGAGTCCCAGCTTACACATGCAGAAACCCAAATGCAGTTCAAGTAATACCGGTCAAAGGCATGAATGATTCCAACCCATAGGTCTCCATCGGTCTGTCGGCCACCAAAACCCAGGAGCTTCTCAAATATCCCATCAAAGTTTATCAGGTCACCTTTCAGCTGAAGAACAATTAGATGCCGGGAGGCAGGCATTGAGGGGCAAGCTGGGCTCAGCCCTGGCCAGTACCCACCCGGATGACTGGGTTGCTTGGAGCATCCGGAGCACATTCTGACTGCTGGTGCCTGTGTTGTATCAGTGGCCCAGTGCTTTTTAAGATGACCTTTGAGCCACTAACCACTACCCCCAAAACCACCTGCAGGATGGAAAGAGGGCATGACAGAAGCCCTCGGGTAGTAGCTTGTACCACGGCTGCAGGTGCTTGGACCCAGTGGCATGATGCTTGCACAGCCAGCGGTTCACACGGGGCCACCGGCTGCCCGTAAACTCAGACTCTGAGATGGTTTGGGAGAAGCAGGCACAATTTACCCCAAGGGATGGGGCAGCCTACGGCCCGCATCTCTGCAGTTAATTTACTCAGCATAACCAGCTCACCAGCAGAACACATCTGTGGGCTGCCCTCCCACAAGGACTCCGTGGGAGACAGGACCTGGATTTGCATTTGTTGGAATAAATGCGTTCTTGCTTTGGTATTTGCAATGTCCCTATTTTTACTCCTTGGTGACATGTGTTCAAGTGATGATGTCCAGCCTTCCTGGGGGAGGGTTCCCAGCCACTGAAGAACTCAGGTCCTTAGTGGCCACATCCAGCTCTGCCTGCACCTGCCGGCTTCCTCGAGCAGTGTGTGTTCAGCTCTGTCCTGGGCTTGGGCCTCAGGACTGGACTCAGCCCCCATTGACCCCAAGACGGGACAGAGTTTCCATTTCTTCTGAATTTCATTCTCTTCTCTGACTCTGGAGGCCACACATGGAATGGGGTGGAGTGAGGAAGAGTCTAGAGGTGGTGAAGATTCCACTCCATGGCCCTTCTGACCGCTGGCCAGAGGCAGAGCCTATAAGAGGCCTAGAGAGGCCCAGGCCATTCCCACTGGTTGAAGCTCTCAGTATATTTTTTTAAAAAGTGATTTGTGCCAGATGTTTACAAGGAACTAATGAAGAGCTTTAACATAATGAATGCAAATTAATTAATTTAAATACAATTAATTACTGGAGTTACAGAAAGTACTAATTCCTGGTACGACAACGTTGCTCAATCATAAAGATGGATGGGGAACATCTTTTAGTCCTGGCGGTGTATTCTGTGCCTGCATCAAAGTTTCACTTGGAAATAAAGTCAAACGTCTAAACTGTGGACTTTTCCTGAACCTGAGACCTGGGTTTGACGACTCCTCAATGCCATACCCTCACCACACCTCCCCACAGGCCCTTCTTTCCCTGGGTGGGGGGCAGAGGAGAAGGGCATGGAGACAGAGTTGCCACGGTGGCGAGTGGCGAGTGGACAGGTGTGGGCAGCGTCTCTGTCTGCAGGGAGAGTGGACGTGTCCATATAAGGGCATGTGTATGGGTGTGTGAGAAAGCAGATGTTTGCAAGCAGGCAGCAGTTAGCCCCATGCCGTCCCTCAGTTCCCCCATGTCAGGGGAGGGAGGTCTGGGCCATGAGTCACCCCTGCCCAGTGGCCTGGGCCCTGCTCCACTATTCCAGCATCGGCTCCCAGTATGTGCCCGCTCAGATGCCAAGCTCCAGCCCGCTCCCAGGGCCACTCCCTGGCGATGCCCTCAGCCGGCTGCCTGGCCACCTCACTTCCAGCTGCAGAGCCCAAGTCACCATCCGTGAAGGCTTGACTCTAGTGGCACCCCTTTTGTCCCCTCTCTTGATGCTCCGGCTCTGATCTTCCTGCTCTGAAGAGCACTACAGTGCTTCTGTCTCGTGGGTCTTATGGGCTCAGCGTGGGGACCTGCTTACCTCTTGTCTGAGGTGTCTTGTCACCGCATGTGCCACCAAGTCTTCAGGAGGCAAGGCCTGAGAGCTTCTGACCTCTGTCACTCTCAGAGGGCTGCCGTGGGCTGTGGCTCAGGACAAACTGACTTGGACGGATGTGCAGGGAAAAGAACTTGCAAGGAGCGTCCCCAAGAAATGCTGTCTGGCTTCCACTTCCCTGGGTTATTCTTCCCACCAGATTCCCCAAAGCTTTCTTCACCCCAGGCCAGAGAACAAAATGCAACAGCGCCATCCTCTGGACACTCCGTTATGCGGACAGTTAGCCCTGTGCCTAATGACCAGCACCCTTAGTACTGCGTTTTTAACATGTCCTAAAGCGCGTTCGTTTTTGTCGTATCTGGGTGGTGATATTACCGCTACCACACGTATGAAGAAGCTGAAGCCCAGTGAGATGACCAGTTGCAGGGCTGACGGGCCGTCCCCTGTTCCTCGTGTGACCTATACTCCGGGCAAGGAGCAAGAGGAGAGAGAGGTTCAGGGATGTCAAGCAGAAAGCCACAGGCAGACACAGAGAGACAGAGAGATGGCGGTGGCGTGGAGAGGCCAGGAGAAGAGCCAGGGAGGAAGGCTGGGGGGCTCCTGGAGAACCAGGCAGGGCTGGGGACTTGTACTTAGTGGCTCAAGCAATAACCTCAGAATAAATGACATTTTTATCCTGACTTTTGCAAATGAAGAAGACTTTTGCAAATGTGGAAGCACTTGGAGGCCTCACACTTTGCTCAGAGCCACTAGCCAGGAACTGCTAAAGCCAGGATTTGAACCCTGGTTGTGACGCTAAGCCCAAATTCGCTCTGTTGCCCTGACCTCTGTCCTAACGACCTTCTCTATGGTGAAGGTCATGGTCACGTTAGCAGGAAGAAGCAAAGACAAAGCCTGTGCTCTTCTGGGCAAGTGCCACCTTCTGTGCCCTCCTTGGCCACTTCCTCTCTGGTGCTACTTGTGCGGAGACCTCTGGTCAGCCAGGCACCAATGGACTGGAGAAGGTGGAGAAGGACACACTTGTCCCCTGTGATTAACATTCTATCGGCTGGGTCATGAAATGATAGACTAGGCACTTAGTTAGACAGGAGCTGGAGGCAAGGACAGTGATTAGTAGATTACACATTAGAAACCTGGGGGCACAATATCCTGACTTTGTGGCCTCCAAGACCCCTCAACATCCTGACCTCTTGGCTCCAGCGTCCTGGGGCTGACAGACCAAGAGCCACAGGGGTAGCATATATGTTCTCCTCTTCCACCTCTGCCCCAGTGTAGCCCCTAGACTCACAATAATGCATTCACACTGCAGCTTTAGCCCCCTGCCAGGGGGGAAGGCTGCCATGCTGGTTCAAGTACAAACCTTGGAGGGATAAAAAACTCCCTCTCCCACCCTGTGGGAGGAGTTTCCCAAAAGATTGGAAGCAGCTTCCATCAGAGACCACCCTGTCTGTGACCTGAGACCCAGCTCACAAAAGCCTCAGGACAGTGGCCACCTCAAGGCCTGCCAGCTCTCCCACCTTGGAAGTGTACTTTCACTTTCACAAACTGCTTCGAGCTACTTCCCTTCTGGCTGTCTTTATTCCAGGGTGGATCCCCACGATTCCTGGGGAATCCAAGAATCAATACCTCCGTTCACACAATGCAGACTCTCCTACCTGTAACAGAAACACCGTGGCTTGTACCTCTTCCGGAATTCTATCAAAATTGGGAGAAAGCAGGAATCCTTGAGGCAATCCTTCCTTGCAACTTTCTCTTTCCAAGCCCAACTGAATTCCCATATGAGCAGGGCCAACACAGGCGGGTGTGGGAGGTCACATCCCTCTGAACTCAGAAACTCTTTTCCTCGAATATACAAGGCTGTGGTTCCATATATAGCTCATCTGACGAGCTCTCTCTGTCCTGGACATCAGTTCCTCTGCAGGGCATAGTGAGGAATCCAGGGCGAGCCCACCTCTGTGGGTGCAGTCTGCAGCAGGCTCCAGGCATTAGCTATGATGGCACTAAGCGACATGAGGAGAGGCCCCTGCCAGCCTCTTCCCCACAGGGAACCTGCACTCTAGAATGCACACAGGCATCCCTATGGCCTGGGCAATAGCATGGGACCTGCCTGATTTAATGTTCTGCTGTTGCAATCTCGAAATTCACAATAATTTTGGAACAAGGGTCCTGCATTTCCATTCTGCTTTTGGCCTCACACACTGGTGTAGCTGATCCTGAATGCATGTGTGCACTTGATTTCCCAAGTCCCAGGGACACCCTGGAGGCTGCTTCAGACCTTCACATTGATGTGATTCTGATGTGCCAGGGAGTCTGAGCTTTGCTGCTGAGAGCTTGCCCCAGGGTCCGAGTGAAAGGACTGGCCCTGCCCCCTTCTCCCTGGTGCCTGCAGAGGGGGCCCAGAGGCGTCTCCAGTGTGTGATCAAAGGCTTTCAAAGGCAAGCCTATTAGATCCATATGGCAGCTCCTTGGGGATCCAATGTTGCTGAGAAAGTTTGGAACAGCCTGACACGAAGGGGTGCGGCTTTTCCCAGACTTGCCTTCATGTGGGGACGGGTGACTATACCCAAAGCAGGCAGCCCTGCACACAGGTGGCTTACATTGGATCAGACTGAATGAAACTTCCAGAAATTCTTTATTTTTTAAATCAGGCAGAAGTCTAACACCATGGGCCTCAGCTTCCCGGAACACTTCCCACTTAGGACTGCCCCTCCTCCAAGCAGCCTGTTTCATGAGTGGGCAGTTCCGGTTCTCAGAAAGATATGCCTGAGCAAGGGCCCAAGTCTGCCTCTCTGTAGCTCCCTCCCGTGAGTGTTTGTTCCTGCTCACGGGTCCCTGCGGTCCAGGAGAGCTCTGACATGCCAGCCATCTACATAGGGGCTGAGGGGCTTTGCCGCGGCAGGTATGGCCAGCATGGACCTATGAGGGGTCGGCAGCCTTCTACAATCGGGATCAAGTAAACAGACTAAGGGCCAGCAAGTATTGTTTACAACAGCCAAGTGCAGTTCAAACATCTCCTCCTTTTTAATGAAATGATGGACATCACAGGTAACAGGATTTTCTTCTTTATAATGTCCATACTGGGCAAAATAAAATACACTATTCAAAAGGATTTTGAACCATTATAGTTTTATGACCCAAGTCCTTGGCTCCTTCTCAGTTTGTTCCCCACTTCCAGACCTGGGAGTTCTCAACAGAAGCCCCTCAGCCAGGCATGCCTATTGATGCTGTGACATCCATGAAAGGAGCCAACCTTGCCGACCTCCATCTGGGACCTGTCGACTTTGGGCCCAGCTGCAGCCCCCCGTGCGCAGAATCTGGCCAGACCATCGTGCCCTCCGATCATGCCTCTCCTGGTCTGGTCCTTCTCTTTTCTGCTTCGCAGACTCCTGGTTTTGGACACCAGTGCCTAGCACCTGCCCACCACAGACCCACGCACGATGCCCATTTTCTCATTCCTCTCTGATTTTGACCTTGGTCCTCACTCTCAGATATGATTTACAGCAAGTTCTTTGTCCCTTCACATGGTTGGTGATGCCCCACCTTCTGCCTGCTCGGTGGGACCCATACCAGCTGCCCACCTAACTCCCTGACAGGAAAGCACCTCCCATCAACAGGATGTAGAAGCCGGGGCCAGCTGGGCAAATGCCGGGTACACACACATACCCTCTCGGGAAGAAATGCAGCCTGAGAAGCACTGGAGCGTCACCTCCAGAAGGAACCCAAGAAATGGCCATGCTCCTGAGTCCCCAACCTGGGGTCTCTGGGCCTCCTCATGGAGGTCTCTTTTAGCTAACTGCAGTGCCAAAATGGACCCCAAATCACATAAGTGTTCCCTCTCTTCCTTCTTTCCCCACTTTTTTAGGGAGGAACAACCTTTGAGGCCTGTCTGGGTTGTTCTGTGCTGATGTAGGTAACAGGTAGAGCTAAAAACATAGAAGGGGCCTATAGAACTGGACAGTGAGTATATGAGTTCTGTGACCTTCTCAGGACCCCAATGTCACGCTCACGTTCTGGAGGCCGTGCCTGACCCCACCTCCCGGAGCCTTTGAGGTCTTCCATGTCAGTGTTGGACTCTCCTTCCTTTGCTGGACAAGGCCCCAGTCAGGTGGCCGCTCCCGGAGCTGGCATGTGGGTACAGGAGGTCTGCCCAGGACCCCATGACGGAACAGTATAGTGTCTCGGTGCCACCGGGAGAAGCTGTCACATACACAGACAGAACAGCAGCTTGACCTCCTTCTGCAGCTTGGTCCTTTGAAGAGGTGTTGAAAAAAACATGGCAAGACTCTAACAACATATTTGACCAAGACTTCCTCTCTTGGAAATTGTGAACTAGCATCAGTGAGCAGTGTGCTGTGTGGGAACCCACCGACAGATATGTGCCACACAAATCACAGAAAGCGGTGGAAACTGAGAATAAGCTGAAACAAGCGTATGTCCCAACTTACCAGCTAAATCCCAAACACATGTCCAGCAGCAAAAGCACAGCCATCCCTATGGGTGGGGCCCTGGGGCCACCCACCAATCCAGGATCCTGGATGGGAAGGGCCTGTGAGAGTTATTACCCTACGCAGCCTGTCTAGGGGCAATCCTGGGCCTTCCTAATATACAGAATGGATGAAGTACAGCATGTTGGCTACACTGGAAAAAAATTTATGGGTCTGAAAATGCTGACACAGGCAGACTAGCCATCTCCCAGCCCCCCAGGGGGGGTTCCCACGTTAGAAGTTTCTTGTCCTACAGACCACCCAGGGAATGCAAGTCCATAACACTGGTAGTCGTCTCCATGAAGATCCATCAAGCATTCTTTCTTCAGACTATGAATTTGCTCACCAGATCTGCAAAAAATACCTTCCAGCTGCAGACAACAACAACCATTGTTCTTATTAATTGTGTTGCCATTAAGGCAGAATGTGAGCTGCTTTTAAATTCTTCACTTCCTATGTTCTGCCCCTGATCACTTTTGTCTTTCCCTCTTGCAGGGTTTGCATTAAACGTCATTTGTTTGGAGAAATTGAAATTAGATGTAAAAAGACATGAGATTTGGAGGAAGCACGCGACATCACCAAGGAGACAGCAGCAGCCAGGGCTGATGGAAGATGGAAAGGCAGAGGGGTCCTTTGGAGAGACAGACCCCAGACTTCAGTGGGGCCCCCTGCACAGGACCCAGAGGACACAGGGCATAGGGGCTGTGGCATCACTTAACAAGACCTCAAGCCTGGCTCGGCCCTGTGTTGGGTTGAACATGGACCCCAGGACCTATGAGTATGACCATATATGGCACAGAGGGACTATCACTTTACTGGCAAAAGATGTGATGAAGGATTTCAAGAGGAGGGCCATACTCTGGGTTATCCAGGTGGGCCCTGAATGCAATCACATGTATTCTCACGAGATAGGGAAGAGGGCAGACAGAAGAGGAGGAGTCGGGGGTGACCACAGAGACAGAGACTGGAATGGTGCAGTCACCAGAAGTCGGAAACGGTGAAGAACACATTGTCCCCTAGAGGCCCCAGAGGGACTGTGGCCCTCTCAACACCTTTATCTCTGGCTTCCAGCCTCCAGAACTGAAAAGGAGTAAATTTCAGTTGTTTTAAGCCACTCAGTTTGTGGTCATTTGTTACAGGAGCCACAGAAAAGCAATACAGTGCGTGGCCCTGCCCTGGTGGCTTTGCGGGCCGGACTTGTGTGGACCAGCTTCCTGCTTGTTTTTAGGCCATGTGGTCAGTCTGTGGGGCAGAGTGTGCTCCTAAGGAAGGAGCGTATGCTCAGAAGCACAGTGTGATCTCATGCACACAAATGTGAGCACACAAATACACACAAGTATCTATGTGCACACACGTGCATACCCACATACACACACATACACGCACAAAACCAGCAGAGATGGGCCGTCCTTACTAGTTAGGCTAGGCCGTGCACTGGGCCGAACCCCTGAATTGCCGAGTCCTGGGGAGACAGGGTAGCACAGTACATTGTTAAGAGCTGAAGATAGAAGATGATGAAGCAAACTCTCACAGGATCACCAAAGAGGAGAGGCCATTCTAACGCAAGTGCGGTTCTTGGAGGCCTTGGGAGAACAGATGGAGGAGTGAGCCCAAGCCATTCTGGACATCCGGAGAAAGAGGGCTGAGGAAATCTAGGTCTGACTTCATTTGGTGAGAAGTAGGGCACCGTTGGGGCTAAAAATTCAGGGGCAGTAGAATGAGGAATTTAGGTTTTAGAGAAAGTCAAGTCACTTGCAGTATGTGTGTATTTGTGGTCAATGAAACTGTTCTTTCTGGAACCTGTTTGCAGAGTACTCAAGTGTTCTCTGAGCCTAGACTGTTCTCAGAACAAACAGAAAGGCCTCGTGTGGATGTGAGGGCTGAATGACTTTTTGGAGCTCGTTTTCAGTTCAAGTTCTCACTCAGCTACTTACTGTGCCCTTGGAGAAGACTTTTGACCGCTCCAGGACTCAGTGTTTTCACCTATAAAATGGGAACAATATCACAATATCAACAATGATGGTTAATTTTATGTCAACAAAGCTTGGTGCCAAGCTGTTTGGCCAAACACTAGTCTAGATATTGCTGGAAGGTATTTGTGAATGTGATTAACATTTACTATCAGTTGACTTTAAGTAAAGCAGATTACCCTGTATAATGTGGGTGGGACTCATCCAATGAGTTGAAGGCCTTAAGAGGAAAGACTGAGGTTTCCTGATGAAGAAGAAGTTCTGCCTCAGGACTTCAACATAGAAACTCTGCCTGGGTTTCCAGCCTGCAAGGGCCAGCACTACAAATTCCAGACTTGTCATCCTGCACAGTTGATTGCCTGAGACAATTTCTTAAATAAATCATCTCTCTCCCTCCCTCTCTCTCTCTCTCTCTCTCTCTCTCTCTACACACACACACACACACACACACACACACACACACATCTTGTTCCTTGGGTCCACTACTGAAGATCAAATGAGGAAGTGATGGGAAAACAGGACTTCCACAAGCAAAAGAATGAAGTTGTACCCCTACCTTACATCATATACAAAGATTAACTCAAAATGGATCAAAGACATAATAAATATAGGAGCTAAAACTATAAAACTCTTGAAGAATACCAAAAGATACATCTTCGTGGGCATGGATTTGGCAAAGGATTCTTAGGTATGACACCAAAAGCAAGAGCAACAGAAGAAAAACCAGGTAAACTGGACATAATCAAAAAATTAAAAATTTTTGTGCTTCAAAGGACACCATCAAGAAAGTGAAAAGATAGCCCGCAGAATAGGAGGGACTATTTGCAAATCATATATCTGATAAGGGACTTGTACCTAAAACATGTGAAAAGTCCTCGTAATTCGATACTACAAGGACAACTGTCCTAATTTAAAAATGAGGCAAAGGACTCAAAGAGACATTTCACTAAAGAAGTTGTACGAATGGCCAATAAGCATATGAAAAAACAGCGGGCATTGTTAGTCACTAAAGAAATGCAAATCAAAGCTACTTCACACTCACTAGGATGGCTAGTATCAAAAAGCCAGATGAGAATGAGTGTTGACGATGAGGATGGGGAGAAATCAAAACCCTCACATGTTGCTGGCAGGAAGGTAAAATGGTGCAGCTGCTTTGGAAAACAGTTTGGCGGTTCCTCAAGAAGGTAAACAGAGAATTACCACATGACCCAGCAATTCTACTCCCAGACATACCTCCGCCCCAACCCATGGGCAAAAGACCTAAGCAGATTTTTCATCATAGAATATATACAAATGGCCAATAAATATATGAAAAGATGCTCAACACCATTAGTCATCAAGGAAATGTCAGCTAAAATCACAATGAGGAGCCACTATATACCTATTAGAACGGCTAAAATCAAAAAGTCTGACCACACATACCAATGTTGGCATTGATGTGAAGGAATCAGAAGGCTCATACGCTGCTGGTATAAGTTTAAGTTTTGGAAAACAGGTTATTTCTTAAAATGCTAGACATAGATTCTGTTCTAGTGAAAATAAACACATATACTCACACAGAGACTTCTGCTTAAACAATCACTGCGGCTGCATTTGTGACAGTTCTATACCTGAAGCAACCTGCGAGTCCATCAACCTGCGAGTGGATAAAAAATTGTGGCACACAGTGGACTACTACTCAGCAATGAAATAAATAAACTAATGGTGAACTCGCAACATAGGCAAACCTCAAAATCATTATGCTGAGTAAAAGACAGGGGAAAAAAAACAGTACACATACTATAATCCCATTTAAAGTCCTGGAAAATGAAAACTGACCCACAGTGGTGACAGAAGGCAAATGCAAGGGGGTGAGGGGTCAGTAACAAAGAGGCATGAGGAAAAACAGAGGGAGAGGGAAATATACATGACCTTGATCTTGGTGATAGCTCCATGGGTGAATACACATGTCAAAACCAGACTGTATGCTTCAGATACAGGCATTTCAATGTATGTCAATTATACATCAATTACGTGGTTTAAAAAAAAAAAACAGAAAAAAATACACATTTATTAGATAATTTAAAAGTTACTGAAAATATGATAAAGAAAATATCATAAGTGCATGTGAACTTATGATAAGTGAACTTGAGGTGAACAAGTGCACGTACTCGTTGATTCGTTGAGCCAAGGTTTGGACATTTAGTCTACAGAAACAAGAAGCACTAGTCCTTGTGAACACATGTTTGAGAACGTTTATAACCATAGAAGCAAAAAACAGAAGCAAAAGATCAGTAAATTACCAAGGACTACGATGCAACCATTAAAAGGATGAACTTTATGTATAGGCTTCAACATTGAAGGTTGTTTCTGCTGTATGCTTAAGTAAGTAAAACAAGATACAAACTACTATGTGTATGCAGTATAGACACTATGTATACATAGGTAACACTAAACAAATGGACAGATGGATAAGCATCCATAGGTGAATGGACAATACATCTCCTGCATATGTGCTTCCATGTATGAACGCAGAGAAAGGTGAGGACAGCTACACATTAAACATTAATGTATGTATAATACATATTATTATTGGCTGGGTTAGAATGGCTTTGGAAAAAGATTGTTCACACATTTATGAATTCTTTAACTTTTAAAAGGAGTATGTTTCACTCTTATTTTTTAAAGAGTAGAAAGAAAAAGGATTAAAATAAAGACAAGATTCAACGTGCTTTGAAATGCATCCAAAAAAAAAAAAAATATGTTGGTCTGAGATTTAGGGAGAGGGTCAGAGAGATAGAGGTGAGATAATGAAAGGGTAATAAAATGTCAATGTTAGAATCTAAGTACATGGGTATTGGCTGTACTGGTTGAAAATGTCCATAAAGAACACTGAGGGAAAGATAAACATCAAACAATGGATGGATGGATGGATGGATGGATGGATGGATGGATAATAGACAGAGATAAGGCCTCTGCCCACAGCAAAAAGTGAATCTGTAATGTAACAAGTGATTTGCTCCTTCTTGGATTGCCCAGGCTCCAGGCATGTTCCATGTGACCATCCCAATAGCACATCTTCTGTGCTTCATCCCCCTTTTAATCTGACATTTGGATCGCTGCGGGTTGTGCTCTGGAGTGAACACTAAGCCCTAGCTTTTCTCAGGCATACAGATTCTCCAGACACACCGAGGCCAATGGAAGGTTTGGGGCCTCAGAAACATTCCATATGCCAGGGGCCCGAGGGCTATTTCTGCCTGTTGGGGTATCTCTCCCCACCCCCACAGGGGAGTTCTGATCATAGGCTGCCCCTCACCAACTCCTACTGAGTCCTCAGCTTCTCTGTTACACCTGCCAACACTGTTGCAACAATGCAAACTGTATCCTGTTTCCCTTCCAAGGAAGCCAAGGCACAGAGCAGTCATGTTACTTAATAAAGGTCTCTACCCTAGAAAGTAGTAGGGCTGGTCGGGGCGGAGGCTCCCAAGCTTGTACTCTTGACATCTCTGCCCGCATGGCTGCTTGTGCAAGTGACAGGGAGGCAGGGGCTTCTGACTTCATCCCAACTCCAAAATCCAACCCAAGGTCACATGGGACTCTCGGTAGCCCCCTAGACTGATGGCTAGCAAGGATTGGATGGGAAGGTGTGGAATTTCTCTCCTCCTGGATTTCGCTGTGGACTTGTCTGAGGTACACTGTCCTTAGCTGACTGCCAAGTACTTATGTTCCCCCTCACCTGGGGACCAGGGAACATCCCTGGTTCCTTGACAGACTGGAGAACTTTGGGGACAGAATTTTCTCCCTTCACCCACAAGAGGACACATCACATCCCCTTGCAGGCACTAACTCTGCCCCCCTGATGACTTGAAGTGGACCCTCATTTTGTTTTCCACATCCTCTGCGAGGCTCTGGGCCATCCCCACAAATCAGGGCCCAGCGACAGCTGCAGGAATCCCATCCTGAGGCTGCATTTTAAGGAATGTCCAGGGGAAGCGCCTTCCCCAAAGAAGGACCTTTTCCTGATTGTTTTTATCCTCTGCACTTCCTGGCCCAGAGGCTTTGCCTGAGCTCACGCAATGACAGAGAAGTGCCCTCAGAGGCCCAGGATGGCATACTCTGAGATGTGATTCCCCAAGTTGGGGCCAGAGTGAAAGGCCCAATCTTCCCAGTAGGGACTAAGGAGGCCTTATTGTTATAATAAATCAGGCTCACCTCATTGGCTGCAAATAGTGGAGTGATGTGACCATATGTCACTTGGGCATTAAACAAATCCTAATGAGCTAAAAACATGTTTGTTTTAGCTAATTGACCTCTTTGGCTTTCATAAACCACTTGGTAAACATCCTCAGACAATGATTTCCAGAGAGCGGATTGTGGTTCTCAGGGGCGCTGAGAAAGCCCCCCGTCTCCCGGAGCACCTCCTGCGGGGGTGCCTGCTGAGGGACACATGTGTGCCCGCCTGCTGCCCACACGACTCAAGAAGTGTGTGGTGGCGATAACAGGACAAAGTGAGAAGAGTGGAGGCAGGCCGCTCTCCCAGCGCTCTTCCTGGCTGTGCAGTCTGAGCCGTGCTTGTCTGATAAATATGGAAAGTGCCCACCCTCAGAGGGGTGCGGAGACAAAGCAGGGCTTCTAGACTCTGGGCTCCATGGCAGATACGCTTGGAGATCTGTGGCAAGTCAGCCCTCAGCAGGACCCATGTCCCTTCCATGCCAAGGAGCAAGATCTGGGAGCCTAAGGGTCCAGCTGTTCACCTGAGACAGGCCTGTATGCTCTGTGCAGGTGAGGGAATGATCTGGATGCCTGTGAGGTCTGGGACCACAGACACCTAAGTCCTGCAGTTGGGTTCTTCCCGCAAGCAGCGGGCCATAGCTGAGCCCTTACCCAGCAGGGGGTCTTCTTTAGCCAGGAGAATGGACACTTGTCAGGTCTGAGAGCTAACCTCACCTGACCTAGAATCACTGGTCCCATGGTGTCTAGAAGGCAGATGCCCCTCCCACTCACCACATCCTGCATTGAGGTCCGGACATCGTATTCCTACTGTTTGAAAGCTGTTGTGGCGGCGGGAGTGGGGGACCACCCCAATTCCCTGGATGCATTACCAAGATATAGAAAAAAGCTTCAAGCCCTGAAGTAGATGGGAGCCCCAGACTCAGCCTCTGCACTGTCTGGGCTGACTGCAGTCCCCCCAGACTTCTTCTCAATGTCCCCTTCACCCCTAAGGTGATGGGCTTCAGGAAGCTACTGAGATCTATTTCTTCAGCTCTACAGCAGAGATAATACCTACCAGGGAGAACTTATCAGCGATGGAATGCTTCCGTCTTGCCTGAAACCGTGAAATGCTTTACACATATTTTCTCACGTGATCTACACAATAAGTAAGATACTTCCCTAAGGCCACAGAGCAGTGAGTCGCGGAGCCGGGCCTCCAGTGAGCTCTACCTAATTCCAGAGGCATGGATCACCCAGTGTAGTGGGAAGATGCTATTTCCAGCAGGTTAACAGCTCTATTTTGCAAGGCTCTGGTGAAAACTGTCACCTTGTGTGAAGCATGAAGCATGGAGTCCGGCATGCGGCAGGAACTGCAAATAAACGGTGGTTATTCAGATTACTATACACAGAGATAGCACAGTAGCATGAGATCCAACATACCTTCTGGGTCAAACCACTTCGGGCCCTTCTCCCCAGTCCCCAGGGCTGATGCGCTTGAATTAGACAGGATTAAAGGCTTACTGGAGCTGGAAGCCGCACCCCAACTCCCGAGTTTAGCCCCGGACCTTCTGTCCACCCGCTGAGAAGGACGAGGGAGGAAGGCAGCCGCACAGGGCAGTGCTGTGGCCTTACGCACAGTCAAGGGAGCTTTTGCTTGGGAGCCAGCTCTCCTTCTGGATCCCCATGACGAGAGAATGGGCCCTGCTCTTGTCCATGCTGCTCTGTGGCCTGGCTGGCCCCACACACCTGTTCCAGCCAAGCCTGGTGCTGGACATGGCCAAGGTCCTCCTGGATAACTACTGCTTCCCAGAGAACCTGATAGGGATGCAGGAAGCCATCGAGCAGGCCATCAAGAGTCGTGAGATCCTCGCCATCTCGGACCCTCAGACTCTGGCCCATGTGCTGACGACTGGGGTGCAGAGCTCCTTGAACGACCCTCGCCTGGTCATTTCATACGAGCCCAGCACCCTTGAGGCTCCCCGGCAAGCCCCAGCACTCACCAACCTCACAAAAGAGGAAATGCTTGCCCGGCTGCAGAAGGGCATCCGCCACGAGGTTCTGGAGGGCAATGTGGGCTATCTGCGTGTGGACGACATCCCAAGCCAGGAGGTGGTGAGCAAGCTGGGGGGCTTCCTGGTGGCCAGCGTCTGGAGGAAGCTCATGGGCACCTCTGCCTTGGTGCTGGACCTCCGGCACTGCACCGGGGGCCACGTTTCTGGCATCCCCTACGTCATCTCCTACCTGCACCCAGGGAACACGGTCCTGCACGTGGATACCATCTATGACCGTCCCTCCAATACGACCACTGAGATCTGGACCTTGCCCCAGGTGCTGGGAGAAAGGTACAGTGCCGACAAGGATGTGGTGGTCCTCACCAGCGGCCACACTGGGGGTGTGGCTGAGGACATCACTTACATCCTCAAGCAGATGCGCAGGGCCATCGTGGTGGGTGAGCGGACTGTGGGGGGTGCCCTGGACCTCCAGAAGCTGAGGATAGGCCAGTCTGACTTCTTCCTCACCGTGCCCGTGTCCAGGTCCCTAGGGCCCCTGGGAGGGGGCAGCCAGACATGGGAGGGCAGTGGGGTGCTGCCCTGTGTGGGGACACCAGCCGAGCAGGCCCTAGAGAAAGCCCTGGCCATCCTCACTCTGCGCCGGGCCCTGCCAGGAGTTGTCCGGCGCCTGCAGGAGGCGCTGCAGACCTACTACACCCTGGTGGACCGTGTGCCCAGCCTGCTGCACCACCTGGCCAACATGGACTTCTCCGCAGTAGTCTCGGAGGAGGACCTGGTCACCAAACTCAACGCTGGCCTACAGACTGTGTCTGAGGACCCCAGGCTCCTGGTGCGGGCCGTGAGGGCCAAGGACGCCTCTTCTGGGCCCGAGGTTGGCGAGGACGAGCCTCCGGAGGTAGTCCCCACGGTGCCCGGAGCCGAGGCTGCCCGGCAGGCCCTGGTGGTCTCTATGTTTCAGGTGTCGGTGCTACCGGGCAACGTGGGCTACCTCCGCTTTGACAGCTTCGCCGATGCCTCTGTGTTGGAGGTGCTAAGTCCCTACATTGTGCGCCAGGTGTGGGCTCCCCTACAGGGCACGGAGCACCTCATCGTGGACCTGCGCCAGAACCCCGGGGGGCCGTCCTCTGCTGTGCCCCTGCTACTGTCTTACTTCCAGGGCCCCAACAACGGCTCTGTGCGCCTCTTCACCACCTATGACCGCCGCACCAACATCACGCAGGAGCACTTCAGCCGCATGGAGCTGCTGGGCCGGGGCTACCCCACCCAGCGCGGCGTGTACCTGCTCACCAGCCACCGCACTGCCACCGCGGCTGAGGAGCTGGCCTTCCTCATGCAGTCGCTGGGCTGGGCCACGCTGGTGGGCGAGATCACCGCGGGTAGCCTGCTGCACACCTGTACGGTGCCCCTGCTGGAGACGCCGGAGGGTGGCCTGGTGCTCACCGTGCCCGTGCTCACCTTCATTGACAACCACGGCGAGTGCTGGTTGGGAGGTGGCGTGGTGCCCGACGCCATCGTGCTGGCCGAGGAAGCCCTGGACAGGGCCCAGGAGGTGCTGGAGTTCCACCGCAGCCTGGAGGCCCTGGTGGAGGGCACAGGGCACCTGGTCGAGGCTCACTATGCACGGCCAGAGGTCATCGGGCAGACCAGTGCCCTGCTTCGAGCCAAGCTGGCCGAGGGGGCCTACCGCACTGCCGTGGACCTGGAGTCACTGGCCTCCCAGCTCACGGCCGACCTGCAGGAGATGTCTGGGGACCACCGTCTGCTGGTGTTCCACAGCCCCGGTGAGATGGTGGCCGAGGAGGCGCCCCCCCCACCCCCTGTCGTGCCCTCCCCAGAGGAGGTCTCCTACCTCATCGAAGCCCTGTTTAAAACAGAGGTGCTGCCTGGCCAGCTGGGTTACCTGCGTTTCGACGCCATGGCCGAGCTGGAGACGGTGAAGGCCATCGGGCCACAGCTGGTGCAGCTAGTGTGGCAGAGGCTGGTGGACACGGCCGCGCTGGTTGTCGACCTGCGCTACAACCCTGGTAGCTACTCCACGGCTGTGCCGCTGCTCTGCTCCTACTTCTTTGAAGCGGAGCCCCGCCAGCACCTCTACTCTGTCTTTGACAGGGCGACCTCGAGGGTCACGGAAGTGTGGACGCTGCCCCAGGTGGCTGGCAAGCGCTACGGCCCCCACAAAGACCTCTACATCCTGATGAGCCACATCAGCGGGTCGGCAGCTGAGGCGTTTGCTCACACCATGCAGGACCTGCAGCGGGCCACCATCATTGGGGAGCCCACAGCTGGAGGGGCACTCTCTGTGGGCATCTACCAGGTGGGCAGCAGCCCCTTATACGCCTCCATGCCCACGCAGATGGCCCTGAGTGCCAGCACAGGCGAAGCCTGGGACCTGGCTGGGGTGGAGCCCGACATCACCGTGCCCATGAGTGAGGCCCTCTCCACAGCCCGGGACATAGTGGCCCTGCGGGCCAAGGTGCCCACTGTGCTGCAGACAACTGGGAAGCTGGTAGCCGATAACTATGCCTCCCCTGAACTGGGGGCCAAGATGGCGGCCAAACTGAGCCGTATGCAGAGCCGCTATTCAAGGGTGACCTCAGAACGGGCCTTGGCTGAGATGCTGGGGGCCGATCTGCAGATGCTGTCCGGAGACCCACACCTGAAGACAGCCCATATCCCCGAGGATGCCAAGGACCGCATTCCTGGGATTGTGCCCATGCAGGTGAGACACAAGGGAGACTGAGCCTAGCACAGTCCCAGCAATGAGCCGACCGGTTGTCTGCACATCCAGGGCTCTGTGCACGGTGCCGGGCAATCGCTTCCAGACTCGTTTTTGTGTTTAAGTTCTCATTAGTCACGTCTTTCCCTTCCTCTCATCCTGTCATCCCTTCTCCTTCTGGTGTCCCTGAGCACCTCTGTAGAGCACCGATAACCCATGAGGACTCAGTTTGAAAACCCCTGGTATAGAAGGAGTGGCACTCTTGGCGGGGTGGAAGGCAAATGTTTGCAGCACTTCTCATCATCAGTGTTGGCGGAAAGGTCAGGTCATGAGAGGTCACTACGGTTTCGTCCCCTGGAAATGCGGGGTTTGTGTTCATTCTCACCACCTGCCCGCCTCGGGGGGTTTCAGATGGAGAGAGAGGAGCAGGCAGAGGTCTTGGCCTCACAGTTGTCTCAGAGCTAAAGCATGGAGCCTAGACACAGGCTGTGGCATGGTCAGGGGTGCTGATGGTGCACAGCCTGGAGAATCATGGCAGTGGTCAGGCACCCCCTGCCTTCTCCTCCCCTCCCACGATGCAAAGCATCCGGAAGGAGCTGCACTTGGTGGGCGTGCAGTCTGGTCCAAGGGCCAGCTGGATGGGAAATTCCGAGCAAGGCTATTGTGGTCAGTATATTCAAAGCCGGCAATGGCATTTGGGGAAAACACTGAAAAGGTAAATCAAGGTTGAGGAGTTTTGCTGCTGGGTGGATGAGAGAGAAGTTCTCTAGACCAGTGGCCATGCATTCATCAAGCACTCCCATAAGCTAAGAGCTTCATCGGGAAGCAGCATTTACAACATCTCTCCACGTCGTTTATCCTCTGTGATTTTGTGGCAGAGTCACAAGTAGTCAGGGCAGCATTTGTCTCGGGGTCCCTTGAAAGGAGGTCTAGGATGCAGGCAGTTCAGGTGGGAGGCCGTCTTTGAAGCAGGAGTGAGGAGGCAGGGAGAATGGGATAGGAAAGGAGGAAAAGCTGATGGGTAAGGGCATTATGGAAGCTGTTGCTTCCTAAAATTCCGATGGAACCCTAACAAGAGTGGGGAAGGCTTCCCGGAGCTGTCCATCTACAGACGGGACACAGCAGTTCCTGTCCTTCTTTGGCTAAAGGTCCCCCTGGGGACATGAACTCTCTCAAACTCTGAGGCAGCTTGGAGAAGGTCCTGAAATCGAGAATGGAAAGATGTAGGGGTGTGCTGGAGGCAAGGCCCTGTCAGGCGAGGGGCAGTTGTAGCAAAAATCAGAGGAGGGCCAAGGGCACCAGAAGCATCTAGTGCAGAATCATCATCCCTGTTTTACAAAAAGAGAAATGGAAACCCAGAGGGGTGCAGAGGAGTGTGACCCATGGCTGAAGAGCTTGTGACTAAGGGCAAAGCAGACCCTGGAGGCTGGGTGTCCCAGTTAACATTCCGGCCCACAGAGCCTGTGTCCTTCTAGCAGTCTTGGAGAGAGAAGATGAGGCACAAAACATGTTGGGGGAGCCTAGAATGTGCCAGCACTGTGCTAGACTCACAGGGCCACCAGATTCCAAATCGAGGACCCACTCCTTTCCAGCATCGCCAGGATTCATGGTTTGGAGTCACATATGGATTCAGCTTCTGGTTCCACCACCTACTGGCTGTGTGACCTTGGGCAAGTTACTTAATCACTCTGTGCTTCAGTGTCCTCATTGAAAGGATGGGGATGCTATAGGGTGCCCTCATGGTGATGGTAAGGGCTGCAATGTGCTCAGCACAGGGCCAAACCCCCTTCTAAAGGTTCAGGGGCCCAGGAGCTAGCTAATGTCTTCCCTCCCAGCCCTAGGGAAGAAGATGAACTCAGAACCATCAGGAGGTATCTGGTGAGGTCAGGGGAGTCAGAGTGGAGACCACGCCTGGGCCTTGCAGCTCTGGACACCGCGGTGTGGGGTTGACATGCATGAACGTTCTCTGTAAGGAGTCTGCCAACCTCATTTGGGTCCACATCCTAGGCCCACCACCCACATAACCTCCTAGGCGCTCCATCGGAAACCTTCTTCAGAAATGTTAATTCCCTTCCATACCCTCAATATCTTTCACGTATAAAGGAAAACTGTGGTGCCCGGTTTCCTGAGCTGTAACATCTGCTCCTCTGCTGACACTGAGCTGGACCCCCACCCATTTTTTTCAGATCCCTTCCCCTGAAGTCTTTGAGGACCTGATCAAGTTTTCCTTTCATACTAATGTGTTTGAGGACAACCTTGGCTACTTGAGGTTTGACACGTTTGGGGACTGTGAGCTGCTCACCCAGGTGTCAGAGCTGCTGGTGGAGCATGTTTGGAAGAAGATCGTGCACACGGATGCCATGATCATTGACATGAGGTCAGTGGCTGGGGGGGCAGAGGTCTCTGGCCAGCCAACCCAGGGGTTCTGGCGTAATCGGCCGTGGGGGACCCCAACATCGGTGATCTTTCTAAGCTCCTCAGATGATCCCAGTGTTAATTCCAGGCTGAGAATCACTGGGCTACTCCTGTGGTTTCCAAACTTGCCTGGCCATAGGACTCAGCGGAGAGAGAGGGGGAAGGGAGACTTTAAAAACAGATTCTGGGGGCTTAACGTGACCCTACTGAATCTAAAGCTCCGGGGTGAGGCCCAGTCATCTGTGTATTTGAAAGGCATCACCCCGGGTGATTCTGGTGATCAGTCATGTTTGGGACAGCTAGCTAGGCCACCACCTGCATTGTGCCTCTTATGTCATACAAAGTCAGCCCGTGACCACCCTGACCATGAGAATTGGAAAGCCAGAGTCCCCGAGAGAATTTGAGAATAAGCCACTATTGTGGCAAAAAGAATTCTTTGCATCACAGAATGGCTGGTGGAGGGACGCTTTTAGGTAGAGACCTCCCTCCTGGAGTGGGTGGAAGAACACCCACCCCCAGCGACCAGGCCCCTGCCTCCATGGACACAGGGAAGGGCAGGCTGCTCCCCCAGGATACAGAACCCCACTTTGCAGCTGCAGGAGACAGGCTGCCAGAATTGGCCAAGTCACGACTTGCTTGTCTGCAGCTCAGCTGTGGTTCTTGTCTGTCACTAGAGGGCTCCAGATCTCAGAGGCTTGTTCTCCAAAACCTCTCCCAGGGCTCTGTGGCTACATTTGTAAAAGAGGAAGTGGCCCAGCCTACAGAATGCTTCCAGACCCTTCTAACCTGAGGTTTGGAGTTTCAGACACTGACGTCAAAGGCCCTAAACCCAGCTGGGCCACCCTAGACCTTCAACCAGAAGAGAATCCTATCATATCACCAGCCCACACTTCTTATTCACAGATGAGGAGACAGGGTCCCAAAGAGTTCACATAACAGGGCAAATCCGAACGTCCTAGGACAGGCACAGGTTGTCCCCTCCCCCACTCTTCCACTCCCCAACCAGTGTGGTTCCACAACTCTGAGCACTCGGCTATACTAAGTAGCAGCTCATTAGGAGACCTGAACAAAAATGCCCAGTGGGTCTTATGAAATTATAGAGAATGCAGCTGGGAAAGCAGTGTCCTCACAGGCAGCATGGGTGTGGAGAGCAGTCCATGGTCAGTTAATGAGGAAAATCTATCAGCAAGTTCATGACTGCAGGACTTGTCAGAGCCTTTAATGTAATGGACACAATATGTATCACATAATGTATTAATATGTGATCAGAAAGGGCAGGTATGGCACCAGTGTTTTGAAATTTCTCAAGAGACTTGTACTCTGGGAAATGCCAACCACAGAATTCTGCAGGAGAAGGATGGGACAGGGAGGCTGCCTGGAATTAGTGTCCTCCTCAGGGCAAAGGTCCCAGGCTCCCAGAGGGGAACCGAGGGCCTCCCTGTGAGCTCTGCCCCAATGACCCCCACTTCCCTTCCCTTAGGTTCAACATCGGTGGCCCCACCTCCTCCATCTCTGCCCTGTGCTCCTACTTCTTTGATGAAGGTCCTCCAATTCTGTTGGACAAAATCTACAGCCGGCCCAACAACTCTGTCAGTGAGCTCTGGACCCACACCCGGCTCGCAGGTATGTACAGATGCTTTCCCTTTCCTGTTCTCATTCTAGAAGCTTCTGGAAAATCAGGGAAAGACAGCTTGGGTCCAGGGAAAAGTAACAGTAAATGGAATATAAAGCTCTGCATGCGCTGCACTTTTACATATGATTCTTAATCCCTACAAAATGCTACCATTATGCTTATTTTCTAGATGAGCCTTGACTAGGTCGAGTCTCTTGTCTAACATCACCCAGCTAATAAGTGGAAGCGCCCAAATCTGAATGCCGGTTTCTCTAAAACCAAAATGCCCTCTGTTCTGGCCACGACAACCATCAGCATGCAAGGCACGGCAGAATTAGAAGGACCCTTGCCCTTCACCAAACCCCACAGAGTTGCTGGTGCTCATCCTCCCTGAGCTGTCAGCAGCAGCTCAGCACACCTGCCTGAATAAAGTTTGTGGTTCTGATGGGGCCTCTGCCCTGCACAGGCGCCACGCTCTGTAGAGCCAGGGCTCTCGTGGTCCCCGTCACGGGTGATAGGCTCACTCTGACTCCCTTGCTCAGCATGACAAACCAAGAAACCTGCGCTCCCATCTGACAAGGGGCTGGGAGAGCGGTGGGGGGAAGGGTGCATATGACCAGAAAAGCACCCCACAATTTTCATTTGTACACTTCCTCATCACACAAGGATTCGAGGGAGATTCCAAGGCACACATTCACAAAGACTGCAAAACGTAAATAAAAATTAGAACCGGGTGAACTGTAAATTCAAACAGTATTCAAAACCAGGAGTTACAAACAGACTCAAATCTGCAAGAGCATGGGGTCCTAGATTGCAATGATGTCCAGTATGGGAGCCGCTTGCCACATGCAGCCACTGAGCACTGAAATGTGGCTCATATGAGTTGGGATGTGACAGGTGTAAAATATACGCCAGGTATTTTCGGGCTTTTTATGGAAAAATAAAGACGTATAATATCTCCACAATGTTACTGATTACATTTTTGAGACAAATTTGTTTTGGATATGTTGAGTTAAATAAAATATGGTTAAGATTCATGTCATCTGTGCTTTTTTTTTTTCTTGTTTAATGTGACTCCTAGAAAACTTGCAGCGACATCTGTGGCTCACTTTCTGGGTCACGTTGTGTTTCTATCGGACACCGTTGCCCTAGAGGGCTGTTGTCGTGAAGCCACGAGTTTGGGTCTTCCGGGAGTCCAAAGTGAAAAGAGAATCTGGCAGGTTAGGCATTCTTATGATTCATGAAGAGGAAGCACATCCTTTCCTCGGGAGAGTCAAGGCTTTTCCTGTCACTCAAAGATAAAAGTGCCAGAAGTGCGTGAAGCAGCTGTCAAGCCCTTACAAACTGGAGATGGGTGGGGCACACGCTCGTAGCCCCATTTGACACTTGCAGAACTGGGGCTCACAAAGGAATGCCCTGCATGTGGACACAAGGCCACAGAACCAAATCCCAGGCCTTCCTCTTTGCGGGTCCACACGGTATGGAGAAGGCAGGTGCCCCAGAGTGCTGACTGGACTCCCCATCTTCTGTCTTCCAGGTGAACGCTACGGCTCCAAGAAGAACGTGGCCATTCTGACCAGCGCGCTGACAGCCGGCGCCGCGGAGGAGTTTACCTATATCATGAAGAAGCTGGGCCGGGCACTGGTCATCGGGGAAGTGACCAGCGGGGGCTGCCAGTCACCACAAACCTACCACGTGGATGACACTCATCTCTACATCACCATCCCCACGGCCCGCTCAGTGGGGGCTGTGGATGGCAGCTCCTGGGAAGGGGTGGGTGTGGTGCCCCACGTGGCTGTCCCTGCTGAAGGAGCCCTCACCAGAGCCAAGGAGATGCTCCAGCACACTCTGCTGAGGGCGAGGAGGAGCCCCAGGATGGGTGGGACCTCCAGGCCACACACCAAGGGCACTCCGGCACGTGGTCCTGCCTGAGGCCTCCGGGTTCAGAAAAGGGACCTGCTGAGCCCCGGTAGGCTTAGAGTTGAAGGCACCCTTGGAGTTCACCCAATGGTCTCTTCACCATTGCCAACATCTCTGAGCACATAGGGACAGGCAGCTCACCCCTCAGAGGCAACCCCCTCCATAGTAGTTATTTTGGGGAGGCGAAGTCAGATGTACCTCCTACCCATGCTTCTTAATTGCCAAGCCCTGGTCCTAGAGCAGCTCCATCCGACAGAGCTACGACGTGGGCCGCAGATTGCGGCACTCACGTCACTTTACGTTTTCTAGTAGCCACCTTCTTAAAAAGTAAAAAGAAACAGGTGACGTGTATTTTACTAGTGTGATTTATTTGCCCTACTATATCCACAGTAGTATCATTTCAGCAATATAAAAATGATTGTGAATGAGATGTTTTTGCACGGAGCCTTTGAAATCTGGTAGGTAGTCTGCACGTACAGTGCTTCTTCCCCTTCCTCACGCACATGTCTGGGGCTCAGGGGCCACCTGCGGCCGGCGGATCCCCTGTGGGACAGTGCAGGCCCAGAGGTCAGGGACCCCCACTCCCCCAGCACATTGTCCCCCTTCTGCCCTCCCTGCCTCCGCATCTTCCCCATTAAAACACCTCTCCCTCCTGCCCTGGGATCATTTCTGTCCCAGCATTCTCCTCAGGGGTGGCAGCCATCGTGCTCACCCTCGTCTCCCACTGCCCATCGCTTAGCACAGCGCCTGGTGCAGGAACGCACGTGAGTATCTGGCAGCAAGTCTGTCTTCCCTTCATGTGTTCCGCCCAAGGCCTTGTTCTCTGGCTTCCGCCAGGGCCCCCAAAGTGAGCTCTGGTGTCATGCGGCACTTAGACACGCAGCATTGCTGTTTAAGGGTAGAGTGGCCCTGGGCGGTGGTCTGGGTGCCTGTCTTTCTTGGCCTAGGGCAGTCTGTCACTGCACTGGCTGTGCTGACCAAGCCCACTCCTAACAGGGCAAGAAGGCTGAAGACCCCAAGATCTCCTCCAGAACCGGGCAAGCCCCAGGAGGAGACAGGAAGCCCCGGGATGACCTGGAGGAAGGCAGCCACTGGCTGGCCCCTGGGAGCTAGGCAACCTTACTCCACTAGAATCAACAGGGACCCAAAAGTGAGAGACCTCCAGGACTCTGCCCAAAGTCACAGTGGGGATGAAGCCGTTACAGCAAGGACATCCCCAACCCTGCCAATCAGTGCTCTCAGAGCCCCGGGCTCCAAGATGTCTGAGTGAGGGAGGATGAGGGACCGCTGCCATCTGGCCTCGCTGTCTGGTGGGTCCAGCCTGCAGCTGCCACAGGCGACTTCCCCAGGACACCGGGCTGATCTCACTACACAGCCCTGGCTCCACCAGCCCCCTCCCCAGGCTCCAGGGAGCTGTGGAATATGGCACACTCCTGGGTCACCACCAATATCTAGGAGGTTCACCACCCGGAAAACCTTGAACCAACCCTGCTGAAGTAGGAAAGCTCTGATACAAGGCGTTCTGGGTCCTTTCCCTTCTGCTAAATTCAAGTAACACGAAGGGCATGATTGAATTCTAGCAGCATCACATATACTGGGATTTCACCTTTTTCTTCATTAGACCTATTAACATCCAGGCAGATGTGTGAGGCCCCTACATGCTTATATTCTAGGGGCTCTTTCTCCTCCCTCCTCCTTCCCGTTCACGCCCCACCCCCCCCCCCCCCCCCCCACACACACACTCATAGCTATCTGATGGTCACCTACATCAAACAATGGTTCCTCTAGGTGGTAGAACCAGGGACAATATTTGAACTCTTCTCTTTCCTTAAATCCTTATAATAAGCATGTATTATTATTTTCAAATACAGCATTCTTCCAAAAATAAAATAAGATACATTGTACCTTGAGTCCCTAACCATACCTTAGTGATCATTAGCAATTGCTGATTTTTTTTCCCACGGGTTTTCCTTATATATCACTTGGATTTCTTTGATTTGCACCACTGACATTTGTTGACTGTTTAGTTTGTTTACGGTATCAGGCTAGGTGTTGTGGGGTTTGCAGATGGCAAAGGTCTCGATGGGTCTTAAATAGGGGGAGGGGTGGAGCAGCTCCTAGGGTGGGTGACAGACATACTTCTCTCTTCTGGGCTTCACAGTGCAGAGACAACCATTTTTTTTTAATGGAACACCTCACGAATTTGCATATCATTCCTGTGCGGGGTCCACGCTAATCTCAGTACCATAGACAGACATTTCAGTACATGTGCTGCCGAAGCGAGCACTGCACAACCATTCTTATCATTTCTGCAGGAGTCAGTGGACACTCAGTCAAGCTCAGTAATTCACAGGGGCTTACATAGGCAGCACAGCGGACATTCACCCTACTTTAGGCCACCCAGCAAAGGCACACCCTCTGAATGTTCAGAGAATCGCTCCCCATCTGATCCTGTGGGAAACAGACTCCCTAAGAAGCAGTGAGGCATTTGGGAGCCCTGTCTGGGTGGATAGGCCAGGACAGCTACTTCCCAGCTATGGAACTCAGGGCAAGTCACTTTGCCTCTCCAGGCTTCAGTCTTCTCATATGTACAATGAGATCCACAATAGCACCTTTGGGGCTATGAAGATGAAAAAGGTTAATCCAGGGGCGCCTGGGTGGCTCAGTTGGTTGAGCGTCCGACTTCAGCTCAGGTCATGATCTCGCGGTCCGTGAGTTCGAGCTCCGCGTCGGGCTCTGGGCTGACAGCTCAGAGCCTGGAGCCTGTTTCAGATTCTGTGTCTCCCTCTCTCTCTGACCTTCCCCCATTCATGCTCTGTCTCTCTCTGTCTCAAAAATGAATAAACGTTAAAAAAAAATTTATAAAAAAGAAAAAGGTTAATCCAGTGCCCAGACAATGTCACCTGTCACCATTTCCCCACTACCAAACTGGACACACCACAAGTTCACTTTTCCAGCTTCCCGGCAGCAGGGTACGGGCACAGGGTTCTTTCTGGGCCAATCAGAAGTTCCTATGAAGAATGTTTAATCTGTTTAAGTAAGTTGAATGGGTTTTTTAATGTTTATTTATTTATTTTGAGAGAGAGAGAGAGAGCACGCACAGAAGCGGGGGCGGGGTGGGGAACAGAGAGAGAGGGGGAGAGAAAGAATCCCAAGCAGGCTCTGCATTGTCAGCACAGAGCCTGATGTGTGGCTCGATCTCACAAACCATGAGATCGTGACCTGAGCTGATACTAACAGTCAGACGCTTAATTGACTGAGTCACTCAGGAGCCCCAAACACGTTGAATGTTTAAACAAGTGATAGCTGGGCAGCAGCAGCAGCCAGGTGCCCCATGTGCAGGGCAGCATAGCCATGCCCCTACTCAGCAGGGATGGCAGCAACGTCCTCCATAGGCCACCCTGGCTGACCTTGGCTGAGGTCCTGCTGACCAGCTCCTTTTTCCTGCCCACTGTCCAGCTCAAGCCCCCAGCCTGCCCATCAAATACTGGGTGCAGCCCAGGCTCCCCTCAAGACATCCAGGCGAGGGGCAGGTGAGCTTTGAACCCACATCTGTCTGGCTCCAAAGACCCTGATGTTCCCACCATACCATGAAGAGGTCCTGGGCTCAGCCTGGGGAGAGGGTCTATAGTGGGAGAAGCAGACCCAGAGGGTCCCATGCAGACCAAAGGGAAAGGGTCAGCGTTCCTGAGCCAGCTCTCTTACACTCTTACCTGCTTGGAGACAGAAGGCTGGAGAAAAAGGAAAAGGAAAGGCTTCTCTTCTGGTGGCAGAACCAGGTGACCCACAGCTGCCTAGCAGCCTCTGTTCCGAAAGACTACAGGCCCATTTTGCTCTTGATGTCCCAGTATGAGCTCATCACCTCCACCTTCTCTCACCTTACCTGGATAAGGTCTGCTCCTGCCCCCAGGACCCCATCCTGTACACAACTACCCCTCCCTCCTGAAATTAGGGCAGAGATCTGAGAGTTAACCCCAGCTCCCTCCTCTCTGCTCCCACCACCACTCCTACCCAGGTATCTACATAATCACCAAGACACTAAATGAGTTGTCAGAATTAATAGTTAATAGTTCATTCCCCTCTCCCTTGTTTTGGGGTCCTGGTTTGGTTCCTAAATCCCCACCACAGCCTCCTACCCCATTTCTGTGGCCCAGCCTGCAGTCAGGGCCACTGTTCTGCCATGTCCCCCCTGTCAGGTCCCCCCTGCTTGAGGACCCCTTCAAGGCACCACTGATCTGTGGTGAGAGGGACCGGGCCAGGCTATCCTCCCCATCTCCCAAAGGTAACCCCAGCCCACAGACAGGCTGAACCTTTACTTCACCATCAGGATCCTTGCTGGAGACTTGGCCAAAGACCCCAGTCCAGCAGAGGCCAGGGACCACACTGGAGCATCAGAGGGGAGGACCCCAACTTTTCTCCCATCTCACTCACCTTCCTGCTTCCTATGTCCCTGCATCTGCCTACTCAGCCCATCACATGGCCAATGGTCATGTTTGTGTGTCAGTGAGGGCCTTGGTTATCCACACAGCTTTAGTGCAATGAAAGAACATGACTCAGAAAAAAAGGATGCATACCAAATTACTTGTGGGCGAAGAAGCCTGCCTAGGAGATCCCCACTGGAGGGCGCCTGTCTCACATTTCCTGGGTTCCATAGGATTAACTGCCACCTGGCCTAAGGACCTCCTTGCTTCCTTGCTGATGAGAGAGGCTGGAAGTGAAAATAGCCTGCTAATCCAAGAGGCTTAGAAATAGCGAGGGTATCAGAGGCCACTGGCTTCCTGTCTCCTACCCCAGGACAACACAAGATGACCAGGGAAGAAGATGTTAAATTTAAGGAACCCCAACCCTCCTTCCAGAATGTACTGCCTCTCAACCCCCACTAAAAATTAGTGTCTGAAAATCCCTAAGAAGTGGTACAAATCAAAGCCTATTGGAGAATAATTTATTTTTAAAATAGAAGTTTTTTTCCTATGGGATCTATCTCTTATGATATGATTTTTAGTCCTCTCTCAAGACTTCTTCTCCAAACAAAATAAACAAATTATACAATTAACCAGGGTGTGTAAAGCCCTCTCTGAAGAGAAGTGGCCTGCAGGGGAGGTCTGTAGCCTCCAGAGGGAGCCAAGAACCTTCCAAGGAAAGGGAGGATGCAAAATTTGCCTTGGAACAACTGGTGAATTTCTCCCGTATGTGAGGGGTTCTCTTATTGTGCCCAGAAGAATAGGGCCAGGCCCAGCACCCAGCCTCTTCCAAGTCTGGATGCATAACGGAGTCAGGGGTTTCCACAGCTGGTCATTTCTCCCCCTCCCCACTAATGTGCTTCCTTAAATCCATGTTATTCTGGGCATTGGTTTTTTAAAAACTGAATCACCAATTTCACATACAGTCCTGATTTTCAACCTCTCTTGAGGCCTGCATTCAGTCTGGTGCTAAAGAGCCTTCACCATAGACAAAAGAGCTCTAGATGTCAGGTCCAACCTCCCTCCTCTACCCTCCCTTTCCCTAAGCTCAGTGGACTTCACTCCTGTTCATTAATTATACAGTCTAATTATACAGTTATTTGACTAGGATACCCTGTCTTCAAGGTCTAAGATTCAGGAAGGGGCCAGAAGTTGAAATCCAGGATACCAGACTTGTTAAGGTTTCACTTCTCTTCCAGATAAAAGCAGGTGGCGGGGGGGGGGGGGGGGGGGGAGGGTTGGGGGAGTGGGAGAGGAGGCAGATTTTAGTTAAAATTGAGAACTAAAATGGACCTGAATTCCAAATGTCTTATTTTAGCCTCATTAGCACATGTTGAGGTCTCTTAAAAATCTTCTTTGAATGGCTGCTGCTTGGGAGATTTCTATATATACATTGCTGGGGCACCTGGGTGGCTCAGTCGGCTAAGTGTCCAACTTAGGCTCAGGTCGTGATCTCATGGTTCGTGGGTTTGAGACCCACATCGGGCTGTCTACTGTCAGGCCCTGTGCTGACAGCTCGGAGCGTGGAGCCTGCTTTGGATTCTGTGTCTCCCTCTCTCTCTCTCTCTCTCTCTCTCTGCCCCTCCCCCACTTGCACTCTGTCCCTCTCTCAAAAATAAACATTCAAAAAAAAAAAAAAAAAGGTATACATTGCCATTTTCCCAGCCACTATAAGGTATTTTCCCTAGCCTATTCCAAGAAATTAGCCAAGACTTTCTGAGCATTGACTCAATGGTTTTTGTGTGACATGCCTAATGACAACATTGGCAGAAAATCAAGGCCCAAGATCCTGGAAGAGGTGGAGGAGAGAAGACTGAACACATTGGAGGACAGAGGCAAAGACACCTCTGTATGGGGAGGTGCAGTATGGGGAGACCGCATGAAGCCAAGAGAGATTACCTTCTTAGGTGGGGCATGTTGTGGAACTTTCTGCAAACTTGAAAGACAGGGGAGGAATTTGAAAATAACAGATTGCATATCCTACCAGAACCTACAGGATCAGGGTACAGAGCAGATTAAATTAGATATAGAGAATTTAAGAAATGTGGCAATTCTTACTCCAGAATTATAGAGGAAAATTCTTACCTGCTGATGTGATGTTTTGTGGCAACATCACCAGCCAAACTCTTAACTAGTATGGAAGGTGGCAGAGGGACCTTGGGCAAAGTCATGATTAAAAGTGACTACTCTCCAATATGGCTGGAAGGGCAGGAGAGAAGAAGGGATGAGACAGGATTTGACGGCCAAGGGGACTTTGGGAACCCAGTCTGGTGATAAGTAGGAGCTGCCACATTAATCAACCGCAAAGTCTTCACCTCCATAAGTCATCTTGGAGTTTGTCAATTTAAATGGCTGCAAAGCACCTCGCATGTCCATCCGTTTTTATTAAAATGAATTCCATCTTACAAAGTTGAGTTGGGAGAAGAAGTTCTGTTATGCTTCTTCATAACTTTTATTTGATTAACTTTTTTTTTTTCAAAATGTCTCCCTTGCTTGAAAATGACACGGTTGCTGTTAGTAGTAATTCTGTGTGCGGCCACAGGCAATGTTCTTAGAGGCATGCGGGCGGGTCAGGGAAGATGCCTGGACCGGCATTTCAGGAGTCCTAGCCTTGACCTCACCACCACTCGCCCTGCATCACTTTGCAGGTCAGCTCACCAGTGGACCTCAGTGCTCACCCCTATACACTGGAAGGATGGACTGGAAGTCTAGAGTCCCTTTCCATTTTAAATTTCTATTCGGTCTTAAGTGCACTTATGACTTTAAAAAGGGAGTTCACAGAAATACGGACCAATCCAATAAGCCAGAAGAGGATGGCTGTGCACACCATTTGACAGATGTCAAAACACTATGAGCAGCTGGCTCAGGGTTTGTCAGGGGCGAGACTGGATCTAGGCATCTCATTCATGCATGCAACAAAAGTCTGTTGAACAACTACTATGTGCCTTCATTGTCCTTCCTGCTGGGGATACAGCAGTGAACAAAACAGCAAAAATCTCTCGTGGAGCTTAGGTTCTAGTAACAGGAGAGACGCTGTAAATAATACAAATCAGAAAACTCATGTAGCAATCAAGATATAGAGAAGTGCTAAGAAAAGGGTGATAGGAAATGTGGGGGTGTATGCAGGCTGCAAGTTTAAGTTCCAGAAGGGGTCAATGCCTGGTCCTAAACCCTACTTTTTAAACCATCCATGATACCATGTGACCCACATGCTGAGCAGATGTGTGGCAGGCTGGGAAGGATGTGAGTGGTCCTGGGGCCTTATTCTTGTGCTGCTTCTCCTGAACCTATGATCTTAGGAAAGAAGCTTACCCTCTCGGCGGTTTGTTTCTTCTTCAGTAACATGGGAATTAAATATCTACCTCCTGCACCTGTCATAGGTTAAAGGCTATATGTCACCACATAGTGTGGAGCCTCAGGTTCACACTCCCTAAGATGCCCTTTCCTGTATCACATGGATAGCAGGGGAAGGTTCCCCCCAGCTCCAGCCCTCTTCTGTGGGTAAAGGGACCACCCTGCAGAGCCTCCCTTTTCTCTCTCAGGGAGGGGGTCCTCCAAACCTCCCTGCAAGAATGGAGATGCTCTGTTGGTGCCTGCAGGGAGCATTGCTGGCTCCTTCCACATGCAGAGGAAATGACTCAGGGGGTCTTCTCCTCTCCTCCAGCCCACCCTTCTCACTGCAATCAGAGGCCCCCTCAAAGTGCCTCTTGGAGCCATCCTTCCCGTGCCCTGGGCCAAATTCCTGTCCTTTGAGGCCTTCCTACGTCTCCATCTCAGAGGGCCCCACTCAGTCCTCCTCACACCAGACTTGAAGCATCCTAGAGCCTCTGTAGCTCTGCCCCCCCCCCCCGCCTTCTCCCCAGCTACTACCCTCCACCTGCACCTCCAGCATCTGCTGGACTTGGATGATCTGCTCTTGCCCCTGCTCCTCAGGAGGCCTCAGGGGGCACTGCACTTACTCCCACAGGTCTGAGGTGCACCTGCTTCCGTGTGCCAGGCACCCCACACGGGCTTTTGTTTGGCATCCATCATGCTGCACACCAGGCATTGTGCACCCTGAACAAGGACCATGGGCCGAATTCACTGGGCCTCCCCCAGGGCCTGACACCGAGCCTGGCACAGCAAGGGTACCCAGGAAGGCCAATAAATGGGTGACTGAATGGCTGGCGATGGGTGCAGAATGGCTGGGTGTGTGGGTGGGAGGCGGGGAGAGGGTGAGCGAGAAGGAGGGTGGGCCGGGTGGGACAGGCTCTCACCAGGACCCTGTGTATGCATGGAGAGGGAGAGAAGAAATGGAGCTTGGGGGGTGTTTGGACGGGTCACTGGCCACTGTCTGAGATGCCCACACCAGCTCCTTCCCAACCACAGCCTGAGCTCAGTGCCAGAGGCCCCACCAGAGGGTTGGACACTGCTGGTCAAATGAACAAATCCTGAAAGTGCAGGGGAAACCAGTCAAAAGAACGCCTAACTGGAAAGAGCTCCCAACGAATGGCCTTCCCACAAACTAGCCCGAGTTACATCAGAGTTTATGACCTGAGGTTTGCGAGGGCAAATGCAGATGAAAAGAACAGTCACCGAGAGAAGCGCAACATGCAGTAGATAATGGTAACCACAACGCTCCGAATTCTCACCATGTTTTAAGTCTCAAGCTTTTGCACCATGCTTGCTTGCTGAGAGATAATGGGTGTGTGTGTGGGGGGGGGGGATGTTGCTCCTTTCTCCCCCTTCCACATATTCAGCATGTGAAGAACCATGGACCAAGTGTGTCAGCTGAACGACTGGTCCCAACTCTTCATGCCTCTGTAGTAGGACCTTACATCCGCTCCCTCATCACGGCTTCCCTGTGGGCAGGTGGCACATTTCACCCACTTGCTTTGGGCTTGGTCATTGACTCGCTTTGGCTGGGAGGCTGCTAGTAGAAGTGACCCAAGCAGAGACTTGAGGTGTGCTTGTGTGTTTGGATTTTCCTTCTTGTGCTCTGGGAATGACCATAAGAGAAGTATTATCTAGGAAGCCCACTAGTCCTAGAGTAACAGAACATGAACCTAAATATAATTTGCAACCTGGAGCCAAGCCCAGCCAAGCCCAACCCAACCCAGCCAACCCACAGACCTTCGAGCGAGAATTAGATGCTTTGGGTTGCTTGCCGCTGAGACTCTGTCATGGAACAACAGCTTACTAATCTGGACAATGATAACAAATATCATTCACTCAGGAATCACACTGTGCCAGGTGGCATCCTGGCTATTTTCCACACACCTTCCCACGTAACCATGACAACATCCCTAAGACACAGGTGTCGCCCTCTCCATTTGCAGAGAAGAAAACTGGGGCTCAGATGGTGAAAGCAATGTGTCCAAGGTCAGGGCTAATATGTGAAAGGTTAGTATCCAGGTTTGTCTGCCTCCAAAGCCCAGGCTGTGTGTCAAACTTGCCTCCATATGGAACAGGAGCAGGGCCTCTACTCCGTGCCTAGCAGTCTTGATACCCTAGGTTAGGAAAGTGTGTCATTTTATTTCATGACTTTATTTCCATCAAAATACATCAGAGCCAAGGACCGTCTTTTTCAAATGATGACCAAGTTCATCTATCAACTCCAATGCAGACAGCCCTGCAGACAACGATGACGAGCCTTTTCAAAGGAAGCACCAGTGAGCCATCTCCGCCCCACCGCCAAATGCTAGAAGCTGCATCCACAGGTCTGTTCCACAGCCAACCGCTAACTATGAGAAGTCATGTGCCTGGAGAGATGGTGGCGCTCCCGGAAATACTCATGGCAAATGGGACACGTGAGGGCCTCTTCTCTCAGCTTCTTAGAATGTAAGTCAGGCCCCACATGTTCCTTTTTGTGGTGGGACCGCATGTGGAAGACCAGGTCGGAGGTCAGGCGAAAGGAGAGGTTGCATTTTGCACACCAGTTCTGGGTGGACAGGCCCAGGGAGGTGAATGTAGGTGGCAGCAGGGCCCAAGTGGCAGTGGAAGAGGATGATGATGGTGTGGACATCTGGGCTGTGGCATGCTTTAGCCACAGTGTGGGGGCCCCCAGGAAAGCACTGCAGAGAGGAGCATTTTGTGGCAACGTCTGCAGGTTCCAGAAATCACCCACCAAAAACTTAGAATTCGAAAGCTGATCCCAACAAGGGACGTCTACCGTGTTGCTGAGTCCCAACAGCTCCCCAAGGGCATCTGCAGGTCCACGTGCCTGGAAGACGGAGGTTGGCCCAGGTCTCCCTGCTGGACACCTGGCTGGTTTGCTGAAGGCGCTTTTCTGCTCCCCTCGGGCTCCACTGGGCCACACAGAGGTCTTGCTGTCAGCCAGGTCCCTGGGGGTATCCTGGGTCAGCTTCTGGGCACCAGGCTGGCCTGTGGGGTTATCATGCTCCCTCTCCTTGGCCTGCACACCCTCCAGCCTCTTCTTGAGTCGAGGCACCTCTGTGAAAGCACTCTGCCCCTGTTCCCAGCACACCTTCTGGGCCATTGGCTTTCCCAGTCTGAGTTTTCCTGGGGTTGCTGACAGTGCCACCTCAGCAGAAGTCTCCTCCCGGCCACCACCACCCATGGCAGCCTCAGAGCCCAGGTTGTTCATTTTTTCCAGCAGCACTGGCTTGCAGCTCCAGCCCTGGTCAGCTTCACTAAGCCTCCATGTGTTTTCAGCCGAAGACCTCTGCAGAGCACCCTTCCCAGCAGCCATGACGACCAGCAGGCTGTGAGCCAGCTGAAGAAGGCGGACGCTCCAACAGCTGTCAGTCTTCAGGGCTTTGGTGTTGTGGAGGCCTTGCCCCGGGGAGGAACCGTGAGATTGGAGAGCTCCCCTGTTGGCTGGGCCAGCCACACTTGGACCACAGGACTCTGCACAGAGAGGAAGCAACAGCAGTGAGACACGAGCCCTCCATCTTCATTGTTTACATCCAAAGAATCCTGACTGCTATAGACACGACAGCTCACCCTGACTCAGAGCGCTATGCCACCTGCTTTCACCTCCAGGACTCCGTCGGGGAGGAAGGACCACACTGCGTGACCCTGCCACCCAGGGACATGGCTCAGCATTGCCCCGCACCTGTCAGCATCCAGGCAGCAGCTGCCGTGTTCACACAGCACACGAGGTGTCCACCAGGCAGTTCTGACCCGGTTGCCAACTCTAATGTGCTTGCACCCTGATTTATGAAAGTTTTCATTTTTGTTTAGAGCATTCTTGCTACTCAGCATGCCAATGTTTCTTCCACAGCATCAGAAGTGCCAGGGCACAAGCACCTGGGGACTGGAGCTCCTGCAGCACAGGTGGCCAGAGGGTAGAAGCTGGACAGTAAATGTCCAGGCATCCTGAGTAGGTCTGTGGTTGTACCTGGCCCCACTCCCACTCCGGGGGGGCAGCCACCTGTCCACCCGGCCCTGTCCCTTGGAACAAGCATGAGTCTACCCTGTATCCATTCAGACATTAATCCATTTCCTTCTCCTCTGCTCCCCTGTCAACTGTCCTCTCGTGCCGGCCAACCTGCTGGGCCTACTCAGGGAGACCAGCCTCCACTTCGGCCTGGAGGTGCTCAAGGCTCAGAGGAAAGACACTCACGGCCACATGTGAGGTGGCATTGAAGAGGAGAGAGTGCCACCAGCCCTGCTGGGGAGGCTTTCATACCTGCCCTCCCCTAATCAACTCCACCAGCCAGTTCTTGAAAACAGGACACCCATCTTCAAGCTCCCCAATCCCAGCTGGTGAGCAGCACTGGCTGAACCAGACCCCACTGAGTGTTCTGAGTTTTCATAGCTAGAAAGCAGTTATCCTCAGGCCTGCTCAGGTCCTCAGGTCCTCAGGTCCTATCCTCAGGTCCTCAGGCCCAGGAGGACCGTGATGAGTGGGCAACCAAGTCCCTTCCTCACAGGGACCTCCACGGGCTTGTTATTCATAAACATCACTGGGCTCAAGTCAGCTCCCGCCCACCTGTAAACAGAAGCACAGGTACCCTGCCCTCCTTCTCTCTGTCTCAGTGGCAAGAGTGTGGACAGGTGTTTTGCACGTGTTACCTCCTTCCACCTTCACTGCGCTTGGAGGACCGTCACCCTCTTTCACAGAGGAAGAGGACATGGGTTCTGGAAAGCTGAACACCCCGTCTGAAGTCCTCTGCAGCATGAGGCACTGCTGGGAATGAAACCCAAGGGTGTGTCCCCAAAGCACGCTTTGGTTGAACTGCCCATGTGGCCCTCACGATACCCCAAGTGGTGAGCACCGAGTCCAAACTATATGCTTCCAGGGGAGTCCAAGCCACTCCTAACATCCTTTCCGAATTCATTCTCAAATGGGGTGCCTTTGGCATCAAAGTTTTGTGCTAGCTTATGCTTCTTGAAGAGGCAGAGGCGACCATGCCAGTCTACCAAGTGTCCCTGCACTGACCATCCCACCTCTCTCAACCTCAATGTCCTGTCTATAAACTAGAGCTGGTGCTAAATTATCTCACTGTGCTTTCCAGATCTACCAGTGTATGACTACTTGAGATGAAGCTGATTCTCCCTCATCCTCAAAGAATAGCTGGTGTGCTTGAAGCCTCTCTGCTGAGCTTCTGAACTCACAAAGACGCACACGCACCCAGATACACTCACACCCTCACATGTACTCACACACGCTACACTCACACCCTCAAATACACATATACTCACAGACACACATACACACACACATATGATCGCACACACTTACATACACTCACACTGGAATACTCATACACACACAAACATCCCTTCTCTAACCCTTCTTTCTCCACCCAGCTCTGCCTCAGACAGCCCTCCAGATTATATTTTAGAACCATACAATGTCTTCCCCGAGCCTGGGCTGGAGCCCACCCTGCTGTCCTCCCGGTCCTGTTGCACCCCTACATCCCTTTGGCAGACAGCTCTACTGGGCTGTCTTCACAGCTTTGCCAACCACAGTCAGGTAGACCTAGTTTTCAGAAGTGTCTGGAGTGCCCTGAGCCACAGATGTTACAACCCTGCTTTCAGCATTCAAATTTAGAATATGGGATCTTACTGCAGGACGAAATATTTGCTACCAGGGATGCTTTGTGATATGAGAATAGAAGTGACTGTTTATTGACTATGTAAGTGAATACGTGCCAGAGATGCTAAAAGGCTTCGTATGCCTTATTGCATGGAATTTTCATGATAACCACACAAGGGAAGCTGCATGATCCAACCCAAGGGCATTAATCTCCAACCTAACAAATGCCACGTTGCTAAAGGCAGCACTGCCTTCCAGCTTCCTAGACCAATATGGGCCTGGATTCTGCCAATCATTATGTTAGACATTCACCCATCTTCATGCTCCATCAATTTTATTATTCAAATCTTAATCATAATAATGAGAACAACAGGAGGAGGAGAAAGAAAAGGACATGATAATAATGATGATGATGATAATAATAATAATAATAATAATAATAATAATAATAATATTGGGGCACCTGGGTGGCTCAGTCAGTTAAGCATCTGACTTCAGCTTAGGTCATGATCTCACAGTTCATAGGTTCAAGCTCTGCATCGGACTCTGTGCTGACAGCTCAGAGCCTCAAGCCTGCTTCAGCCCTCTCTCTCTCTCTCTGCCCCTCGCACACATACGCTCTTTCTTTTTCTCTCTTTCTTTGTCTCAAAAATAAACATTAAAATTTTTTTAAATAAAATAATAATAATAATATTGAGGAGGAGAAGAAGAAGAAAAGGAGAAGACGAGGGTACTGAACTAGCTGGGGACCTTTGGCATGACCAAGCTCCCAGAGGGTCACCTCTTTCTCATGCATCAGCACTGCTGGGGTAAGGTCACTCACACAAGTGCAAACAATGTCCTACAAAATTCTATCTGGGGCTCCCTCTAACTGGTCCATTCTGTCTATGACATTGCCAGATTGAAGCCTCTCACAGCCGAAATGACATGTGCCTGGCGTGGCCTGTCCCCAGTGAGCCTGTGCCAGCTCCTGACACTCCTCTCTTCTTCTCGAAGGACTCACAGGCCCTTTCCCAGGGTCAGCATCAGACTCTGGGTCTCATCCAGCTCCAGGATCCATGCACCTCCCCTGTGATCCAGCTCTCAGATGACCTGAGCAGATGTATGATGTCACCTCTGGGGTCACATCATGCCCTGGCCAGTGAGTTCCGGGTCAGGAGATCACAGGCACAGCAGCTTGGTGCTGCCTTGCTCCTTCTTCCTACGTGGACCTACCCATGCCCTTTGTCACTAGAGACGGTTCTCAGCCAGACATTCCAGTGGATGTATGCAGCCCTTGTTGTCCTTGTTCCCATGCAATCTTAAGGGGCCCTTTGCTGTCCCTCCACTGTCCTCAATAGCCTCAGTTCATTCTGGGCTCTCGACCCAGACACTATTTACTCGTCCTCTTCACTCTGTTATGTGTGTCCTGAGAAGGGTTCTCTTGTCCTCCTTGGATCTCTTCAGTCTGAGCTCAGCAAGATAGTCTTCTGAGTCACACAGACATTGTTCAGTGCCACCCCGTGTCTTCTGACTGAGAGGACCTGATTTCAATCCCACACTTTGCAACATTTCTGAGCCCTTAGATTGTGGGATAATGAAGTAATGATCTTTGAAATCTTCTGAATCTGAGTTTCCTAAGTTGATATGGTGTGACCACATCCAGCCTTCCCTGTCATACAGGATCCTTTTCCCTCAGACTCTCAATCTTCCTGGGCCACAGTGAGGATTCCACTGACCAACACAGGAACGGCTACCCACTTGGAGATGAAGACTCACCTATCCCACAGTGTTATAAGCATTGTGTCTCTGTTTATTACCCATTTCCAGGGCACTGAGTGCAGACTCCAATCATTCTTTCACCTGGGAAACACTGGCCACATTCTTCCATATTACTTTTCTGTTTGTGCTATGACTGGCCCATCCCATGTACTCATCAAGCCTTCCATCACATAGAGGTTAAGTGCATGGCCTCTTACGTCAGATGTCTGGATCAAACCCACCTCTGCTCTTACCAATCTTGTAACCATAGGCAAGGTGCTGATCCTCTCTCTGACGACTTTCTCATCTAAAAGAGGACCCTTTCTAAAAAGGATCATCCTGGGGTCCGCTTCACCAGGTGGTTGTAAAGATTAGATGGATTAATATACCTAAAGTATTAAAGAGCCTGGTTCAGTAAGTGTTAGGTAGCATCAATTTATCAATTATTATCACACTAGTACAAAGGGTCAGAGTCAACCTCATGGCTGCCTTCCCTCTACTCACGTGCTCCCTGGAACCAGGGCACAATACTGTTTAATGAGTGACCAAATGCCCTGGGCATTTTCCTCCTTCCCCCTTCATTCACAAAAGAAAGAGGTTTTAGCAAACAACTGGGCAACCTCATTTCCTGAGATATCTGAAGGTACTCTCCAGCCTATGTCAGCTGGCCAGTCTCCAGCTTTTCCAAGCTGCAGCTCACTCAGAAACTGGATCTTATTCAACGATACCATTTATATCACCAGCTAGTGTCTTCCTGTGTCTGCCTTCCTTTTTAGCTAAAACAGGAGCAGATAATATCTCCTGTGCTCCAATCATTTGATTTCCCTAGACTTTGGAGATGCTTCTCAGACCCTGAAGGAAGGTTCCAGAGGATAATTATCTATCCATCTCTTCTACGTATGGATTGTGATGTCCTGGGTTTTCCTGAGAAGGGAAATACACATGCATCTTCCTAGCTCTGGACCCCTGAGAAAATTAAAAACTGGAGAGTTATCCAGGCTTTCCTGGAGGCTGGCTGGTAGTGTCATTGGAGCTGGGAGAGGGGAAGGCTTCCCAGCCAGTCCCCACAGGCTCTATGTCCAGCTCTGCCTACACCGCTTCAGCAGCAATGCGTATTGTGTTCAAGAAAAACCAAATGCAGGACTCCCAGGATGCAACCACACATCAGGGCCATAATGACGTCAGCAGGAGTCCTAACACAATTTGGCCATGTAGACCAATTTCAGTGGCAGCCTTCAAGGGTAAGTCCATGGCTTGTACATCAAACTGTTCAGCCAGATTCTACCTGATGCCAATGATAGCATAACCTTCTAGAAAAGAGAAACACAGCCTACTGAAAGAAGGAAAAGAAATTTAAAAGCACTGGAGCTCAACACAAAACCTTGAAAAAAATTTTTTTTTAATTTTGTGATTTTCTGTTTTAAAGAAAATTTGTCACTTCCTGGGTTTCTGAAAAAGAAATCTGCTAAGCAAAGAAGGTACGATATTTTTAAATCATTTGCAAAGCATCCCTTTCACTCCACCCCTCCAGAAGTTTGACACATCGGAAGTCAGTGGTACAATGACATAAAAGGCAATTTGACTCTTCGATGCAGAAAATAGTCCCCTGAATCAAAGTTCCAAGCATATACTTAAGAATTTGTCCAAATTCTTTGATTTAAAATGAAAAAATTCTTTCAATAAACACACTGCAATCCTCTTCCATATTTCATTTTTGTTTACTTCTTGTGTGATTTATGTAATGACAAATTTCCTTTTCCATAGCAACTGAAAAGTCAAATAAACTGAATAATCATTAAAAATCATAAACTAAAAGGTTAAATTATTTATTTGAAAAAAGCTTCAAGTGTTAGGTGGCAATTAATAGCTTTAAAAATAAACAGGTTTTCTTTTTACAACCATATGAGATATATATATATATATATATATATGTATATATATGGTACATACATACATATATATATATATCATGTGTGTATATGTGTGTTTGAACATACAGCTCTATAGATGTCATAAAAATATCATAAAATAATAAAATTGTCTCTGACAAAATTACATTGCTAACAAGAAACAAAACATTGCTTTAACATACAATACCTCTACTTTATTCTCCCCAAATTAGTCAGATTTGTTTTTCTAGATTTCTTCACTTAATATGTGTCTAAGATAATCTTTGATACTAAGATATTTTCAACTGTGGTCCTACCCAACATACACAAAAACATTAATTTTAAATGGCACAATAATTGCTATAAGATGCCTGTCTGATTCAACATACTGTCTGATTCAGTAATTTAATTTCTGCACATCAGCACCATTGACAAGTATGTATTTTAGAAATATACACTTAATTTCATGTTTTAACTCTCAGCTAACGTTTTCACACGCAAAGCCCTGACCTCCCTATTGTCTTCCCACAACTGAGCTCTGATTTCCACCCCTTCCCTCCCCACCAACCTGGCTTTACCCTACTTCCCCAGAAGGAAGGTGTGGGCCCCAATGTCCCCTAAATGTTTCTGCATGCTTTAGCTTCCCGGTGCGTTGTCTGTGCCTATTACTAAAGGCAAGTGTCAAGAAAGGATTCAATCAATTCCTTGTCTGTAAAACCAAGTATTTTCTTCCAGCTCACCATAAAAACTCAGATATTTACGACTGAATCATTTATGGGTTTTTTTTCCCCCAAAACAGACACTGAATGTGTTACGTGCTCAAATCTTTGGATATCATCTGTTGGGAGAAAGGATCTGGGGCAGATGCACCATTACCCTGGTGCCCAGCACAAGCCCTAGCTGACAGGGACAGAGCAACAACAGGATGAGAGGATGGGTGGATGGATAGATGGATGAATGAAAAGAATTGCTGCCCCAAAAGTCAACCTAGGAGAAGAAAAATCCAAGGCTGAATTCTTGGGGCGGGGAGGGGTGGGGGCAAAGGTAAAGACCACCGAGAGAGACAGAGAAGGAAGAAAAGAAGGGGTAGGACAGGGGAAATACGTAATGAAGAAGAGACAGACAAGAAAAAGTGAGATAGACGACAGAGAAAAACAGGAAGAGATAAGGAGACAAAAGAGGCAGAGAAGGCAGGGACTGGGGGGCACGGGGTGAAAAAAAAGGAGGGCGCGACCAAGGAAGCAGGCGTCCGAGGGGAGGAAAGAAGTGGGCGGTCAAGGGCAGGACGGAGCATTCTGCCCTAGGGAGAGGCCGATAGAAGTGGGATGAATCGCGCCGCCCACGTCCACTCGCGGCCCGTCCCGGGGGCAGGACGGCGCGTCTCACCTCAGCTCTCCCGCGGCGCTCTGGGCGCTGGAGACGCGCTGGCAGCCCCGGCCGCTTGCAGGTTGCACCGCGCGACACGCGTGTGGGAACCTAGCGCGCGAGCCCCGGGGGCCGGCCGGACCCCGCCCTCCCGGACTGCTCCCGCCTCCGGGGCGGGGCCTCGGGCACCCCACCCCCACGGCCCCTGCCGGGAGGGGCCTGAGAGTAGACGCCACCCGCCACCAGGGGTGCGGTAAGGACGCCCGGTGCGCTCGGCTCCGCGAAACCCCGGCCGCCGCTAGGTGGCTCGGCCTTGGCTGCAGCGGCGAGCCTGAGGGGGCGTCCTGGCGCCGGCCGCCGCGCCGCGCGAAAGCCCGGGTGCCTTTGGAGGCGGTGGCTGGGCCGCGGCGGAACCGCCCCTGCCTCTGCTCACTCGCCCTGGACGCGGCTACTTTTCGCTGGGGTCGACGGGCCCCCAGGCTACGGCCGGGACGTCCATGCGCGCGGTCTGCGCCCCGCCGCGGCGGGTCCCCCGGGCGTCCGGGCAGTCGTTCCCCTGCCCGCTGAGCGGCCGGGCAAACTGCATCTTCGCAGCGCCCCCGAGAATCTCCCTAACTTCAGCGGAGCCGTGCCTCCGCCTCGCCGCCTCCTCAGCTGTGAGATGGCCGCACCGCGCCAGGTCATGGTGAGTTCTGCGACCTCCCAGGAAGCGAAGGTGGCAGGGAACCGAACCACCCACGGAGGGTGGGATGGACCCGGCCCCAAAGAAGGGCTGGGGGACGGGAGGGAATGGCTTCTGAGTGGGCGACGGTCTTGGCAGGGCTTGAATGACCTCGTGGTGACAGGAGAGAAGAGATGGGAGAAGTGTCTCAGGTAACCAGAATTGTTGCAGTGGCAGCCAGATGTGCGGGTCACAGGGCATGAGCACAGAGACTGGAGTGCAGAGCAGATGAGACGAAGGAAGGGACATTGAGGGACTGAAAGGGAAACCAGTCCTGAGTCCCTGCGCCTTCCTTCCTTCAGTCACTCTGTAAATGTTCTGGACGCCCTTGGGGAGGCAGAGGGTGCAGGGACATAAGGTGACAGGCTCTGTGCTTTTCCCCAGGTTTGGAGTCCCTATTACACAAATAAGATTGTAAAGGAATGAAATGATGCTAAATCTGAGGTGGGGAAAGCTGATTCAGAATAAACATTAAAACTTTGCGGGGTGGTCCACAAAGCAAAACTTTTATTTTGGTGAATATGGAAATCCCTAATGTGAGCATTTATATAGCCTTAGTGAAGGAGAAGCTTAGAGGAAAATTTGTGCCCCCAAATGGTTATGTTATGGGGGAGGAAATGGTGAAAATAAAGGAGTTAATAACTGACCTAAAGTAGTTGAAAAAGAGTAGTAAAATTAAACCCAAAGAAAATGAAAGGGAGAATATATTAAAGAAAAAAAATACAGAAAATAGTAAAATAGTAAAACAAAGCCAAAGGTTATTTGAAAAATTGTTAATATAAATAATATTCTAATGAAATTGATTGTAAAACAAGACAGTGCTTCCCAATTTTTTTTTTTAAATTATAACCCCCCCCCCAGGAGCTTTTACAAACACATTTTTCCTTATAGGCTCATGAAATTTTAGTACCAAGGATTTATTGTATATCTCTTTATGTACTATGCTTTATAATTAAAAACTGTGAGACTAATTTTCACTCCCTTGGGGCAATATTCTCCCTGTTGTGAATGCATAGAATGAGAAAAGACACAAGTCATATTAGGAATTAAAAAGCTATAACCACAAATCGAGCAGAAAGTTAAGACTCAAACATATTCTTAACAACTTCATAACAATATGTGGAAATAAATATCCAAATTCCTAGAAAAATGTGGTACCTAAATGACTGATAAAAGAAATACAAGCACAAAATAATCCAGTGTGTTAGTCTGCTCAGACTGCCATAACAAAGTACCACAAAAAAGTTCCTTTAGGATGAGGGCCACATTCTTATGACTTCGTTTAACTTGAATCATCTCCTTATAGGGCCTGTCTCCAAATACAGTCACACGATGTGTTAGAACGTCATAATATTAATTGAGATGGGGGGGGGGCACATCTCAGTCCATAATGTTCAGTAAACATTAAACAAATGATATCAGTAGTTTTAAAAAATTCTCACAGGGGCGCCTGGGTGGCGCAGTCGGTTAAGCGTCCGACTTCAGCCAGGTCACGATCTCGCGGTCCGTGAGTTCGAGCCCCGCGTCGGGCTCTGGGCTGATGGCTCAGAGCCTGGAGCCTGTTTCCGATTCTGTGTCTCCCTCTCTCTCTGCCCCTCCCCTGTTCATGCTCTGTCTCTCTCTGTCCCAAAAATAAATAAACGTTGAAAAAAAAAATTAAAAAAAAAAATTCTCACAAAGAAAACACTAGGCAGAGATGATATTATACCAAGTATACGTGGAGTAGATTGTTGGGATCATGTTGAAACTACTTTCAAAAGGAAAGAAAGTAAAAATACCCCAAGCACATTTTCTGAGGCTATTATTACCTAATATAAAACCAGTTAAGAACAGCACAAAAAGAAGAAATTACAGATCAGCCTCACTCATGTTCATAGATAAAAAAAATTCTAAACTAATAGTAAACTCAATCCAGCAGTATTTACAAAAATTATCATGGCCTAGTCAGGTTTATTTATAAAATATTAAAATTGGTTTTATATGCATTAATGTAGTTAATCATATTAATAACTTACTGGAGAAAAATTATATTCATCACAAAGTATGCAGAAAGAGAATTTAGATAAAATTTAACACTCGTTCATGATTTGTAGCAAACCAAGAAGAGTAGAGAGACTTCCTAATCTGATAGATGTCCACCAAAAGCCTTTCATAAATATCATTCTTAATGGTGACGTATTAGAGGTATTTTTAAAGTCAAGAATGCCTCCATCACAGCTTCCAGTCAACATGTCATTAGAGAACTAGTCAGTACAGTGTTTTTTGGTTTTTTATTTTTTATAGAAACCAAAACAACTCTACAGATATATTTTAGAATAAGGGAGCTTAGCAAGTTAGGTGAATAATCAGTAAATTAATACATTTGTCCACAACACCAATAAACAGTTTGAAAACTTTGTTTTTAAAAATGCTATTTACAAGAGCTGCTATATATGTATATATATATCTATGTAAATATATGTGTATGTATGTATATGTATGTATGTATATATATAAGTACATATGTATATGTATACACACTGTAGGGAAAGGCACTTGGCAAAATGGTTTAAGATCTTTATAGGGAAGTTTATATGAAAGGCGTTGAATACGACCAAATAAATAGACACATTATCATGTTTACCAATAGGGGAGGCTAGATAGCAGATTCAAATCCTTTCAAATGTACCTATATATTTAATGTTATTATAATAAAATATTAAGAGCGTTTGGGAGGAGTGGAGAATTGGTGAGCTGAATCTAAAATTTACCTGAAAGAACAAGTGGCCATAAGAAAAATAAGGCGGATGATTTGCCCTGCCCTGCAAAGGCTTGCTGTAGAGCTCTGTATGTTAGATAAAATAACTGATGCCCTGTGTGTATCAGACTCAGCTGGGTTATCTTCTTGTAACAGCCCCCCACATATGATTAGCTTAAAAGCACAAACTTTATTTTCCACTTATATTCCATATCCTCCTGCATGTACATATCCACCTCAGGTTTCTAAGAGGGCATTGCACAACACAGGTGCTCACCTGAATCATACCTACGTTCTTAAGGATTCTATCCAGAAGTGGCACATGTACTTATGTTAACATTTCATTGGTGGAATCAAGTCCAAGCCTGCTATGAATGTGGCAGGGAAGCACAATCCTTCCTTACAGGAGTAAGGGACAGAAAGGAAAAATAACACAATCATCCATACTATAATAAGATAGTGTGGTATTGACACTATAAATACAAACCAACAGATGGATAAAAGGAATAGGACAGAGAGCACAGAACCACATCCACACCTATATGGGATCTGAAACACATCAGAGGTGACGTGCAAATCATTGAAAAAAACATAGAATAGTCAACAAATAGAAAAGGATGGTGCTGAGACATATATTTGGGAAAACATGGAGTAAGATCCCTAGCACAAATTGCACTTATTAATTAATTACAGTTTGATCAAAGGCTGCAATGTGAAATAAAATCTTTAAAACTTTTTTTAATTTAAATTTTTTCTTTTTAACGTTTATTCATTTTGTGAGAGACAGAGAGACACAGCCTGAACAGGGGAGGCGCAGAGAGAGAAGGAGACACAGAATCCGAAGCAGGCTTAAGGCTCTGAGCTGTCAGCACAGAGCCCGATATGGGGCTTGAACTCACTGACTGAATGATCATGACCCGAGCTGAAGTTGGACATCAAACCAACTGAGCCACACAGGCGCCCCTAAAATCTTTAAAATTTTTAGGATAAAGTGTGTCTCACCCCGACCTTAACAGGGGAGAATTACTTAAGTCAGATACAAAATCCTGCAAATCTTTAAAGTATAAAATAAGTCACATGCTAAAAGAAAATATTTGCAACAACTGATAAAGGATTAGAATCCAAAATGTATAAGGAATGCCAAAGAATCAATATGAAAAGCATAAACACCTGAATCAGAGAATGGATACAGGTAGGAACAAGCACTTCACAAACAGAAAAATGAATGAACCCAAATCTCTTGAACAGAAAACCATCAGAAATTATGGAAATGCAAATTAAGCCCACCATGAGATGTCTAATCAATAGATGAGTATGCAAAAATATGACAATAGCAAGTGTCAAACAAGGAAAAGCTAATATGCTAATGACATGCATACCAATCCTATCAATTCCAAATATCATTTAAGATATTCCATGGCTTTAAATACCACTCCCCAAAAAAACAAAATAAAAAACAAAATAAAACTGCCAACACAAAGCTTTTTATCACTTATCCTTTTTTGTAAATTCATACTGAAAGCTCTATTTTAAACTTAGAAGGATTTTTAGTGCATATCACACTTGTTTTGTACATGCAAAAAATGAATAAAACAAAATAAATCAGTTAAGGAATTTCTAAATACTTTTTGCATCTCATACTGACTCTTTGCAATCACTTTTGACTCAAGAGCTGTCAGTGCCTATGCTTTTCCATGGGGCACAGACAAGCCATCCCCATTCAGCCTTCTCTGCATTTCTGATCCACAGAACCTGTGCGCATATAAAATGGTTCTCTTGTATGTCACTACGTTTGGGTGGTTACACAGCAGTAGATAACCAGAATGTCCCTTATTCACAAAGAACTTTGAATGTTTACACAAACCTTCTAGGCCTTCTAGATCCTTCCATGTCCATGGGTGACTTCAGTGTTCACACCAATGACCATTAATTACTGTACTCTAGTCTTCCAGTTCATCGACCTCCTGGACACCCACAGGGATGTCCTTATCTAAACCACCTCAGCTGCCTTCTTTGAGTTACAAAAAGGCAGAGTCTTGGAGATTTTAATGGCCACCTATGAGGGTTTAGGGTAAGAGACAAATGGAGGCCTCATCTTATCCCCCATCCAAAGATCCCATGACTCCTGCCTGGGGTTGTCAACAGGCAGGACACTGAGCAGAGCTGCAGGTCACAAAGTCACCATGCCAACCTTCCTGTCCATCATAAGGGACATCACAGGGAATTCTGTCTCTGTGGGGCAGGGAAGGGCCACTCAGGTAGTGGGACTACTGCCCCAGATCCAGCTGTTTGCCTCTTCCGCCCAAAGGGCAGGTACCAGGTGGAGGCTCTAAGAGCACCTTGGAGAAAGAGCTTGAGAGAACAAGGCTCCAGGACACAGGGTTGAAGGGGAGACAGCAGATGAGGCAGAAGCCTGTGGTGGCCGGGCATGGCCAGCGCTGATCCCCCTGCTCCAGGAGAGAGTGGGGCCTCAGGGACAACTAAGAAAATGGGGAGCAGCAGCCTCTGGGTGCCAGGCCCTGCACTCTCCCTGCTCCTGCTCCTTTTCCTGCTGCTGCCACCTCCATTGCTGAGCACAGGGAGCTTCCTGCACCGCCTCCCAGCCTGGACACCCTTCCACCAGGGCACCAGGCACTACAGGAGCAAGATAGAGAAGCCAAAAACCTGCGAGGGTGCCTTTGATCTCTACTTGATCGTCGACACGTGAGCAGCCCTCCCACCCTGGGTGTTCTTCAGGGCACCTCTGACCTCAGGGTTACTGCTAGCATGAAGCGGTTCAAGTACACCCCAGCTTCTGAGAAAGGGGAGGTGGGAACAGTCTTGATCAGACCCAAGATAAGACCCTCTGCAATCCCCTTGTTCCTGAGGCTGAGGGAATGCGCCCAAAATTTGTTCCCTGGGACTTCTCCTTTTGGAGAGGAAAAAGTGCCACCATAGAGTTGCTGGATGGCTCTCAGTCCCCCCACCAGCATGGCCTGGATCTGTGGCTTGCATGCCCCTTATATAGCTGGAGAGGCGGGTGATTACTAGGAGCTCCTTCTCAGCAGTTGTTAGAAGCTCTCTATGGTTTTTGGTTGTTGTTTGTTTTGTTTTTTACCCAAATGATTTCTGTTTTTACAGGGCCACAGAGATTCCCATGTTGCTTTTGTTAGGCATTGTCATAGTGTCACCGATTAGAAAGTTCTTTGCTCTCCTGCTGCTAAGTGTTTTGGTTTTTCTTCAGCCACTCGGAGACCATGTTACAGTTTGTGTGCACGTTCACAACAGTTTGGTCTGATCAAGCTTTGTCTTAGGAAACTGGGATGTGCATCTTATGGTCTTTGATGGAAAGGGGGTGGATCTTCGTGCTTGGAGAGACTGGAGAGGTTGCCTTGGTTCCCTTTTCAACTCCTCTGGTGGGTTGAGAATAAACTTTACTGATTCAGTGGTAGCAGTAGCATGACTGTCAATATAGTGTCAATATAGCACTTTTTGGTTTCCAGAGCCCATTTACTGTACTTTTGTCATCCTCATAATCATCGTGGGGTCAGGGGGTGGGGAGCACCCCAGCATGTAGCGTACGGACGTATTTGCATTTGCAATCTCCTGGAAAGAGGACGGAATCTAGAGTTTGATGAAGTAGCACTGAGACTGGTGAGACTGGCAAGACTCAGGCTTCGTGTGTGCCCTGATGGCAGCATCCCAGGCTGTACTGCCTCTGATTCCTTCTATTCTCCATGGAGGCTGATGATTGGGGAGTTGTGTACCCAGCCCACTAGCATTTAAGGAAAGCCGGCAGAGCTGGGAGCCACCATGCCCACTGAATAAGTCCCTCTTCACTGTCCTGTGGAGGGACTTCTGAGTTGTCCTCAGCAGGTTATGCCTCATTGATACTTGGCACAGCCCAGAGGGATGGTGATTTCTGTCTTGGGCATTGGGCTTGGGAGACTGATGGGCATTGTAAAGGAATGAAAGCCTCTCTGGGTCAGTCTTTGCAGAGGATGGTAATGAGTCCAAAGGGCCCCCTCAGGTGCCATGCTGTTACAGTGCTCCTGCCAATGCATATTTCTGCCATTAGGCCCGATGTGGGTACGGTTCAACCCTGCAATGGATAATAAGGGCTCTTTGCACAAGTAGGACATGTGAGAAAAACATTAATTGAGCACTTATTGTGTGCCAGGCAACGTGTTGACCACTTTGGTCTCCTCCTGCTTAGAGGAACAGGATCTATTTTCCTATTTTAGGGTGATGCAACGGAGTCTGGAGAGTCCAGTGTTTTCTCAGTGTCAATTAAGCTAGTTTGCTGCAAAAGACTAGATAATAGGGGTTGGTCTCCTCCCCTCTCTCCCAAAGAGGGTGTAAAGTAAGGGTATGAAAAGGTACCATTCTAAAGAGGTGGTCAGGAAAGTCAGGGCTGACAGACAGGATTGTGAGGAGTTCAGGCAGGGGCAGTGTTTTTGACCAGAAGAGGTGTATGATTGGAACTAGTTTTAAGCGAATCACAGTTGAGCACAAAGGCAGAGACCAGTGAGGGGCTGGCACAGAGGTCCACAGACGACATGATAGTGGCATAGAACAATAGGGTAGGCATGGTAATAATGAGTGGCCAAGTTCTGCATCTTATTTGAAACTAGAGGTCACAGGAATCCAGACAGATTGGATGGGGGAGGCAATGTGTGACCCCAGACTGGGGGCAAGAGTAAGGTAGGAAAACAGCTTCATCACTGCATCTTCCTCACAACTATAGGTAAATGTTATTATCCCTATTTTATAGATGAGGGAAGGAAGCTGCTCAGGGGAAGGAATGAGGCCCTTGAGGTTTGGCATTGCCTCATTCAGATTTCTCAGATAGGAAGACATGGACCCAGAATTGATACTCTGAAGTGTCTTATTCCAAAGCTCATTTCAAAGACTTCAAGGCTGGGTAGCTTTCTTGGAATACCTGTGATTGTCCTTGAAGACAAATGGAATTTCTCACCTGCAGGAAGGTCTTGAGTGGTTTGCTTTCAGCTTATTCATTAGGTTCCTTATTAATTTGGTCATTCATTAGATTGAACAGGATGAAAATGAGTGAGTGTTCCCATAAGCCTGCCTTATTGGCCAGTGGCATATGAAAGCCAGGGAGCTCCAGGCAGAGGGACTGGTCTATGCAAAGACCTGAGCACTGAGGCCCTCAGGTGATCCCAGAGGATCCAAGTATAAGGAGGAAGAAGGAAAAAGAGTGGAAGGAGGAAGAGGACAGGCTAATGAGGAGGCCTTGGGCCCATGTAGGAGGTGTGTTCTTCACCTTAAGGGCAACTGGGGATCAATAGAAGAAAAGCTTTTAACAGAGGAAAGATGGATCAGATCTATGCTTTTATTAGAGGCACTGGATTCCTTGAGATGGATGGGTAAGAAGGAGGAAGGATGGAAGCAGCAGCTGCAGTGAAAAAGAGAATGTCTTAGAAGTTCCCAGAAGGCCTGAGAGACTAGGGGAAAATATGTAGGAACCTAAGGCAGATGTGCCCTGTGAAAGGAGAATGGGCAGACAGACTGCTAGGCAGCTCCCACATGTGTGGTATGGATGCAGAAAGAGGGGCTAGTGTAGAGAAGAGAAGTAGAGCTTCAAGATCCATTCATTCTGGGGACATTGGGACTCTGGGCATTGCCACTGTGGGTGCATTGGGGATTGGAGAGGAGCTCACCACTGTCTTTCCTAGTATTAAAAGGTAAACTGAAACACTTTGTAATTTTTAAGGATTTGAGCATATATGAATTGGAATCAGGAAACACCAAACCTCAGTTATTAGGAGCACTGACAGGATCCAGTGTCAAGGTTTATATAGAGAATATATGAAAGAATATCAAAGAAATTATTTGAATGATTGTAGTTTAAGTAGTTACTGGCCTTATTTGGAAAAGCCTATTTTGTTGCTTGTGATTGGTGTGCCTGTGTAGGCTTTCAAGGTATCAGAGCTACCTCAGTCCAATGGCTTTTCATGTTAATACTTTAATAATTACTCCCTTTTGGTCATCCTCTCATACAGGAGAGACTGACCAACAATTTAGTATTAGTGCCACTTTTAGTTACCATTAGGGTTAAGTTGTTCTTGTCTTTCATGAAACTTGTAGGTAATGATGTCAGGAACATCGGAAGAATTGTTTGTTTTTGCTATTCATCTGTTCATTTTTTTCTATTTCTCCAAGTGCAATGAGACCATCTGATGTATTGATGATGGTTGTGGACACATATTTAAGACCTTTGAGAGAATACAGCACACCATGGAGACTACCATGCTGACTATCAGGAGGATAATAGCAAGAGACTAAAGAATATTCCTTAGCCAGCAAGAGACTAAAGAATGTTCCTTAGCCAGGGTACACATGAACCAAACCAGCTGGCATCAGATAAATCAAAGAATATATCACAAGAGGCATCAACCTGTTTAGCTAAGTGGCTTGTTTGTTAATTTCTCATATTTCAATGTCTACAAACCAGGGGTGTTGGACCAGGTACAGCAGAAGTAATTGCTATGGCAGAGACTCCTCCTTGTTAGCCAGTAAGGAATCTAAACAAATTCTATTTTCTAAAACCACCTTATCAGCTTGAAATAATCCTTGAAACAAAGAGGCATACTTTGGGGTAGCATAATTTACTACCTATTATCTACCTCCTTTGAAATTTCCCCAAGAATTTTCAGTCTAGAAGTTGAGTTGGTAGCTTGTTTCATCTCATTGGATCCATCCCTTCATCTTGAGAATAGGTCAACTCAGTTAAACAGTGATGTCTCATTTCAAGAGGCAGTGTTGCAGGTAGGATCCCAAAATTAGACCTATACCATGTGAGCAATCAGATATTTAATAAGAGATATTTCAGTGAAAACAAGGAAACAGTTAATGATTGGGGCAGACTATACATCAGGTCCTGAGTCCAGAGAGCAACCAATTGAGAAGACTTCCAGACTTTAGGCTTCTAGATGTGGGTTCAAAGCGTCCCTTGTGTAATTTAATTGTCTCTGGTGATGTTATTGGGTGTTCAAGTGACTGTTCTGAGTGGTCCACACAGCATCAGACACAATGGTTTTCTGTAAATGAGCCATTGTGTTGATTTCTATGAAGTTTATATCAAGTTATCCAGTTCAGTTTGGAGGACTTTGGGAAAAGGGCAGTTTTTATTCTTAGTAATTCCAAATCAGAAGGGTGGAAGAAAGTTGGGATCATTAATTTGGAAAGTTGTAGACAGATATTGGAGAAAAATAGAATAATTTAGTATCCACTCCATTTTACAAATGGATAACAGTGCCTCAAAGACAATGAACAGGTTTAGAATCTGATATCCATTAGGGTGTGTTGTAGGTTTTACTGAAAATATTTTTCATCTCTGCAATTACCCCAATTTCTACCAAAAACAATCATAATAAGACTAATTTGTTTGCAAAACATGTCTAGTCTTATTAAACTGGGTCTAGTTATTTGCATATGTGCAGCAAGAATAGTATATGTACTATTATGTATTGTACATAGTATATGTACATATACTATTGTATATGTATATGTACTATTATGTATACTCTCAAATATAATATTCCAGTTAAAGCTTTGGTGATATCTAAAGGGATTGTCTTTATACAGTCCATGTTGTTTTCTTAAAATTGGAAATGACGTAGATTCAATTTTTAAAAGCTTCCTTAGTCTAAGAAGCCAAACTAAGCAGTTGCCCAAATTTGTCCTGTAATAAGAACAGATTTTCACTGAACTTATGCAAATGTCTATATTGTTATGTACAGTAAGAATACTCAAGAATTTCCAGATAATAGAAGGATGAGATAGAGAGAAAGAGAGAAATACAGTTGACCTTTGAACAATAGGGGTTTGAACTGCATGGGTCCACTTACACATGAATTTTTTATAAATGCAAGACATTCATAGAAAGAGGCACTACACGTCTCTTCATCTCCACCCAAAGTTAGCAAAGCTAGATCCTGGAGTGACACCTACTCCTGGCTTTTCTACCCAGGAATATGGGAACCCTCTTTCCCAGCAGAGTCTAGGAGAAGACAGAGTACCTTTGACCATCTCCCTAGGTCACTTGCTCTACCTGACCCCTCTTATGTGGTTCTAGTACAGTTTCTGCTTGCAGGAAGTTCTGGCAAGCAGTGAGCCTCGTTTCCTGGTGCTGCCTCAGAGAACTGTCAGCACCGTGGACAGCGCCCCTCCTGCTGTCTGCTCTAAGGCCCAGGCTTCTTCTGCCTGGTGCCATCCTGCCCTGGTGTTCTCCCAGATTCCCTACCGAAGAGCTCCTATTCTGTGGTCCTTGCCAACTCTGACCAGTGACTGGACCCACCACTTTGGCAAGAATCCCTTCACAGAACTGGTTTCTTTGTGCTTCTCAGTTCGAAACCTCAATGATATGAGCTTCACATAGGTACTGGAGTGAGGAGTGCCGGGAACAGACCAGAACTCTGCTGTTCCAGCCTTCCCTGCATCTTTGCTCCAACTTCCCTTCACTTCTAGTCATTTGGTAATTTCTATACTTTTAAATCACAATGTTAAACACAGTTGTTGAGTTTTGAGAGGAGGAAAAAGTTATATGTGAATTTTCAACTGTGCAGAGTGTTGGCACCCCTAACACTGATGTTGTACAAAAACCAGCAGTATTGCATTTTTGTTTAAAAAAGTCTGCTTTACCAAATTGCTATAAGTTATAGATAGGTTAAAAGAAAGAAGAAAAGGGACCTCTTACATATGGAAAACAAAATGTAGAAGAAACAGCTGTGTTTCAAAGTCATAAAAAATTATAATCATCCTCATCAGTTATTTCAGTCCCATTCCATGTAGTTAATTCTTTTTAAAAATTATTAGAGAGGGGCGCCTGGGTGCCTCAGTCGGTTAAGCGTCCAACTTCGGCTCAGGTCATGATCTCACGGTCCGTGAGTTCGAGCGCTGCGTCCGGCTGTGTGCTGACAGCTCAGAGCCTGGAGCCTGTTTTGGATTCTGTGTCTCCCTCTCTGTCTGACCCTCCCCTGTTCATGCTCTGTCTCTCTCTGTCTCAAAAATAAATAAACGTTAAAAAAATTAAAAACTATTAGAGAGAGAGAGAGAGAGAGAGAGAGAGAATGTGTACAAGCATAGGAGAGGGACACAGGGAGAGGAGCAGAGGGAGAGAGAGAATTCCAAGCAGGCTCCATGCTGAACCAATGCAGGGCTTGATCCCACAACCCTGGGATCATGACCCAAGCCAAAATCAAGAGTTGGATGCTCAACCAACTGAGCCACCCAGGTGCTCCATGTAGTTAATTCTTGTTAAAAGTTTTATGAATCTATCAGTTTCTCCACTAGAGTTCAAAAAATTATCATGGCATTAATGTCAAGGTATGACATTAAAGTTATTCAGAATCTGTACTTGGCAGTCCCTTTTATGAATCTCTTTGAAGAGGAAGCACTTTTGCAAAAGCATGAGAGTAAAACAATAACTGTAAATGTCAACAGACGTAAAAGTGGCCAATATTAAAGATCTTATGAGAGCCTATTACAGTGAAATTGATAAGGAAATTTTATTTTTTCTGACATAAACTTTAAGATAATTAGAATTATGATTGATAACATTATACCATAACAGAATTCTACATAGACATAACAGACATAACAGAATTCTAAGGAATTTCATACATTCCCATGTGATTTGACATGTTAAATTAGCCTAATTGTCTAACATGTCTCTTTTATAAGGAAAGAGAAAAACAACTTTTGACATGTTCCAGGGACCCTCCAAGATATCCCAAAGTTAATTTGAGATAAAAAAAGACTTCATTTAGAATTTCATTATGGGAAGTTTATAAGAAATAGCAAAAGATTTGAACACTTGATTAAAAGTCATCTGGGTTATCTATCCAACTAAAGTGATAAAGATCTCTGGGGCGCTTGGGTGGCTCAGTCGGTTGAGTGTCTGACTTTGGCTCAGGTCATGATCTCACAGCTCATGAGTTCGAGTGCTGACAGCTCAGAGCCTGGAGCCTGCTTCAGATTCTGTGTCTCCCTCTCTCTCTGCCCTAACCCACTCACATTCTGTCTCTGTCTCTCTCAAAAATAAATAAACAATAAAAATGTTTTAAGTGATAAAGATTTCTAAGGCAAACATAAAAATTTACATAGTTGTAAAAAGTCTTAGCTCTTACAAAAAAAAAAAAATCTTTCAATAGAGGAGACTCCGTTCCCCCAAGTAATCAAAGACCCAGTAATGACAGCGTGAAGCACAAGAAATTATTTTGGTAAGACACAATATATTTGATTTCAAGATAGATTATACAAGGGTATAGAGCAACCTTTTATAATCTGTTATTAAGAGCACACCAAGAGGGGTGCCTTGGTGGCTCAGTTGGTCAAGCATCCAATTCTTGGTTTTGGCTCAGGTCTTGATCTCACAGTTCATAAGATCAGGTCCCATGTTGGGCTCTACACTGACAGTGAGAACCTGCTTGGAATTCTCTCCTCTCTCTCTCTCTCTCTCTCTCTCTCTCTCTCTCTCTCTCTCTCTCTTTCACTCTGTACCTCCCCTACTCATGCTGTCTCTCAAAATAAATAAATTTTAAAAAGAGCACACCAATAGTTTAAGAAAACTTTTTCTGTTCAAAATATGAAAGAGAATTACATTTTAATTTTGCATAGGTATACTATTGATATTAAAGCTTATTTTTAAAATATTTTAATAAAATCATTCATTTCTCACCAGCTTGACCAAGTAAAATGTTTCTCTCACTTTCTGCTTTCTATTTCCATTTAGTTTTAATCTTCCATTCCTCTTTTTCATTCTAAAATGACCATTCTTTTAGAACAAAATTACTCTTTTCCCTTAACAAAAGTTTATTTTCATACCTCGTACCTTTTCTTACAAAAATACATTCTACTCTCCCTATATAGAGTCATTTCTCTTATTATTTCTAGTAGTTTTAATTGCATATGTTGATTCAAATTTTTAGTCCTTTAATTTCTAGTGAAAACTAAAATTGAGCTATTAAGGACTATTATACCAGCATTCTGTAGATTGGCAAGTTTGTGAATAAATTTCATAATTTCTGGAAGTATGTATATTCTTCCTCATAGTAAATTTTTCAGTGTGGCATAAGACACGTTTATTAACAAACCCAGATAGCTTTAGTTCCTCTGTAATAAGCCCAATGTAGGTAATCTTATGTTGAATAATTAGTGTTTCCATATTTTATCTTGTTTGGAAAAGGCAGTCTCATGTGTGTAGACTCATGTGCATCCAGCCACATAAGAATAAACCTTGAGCCTGGAACATGTTTTTCCAAAGAGATAAAGAACCCATACAGCCTGTGTTAGGCTTAGCACCTTGAGTGAGGACATTGCTCCTTGTTTAACTTTCTGAATGTTCTTTTGTCTCTGCTTAAAGGACGTGCATCATATGGTACCTGACCAATCCACTGCTACACCTGTCTTCTGTGGAAAGGGGCAAGGCTCCTTCCACTGTTGCAGGAGATGCATGCTTAGGGCAATTGCCATGCCTAAGCCACCAGGAGAGGCCCACTGGGTATGGGGTCTAATGCCCACTAGTGAAGTTCATCTTGTTCTGTCTCTTTATGTCAGTAAAACATTGTTCCATCCAGTGCTTGACTATTGGGTTTTTCTTGGGGACTCCCAACCATGATGTACTGATCAAAAGTGTTAGGGTTCTCTCCTGGAATTGTTAACTAGTGATCAGTAGTCTCCTCTCTTAGGTAACCAAGAGGTAAAAAAATTAAAAAAAAAAAATAAGTGGGCTTTGAATCACTTATGTAGAAGTTTTTTGTTCTCATAATGAAATAATTTGTAAGATTATTTTTTTTAATTTTTTTTAATGTTTATTCATTCTTGAGACAGAGAGAGAGACAGAGCATGAACGAGGGAGGGTCAGAGAGAGAGGGAGACACAGAATCTGAAGCAGGCTCCAGGCTCTGAGCTGTCAGCACAGAGCCCGACGCGGGGCTCGAACTCACGGAATGTGAGATCATGACCTGAGCCGAAGTCAGCCTCTCAACCGACTGAGCCACCCAGGTGCCCCTGTAAGATTATTTTTTATTACTCAAAGAACTGGATTGCATTCTGAATGATATCAAAGGGCTGACCAACCCTCTAACTACACTGCCTTCAATTTGTATATCAGGGAGATTTTCTTCACCTCCTTATTCTCATTTGTTATCTCTGGTCTTTCTGATGGTAACCATTTTAACAGATGTAAGGTGATATCTCATTGTGGTTTTGATTTGAATTTCCCTCATTATTAGTGATCCTGAGCACCTGTTACTCTCTTTGGAAAAATGTCTCTTCAGGGTTTTTTACCATTTTAAAATTGGTTTACTTTATTTTTGCCTCCTCTCATATTTTAAATAGTTTTTTAAGTCTTTGTCTAGTAAGTGTGATGCCTTGGCTTTCTTGGGGATGATTTCTGTAAATTTATTTAGATCCTTTGAATGAGCAATGTTCTGCTGTTTCTCTCTATGTTTTGTGATTTTACTTTGTTGAAAATTGGGTTTTTAATTATTATATTGTAACTCTTGGACATGTGAATATCTTTGAGAAAACATGTCATTTTAGGTCATACACCCATTTTTAAATTGGATTGTTTGTTTTTTTGTGATTGAGTTGTATGTGTTCTTTATATATTTTGGAAATTAACCCTTTAGCAGAATATATCATTTGCATATATTTTCTCCCATTTGTGTAGATTGTCTTTTCAGTTTGTTGATCTTTTTTCTGTGCAACGCCTTTTTATCTTGATGTTGTCCCACTTGTTTATTTTTGCCTTTGATGCTTGTCTTTAGGTGTTATAACTAAAAAATTATTCCCAAGACTGAAGTCAATAAATGATTTTCTTACATTTTCTTCTAGAAATTTCATTTTTTTTAACACTAACATTTCAGTCTTTACTCCATTTCGAGTTAATTTGAGTGATATAAGGATCTAGTTTCATTCTTTTGATTTAGAATGTCCAATTTTCCCTGAACCATTTATTAAAAAGATAGTCTTTTCTCCATTGAATATTTTTGACTTCCTTGTTGAATATTAATTAACCATATAAGCATGGGTTTATTTTGCAGATTCTAAATTTTGTCCCATTGATCACTGTGTCTGTTTTATGCCAGTATCCTGCTGTTTTTAACTACTATAGCATGTAATATAGTTTGAAATCAGGAATTCTGATGCCTCCAGCTTTAGTTTCTTTCTCAGGATTGCTTTGGCTGGCCACTTGGGGTCTTTTGTGGTTCCATACACAGTTTAGAACTGTTTTTCCAATATATGTGAAAAATGCTGTTGGAATCTTGATAAGGATTTCATTGAATTTTAGAAGGCTTTGAGTTGTTTGGCTATTTTAACAATATAAATTCTTCCATTCAATGCACAGGATTTATTTCCATTTATTTGTGTTTTCTTCAATTTCTTTCATCAATGTCTTCTAATTTTCAGTGTAAAGAGTTTTCACCTCGGTTAAATTTATCCATAAATATTTTATTGTTTGTGTTATTGTAAGTAAGATTGTTTTCCTTATTTCTTTTTCAGATAATTCATTGCTAATATATAGAAATGCTTCTGGCAGCACATCCTGCCAATGTGCTGAATTTGTTGATTAGATGTGTGTGTGTGTGTGTGTGTGTGTGTGTGTGTGTGTGTAGTCTTTAAGATTTTTTAGGTATAAAATATGTCATCTGGAAATAGAACAACTTTATTTCTTCCTGTTTAATTCTGATACCTTTTATTTTTTTCTCCTGCCTGGCTACAACTTCCAGTACTGTGCTGAATAGAAGTAATGAGAGTAAACATCTTTGTCTTGTTCCTTATCTTAGAAGAATTTCTTTCACACTTTCACCATTGAGTATGATGTTATTTGTGGGCTCTCACATATGGCCTATATTATGTTAGGTGTGTTATTTCTATAAACCTAATTTCTTGAGTGTTTTTTTCTCATAAATGGATGTTCAATTTTGTCAAATGCTTTTTCTGCTTCTATTGAAATAACCATATAATTTTTATCTTTCATTCTACCAATGCAATGTATCCCACTTATTGATTTGCATATGTTGCACTGTCCTTGAACCGCAGGGAGGAATCCCTCTTGGTCATGGTGTATGATCTTATTAAGTGTTGCTGAATTTGGTTTGTTAGTATTATGTTGGGAATTTTGTATAAATATTTATTTATTTATCAGAGATTTAGTCCGTGGTTTTCTTTTCTAATAGTATACTTATCTGGCTTTGGTATCAGGGTAATAATGGCCTTGTAAAATGAGTTTAGAAGTGTTCTTTTGCTTCAATTTTTAGAACAGGGTGAGAAGGATTGACATTAATTCTTTAAATGTTTGGTAAAGTTCATTAGTAAAGCCATCTGCTCTTGGGTTTTTCCTTGTTGAGAGGGGTTTGATTACTGATTCAATCTCCTTACTCATTGCTGGTCTCTTTAGGTTTCTTCTTTTTTCTTGATTCAGTCTTGGTAGTTTGTATGTTTCTGGGAATTTATCCATTTCTTCTAGATTGCCCAGTTGTTGGCATATAGTTGTTCGTAATAATCTCATATGTTCCTCTGTATTTATGTGGTATCAGTTGTAATCTCTCCTCTTTCACTTATAATTTTATTTATTTGGGACTTCTCTTTTTTTTTCTTTTGGTTAGTTCAGCTAAAGATTTGTCAATTTTGCTTATCTTTTCCAAGAACCAAGTCTTAATCTTTTCTATTCTTTTCTTGTTATCTTGACTTATTTCTGTTTTTTATTATTTCCTTTCTGTACTAAACTGGACTTAGCTTCTAATTTGTTCTCTTTCTAATTCATTCAGTTGATAGATTTATTTGAAATACTTCTTTTTCCTTGATGTATGTGTTTATTGCTGTAAACGTCCCTCTTAGAACTGCTTTTGCTGCATTTCATAAGTTTTGGTATATTGTGTTTCCATTTTCATTTGTCTCAAGATACTTTTTTTCCATTTTAATTTCTTCTTTGATCCACTGGTTGTTCAGAAGTATTTTCTTCACTCCCATGCATTTGTGAATTTTCCAGTTTTCCTCCTGTTTGATTACTAGTTTCATACCATTGCAGTGAGAAAAGATTCTTGGTGTGATTTCAGTGTTCTTAAATGTATTAAGACTTATTTTGTGTCCTAACGTATGATCAATCCTGGAAAATGTTCCTTGTGTGCTTGAGAGGAATGTGTATCCTGCTGCTTATGGATGGATGAACTATCCTATAGATGTCTTGTAGGTCCTTTTGACCTATAGTATGACTAAAATTTGTTGTTTACTTATTCATTCTTTGGATGATACGTCTGTTGTTGAGCATGGGGTATTAAAGACCTGGGCCAACTATTATGGTATTGCTGTTTATTTCCCTTTTTATTTCCGTTAGTATTTGATTTATATATTTAGGTTTTCTGATGTTGGGGCATAAATATATGCAATTATTATATCTGCCTTATGGATTGACCCCTTTGTCATTATATAATGACCTTCTTTGTCTCTTTTGGCCATTTTAAATTTAAAGTCTATTTTGTCTGATGTAAATATATCTACCACTCTTTTCTTTTGGTTACCATTTGCTTGAAATATCTTTTATCATCCCTTTACTTTAAGATGTGTGTTTCTAAGGCTAAAGTAAGTCTCTTGTAGACAGTGTATCATTGGGTCTGTGTTATTATTGGTTTTGGTTTTATGTTTTTATCTACTCAGTCATTCTGTGTCTTTTGACTGGAGAATTTAATTCATTTATATTGCCATTTGTTAATTGTTTTCAGATTGTTTGATAAATCCATTGTTCTTTCCTTCTTGTCTTGTGTTGTGATTTGATGACTTTTTGTGACAGTATATTTTGACTTTTATCATAATTTTTTTGTGTAACTACTACAGTTGACCCTTGAACAACACAGGTATAAACATCTACTTATATGTGGATTTTTTTCATAAATACTATGTGGTACTATAATTGTATTTTCTCTTCCTTATGATTTTCTTAACATTTTCTTTTATCTAGCTTATGTTATCTTAAGAATATAGTATATAGTACATATAAATACATAATATGTGTTTATCAACTATTTATGTTATCAGTAAGGCTCCTAGTCAACAGTAGGCTATTAGTAGTTAAGTTTTGGGTGAGTCAAATGTTATATGCTGTCAAATAACAAAAATTCAACCAAATAAATTTTAAAGGTCTAATTGGAATTTATTTTTTAAAAAATCATGAATCAGGCAGTACCCCATCTAGCAAGTAGAGGGGAGACCCAGAGGGCTACAGAAAAGGAAAGGTTTTTTAATGTATAAAGGAATAGAGGGGCTTGGGTGGCTCAGTTGGTTAAGAGTCCAACTGTTGATTTTGGCTCAGCTCATGATCTCACAATTGGTGAGATTGAGCCCCATGTTGGGCTCCATGCTGACAGTGCAGAGCCTGCTTGGGATTCTCTCTCCCACTCTCTCTGCCCCTCCCCCACTTGCACGCATGCATGCACATACTCATTCTCTCTCTAAAAAATAAATAAATAAACATTTTAAAAATAAATGTAGAAAGGATGTAGGAAAATGGAAATTATTAGCAAAGAATTCATTGTTTTAGGCAAGATTTCACTCCTGGGAGGAACAGAAGAGATCTATCAGTGCTGACCAGGAAATCTTCATGGTGACTAGTTAATGGTTACATTTATGGGGGGTTGAAACTGAGTTAGGTTAAATATTGTCTTGGTTTGGGGTGTCTGGGTGGCTCAGTTGGATAAGCATCCGACTTCAGCTCAGGTCATGATCTCACAGTTTGTGGATTTGAGCCCTGCATCAGGCTCTGTGCTGGCAGCTCAGAGCCTGGATCCTGCTTCAGATTCTGTGTATCTCACTCTCTCTCTCTCCCTCCCCCTCCCTCCGTCTCATACTCTCTGTGTCTCTGAAAAATAAACATTAAAAAAAATTTTTTTTTAAATATTGTCTTGGTTTACTGACTTGGGACCTTAACCTAAGTGATGCTATTTGGGGCTTGTGTTTTTTTTAACAACATAGATTTTCAACTGCATTGGGGGGTCAGCACCCCTAACTCCTATGTTGTTCAAAGGCCAAGCGTATGTTGTTGTTTTTGTAGTTATGATGAGGCTTACATAAAATATCTTATATTTATAACATTATCTGACATATAACCTGACAACTTAACTTTGCTACCATTAACTAAACTTTATATACTTTTACCTCTTTCCATCACATTTAAGGTTATTGATATTACAACTTATTCATTTTTATATTGTGTATCCAATAACAAATTGCTGTGGTTATGAATAATTTTATTATGTCTGTTTTTTAACTTTTAAATTAGACTTGTGAGTGAATTATGAACCACCAATTTATTAGAGAATGTGACTCTGAATATATATTTAGTATTATCAATGGATTTTATACCAATGTTATGTTTTTATTATTTAAGTAGCATTATTTTATTTCTACTTGAAGAACTCCCTATAGCATTTCTTATAAGGCAAGTCTAGTGATGATGAACTCTCTTACCTTCTTTTGTTGTTATTCAGGAAAGTCTTTATCTCTACTTCATTTCTGAAGAACAGAATTGTTCAGTATAGTATTCTGGTTGACAATTTTTTTCTTTAATTATTTTGAATATATCATTTCGTTCTCTCCTGACCTAGAAAGTTTCTGTTGAGACATCTTCTGACAGTTTTATGGTACGTTCCCTTATATGTGACTGTGTTTTTCTCTTGCTGCTCCCAAAAGTCTCTCTTTGTCTTTGACTTATTAAAATTAAATATAACGTGTCTGGTGTAACCATTGTTATGCTTAACCTATTTGGAGTGCATTGCACCTCTTGAAGCTGGATTTCTATTTTTTCTCCATGTTTGGGAAGTTTTCAGCCATTATTGCTTTAAATATACTTTCTGTCCCTTTCTGTTTTTCTTCTTTTGGTATTTCCATAATACCTGTATTGTTTCCTTTGTTGATTTCTCATAAGCCCTGTAGGCTTTCCTTATTCTTTTTTATTCTCTTTTCTTTTTGCTTCTCTGACTGATAATTTCAAATGTCCTATCTTCTAGTTCATTGATTGTTTATTCTGCTTCTTCGAGTCTGCTATTGAAATTCTCTATTGAATATTTCAGTGCAGTCATTATATTCTTCAGCTCCAGGATTTCTGCATGATTTATTTTTATGGTTTCTATCTCTTTGTTGAATTATTTACATCATTTTAAATTTGTTAAGACTTGTTCTGTGGCCTATATTCTCTACCTTGGAGAATATTTCACAAGCGTTTGAGGAAAATGCATTTTGCTGTTGTCACATAGAGTGTTCTTTACATATCTGTTAGGTACAACTGGTTTAGAGTGTTGTTCACATCCTCAATTCCCTTATCCATTTCCTGATATTTTGTCTAGTTTCTCTGTCCATTATTGAAAGTAGAGTATTGAAGTCTTCAACCTTTATTGTAGAGATTTCTAATTCCCTCTTAAATTCTGTCAATGTTAGCCTCATAAATTTTGGAGCTTCAATGTTTGGTGAATATCTGTTTCTAGCTGTTTTGCTGTCTTTATTATTTGACCCTTTTATGAATATATAATGTCCTTTGTTATTTATAACAGTTTCTTGTTTAATGTCTATTTTATATAATATGGTTACCCAGCTCTCTTTGGGTTTCAGTTTGCCTTGAATATCTTTGCATTCTTTCACTTTCAACCTATTTATGTCCTTACATCCAAAGTGAGTCTCTTGTAGATAGCATACACTTAGATCTTTCTTTCATCTATTCTGCCAATCTATCCCTTTTGTCTGGATAGTTTAATCCATTTACATTTAAAATAATTGCTATATGGAAGGACTTACTTCTGCCATTTTGCTGTTTATTTTATGTTTGTCTTAGGCCCTTTTGCTCCTTATTTTCTCCTTTACTGCCTACTTCTGGGAAGGGAATCAAAACTTATTAGTACAAAATAGAATAATCAAGTTTTTATCCCCTTCTCATTTCCTCTGTGCATTCTATTATAGATATTTTCTCTATGATTACATGACCACTAACTGTAATATGCTAAATTTATAGCAATCTAATTATAATTAATGCCATCTTAACTTTAATCACATATAAAAACTCTACTCCTAAGCTGCTACAATCCCTCCTTTGTGTTATCAGTGTCACAAATTACAGCTTTACACATTGTGTGCCCAGTAACAGATTTCTAATGACTTCAATGCATTTCTTTTGAATTCTATAGAGTAAATGTTCAGTTACAAACCAAGATTACAATGATGCTAGCTTTTATATTTGCTCTTGTATTTATCTTTACCAGAAAGCTAAGTCTGTATCTTTTTATGTTCATATAACTTCAAGTTACTGGTTAGTGCCCTCCTGTTTAATCTGTATGGCTCTTTTAACATTACTAAATGTTAGGGCAGGTCCATTGGAAATGGACTCCCTCATCTTTTGTTTATCTGTGAATATCTAAATTTCTCTATTACCTACAAAGGACAGTTTTGTAGAATTTGGCATTCTAATTTGATTTTTTTTCCTTTCATCACTTTAAATATTTTCTCTACTACCTTCTGTCCTCCAAGGTTTCTGATGAGAAATAATCTTAGTGAGGACAACCTGCATGTTACAAGTCTTCCTTCCTGCTCAAGATTCTTTTGTTGTCTTTGTCTTTCAGTAGGTTTATTATAATATGTCTTAGGGTGGGTCTCTTTAGTTTATCACAGTTGAAGTCCGTTGAAGTTCTTGGATAGGTTGATTTATATACTTCATACAATCATGTACTTTAAAAAATTAATTCTAGTATAGTTAACATATAGTGTTATATTAATTGTAGGTGTACAATATAGTAATTCAACAATTCTATACTTCATTCAGTGCTCATCAAGATAACTGTGCTTTTAATCCCCTTCACCTGTTTCACCCGTCTGTCACCCACCACCCCTCTGAAAACCATCTGTTTATTCTCTGCAGTTAAGAGTCTGTTTTTTTGGTTTGGCTCTTCTTTTCCTTTGTTTTGTTTGCTTGTTTCTTTGTTTCTTAAATTCCACATACCAGTGAAATCATATGGTGTTTGTCTTTCTCTGCCTGATTTATTTCACTTAGCATTTATACTCTCTAGATATATCCATTTTGTTGCAAATGGCAAGATTTCAATCATTTTTATGGCTGAATAATATTCAATTTTGGACATTTTTTTTGCTGCTACTTCTTCAAATAATGTTTACGTTCTTTTCTCTTACCTATTTGTAGGATTCCTGAAGTGTAGATGTTGGTCTGTTTCATGGTTTCATGTAGGTCCCAAAGATGCTTATCATTTTTCTTCATTCTTTTTTCTTTCTACTCCTGACACTTGAAAATTTCAATTTTCCTATCCTCAGCTTCCCAGATTTTTTGCTGTGTATGCTCAAATATGCTATTGAACCACTGTAATAACTTTTCAATAAAATTATTGCAAATTTCACCTTCAGATTTGTGTTTTTTAATAATTAGTTTTTTGTTGATATTCTCATTTTGTTCATATATCATTTTCCTGATTTCCTTGATTCTTAGTCCTTACTTTTCCCTTACCTCTGAGCATATTTAAGATAGTTGCTTTAAGCCTTTGCCTATTAAGTCTGATGTCTTGGCTTCCTCAGGGTTGGTTTCTGCAAATTTATATTTAGTTCCTTTGTTTTTTTTAAATATGAAATTTATTGTCAAATTGGTTTCCATACAACACCCAGTGCTCATCCCAAAAAGGTGCCCTCCTCAATACCCATCACCCACCCTCCCCTCCCTCCCACCCCCCATCAACCCTCAGTTTGTTCTCAGTTTTTAAGAGTCTCTTATGCTTTGGCTCTCTATATTTAGTTCCTTTGAATGAGTCATGCTCTCCTATTTCTTTGTTTGTTTTGTGATTTATTTTTGTTAAAAATTGGGTGTTTTATTATTTTTTAAAAAATATTTTTTTAATGTTTATTTATTGAGAGACAGAGACAGAGCATGGGCGTGGGGAGGGGCAGAGAGAGGAAGAGACACAGAATCTGAAGCAGGCTCCAGGCTCTGAGCTGTGGGCACAGATCCCAACACGGGGCTTGAACTCACAAACCGTGAGATCATGACCTGAGCCGAAGTTGGATGCTTACCCAGCTGAGCCACCGAGCCTCCCCTAGTGTTTTATTATTTTAATGTGGTACTCTGGAAATCAGAATTCCCCATGGATACTAGATTGCTTTTGCTTTTGTTATCTATGGTACAAGTGTGTAGATTTTTGTTTCTTTTGTGAGATTTCCAAACATTTTTTGTAAAGAATGTAACAATATCCTTGTATGTGATTACTGGAGTGTTTGTTCCTTTAGCTCACATTCAGCTAAGGTTTTGACAGAGATTTCCTTGAATGCCAGGAGATAGAGCAAACATAAAACAGCACAAAAATTCAAAACAAAACACAGAGAACGAACACATCAACCAGTGTGTTTGCAAATGGTACTTTGGTGGGCATTCCTTTACCACTTAGTTAGGCTTGCTCAGAGCCTAGAGATCAGCCCAAAGTGAAAGCTTAAGGGTTTTTATGGGATTTTTCTAAGCATGCTTCTGACTGGGCATACATGTGGCTTTTTAGATGTACCTTTGTCCACACCTGCTTTTGTACATTCTAATTGACCCCAGCCAGGTTAGAAGAGATGTACACAGTAATTTGTGAGTAAGGTCCATGCTGTCCCCTCTGGTTCAAGGAGAACTTTGAACTGGGCTACAGATCAAGACCAAAACTGCCACCAGGCTAGAAAGAGAATGGGGAAAGAATGATTAAAAATGCCACAAATCTTACCTGTCATTTGAAGAGGCTGTTTCTTGATTTGGGCATTTTCTTTATTGCTATAAACCTTTGATTATTTTGTAGAGCTCCTACAGAGTAGAAAGTTGGTGAAGAAAGCTTTTGGTTATTATTTTTTTTTTTTGGAATGTTATTATTGGGGAATGAAGGCTTGGAGTTTCAGAATCTGCCTTTTTGCTGACATCCTCTATGCTATTAGTTTTTGTTTGTACTTTCATTTTTTTCATTTGTCAAAAAATGCTTGAACATAAATTTAAAAGCAAACACTTTGACTTCTGCCTAGGAAAGAAGAGAATTTGGTTTTCTTATAGTTTACCTCTCCTACATGGATCTTCCCCACTCTTTCCATTCCCCCAGAGTAGTGACATCAGTAAGATATTTTAGACTCAATCTTCAACAGTAGAGATGCCCTCAAATGTCTGGTGATCCCCATCTCTCCATTCTCATTTCAGTGTGGGGTGATAAAACATGATTGGAGCTCTGTGTGCTGGAGCTCCATGTGGTTGCTCTGTTCCATACTGCCTCTCTCCTAGGTACTTATATCCTTGTGGTTTTTCCCACTACACAAGAGCACTCACATTCTTCTGTGTTCTAGAAGCTAGACCTTCCTTCAAAATCATCACAAACTTTTCCAGGGCTGGTAGATGGGTTGAAGACTCTTATCCTGTGAATCTTCTTTGGAAGATCCTCTTCACTCTGGGGGAGAACAGAGGAGAGTAGTAGGGAGAAGGAAAGTGAAAAGGATTACCATTGGTTAGGAGAGGAATTGCCTTTGTTGTAGTTTATCGTGGAGCTTCCATGAGAAAGTCTGTATTGTGGGTAAGTTGTCAGAGTCTATTGCTATGCTCCCAGCAACTGTTGGTACAGTAGTGTCACCCCAGTCTCCCAAGTCCAATAGGTAGAGCATGGGCTTTGCTGGAAGATCTGGGTTCATATCCATGCTATTCATGGAAATTGTGCCAAATTCCTTGACCTGCGAGAGCCTGTTTTTTCATCTGTAAAATAGGAATGATGCTAATATCATTGGATTGATTTGGAATTGGAAATCATGCATATAAAGTGCTTCATAAATAGTGCTCCATGAATGATCATCCTGACATAGTTATAATCATCTATTCTTAGTTTCCTCACCATCTGTTGATAGTTTTAGATGAAACTTAGAGGAGGCAGTAAAAATGATAAAGGGAAGATGTCCTTGGATATGAGGACCACACATATAAATATGACATTTAGGGTGTTTATTGACAAAGTTATCACTGGAGGAAAGAGGAAGGGCCTCCTTGTGTGTTCCTCGAATTCATATGACATGAACTGTCAGATCCAGAAAAAGAATCCAGGCCAGGGAATCAGACAGTTTTACCCCTTAACATCCATAGGATCTTGACCAAGACTTTTAGTGACCCTCACATTTGCCAATCATAACCTGGAATAGTGCAGAACTATAGAGATGTTGGATTGCAAAGATCATTGAACCCTGAACTGGTAAGACTCATTTAAGGGCTTCCTGCTTAGACAGAAGGGGACATCATAAGGCTCTAACCTGCTTGAGCGTCTTCACCAACTAGGAACTAAAGTGGGAGCCTATGAGTGTGAGAAACTGAAAATTAGAAGAGGAAGTGGCTTTTCCTGTGGCTTTCCCTGCTGGCCAGAGCATGATGGTGACAGAAGATCAGTATCCTAGGTCTATTCCTATCTCTCCCCTTGCAGTGGTGCTGGAATAGGCCTTCTGTGTCTAGAGCAGCTCAGCTTTGAAGGATGAAGGGAAATTAAATAGTCTGAGTAGCATAGCCTCCCTTGCCTGACGTGCAGGCTCCTGTTGGGAATGTCTTTTCCTACTCTGTGAGTGCTGGAAAACATGAAAGTATGAACAGAATCTGTGTGTGTGTCATGAGGAATGGTTGGCAGGTCAGACTTTGGCCTACAAATGGATCCCCAACCTAAGGAGGTATGTTAGGATAGCTCTGATACCCAAGAATCCAGAGTCCATTAAAGAATTACAGGGAAAGCTTGGGTCACTCTCTCAGCCTAGATGTATTGCTTTCCAGAGGCATTTGATGGAATGTGGTGCAAGAAAACCCTGTCTTGCATCCCACTACACACCTTTAAAGGGTAGAAGAGGACAGTGTTAATGGTTATTCCAAAGGGAAGTGGGGGGCCAAGAGAGCCAACATTTCAAAATCAGAATGTGTTTTCCAATGAATGCATCCTCCTTCATTTCTTGTCTCCCTACCATGGCCAAACCAACCATCCTGGTTTGCCACCCAAGGTCCTTAATCCATGAAAGTCACTTGATCCCAAGGACACAGGCCTGGTTATTCAACCTCCCCACCATTCACACTGATGAAAATCACCACCAGGGTGGTGGGTACGTGGCAGGCTTCAGTTATGTGGGATGCAGAGGAGCTTGCTAAAGGGACTGTGGGAGGTGGGGACAGAAACTGCTCTCCTGATGATTGTCTTTCATCCCTCTGACTCAAGTCTTTGTTTTCAGGTCAGACAATGCAAACAGCATTTGGAAGGACATTTATAAATTTGTGGATGATCTGGTGAAGAGGTTTCCAAAGTAAGGCTTCTCCATGCTCCAGGGTATTTTCTTCTGCCATACAGATACACAGCTGCTTAGACTCAGTGGGCATGGGAGTCCCTCAGGCCAGGAGCACAGAGCCCATGGTGGTGTCCTGAAAAAGGAAAATCACACTGATTCCATTAGTTCTTAGCAGCTTTCACTGATTCTTGCTGGAGAGTCAGTCCACATTAAGGGGGACACAGTCTGCTTCTGAGGACTTTACAGGCTTGGAGAGGAAGTTAAAGCAGACTGACTCAGTAACCGAAAACCTGGTTAAGTGATGCTGAAGGCCAAGAGAAAGGGACAAAAGTCTTGCATGGCAATATGGAGGAAAAAGCAAGAATTCCTAGAGAAAAAGCCAAGGATAGCTACCTAGAAGATGTGGAAATTTGAACTAGGCCTTGAAAGATAGGGGAAGACAGGATAACAGGAACCATCAAAGAGGCTTCTTGTGATGGGAATGGTCTGTTTGGCTGCAGAGTAGGTTTAGTCAGGAGAAGACCCAGAGATGAGGCTGGACAAGTAAGCCAAGAGCCAAGAACATAGGGGCTCATTATGCCAGACCACAAGCTTGAATTTCCTGCTGTGCGCAATAGGTGGGTATAGGATTTTTGAGCAGGGGTCTCACATGATCGAGGTTGTACTTCAAGAAAAGAATTCTTATTATAGTGGATAAAATGAGCTGGATCAAGAGCCAAGAACAATAACAAGTTCAGCTAGGGACCTATTGTACCAATTTATCTAAGTGATAATGAGGGTCAACAGGCCAGAACACAGTGGCCAGAGGATGGAAAGAGAGGGATTTAGATAAATGGCTGCCAAGAAAGAGAATTAATTTCTTTGACAAGAGAAGGAAGTACAGAAGGAGTTAGGAGAGAAAGGAATGAAGGTCCAAAGAATGTAGAAGAGAGACCAGGGGGAACCCCTCATGCAGGAATGTGCAGGTGTCTATCTCCTTGCAATGTACTGTTCACATGGCTTGGGGTGTGTGTGTGTGTGTGTGTGTGTGTGTGTGTGTGTCTGTCTGTCTGTCTTTTGGAATACTGTAAGAATGTAAGAGTGTAAGAATGGATCAGGATGCCATCTTGGCATTCTATTCTAAGGAGGCCACATATCTTACAGTCTAAAAAATTTTTCACTAAATTTACGGCAACTTTCAGGTTTGGGAAATGGGTCCCAAAGCAGAAGAGTTGTGGTGGGAAGTATAGAAATTGACATAGACCCCCTCATTGGCTGCCTTGAGCCTTGTTTTTCTGAACTTCATTGGTTTCATTTTGAGCCTGTGTTGATGGCGTCTCACAAGCACATGCTTCCTCCACAGTTCAAAAATGAGGATGTCCTTAATCACCTACTCCACACAGAGCTACACCGTCATGAATCTCACCTCTGACAGGTAAGCACTGATATGATCCCCAATGGCAGACCTAGAAAACCAGGTCTCAGAGAGAGCTAAGAGGCTGAGGGCTTCCCTGAAACCACAGTGGGGAGCCCACTGGTGTGCAGGCTGGGCTGGCCTGAACTTCTTTCCTTGTGCACCCTGATCCTTAGCTTTGGGCCCCCAGCTCTCTCTGACCCCTGGCTGCACTGACACTGGCAAACTATATGCTGCTAGACCTCTCCACCCCTCTAGGCCCTGAGCTACAGCTGTCCTGAGTTCTTCCCTCCATGCTCTTCCCTTTTCTTAGAATGGGCTAGCTAGGATTCCCAGGATTTTAGGGAGCAGATGTGCAGGTCCTTTATGAACAGTGATATGAGTCTGACACCTACTGTTGTATGTCACTTTCTGCCCTGAGCCAGTGTGTAAGGAGGGGTGGTGGGAGACAGATCAGAACCAGGGAGGAAGAGATGGGCAGCATCGAAGCATTGATGTTTTCAGTGGAGGGAATTTTGCTCCCTTTGTGGGTCTAAACCCATGAGTGGGGTCCTGAACATCAGGCTGGGATAGGGTGCTTGAGGAAGATAAGACATGCCTGCATACTAGGTGGGCCATGGTGAGCCCAGCAGTTTGGGCAAAAGTCTGGAAGTTATGGAGCTTCTGAATAGCTGGTTAAGGAGGTTAAGATTCCCATGGACACAAATGACTGGAACCCAATGAAGCACCAAAGAGAGGTTGAGCACCTCTTAGGACTAGATGGGCCCCAATATTTGTGGCACAGAGCTACCATTCAGGACCATGGAGAGAAGCCAGGCATAGCAGAGTGGTGGTGTCAATGCTTGGAGGTAGCAGCACTCTTCTGCCTGACTCCAGGACAAGCAGGGAGAGAGGGCTGGCTGCCCCAAGCAGCGTGGAGGCACAAATTTGTGCATAGGTGGGGTTTTGCATTCAGGACAGAGAGACTTGAGTAGGTTGAAAGTGGAAGGAAGCAAGTCCATTGGGAGAGATGCTGGCAGGTGGCAGAGAGATGCAGGGCTGCTGGGCACGGGGCTCTGGAGGAAGAGCTGCCCACTGGGGAGGGTAAGACCTCTGCCTCCTCCAAGGTGGGGGGCTCAGGGCCCAGATGTGAGAAGCTGTGGCAGGGAGGGGGCTCAGGGAGGACCCGCCTGGTCCTCTCTGGAGCATGAACACAGTAACATCTTCCCTGATTCAGGGTTCAGGAGTGGGAATGGGGCATGGAAACTATATGAAATTATGTTTTTCTGAGGAAGTAATGTTTTAAGGGAAGGAGTCTAGCTGAAGGTGTTAGGAGCCTGTATTCCTTCCAAATGCAGAGCTAGGAGTAGGGCTGGAGGGGCAGCATTCCCTTAAGGGCACTGGCTCAGGCAACCATATGCCTGACCAGGAGGCTCCTGGGCCATAGACTGGGGAAGCATAAGAGTCGCCCCAGATTTGGGGGCTCAGTTAAATAAACTTCCAAAATGTGGCAAGAGGAGGGAGAATATTTTTGCTGGGCTGGGTAGCACCTGGTTTGATCTCCACTGGCCATGGGTGCCAGGCCTCACCTCCTGGGCTGGGTGGGGCTAGACCTGGAGCTCTCAGGTCTCACCCCACAGCAACATCTCCACTCCCCACAGTAAGAAGCCCTCTCAGGGTCCCAGCTCTCCTAGCCTTGCTGTGCCAGCTCAGCTTGTCACATGGGATTAGCCTGAACCTAGGTCCCCAGTCCCACCTGTGAAATCCCCCTTAACAGCAGATACCTGGCCACATACCCATGGCGGCCAGGGGAGCACTGTCCCTCCACCTGCATGGGCAGCCCTCGAGGCACTTCCCCAGCTTTTGGCCTTTTTCTTCAGGAGTATGTAAGCCCAGGAGCCCTAGTTCTCTCATTAAGGAGCTTTCTCCTTCCTTTGGTGCCAATCCAGAAGGGGAAGAGGCTTGGGGCAGGTGCAAGTCAATCTCAGGATTCTGTGACAGGGGAGGATGGGACAGAGCAGAGCTATCAGCAGGATGACCTTTTCCAAACTCAGCCTTACCTGCTGAAGGAAGAGTGTGCCTTCCCAAGGGACCCAGTAGGTGCTAGCAGCCCTGTCAGTCACACTGTGAGTGCAGATTCACAGTGGCACATCCATAAGTGTGCCCCACGTTCACCACGGATGGTCAAGGCAGGGCTCTTGAGGGTCCCCCAGGTAGTGTGCCTGAGACAGTGGTGAGTGCAGAGAAAGCCAGGCCATACCCATGGGAGCAGCAGAGCAGCCTTCCCCCACCCCATGCTCACCAGATGGGGGACAGAGAAGGCCTGAGCAAGGCCTGTTCATATCGAGGACACAGAGCATAAGGTCATAACCAGGCTACTTGACTTGTATCCTGTCCCGACTAGACAGGTCTTCACAGTGCACAGTGGCTCCAGGACAGCTTGGGCTGCTTGTAAATTCAACCCCAGATTATACCTCAACCCCTTTTCTAATTTTTTTTCAGAAGTAAAATACATAATAGTCTTGAAAAAATTCAGAATATAGTGCCTACCGGAGCCGCAAACATGCATGAAGGATTTAAAAAGGTACCGAATCTAGAGCTCTGAGGATCTCTGCTTTATGGAGTTCTTAGATTATCCTGGGTCCTCCCACCGCCCTCTCCAACACTCCTTCATTTCCTTGCAGGCAAATGAGCAGATTGAAAAAGCAATCTATGGAGGTAAGCTTCCTGGTGACTTCATTATGGGCAGGTGTGGGGACAGCGCCAGGCCTGGGCCTCAGCAAGGTGCAGACCCTCCTCGGCCCCTTCCTAGCACTGACTCTTGGAGCAAGGTGCTTGCCCTCTCTGTGCCACAGGTTCCTCCTCTGTGCAGTGAGGATGAAAACCACCCCCAGTGATGAGTCTCAGAACCACATGGGATCATGTGTGTACCTTCTAGGCTCTTGGTGACTGTGAGGTGCTTGACCAACACTTGGGCTGCCTGAACAAGAAAACAGGAAGCCAGGGAAACCAAGAGCAGAAGGATTCCATTTTCAGAAAAAAAGAGCTGGGTTTACCCTTTGCCGCCCACACTTTGTCTGTATCACATTTCTGGCCCTGGCTCCTTTTTCCTTCAGTTCTTTCCCTTCGGCTGATGTCCTGTAACTGTGTCTCCAACACTGGAAAAGGCTGTGCTCTACCCAGAACTGTCTTCATCTAAGAGAGAGAAGTCTCCTTCTCCCTCCAGGACTGGGATGCTAGCTCTCCAGGCACTCCTGATGGCAGGTGCTCAGGTCTGGGCACTTCTTCCTTGGAGGAGGAAGTATGGGGAGCAGTGTTGTGGCCCCAGCAGCCTGCAGAGAGTCACTTTGTGTATCTTTACCAATGAGGTTACTCCCCATTTCCCCTGCAGGCAACAATGCTCCCAGTCTGATTATTGGTCTGACCGCAGGACCACTGACACCAAGGACATTTGAGGAGACTAAGTCTGAAGTGAGTCCAACCCATCAGTACCAGCGTTTTGCCCCATGTATTTGGTACTTTGTACTCAAAGGGTTCTTTCTCTTAGGCTGAGAAGGCTCGTGAAAGGGGCGCCAAAGTTTATTCTGTGGGTGTAAAAGACTATAAGAATGACCAGGTAATTCAGAACAGGTAACCTGGTGCCCCTTGCGAGCCCAAGTGGGGTATGCTTTCAAAGTCAGCTTTCCCAAAGGTGGTCCTGTAACCCACCCCGGTGTCTGGACAGCAGATAGCCACTCCAGAAATGAATAACAGCGTGTAAAACCTGCCCACCAGCAGTGGAGGCAGAAGAGCTTTCCCTTCCATAAGTGTGGGCTGCTGCCTGACACCAGGGTCTGGCTCTTGGAGTCTAATATGGCATAAGGGAAGAGACTGTCTCCTGGGGTGGAGATTTCTTTGTCCTCAAGCTCACGCCATGTGCCCAAGGTGCCTCCTCTCTCTTGTAGCTAAAAGACATTGTAGAAAGAAATGACCAATTTTATGGGGTAAACAGTGGATTCGAGTCCCTGGAAGACATCGTTAACATGGTGAGTGTGGGCTAAATGTGAGAAGAGCAATGGGATGGCTTCTCACCGTGTCCCTCCCCCCATGTCACTATCCCTGACCTGCCACCCCTCTCTCTATTTCCAGCTGGTGGTAAATTCCTGTCATGAAATTATGGCTGGGGAGAGTTACTTTGTTTGTGTAGGAGGTAAGAGTTATAGTCACTGTTCTAGCAGAATGGAGAGTGGTGGGCGGGGTGGGGGGGCTCTGTGAGGTGTGTGAATATGTGGCATGTGGGTAGTGTGTGGGTGTCTGAGTGTGTTGTGCATGTGTAGCATGGTAGTGTAGAAATATGTTGGATATATGAGTGTGCCTGGGGTATACAGGTGTGTCTACATTTGATTGGAGTGTGCATGTCAAGCATGGGTTGTGGTGTGCTTGTGTGTGTAATTATTTTCCCCATTATTATTGAGATATAACTGACAAACACCTGTGTATAAATTTAAGGTATTCCATATAATGACTTGACATGCATATATTGTAAAATGATTACCACAATAAGATCTTTGTAATTACTTTTTTTTAATCTCAAAACCAAAAGTTTAAAACAAAATAAGAATAAAGTATATTTAGGGGCGCCTGGGTGGCGCAGTCGGTTAAGCGTCCGACTTCAGCCAGGTCACGATCTCGCAGTCTGTGAGTTCGAGCCCCGCGTCAGGCTCTGGGCTGATGGCTCGGAGCCTGGAGCCTGTTTCCGATTCTGTGTCTCCCTCTCTCTCTGCCCCTCCCCCGTTCATGCTCTGTCTCTCTCTGTCCCAAAAATAAAATAAAAAACGTTGAAAAAAAATTAAAAAAAAAAAAGAATAAAGTATATTTAAAAACCTTCAACAAAACACTTCAAAATGAAATCTGAGAACATATTAAAAGAACAAAACATCAAGACTAATTAGGGGCCACCCATGCAATACAAGTCTGATTCAATAGTTCAAATATCAATGTAACTTACCATATCAGCAATGTGGAGAAGAGAAACATCATTATCTCAATGGATGAATAAAATAATTAGAGGCGGGGAAGAGTTAAGGTGGTGAAGGAGTAGAGGGATCCTATGCTTGCCTTGTCCCTTCAACATAGCTAGATAAATATCAAATCATTCTGAGCACCCAAAAAATCGATCTGAGGGCTAAGAAAATAAACTGCACATTTAGAGGGAGAAAAATGGCCACATTGTTAAATGTAGGAACTGCAGAGAGTTTATTCAGGGCAGAAAAGAACTGCATGTGCTCTGGAGGGGAGGGAGCCCTGATCATGGAGACAGAGAGTGGGGGGGGGGGGGGAGAGAGAGAGAGAGAAAGCAGAGTGCAGGGGATTGCACAAGAGAAACTCTTCCCCAAAACCATGGACTGGGAAAAGGAGAGGGACTGACTACCACAAGGTTTTATAAGCAGCAGAGCTCAAAGGCTGAAGTTTTAGAAGTCCATGCCATTGCCAGGGTCATACCTGGTGGGCTTAGTAGTGCTCTTATGGGGAAGGAGACCAGAAGCCCAGGAGTGGGCAGTGTGGTCTGAGGATCCCCTGAGACACACAGGGAGACAGTTCCTCTTCTTGGAATGCATTTGGGAGAGGTGGCATGGCTTCCCAGGAAAAAAAGAGCTGGTGGGCACCAACATGCTGCCCTGTTCACTAGAATAGGAACAGAGACACTTGCTGAAGGCAGCAAACCTTGGTTATGGCTTTTTCTGTGCTTTACCATAAACATCAAACCACTGCACAGTCATGCAACTGTTTTTCTGGCACAAATAAACACCAGCCATAGCACAGCAAGACTCTCCCCCAGAGGATCAGCGTGGGTCCATGCCACACCAGGTCCCTAAATTTGGAGCTCTGAAACCCAGTCACATGCCTGAGATAAAACACAGGAGTACTGTGCTGCCAGGCAGACAGACGGCTCAGACAGACAGGGTGAAGGCAGCGTTCTGACATAAATCTGGGATACAAGAGTCGAGATTGTTTGCTCTTCTGTGATGGCTTCCTGAATAGTGGCAGGTGTGTACTCCCCTCTCCAGGGATGAAAGAGTGGGATGACACCATTTTCTGCCTGCACATTAATACAAACAGACTTCGTGAGCAGCATATCAACTCCACCAGAGGCTGCAGCGACTTACACCAAGCCCCACCCCACTGCACCTGCAGGTACATCTTTACAAGGACAAGTCACTCTGAGTACCAGCACAACAGGCCCCTCCCCCAGAAGACTGGAACAAACCCCCTGCATGCACCAAGTTCAGTGATCATATACAGTGCTCCAAAGCTTCAGCCTAGAGGAAATAAGATCTAGCTTCTTTTAACAAGCAGACCAAAACACACCTAAAACTTTCCATATAGTGGACAAGGTCCAACCACTCTGTACTGTAAGCAAGGAAAAACTCTGCAGAGGACTGACTTGAGGGACGGAGCAGCCAAAACACAACAGTAGAGTTCACACTCTGAAACATTTCCTGAAGCACCAGGCACAAGACAGTATAGAACCCCTTCTTATTATAGCCATTATTCTCAGGAGCAGGAATATAACAGCCTTTCCTAACACACACACACACACACACACACACACACACACACACACACAACAGTGACCTAGACAAAAATGACAAGATGGAGGTATTCATCCCAAAAGAAATAACAGGAAGAAATCACAGCCAGGTATTTAATCAAAACAGATATGAGTAAGATTCCTGAACCAGAATTTAAAACAGTAATCACAATGGATAATAGCTTGGCTTAAGAAAAGCATAGAAGACACTAGAGAATCCCTTATTACAGAAATAAAAGAACTAAAATCTAGTTAGGCTGAAATTAAAAATGCTACAACCAAGATGCAAAACCGACTGGGTACAATGCAGAGGATGGACAAAATAGAGGAACAAATCAGTGATATAGTAGATAAAATTATGGGAAATAATGAAGCTGAGAAGAAGAGGGGAAGAAAAGTATTGGATCATGAATGTGGACTTAGGGAATTCAGCAACACCTTAAAGTGTAGTAACATACCATAGGAATCCCAGAAGAAGAGAGGGGAAAGGGGGCAAAAAGGTTTATTTGAGCAAATTTAACTGAAACCTTCCCTTATCTGGGGAAGGAAACAGACATCAAAACCCAAGAGGCACAGAGAATTCTCATCAAATTCAACAAAATCCAGTCATCACTTAGACATATCATTCATAAAATACACAGACAAGGAAAGAATCTTGAAAGCAGCAAGGGAAAAGAAGTCCTTAACCTACAAGGGAAGACAGATCAGGTTCATGGCACATCTGTCCACAGAAACTTGACAGTCTAGAAGGTAGTGGCATGATATATAAACTGTGCTGAATGGGGAAAATATGCAGCCAAAATGACTTTATCCACCAGGCTGTCATTCAGAATAGGAGAGATAAAGAGTTTCCCACACAAACAAAAACTAAAGGAGTTCATGAACGCCAAACCAGCCCTGCAAGAAATACTAAAGGGGACTCTTTGCGTGGGAATGAAAGAGCAAAAGCAACGAAGAGTATAAAGGAAAAAAAGACATCACCAGAAACACCAACTTTATAGGTAACATGATGGCACTAAATTCATATCTATCAGTAATCATTCTTCCATGTAAATGGACTAAATGCTCCAATCAAAAGACACTGGGTATCAAATAGATTCAAACAATCAAATAAACAAACAACACCCATCTATATGCTACCTACAAGAGACTTATTTTAGACCTAAAGACATCTACAGATTGAAAGTGAGGGGATGGAGATCAAAAAAAAAAAGCCAGAGTACCATACTTATATCAGATGAACTAGATTTTTTTTAATATGAAATTTGTTGTCAAATTGGTTTCCATACAACACCCAGTGCTCATCCCAACAGGTGCCCTCAGTGACTATCACCCACCCCCCCCCCCACCCTCCCACCCCCTGTGAACCCTCAGTTTATTCTCAGTTTTTAAGAGTCTGTTATGGTTTGGCTCTCTCCCTCTCTAACTTTTTTTTTCCTTCCCCTCCCCCACGATCTTCTGTTAAGTTTCTCAGGATCCACATAAGAGTGAAAACATATGGTATCTATCTTTGTCTGTAGGACTTATTTCACTTAGCATAACACTCTCCAGTTCCATCCATGTTGCTACAAAAGGCCATATTTCATTCTTTCTCATTGCCAAGTAGTATTCCATTGTGTATATAAACCACAATTTCTTTATCCATTCATCAGTTGATGGACATTTAGGCTCTTTCCATAATTTGGCTATTGTTGAAAGTGCTGCTGTAAACATTGGGGTACAAGTGCCCCTATGCATCAGCACCTCTGTATCCCTTGGGCAAATTCCTAGCAGTGCCATTGCTGGGTCATAGGGTAGGTCTATTTTTAATTTTTTGAGGAACCTCCACACTGTTTTCCAGAGCAGCTGCACCAGTTTGCATTCCCACCAACAGTGCAAGAGGGTTCCCATTTCTCCACATCCTCTCCAGCATATATAGTCTCCTGATTTGTTCATTTTAGCCACCCTGACTGGTGTGAGGTGGTATCTCAGTGTGGTTTTGATTTCTATTTCCCTGATGAGGAGCGACATTGAGCATCTTTTCATGTGCCTGTTGGCCATTTGGATGTCTTCTTTAGAGAAGTGTCTATTCATGTTTTCTGCCCATTTCTTCACTGGATTACGTGTTTTTGGGGTATGGAGTTTGGTGAGTTCTTAATAGGTTTTGGATACTAGCCCTTTGTCTGATATGTCATTTGCAAATACTTTCCCATTCCGTTGGATACCTTTTAGTTCTGTTGATTGTTTCCTTTGCAGTGCAGAAGCTTTTTATCTTGATAAGGTCCCAGTAGTTCATTTTTGCTTTTAATTCCCTTGCCTTTAGAGATGTGTCAAGTAAGAAATTGCTACGGCTGAGGTCAGAGAGGTCTTTTCCTGCTTTCTCCTCTAGGGTTTTGATGGTTTCCTGTCTCACATTCAGGTCCTTTATCCATTTTGAGTTTATTTTTGTGAATGGTGTGAGAAAGTGGTATAGTTTCATTCTTCTGCATGTTGCTGTCCAGTTCTCCCAGCACCATTTGTTAAAGAGACTGTCTTTTTTCCATTGGATATTCTTTCCTGCTTTGTCAAAGATTAGTTGGCCATACTTTTGTGGGTCCAATTCTGGAGTCTTTATTCTATTCCATTGGTCTATGTGTCTGTTTGTGCCAATACCATGCTGTCTTGATGATTACAGCTTTGTAGTGGTGTCTGAAGTCTGGGATTATGATGCCTCCCGCTTTGGTCTTCTTCTTCAATATTACTTTGGCTATTTGGGGTCTTTTCTGGTTCCATACAAATTTTAGGATTGCTTGTTCTAGCTTTGAGAAGAATGCTGGTGCAATTTTGATTGGGATTGAATTAAATGTGTATATAGCTTTGGGCAGTATTGACATTTTAACAATATTTATTCTTCCAGTCCATGAGCATGGAATGTTTTTCCATTTCTTTGTATCTTCTTCAATTTCCTTCATAAGCTTTCTATAGTTTTCAGCCTACATATCTTTTACATCTTTGATTAGGTTTATTCCTAGGTATTTTATGATTCTTGGTGCAGTTGTGAATGGGATCAGTTTCTTTATTTGTTTTTCTGTTGCTTCATTATTAGTGTATAAGAATGCAACTGATTTCTGTACATTAATTTTGTATCATGCGACTTTGCTGAATTCATGTATCAGTTCTAGCAGACTTTTGGTGGAGTCTATCGGATTTTCCATGTATAATATCATGTCATCTGCAAAAAGTGAAAGCTTGACTTCATCTTTGCCAATTTAGATGCCTTTGATTTCCTTTTGTCGTCTGATTGCTGATGCTAGAACTTCCAACACTGTGTTAAACAATAGCGGTGAGAGTGGACATCCCTGTCGTGTTCCTGGTCTCAGGGGGGAAGCTCTCAGTTTTTCCCCATTGAGGATGATATTAGCTGTGGGCTTTTTGTAAATGGTTTTTATGATGTTTAAGTATGTTCCTTCTATCCCAACTTTCTTGAGGGTTTTTATTAAGAAAGGATGCTGAATTTTGTCAAATGCCTTTTCTGCATTGATAGAGAGGATCATATGGTTCTTATCTTTTCTTTTATTAATGTGATGTACCACATTGATTGATTTGCAAATGTTGAACCAGCCCTGCAGCCCAGGAATGAATCCCAGTTGATCGTGGTGAATAATTTTTTTTATCTGCTGTTGAATTTGATTTGCTAGTATCTTATTGAGAATTTTTACTTCATATTCATCAGGGATATTGACCTGTAGTTCTCTTTTTTTGCTGGGTCTCTGTCTGGTTTAGGAATCAAAGTAATGCTGCCTTCATAGAATGAGTCTGGAAGTTTTCCTTCCCTTTCTATTTTTTGGAACAGCTTGAGAAGGATAGGTATTATCTCTGCTTTAAATGTCTGGTAGAATTCCCCAGGGAAGCCATCTGGTGCTGGACTCTTATTTGTTGGGAGATTTTTGATAACTGATTCAATTTCTTTGCTGGTTATGGGTCTGTTCAATTTTTCTATTTCTTTCTATTTGAGTTTTGGAAGTGTGTGGGTGCTTAGGAATTTGTCCATTTCTTCCAGGTTGTCCAGTTTGTTGGCATATAATTTTTCATAGTATTCCCTGATAATTGCTTGTATTTCTGAGGGATTGGTTGTAGTAATTCCATTTTCATTCACAATTTTATCTATTTAGGTCATCTCCCTTTTCTTCTTGAGAAGCCTGGCTAGAGGTTTATCAATTTTGTTTCTTTTTTCAAAAAAACAATTCTTAATTTCATTGATCTGCTCTACAGTTTTTTTTAGATTCTATATTGTTTATTTCTGCTCTGATCTTTATTATTTATCTTCTTCTGCTGGGTTTGGGGTGTTTTTACTGTTCTGCTTCTATTTCCTTTAGGTGTGCTGTTAGATTTTGTATTTGGGATTTTTCTGGTTTCTTGAGATAGGCCTGGATTGCAATGTATTTTCCACTCAGGACTGCCTTCGCTGCATCCCAAAGCATTTGGATTGTTGTATTTTCATTTTCATTTGTTTCCATATATTTTTTAATTTTTTCTCTAATTGCCTGGTTGATGCATTCATTCTTTAGTAGGGTGTTCTTTAACCTCCATGCTTTTGGAGGTTTTCCAGACTTTTCCCTGTGGTTGATTTCAAGTTTCATAGCATTGTGGTCTGAAAGTATGCATGGTATGATCTCGATTCTTGTATACTTATGAAGGGCTGTTTTGTGACCCAGTATGTGATCTATCTTGGAGAATGTTCCATGTGCACTCGAGAAGAAAGTATATTCTGTTGCTTTGGGAGGCAGAGTTCTAAATATATCTGTCAAGTCCATCTGACCCAATGTATCATTCAGGGCCCTTGTTTCTTTATTGATCCTGTGTCTAGATGATCTATCCATTGTTGTAAGTCCCCTGTATTAAAGTCCCCTGCAATTACCACATTCTTATTTGCTTATGTTTGTGATTCATTGTTTTATATATTTGGGGGCTTCCATATTTGGCACATAGACATTTATAATTGTTAGCTCTTCCTGATGGATAGACCCTGTAATTATTATATAGTGCCCTTCTTAATCTCTTGTTACAGCCTTTAGTTTAAAGTCTAGTTTGTCTGATATAAGTATGGCTACTCCAGCTTTCTTTTGACTTCCAGTAGCATGATAGATAGGTCTCCATCCCCCCACTTTCAATCTGAAGGTGCCCTCAGGTCTAAAATGAGTCTCTTGTAGACAGCAAATAGATGTGGTCTTGTTTTTTTATCCATTCTGATACCCTATGTCTTTTGGTTGGAGCATTTAGTCCGTTTACATTCAGTGTTATTATTGAAAGATATGGATTTAGAGTCACTATGACGTCTGTAGGTTTCATGCTTGTAGTGATGTCTCTGGTACTTTATGGTCCTTGCAACATTTCACTCACAGAATCCCCCTGAGGAGCTCTTGTAGGGCTAGTTTAGTGGTGATGAATTCCTTCAGTTTTTGTTTGTTTGGGAAAACCTTTATCTCTCCTTCTATTCTGAATGACAGACTTGCTGGATAAAGGATTGTCAGCTGCGTATTTTTTTGGTTCATCACATTGAAGATTTCCTGCCATTTATTTATGGCCTGCCAAGTTTTAGTAGATAGGTCTGCCACTACTCCTATAGGTCTCCCTTTGTAAGTTAGAGCCTGTCTATCCCTAGCTGCTTTCAGAATTCTCTCTTTATCCTTGTATTTTGCCAGTTTCACTATGATATGTCGTGCAGAAGATCAATTCAAGTTACGTCTGAAGGGAGTTCTCTGTGCCTCTTGGATTTCAGTGCCTTTCTCCTTCCCCCCTTCCCCAGATCAGGGAAGTTCTCAGCTATGACTTGTTCAAGTACACCTTCAGCCCCTTTCTCTCTCTTTTCTTCTTCTGGAATTCCTATGATATGCATATTGTTCCGTTTGATTGCATCACTTAGTTCTCTAATTCTCCCCTCATACTCCTGAATTTTTTTCTCTCTCTTTTTCTCAGCTTCCTCTTTTTCCATAATTTTATCTTCTAATTCACCTGTTCTCTCCTCTGCCTCTTCAGTCCATGTTATGGCTGCCTGCATTTTATTTTGCACCTCATTTATAGCATTTTTTAGCTCCTCATGACTATTTCTTAGTCCCCTGATCTCTGTAGCAATAGATTCTCTGCTGTCCTCTATGCTTTTTTCAAGCCCAGAAATTAATTTTGTGACTATTATTCTAAATTCTTGTTCCGTTATATTGCTTAAATCGTTTTTGACCAATTCATTAGCTGTCGCTACTTCCTGATGTTTCTTTTGAGGAAAATTCTAACGTTTCATCATTTTGGGTAGTCCCTGTAGTGGCTCCAAACTGCAGAGCACTTCCCCTGTGCTGTCAGGAGTAACTTGTGTTGGTGGGTGGGGCTGCAGTCAGACCCAGTGTCTGCCCCCAGCCCACCACTGGGGCCACAGTCAGACTGGTGTGTACCTTATCTTCCCCTGTCCCAGGGGCAGGACTCACTGTGGAGTGGTGTGGCCCCTGTCTGCGCTACTTGCACACTGCCAGGCTTGTGGTGCTGCTTTGATGGGATGTGGCATATTAGCCGGGCTGGATCCGCAAGGTGCAAAGGGGTAGGAGGGACAGGCTTAGCTCGCTTTGCCATCAGTGGTCCCCTGGGGGAGGGGCCCTGCAGCACAGGGAGGGAGGCAGCCCTGTCAGAGGGATGGCTCCACAGAAGCACAGCTTTGGGCATTTGCATGGTACAAGCAACTTTGGTGATGGGGACTGGTTCCCTTTGGAATTTCAGCTGGGGGATGGGAGAGGGAGATGGCGCTTGCCAGAGCCTTTGTTCCCCTGCCAAGCTGAGCTCTGTCTTCTGGGTCTCAACAACTCTCCCTCCTGGTGTCCTCTTGCCCTCCTCGCTCTCCAAGAGCAGAGCTGCTGACTTTTAACATTCCAGATGTTAAGTCCCTCTGGCTGTTAGAACTCACGGAGTCCGGCCCCTCTGCTTTTGTTAGCCAGACTTCGGGGGCTCTGCCTTTCTGGGCAGGCTGCCCCTCCACTGCCCTGCCTCCCTCCCACCAGTCTGTGTAGCATGCACCGCCTCTCCACCCTTCCTACCCTCTTCCGTGGTACTTTTGTCTACCCATATGAACTAGATTTTAAACCAAAGAATGTAAAAAGAGATGAAGGGCACTATATCATAATCCACCAAGAAGATCTAACAATTATATATGCCCCCAACTTGGAGGAACCCAAATATGTAAATCAATTAATAACAAACAAACTCATTGACAATAATACAATAATAGTAGGGACTTTAACACCCCAACTACAACAAGGGACAGATCATCTAAGCAGAAAATCAACAAGAAAACAATGGCTTTAAATGACACACTGGAACAGATGGACTTAACAGATATATTTAGAACATTTCATCCTAAAGCATTAGAATACACATTATTGTTGAGTGCACAAAAACATCCTCCAGAATGCATCACATACTGGGTCACAAATCAGCCCTCAACAAGGACAAAAAGATTTAGATCATACCATGCATATATTCAAATGACAATGCTATGAAACTTGAAGTCAACCACAAGAAAAAATTGGGGAAGACCACAAATACATGGAGGTTAAAGAACCTTCTACTAAAGAATGAATGGGTTAACCATAAAATTGAAGAAGAAATTAAAAAGTACATGGAAGCAAATAAAAATGAAAGCACAACACTACAAAACCTTTGGGATGCAGCAAAAGTGGTCCCAAAGGGAAGTATATTGCAAAACAGCTATACCGTAAGAAGCAAGAAAAGTCCTAAATACACAACCAAACTTTACACCTAAAGGAGCTAGAATAGGAACAGCAAATAAAGCATAAAGCCAGCAGAAGAAGGGAATTGATAAAAACTAGAGAGGAAATAAATAATAGAGAAACAAACAAACAAAAATAATAGAACAGATTAACAAAACTAAGAGGTGGTTCATTGAAAGAGTTAATAAAATTTGTAAACCCAAGCCAGATTTATCAAAAAGAGAAGAGAAAGGACCCAATTAAACAAAATCACAAATGAAAAAGGAGAGATCACAACCAATACCACAGATACAATTATAAGAGAATATTATGAAAAATTATATGCCAACAAACTGGGCAATCTGGAAGAAATGGATAAATTCCTAGAAACTCACAAACTACCAAAGTGAAACAGGAAGAAATCGAAAATTTGAACAGACCCATACTATTTTCAGACATTATACTCTATGTAGAAAATCCTAAAGGCTTCACCAAAAAATTGCTAGAACAAATACATGATTTCAGCAAAGTGGCAGGATATAAAATCAATGTACAGTAATTAATTGCATTTCTATACTCCAATAGTGAAGCAACAGAAAAATAAATCAAGGATTCGATCCCATTTACAATTGCACCAAAAACAATAAGATACCTAGGAATAAACCTAACAAGAGGTAAAATTTCTATACTCTGAAAACTATAGAACACTTATGAAAGAAATTGAAGAGGACACAAATAAATGGAAAAATATTCCATGCTCATGGATTGGAAGAACAAACATTGTTAAATGTCTATATTACCCAGAGCAATCTCCTCATTTAATGCAATCCCTATCAAAATACCAGCAGCATTTTTCACAGAGCTAGAACAAACAATCCTAAAATTTGCATAGAACCAAAAAAGACCCCAGATACCCAAGGCAATCCTGAAAAAGAAAAACAGCTGGAGGCATCACAATTCCGGACTTCAAGCTATATTACAAAGCTGTAGTCATCAAGACAATATGGTACTGGCATAAAAACAGTCACATAGATAATGCAACAGAATGTAAAATCCAGAAATGTAATCACAACTATATGGTCAACTAATCTTTAACAAGGCAGCAAAGAATATCCAATGGAAAAAAGACGGTCTTTTCAACAATTGGTGTCAGGAAAACTGGACAGTGGCATGCAGAAGAATGAAACTGGACCACTTTCTTACACCATATATAAAAATAAATTCAAAATGGATAAAATACCTAAATGTGAAACAGGAAACCATCAAAACCCTAGAGGAGAACACATGCAGCAACCTGTTTGATTTTCCTATAGCAATGTTTTACTAGATGTATCTCCGAAGGCGAGAGGAACAAAAGGAAAAATGAACTATTGGGACTTCATCAAGATAAAAAGCTTCTGCACAGCGAAGGAAACAATCAACAAAACTAAAAGGCAGCCTACTGAATGGGAGAAGATATTTGCAAATGACATATCAGATAAAGGGTTAGTTTCCAAAATCTATAAAAAAAATTTATCAGACTCAACACCCAAAAAACCAAATAATCCGGTGAAGAAATGGGCAGAAGACATAAACAGATTATTTTTCCAAAGAAGACATACAGATGGCTAACAGACACATGAAATGATGCTCGACATCACTCATCATCACAGAAAATACAAATCAAAAAAATCAAAATACAAATCGAAACAAAATCAAATACAAAAACAAATACCACCTCACACCTGTCAGAATGGCTAAAATTAACAACACAAGAAACAACGGGTGTTGGTGAGGATGTGGAGAAAGGGGAACCCTCTTACAGTGTTTGTGGGAATGCAAACTGGTGCAGCCACTCTGAAGAACAGTATAGAGGTTCCCTAAAAATTTAACAACAGAACTACCCTATGACCAGCAACTTCACTACTAGGTATATACCCCAAAATTACAATAAGATTTGAAGGGGTACATGCACCCTGATGTTCATAGCAGCATTATCAACAATAGCCAAATTATGGAAAGCCCAAATGTCCATGGACTGATAAATAGTTAAAGAAGATGCCCTATACACAAGGGAATATTACTCAGCCATAAAAAAGAATGAAATCTTGCCATTTGTAAAGAGATACAGTGTATCTCTTGCCATGGAGATACAGTGTATTATGATAAGTGAAATACCTCAGTCAGAAAAGAAAATAACATGATTTCATTTTATGTGGAACTTAAGAAAGAAAACAGATGACCATATGGAAAGTGAGATGAAAGAAAGGAAAGCAAACCACAAAACACTCTTAACTATAGAGAACACACTGAGGCTTGATAGGGGAGGTAAGCAGGGGATGGGCTAAATGGGTGATGGGTATTAAGGGGGGCAGTTGTTATGAGGACACTTGGTGTTATCTGTAAGTGATGAATCACTGATTTCTACTCCTGAAACCCATACTGCAATGTATATTAACTAGAACTTAAATAAAAATTTGAAAAAAAAAAATAAAAGAATTAGATACAGTTCAATGGCCAGCATCATACTAGAAACATAGTCCAACAAAAGGTATCCACACAAATGCAACTAAACACACCTTGTTCTATGGAGAACGCCTCTCCCCGACATCTGGAACTTCACAAGCGTGCCCTCTCCCCCCCTACAAAGGTCCCTGAGTCAGTCTGGTGAGGACATCCTGTGCAGTGACTTTTGTGATAGAAGCCCCCTCCCTGCGATGAGCTCTGTGTGTACGGGCTTATATGTCTCATCATGGAGACTGGTACTGAGGAGGGTGGATGAGCACACTTACTCCCCTGGTAACAGCACACACAGCTGGATCCGGCCAAACGCAGACCCAGAGACCGGGTCGGCCTCTGTGCTCTTAACTGTAAGGCTATCGTGCAGTAGACCATGGGGTCAGACACAGCTGTGTTCAGATCTGGCTCTGCTGCAACCTGGAGCAAATTACCAAACATCTGTGAGCTCCCCTTTCGTCTCCAACAACACCCACTAGCTCATCTCTCGTAAGACGTAAGGCTGGGCGATCTTACAAGGACCGGCACAGGATCTAGAAGCTGGGAAGCCCTAACCAATAGTAGTGGTACTAATAGTCCCACCATCCTTGACGCCTCCACCCCAAGGCTGAGCTCATGGGTGGGGGGGGGGAGGGCATAAAATCACCAGTATGAAAGCGTCTCCCGCTGAGCCAGCTGTTGGCAGCAGCTCTCCGACTCTTCCTGTCGTCTTAACCAACTCACAGTGAGAGGTTGGAGGCAGGCAGGAGACTCCCACACAAGTAGGCTCTTGCCCTGCTTCTGCTTTAAAGCACCCTGCCGTGCAGCCGACCTGACAGCTTCATTCCTCTGATTATGTCCCCTGCACACACGCAGGTCATGGCATCTGAGCAGCATGTCAAACTGCAGGTGCAAACATCAGTCGTTGTCCATCCCCCATGGCGGCCTGGCCAGGGTTACAGGTGCCTGCCACACACCCGCTGACAGCTCAACTCAGCATTTCCTGCTCTGACCTTTAAGATTGTCGCCCTCTTGACGAAAGCTGCCACACGACATGACAGTCACTTGGAGGCAAAGCTCAAGGCAAGAACCTGGACCCCAAATGAAATAGAAAGAGCCATTTCATCAGGCTGTCATTTGAAATAAATCAGTGGGTCAGGGTGCCTTGGGAAGCAGACAGGGCATGAGCACGAGACTCCTGACCTCTTTAGTCTCTCAGGGTGCTCTCCAGGATGAGGCAGAGAGGCCTCTGCTGGCCTTCCTGCCTCTAGGCCTGTGCTCCAGGCCATCCTCTGCACAGGACCTCAGGGCACTGAGAAAGCCCCTTCCCTAACCCCAGCCTGGCCTGGAAGTCTGAGGCCCCTAGCCCCACAGCAGGGCCAGTCAGGTCTTCCCTCAGCTCTCAGGCTGGGGGTGTCACTAGGCTTCCTACAGGACCCTACTTCCCCCCACTTTACAGGGTCCAGCCCATCCATCCTTTGACGCCACACTCAGAAGGTTCATCCTTGTCCCTTTCTTGGTTCACTGGCCCCTCTGGATTCCCACAGCCCTTGGTCTGTCCTTCTCATTAGTCGCTTCTCACCTTGAATGTGCCATGACTTCTGCTTGGCTGTGTCACGGTTGATTCTTCTCATTCAGTTCTTTGATGTGTTACCAACCTTTTATGAAGGAAGCTTTCAAACCTACAGCAAAGTGGAAACAACTGTACAATGAACACCTCTGTCTATACTACCTGGATTTTGCAGTTACTGTTTAATATCTCACCATATTTCTTTATTGTTTATCCAGTGTGCTTTGTCTCTCTCCCTCTCTCTCTCTCTCTCTCTCACACACACACACACACACACACACATTGCATCTTATTTTTTTATGTGTTTCAAGTCAATTACAGACATCAGGCTACCTCACTTCCAAAACCCATCAGTCTGCATAGCTTTATTTACACAAATATTTCTTTTTTTATGTTTTATTTATTTTTGAGAGCAAGAGAAACAGAGCATGAGTGGGGTAGGGTCAGAGAGAGGGAGACACAGAATCTGAAGAAGGCTCCAGGCTCTGAGTTGTCAGCACAGAGCCCAACATGGGGCTCGAACTCACAGACTGCGAGATCATGACCTGAGCCAAAGTCAGATGTTTAACTGACTGAGCCATCCAGGTGGCCCTATTTATACTAATATTACTTAAGAGCTCTCCTTAAATTGCAGCAAACTTCAGTGTATTTTTTGACAACTTCTGAAAAATGCACACTCCAGGAAGACAGAATTTACCATTGTCCCTGGAAAATCCCCTCAGATCACTTGCCAGACAATCCTTGTCCCCAACCTCTGAAGGCAATTCTTCTCAGTTTTTCCTCCATAGGCTGTTTGATCCTTTAAAATCTCTTCTCAGTAGACTCATGTAATATGAACATTCTATTTAAACATTCTGTTTGGCCAGGTACTCTGGGCACAGTGGTTTGGAGAATCATCACTCCTGTGTGTTTGCTGGATATGCTTCGATATTTGTGTCTGGGAGGACAGCTGGAGGTGGCACCTTCTCATTCTTTTTCCTGTGTGTGGCTGGCCCAGAGCGAGTGTCTACAGAGCCCAACAGCCATGGCACATCAGTGGTGGCACATAGTAGGACACAGGGCAGAGGCGGGCTTTTCTCTGAGAGCTGGTGGACAGGTCCTGCAGGGTGGCCAGGAGACTCACTGTGTGCAGAAGGCAAGGCAGACTGTGGGGCAGCAGGACCCAGAAGGCAAAAGCAGTGCAAAGACACCACTGCCACCAGCTTGGATAGCTACTGTCCCTCTACAATGAGGTTCCCCTTTTTCTACTATTACTGCCTCCCAGAAATAGCTACCATATATAATTGATCATATAGATGCAAATAGCTATTTATATATGCTTTTCAAGGTATTTTTACATTAATGGGATCATGCATCATAACATTTTCCAGCCATCTGCACATACTCCATTACATGGATGGAGGAAATTTCTTTCATTAGTCTCCCCTGGTCGATATTGTGGCTACAGCAGGTTGTGCACACCCTGAGGCTCACCTCTCTGTGGGCGTGGGTCAGGATTCCCCAGATCAATTCCAGAAGTAGAATTGTGGCATTAAGAGGACACACAGCTTAAACGTTGGTCAGTAGAGTTGAATTTCTCCCAAAGAGCCGGTGCTGAGCAGCAGGTGGTGTCCCAGAGCCTGACCCTCCCAGGGCAGGTCACTTCCACCCGGTGCCCTTGTCAGTCTCATGGTTGGTTGGTTGTCCTTCCTCACTGCTTGGCTTCCTCCTGATCTTGTCAGTGGGCTGCCTGCCTTCCCATCTCCTCTCTCTGGAGCCCAGGAGGCCTGGTGTAGAATCTTCCTCCAGAAGGAAAGCTCTCATAAAGAAGGATTGGTCTCCCTGCCAGGGACTGGATGGTCCCTGTGCCACCCGAGAGCGGGTGCACAGTGGGACTCTACCTGGGAAACACAGCTCCCTGAAAGCCAGTGTTCATCTGTCCTTGGCTTCAAAGCAAAATCCTTTAACTCCATGTCCCTTCTGCTTGAAAGTCTGACACCATCACCCTGCCTTCCACTTACCGAGACTTTCCATAGTGACGTTTTCTGAGAGCAGTAGTGCCTGGGGACACAGAGGGCACTGCTGTAGAGGAGAAGTAATGACTGAGCAGGGCCTGAAGAGCTGCAGGGCGTACATGGTGGGAAGGGGGTCACAGACGTATGGACAGTGTGCAAGTTTCCCGAGTAGTGCAGACACTGCAAGGTTCCAGGCTGTCAAGCAGCCCTATCCTCAGTGGCTGCCCTACATCCTGAGCAATGGCGTGATAGCTTCTCGGAACTAAGACAAGAACAGAGGGGGGCAGAAGTGGCCTGGATTAAGCTCTAGATGTCAGATCCTGGCCTTGTACCTGCCAGGGGTCTGGGAGAGGCCATCTGCCCTCTCTTAGCCTCAGTTTCCCTCTCTGTAAGCTTGGATAGGTATGCCTAACTCATGGGTGTTGGAGGTTAAGGAAAGTGTAGATTGGCCCATAGTATATGCTCAGTTAGTGAGGAGTGTCATTTTGGATGAACACTGGTGTTACATGGCTTGGGCCTGGCACAGATTTGCCCACTTAGGGTTCCTTCTGCCTGTGTGCTTGTGGAAGAAAGGCTCTACTTGCCTTTTGCCTCCTCTGGAGCCTGATCTGTCCACATGCAGCCAGCTGACTTTTCCCTTCTCTGCCTGTATCTAATTATAATGTGGGCTATCAATTTACAGTTCTGTCTTGCAAGGAAATGCTTCTTTGCAACAAAAAATCCTGGAATGTAAATTGCAGATGACACTTCCTTGAGACTGAGGGCCAACAGCTCTGCTGAGGGTGCTCCTAGCTGGGCTGATGAAAGGGTTTGCAGGAGACAAGGCCAACTGCTCCTTCCAGGCTAATCATAGAGCCCTGTGTTATGATGGGAAGGGTCCTTATGAAGTGTGAACAGTGAGAAAGCAACCTGACACAATTGTGGTATTGGTTACTGTATACCACAGTTTACACAGCTGCAAGCCCAAAGTCATTAGCCTCCACTGCTGCACATGTCCAAGCCTGGATCATTCCAGTCCCTGAAGCTTGGTTAGAGAGAACATATTCCTTAAGGACATCAAGCCTGCCTAGATGGACAACATGCAGATTTTTTTAGCACAGGGCCATCAGTTGGCCCTACCTGCCCTCTATCAAAACCTCAGTGCTCTCTTCTCACTTCTATAGGACTCATGAGCTTCCTTGGGCAGGGCCACTGCCAGCAGGAGCCTTTAGGTGCCAGGCAGGTTCCATGCACATTAGGATGGGCTCAGGCCAAACAAAGGATGATTCACTGCAGTGTGATTGGTTCTGGAGTGGTGGTCTGCTGGCAATGGCAAACTGCTCCCTTGTGAACAAAACAGTGGCCCATGTTCAAGCCAATGGTTGACATGTAGAAATATGAACCCGCTGATGCCAGGTGCTCCCATTTTCCATAAAAGTTAGTAATATGGATTTTTAGGGACAATATGTAGACTTTCAATGTTGACTTCAATTTTGGGGAAACACTTGAAAGACTAACATACCATATGAGCAGGACTTGCTCAGCTACAGGGCAAGAATCTATTTTCTTTAAAGCAGAATTTGTAAATGTTGCCTCAATCAGTGGGAGCTGCAAGAAGACCTGAAGCAGGAGAAATCAGGATAGCCATATCCAAGGTTGCCCGGGAATTTTGAGAAATTGTTCCATTAGTTCATCGACCTAAGGCTAATCAAGCTTCAGGGACTGGAATGATCCAGTCTTGGACATGTGCAGCAGTGGAGGCTAATGACTTTGGGCTTGCAGCTGAAGACCTGCATGTTATCCTGGCCGAATCCTTTGGGATCCTGTCTACCATCTGTCCTCTCTGTCTCCTGGTGTTTACTTCAGGGTCTGGGAAGCACTAGGGAAGCCTCAGCACCCTGGTAAAGGTCTAGGGCCTAGACTTGCACCTCACGTATCAGTGTTTCCACACTGAGAGAGTAAGTGCTTCCTGAATCCTGGGCAGGTTGTCTGTAGTCCATGAAGCCTCAGGCAAAGGCAGGGGAAGAGCAATCATGTGAGACTTCCAGAACCACAGCTAAGACAGAACTTATCTTTACCTGGGGGATTCTTCTGTACAGAGTCCTGGGCTCTTTGCCTGCCTCACCTGAGTCCCATCCCTGCTTCTGGGCCTTCAGCCTGTGATAGGCAAACAGAAAGACTGGGAGGAGGAGGAAACTCCATGCATCAGGAAGTCATAAGGCACCCAGGCCTGGACAACCAGCTCCGGCATGGGACAGGGCTGTTTTCAGCCTTGTTATCCTAGCTCTTCTCTCATGTATATGGTAGACCCCATGGAGGGGACCTCCTGCACCCTTCAGAGAGTATTTGGACATTTCGGGGTAAGAAACCCAGGGCTGGCATTGCCCCTATGCAGGAGATGAGGCTGAATGCCTTAATGGGCTCCAAAGATCAAGGGTGGAGGTGAGGGGACCCTGAGTGCTCAAGCCCCCTTAGCACTCATAGTGGACCCTCAGTGAAATCAGGTGAGGATCTGACCACACGGGTCACACATCTTGGTTTTGACATAGTTGCTTCCTTATGAGGAGTCCTTGGAAATGCAGTTTTTGCGTGACCTGCTATTAGTAGCCAATCAGAGGAAAGACAGCCCTCACCCCTCCCTCACACAGATCTTTGGATATTGACTTTGCAGAAGAATATGATATGAGATTTTATGATACTGACTTGCATCAACACACGATGGATGAAATTGTTTGCAGATATAAGTTGGATGTCGACAATATCCTCCGTAAGTAGCCACCTTGGTGCCTCTAAGTGACAAACTCCCTACAATAGGCTGCCTTCCCCTCAGCCAGCCAGGCCTTTAAAGCCCTTGCTGACCATTCACTGTTGGTCCTGTGAGGATAGATCAGCATGGACAAGTAGAAGGAGAGACCTGGCTCGGAAGCCTGGTGACCTATACCTCAAAGCTGGGAAGTCATCAACCACAAGAGCCTCTCCTAGCAGGGCTTTAACCCTTGCCAGGAATGGCTGTGGTGTGCTGGGTGTGCCCCAGAGCTGTATTCCCCCTCCCTTGGCTCAGCTCTCACTGGCCTTGAGAGACAAGGACCCAAATCCATTGAGTCTGCTGGCGAGAAACACAGGCAGCCCTGGGCCAGGTACACTGGGAGCTTCACAGGAGAATGTGTGCATCTGGGATTGAGACAAGATGCCAGCTGCCAGGCCCAGGCCCAGGAATCCTGGCACAGGCACACATTACTTGTCTGACCTTGACCAAATGAGGGTTCTGTTCTCAGCTTCTTTTTCCTCTACTGCAAGATGAAGTCAATATGACAGTCCAGCTAAACCACATCCCCTATGTAAGCCTATAATGTAAGGAAATACTCAGGCATCAGGTATTCCTCCATGATGGGTGAGTGGCCAGTAGAAGCACATGTTGGGTACGTAGATGTGCCCTCACGCTGAGATGGGTGTGATCCTCCCCAGAGAGCAAGGTGGTACAGTAGGACTATCTCCCACTGAGCCCCCCCAGTGCATTCATTGGACCTGATGAGATTGTGTGCCGTGATGTCTTACTGCAGGGCCATCTGGTAAACCCAGAGCTACCTCCAGACATCACAACATTACACAGTAAATGTTTCAGTCCCTTAAGAGAAATGGTGTCTCTTAGGGACAGGACAGGCCCCACATTCCTAAGCAGCTGTCCCTTCCCCTCTATTCGCTGTGCCTTCTGTTGTTTATTGTGGTCTCAAGAAGTGTCCCTCTCCACATTTATTTTGTTCTTTGTTATTTCATTGTCTCCCTCCCATCCCTCAAATGTAGGGCCCTTGAGAGCAGGGACTCAACCTTTTCCATTCCAACCAGGCATTGCACAGGGCCTGGTGCATGGCAGGCAGCAAAGAGAAGCTGGCATCTGCCAGTGTTAGTCTGCTTGCCAGGGGCCAGCTGAGGGGAGATGGATGGATGGGCATGCTCATTGACATTATTCTCTTGTGGTTTTCTCCTAGATAAAAAACCTCTACTTAAGGATGATGAATCTTTAGCTTGCCCAGGACATGTATTTAAGGAGCCTGGACAGTAAGTACCTCAGGTCAGGGGCCAGTGGGAAGTTTTTGTCACCATGTGCTATGCAGAATGTGGGATGCTACTTCTGCTGTGACACTACATGTCTGTTTCAGAGGGCTCAGGGCATCCTTCATAACTACTCTTATTGGTCCTCCCCTGAGATGCTCAGGGTTCTGCTGTGGCCCAGTCTCTGCTGAGGAGGGCAGAATATGAGAACTGATGTTCCCAAGGGTGGTGCCTTTGCTACATGCAGCCTATCAGGGCTAAGCCAAAACTTTGTAAATAGAGAAGGGTCAGGATGGTGACACCAAGCCGACCTCCTTGGAAACTTAGCCTATGGCCACGATGGCATCTGACCCATGCAGGGTTCCTCATGCCTGGTCAGCCTTCACTGCAGAGGTTGACCTTGTAGGGCTTGGGATGAGCCCCCTCTTATCCATGCTGTGTGCTCAATGATGGATCAAAAGCCTGCTTATCAGGGTCTTTACAATGAGGACAGCTGTAGGCTGTGGTTTGAGCCAAGTGCAAGAACAAAACGTCTGCAGAGTAGTACACATGACATGACCTTTCTGTGCTTTAGGGTGGTCATCGTTCAATACAGCCTGAACAATGGTGTCACCTTCATTGAGGAGAGCATGAAAGTAACCAGCCTGAATTGTGTGAGTGCCACGGTGGGGCGGCATCCTCCATCTTGGGACTGTCAAGAGCACTGGCATTGGAGGAGAAGATAGTTGGCGGGGGGGGGTGGCACGGAAAGAGGACACATGCTGGAGGGCCTGAGAAAGTAGCTTATGCAGACAGGCAGCTGGGACGACTTCTCACAGCCAGCTTGGGGCCCTCAGCCCTTCATTGGCAAACCATCCGCACATCGGGCTTGTGAGGTGCCCTGGGAGCGCTTCCACAAGAGCACCTGCCATGTAGCTTCCTGTCCAGCAGGTGCTGCAGAACCTCTGCTGTCTCTCTCTGGGAACCAGGTGTCCCTGAAGGCAAAGGAAAGGGAATGGTTAGAGCTCTAAGCAGAGTCCAGAAATGGTGCTGGGGCTCTGCCACCCCGCCTCATCCCTTGCCACCTCTGCTGGCCCAAGAATAGTGGTGGGGAGCTCGGGGCTCCATCCTGCATTCCAGCTGGGCAAGTGGGAGAGGCTTGGAGGCAAGTGTTAGGAGCCCAAGTCCAGGACCTCTGGGGCAGCGGGGTGCTCCAAATCCGGGCCCCAGACACAGGGGATCTGGAGGGCGGGACCCACTGTGGCCCTGTGCAATCAGGGTGTTTCAGCAGCTGCTGACACAGCTGAACCCACACACGCCCATCACTGCCCGCGAGCCCAAGCCCGCTTGAGGAACACCCCTGTCATTTTGCAGAGGGCACCAGCCTCCCCTCTGCCTCTGCTGCTTTCTCGTGCTCCTCAGCCATCCGTCTCCACTAACTCTCTGACCTCTGCTGGACCTTGCTCTCCGGCACTTGGTGGGAAGCTGCCAGGGCTGTGGGGAGGGCCTGGGACTCAGCTCAGGGACGGGCACGTGGGAAAGAGGGTGCTGCTCCCAGGTGCCCACTTCTCGCAGCTCCACATCACCCGGGCACCGGGCGGGGCAGCATGACATGGGCGACAGAGCACATTAGGCACAGGAAGAGGGCTGCCTGGGAGGAGCGATGCCCGTGCCTGATTGCCACCAGCCTAGTGTCCAGTCCCAGCTGGGAGGGTTCCAGCAGCACGGACAGTCCTCCGACTGTGTGTTCACTTGTGCCAGGACAGGCACTCACCGACCAGCAGACCGCACTCGGCCATTTGTCCCTCAGGAGCCTAACTGACAGGCCGCCCTCAGCAGGCACATTTAGGAAAGAACTCAGGAGGAGCCTGAGTTCATGGGCCCCCACCCTGCTTCCCCCTCCTGGGCACAGACTCTGTCCCCTGTAGCTCCCCTGCCTCAGGGAAAGCCGAGCATTTGGTTTAGGGCAGGACTGCACCGCGTGCGGCTGAGGCGTGCAGTGAGGGCTGGCATGTCACACATGGGGATTCCGGTCCTTGTCAGGGCTCTGGGCCAGAGCCTCAGAACGAAGCCAGTGGTGGGCTCTGTGGCCCAGGGCTCCACAGCAGCTCTTTGAGTGCAGTCTTGTCCTCCAGGCCTTCAGTGCTCCCTGGAGGTGGGGAAATCTGAGATGAATGGGAACATGCGATGTGCAGGTGTAGTGTAAGGTGCTGGGGGGAGGCACCCAGTGAGGGCCATCCAGACCCACCCAGGACTCTGACTTTTGTGCTTTTTGCAGGGCAATACATCGGAGCCCACAGATGCCCCAAAGGAGGAGACTTCAGTCCCCACAGTTGTCACACAGAAGACAACAGTGCCCACAGTTGTCACACAGGAGGCACCAGCACCCATGGCTGTCACAGAAAAGCCTACCCTTGACTACCTATTCCCATTGTTCGTCCCAACCCTGATCATTATCGTGGTGGTGATCTGCTGTCTCTGTTGCTGCAAGAAGGTGAGTGACCCCTGTGAGTGATCCACACGGCCCTATGACACAAACTGTCCCCAGGCCACAAGGTAACCAAGCCCCACTCACCCCATGATCTTGCCAGTGGGCAGGTTCCCATCAGCTCCCAGTTCATCACATGAGCAAACACAGGCACAGACTGTGTCTACCATTCCTGGTCAGAGACTCAGCTTGCATCTCAGGGACCCCCTGCTTCATGCTTGTTTCCAGAAGTGGCCTATGAGTTGCCCTGTCCTCTGGGGAGAAGTCACCCCAGTACCTAGTGACAAGGGAGGCATCACAGCAGCCAGGCTTCTGGAGAACTCAGGGAGACCAAGCACCAGAAGAGGCCTCTGATGCTGAGAGAGGAAAGCGGGTCCCATAGGAGGCACTGGGGCCCACAAAAGAGGATCTGCTGGAAGGGATGATTCCTAGCCTCTGGGGCAACAGCCTTGGAAACCAGTACAGATTTCTGCACACAACCAGTGCATCCCTCCTTCCTTCCTCAGTCATTACTAAGGGCCAGGACATGATGGGCCCCATACTTGGCACACAGGGATGGGAAAGGAGCTGCCACCATCTTGCACACAGGAGCTCACAGTCTGGTGTCTGCTCTAGTATTGGTACCTGGGGGTGGCGGGTAAAATGTCAGCCTCATAGGCTGTGGCATCAGGGCCCTAGCAAAGGAGAGACACTGGCCCCCGGGGAGGGAGAAGGGCAGACGTACTGGCTGCTGGGTTTGCAAGGACATGGGACAGAGCTGGGTGAAGGAAGAGGAAACCACAGAGGTGAGAAAGGACAGAGCAAAGCAGCAAGACAGAAGCAGGCCAGATTGCTGTGGAGGGGGAGCTGTGAGGACAGAAAGTAGGAATGGGGGCTGTCAGCACAGAGTGGGGACTAGGGAAGGCTGCGGGCTGTGGGAGGTGAGGGGAGAGGAGGAAGGGAATTGGATGTGTTCTCTTGTCTTCGTGTCATGGAAGGGCTCCTGATGAAAACTACTGCATGGGCACCTCTGCCAGGGACCAGGCACCCTAGTCTGGCTGTCTCCCTGTCCACCGCCAGGGAGGTCCGATATCCCTTTGATAACCCAGGAGCCTGAGCCTTGGGATGCTGGAGCCGGTTGGCCACATCCCATAGACAGTGGGCTCGCAGACTGACACCCAAAGCCCACGTTCTGTCCCACTGCTGCTGAGTAGGGTCCCCTTCCATCTGCATGGCCGAGCCAGTGCCCTTCATGCTCCTCCAGCCAATGTTCATGTCTCTTTAACATTCTAGCCCTGCAAGGAGCTACCAGTGCAGAAGATAGTAATGGTAAGTCCTGATTTTTGTCCTCATGTCAGCGTGCCCAGTGCCCACACAGACCTTCACAAAAGGGAACCACACAGACCTTCACAAAACCTGCCTGTGGGACATTTCTACCCCCTGCCCCACTGCCTGCCACCTACCTGGGCAGAGAGAGCTGGCCGAAAAAAGAGGGTGATGGAGCGGCAGGGAGGGGCCTCAGGAGGCCTTAGGACTCAAAACACCTTTCCCAAGTGTGCGCCACAGCCTGATCCAGGGCCTTTGCCATGAAATTAGTAACTTGAGATAACCTGTTTCAGCAAGTGCTGTGATCCTCATTGAAATATTAGTGGCTTTTTAAATTTTTATCAATTTCCAAAGGACTATTTATAGTACACAGGTGAACTTTCAGAAAAGGAGCCTTCGCTTTCAGAACTTGGTCCCTGCCCAGGCTCTGATGTATGTTGGGCTGCATTTTGTTGATCTCCATCCCTGTCACCCGCCAGGGCAAGAGGTTTGGCCACAATTATATTTTAGTGACTACAGGCTGGGGAGGTTGGAGGAGAGTGTGTTACTTGGCATTGAGCTGTGAGGCAGGCCCGGCCCAGATGAGCACAAGGAGCCAGGGCCGGTGAACTGTCTGTGGATCCTCAGGGTAGAAGCCTAAAAGAGATCCAGAGGAAGTAGTTATAGCAGGACACTATGTCAGAGGAAGGGGACCGGGCCTGGGTTTGGGTAGGAAAAAGACCCCACTGGCCAGCGCTGTACTGACTGATGGCACTGTTGCCTGAGGAGGCTGGATCTGCCAGGGGCAAATGAATGCAGTCCGGGCCCCTGCAAATGCTCCCACCCTGACAGCCCTCCTGTCCACTGCACAGCCCTGAGACCAGGATTTTCCACCAAAGGCAGATCCCGGGACCAAAGGGACAGGAGAGACTTTGTCAGCCTTTGGGGAAAAGGTCATATTTACAAAAATTGTATTTCCTGGTTTTTACCATGTGGGACACTGCCATAGTGTAGGATGCTACTGATGTGTCCTTAAAATCTCCCAATGCACCATTGCTGAATGGCCATTAAGAGGTGCGGGAGCGACAGATGTTATATGTCTGCACCAGAAGCTCCCAGACAAAACGGCAGAATGTGCTTTCTCTTCCTAGAAGCCAGAGACATGTATACAGACACGTACCCCGGTGATTGTCCCTTCTTGTATGTACCAGGAAGACACTATAAGTCGGATAGAGGTGAGAAGGGCCTTTAGGTGGGGCTGAGGGACAAGGGAGGGCAGCCAGTCCATGGCCCCACATGAACCGTGGCTTGGGTGGAGATGAGCTTTGTGGGCACTACATCGATCGCTGGGCACCAGAGAAAATGCCGAGGCCATCCCAATCCTGGGCCCCAGGAGAGGGCAAAGACTGTGAGGGCTCCTGCCGTCACCAACACCACTTGGAGCCTGGCACCAGGCTTGGAAGGGGCCCAGGTCTGCAGATGTTGGTGGCTGGCCACAGCCCGCCAGTCCCAGGCTGTCTGAGGTTGTCAGCGGTTCCAACAATGGCTTCCATTTTCCTGGCCACCAGGCAGAGGAGTAAAACACAAGCTCAATCACAAACAGTCTCCCACAGGTCAGAAAAAGAATCCTTTAAGGAAAATTCTGAGCAAAGTTTGTTCCATGAGTCAGCTCAGCAAAGTGAGGGACTAAGCTAACTATGTTGTCCTTGGACGCACTGACATGGGGACAAGGGCCTCAAGGAGGAGGAGGCTGTGAGGAAACATCCTCACAGAATGTGCTAGGGCCGCACCCTGGGTGGGAGCTCCCAGCCCTGCAGGGGGGCATGAAGACAGGGTGGGGAGGCCCCAGGCAGCCCTGGCTGAGGAGGGAAGAACCCCATATTCTTCCTTTGTGGGCTTGCCCTCCTCCTGGTCCTGCATCTGTGGTGATGCACCCATTGGAACCGCTGTACCAGGGCCCGGGCACGTTAGTCCTAGTCCCGCTGTCTCCCTGTTGACCCTGCAAGGAGCCCCAGATGGCAACATGACAGCCTGCAGACAATCAGCCTGGGGGCTCAAAGAAGCCAAACTGCCTCCAGACAGGGCAAAGGTCATGGCCTGGGGCTTATTCCTGCTCACAAGGCACAGCCCCACCTGCCCCCTCAGTAGGGCCCAGAGAGGCCTGAACTGCAGGTCCTGAAGTCGGGAGGCCACCTGCCCCTGGGTCCAGGGCCTCTCACTGGTGTCCTCCCCTCCTCTCTCCGGAGCAGCCCCAGGATCAGCCCTCGTCCCCACCTGCTCCTGGTGTGCCCCAGTGCAGGCCCTTGTCCTCTTCTCCCAGCTCCTGCCCAGATCCCTGATGCCCACATCACGTTCCCCTGCAAGACCTCTCCTTGCGACCCCGCATGTCCCCCACCTTGGACCCTTCCTCTCAAAGTAGCCCCTGCCTTCTCCTCCTACACCAGAAATACAGACTCATTTCGGGTTCCAAAACAATCTGTCACCTACAGTGACACTGCCTGCCCTGAAACACACAAGGCCACCAGGCCCCTGCCCCAGGCAGAGACTACAGGGCGGCCTCGGTGTGTTCCTGGGGACAGAGCCCTCTGGAGCCATCTCAGGCAGAGGGGCCTCTACCCCTCTGGAGGTGACGGCCAGGCCCTGGAGCTTCCTCACAGCCACATCTGCTTTTCAGGGCAAACTGGACACCTTGTGTGACTTTGTGCAAAGCTGCAACCAGATCCCATTGATGTGGTGTCAGCCCAGGAACGCGGTAAGCAGGGGCCCAGGGATGTTCCCTGGGCAGGTGCCCTTTTCTCTTTGCCCTTGACAGCTGAGCTTAGGGACTATGGGTCAGAGAGCCCTGTCCAGGCATCTTCCGGGAGGATGCCCCAGAGGAGGAGACGCGGTGCTCATGAGCCTCCCATGTGGATTCTGGGTGGGGCGCCTGCATTTCCTTGCTGGTCCCCATCAGAAGGACAAGAAGCTTTCTTGGGGAGAGTGTTACCCAGTGTCTCCAAGCTTAAGTGAAAGAGGCTGGAGAAGGAGGCAGACCAGCAAGTTCTCCTGACCCCCAGCCATCATCCCTCCCCACCGAGCTCCCCAACCTGTGTCTGCTGGATCCACACCCTCATCCTCTGAGACTCTCCTGGGCGGCTCCCTCATGTGTTAGGAATGCTGGAGGGCATGGTGACACCCCCATGTTGTTGACCAACATTGCGTGCTTTTGCCAGCTAGTAGAGTCCCTCCATGTGCCACTGCCTGTGACAATGGGGAGAAGCCTGCATGTTACAGGTGTCCCCTTGGAATTTAATAGTTGTGATGGCTAATTGTTACAGAGTTCCTCCTATGCCAGCTGCCAGTCTAAGAACTTTCCATAATTTCACATTCAATCCTGCCAGTAACTGTACGTGCAGGTACTAATATGCCACTTTTTCCAAGGGGGAACTAAGGCACAGAGAAATCAAGCAACTTGCCCCAGGTCACAGAACCTGGGAGTGGCAGAGCTGGAGTTGAACCCCAGGGCCTGCCTCCACCCTTCTCACTGCCCTGCCCCCCATCAGGTCAGCACTCATGAAACCATAATGGTTTCCCCAAAACCAATGCAGGGCTCAGAATTAGGGCCCATGAAGAGCATGCTCCTGGCTTGCCTGGGAATCATGTGCCTAAGTTTCCCCATGATCAGAACCTCAGACTGGGCCAGGTGTCTGGAGGACGTGGTGTCCCCAGTATCTATAGTGAGGGCTGCATTAGTCATTTGCTTGGTTCAGGCAAGCATGACTCTCCCTGGTGGCCAGGTGAGCATTAGGATTCCTGGGCATGCCTGGGAGTGGGGACCCTGCCGAGGAGACACACTGGATGTGTGCTGACACACATCCAGGCTTGCCTGGGAATCATTCCCTGGGCTTCCCCATGATCACACCCTTTTCAAAGACTGGGCCCAGTGCCTAGAGAATGTTGTGGTCCCCAGTTTCTGTAGTGAGGACTTCCCTGGTCACATTCAATGAATACTCACTGTCTGGCTGGGCAGATGGACATTCAGAATGCCGAGCAGTATCATTCTCTTCCCACACCAAGAGACCGATGGGTTCTGCTGCCATATTCCCATCACCCATGGGAAGGTACCCCTATACTCCCTGACTTTGGGGGACCTGGATCCTGGCCTGAGGGCTGAGATGAAGGCTTATCCCTTCATCACATACTCCCACAGAAAGCCTGGGAAACACTGGAGCTGCAAGGCCCCTTCCTTGCTTCCCAGGCCCCCAGTCCAACAGGGAACATCAAGTCCAATACCAGAGGGAAAGGGTGTTCTGAGTCAGAAAACCTGGGGTGGCTGGGGGACACAGGGAAGACTTCCAGCAGCTGAACAGAGTCTTAAAATAGCAGCCCAGCCTGGAAACCAGCACCCAGGAGAAGAAGGGCATCAAGAAAGGCCTACTGTGTTGGTCCAAAGGGTTTAAATCCCTTGAGCCAAAGACACCAAAGCCTTCTGGTCCTAATTCCAGTGGCTTCCCAGTGACCTTCTCTCTCTTCTTTTCCTACAGGGGAAGTATATCATCTTCAACTTCGTGAATCCCCTCTGCGGGCAGTTGCCCTATAGCCCAAACATTTGCCTTCCACCCAGCCAGGAGTGCTTTCCTCTCAACAGCTGCTGCTCACAATGCCAACACCCCTCCTTCATATGCTCCCAGCCACCCTCCAGGATGCTGTCACTGCTCCCTCCTCCTGCGCATGCACTCTCCAGAACTACTTTGTCACTCCCACCCCCATAACCCAGCCTCTAAAGTCCCCACGACCCAAGACTGTTAAGAGCTCTTTGTGTACCGAATTGGATATATATATATTGAGTCTTGGTTTACGATCAAAGGAGTTGGAATTGTGGCTGATCAACAAGAATTTGTTGCCTGGTAAGCATTGTTTCGCTGTATGTGACGTATCTATACTGCTCCTGCCAGGACAAAGCACCCGGTTGTTCTGTGGATGCAGACGTTGATGCGCCCGAGTCCCCACAGCCCACTCTTTATCTGTCATGTGGTGATTCAGCCAAATTCTGTTCTTTGAGGAAAACCCATAGTGTCTTTGAAATGTGAATATGCCCTGTGTCAACCAGTCATTGGCTATTATTTAATATTTGGGGCAAGTTACTTAATCTCTCTGTGTTTCAATTACCTCATTGAAAAGATGGAGATAATGGTGACTTCTCTACAGGATGGCCTTTAGGGTGATGGTGTGCACTGCAGTGTGCCTAGCACAGGGCCAGATCCCTACTAAAGACTCAGATGTCCAGTAGCTAATGTCTTTGTTTTTTGTTTTAGGAGTGGACAGAAAGATGAGCTCAGAGACATCAAGAAATATCTGGTGAGGTCAGGACAGTCAGAATGGAGACCATGCCTGAGCCTTTCAGCTCTGGCCACCAGGGCATGGGGTTGGTATACCCCCAGGTCCACCACCCACATAACCTCCAAAACACCAGTGGGAAAAGCCATGGTATTTACTACCTCCTTCAAAAATGTTAGTTCCTTTTCCATACCCTTAAGATTTCTCATGATACAAAGGAGAACCGTGGTGCCCGCTTTCCTGAGCTTTCAAATCTGCTTCCCTCCTGACAGAGGCAGACTTCCCAGTTGTTCAAACCCTTTCTCATTAAGTCTGTGTTGACCTGATCAAAGTTTTTCTTCTACACTAACATGTTTGAAAACCATCCATAGACAAGGCCCCATTTTTAAAATTCCAGAACATGGGAGTGACGTTATAGCATTTCCCTGGACCATGGTGTCTGAAAAGGGCAGGAGAAATTACTACATTCTGACCTCACCACCCCTCTCCCAGGCTGTCATTGCACTACAGTGAAAGGGTTCCCTTCGGCCTATGGTTTCTCCGGGGCGGTGGGGGGGGGGGGGGGCGGGGGGGGCGGAGAGAGAGACTAAGGTGGACATCTAGCCTTTCCCACCTTTATGGGACACTCCCAGAAAACCTACTCTGGTCTCCCTAACCAGAATCACAGGTGTAAGCTGTAGGGATTGAGTGTGGAATTTGATTTGGATGGAATAGATAGGAAGGTCTCTTAGCAATCAGTGTTCAGAAATTGGCAGATTGTGTTTCCCCTCTTGGTGATCCCTGAGTACAGATACTAGCAAGTAGTTCTCAAAGAGAACCAAGCCAATGGTCCCATCTAGTCAAGGAAACTTTGGGCAGTTCTGCCTGATTCAGGCCTCCAGCCAACAAGCCATGCAGCCCTTACAGCCTGTTGTAGCCCTTCACCCAGGCAAGGAAGCAAATTTCTACCCCCATCTACGAGTGAATATGGCCTCCAGTTCACAGTCAGGAAGCCTAACCAGAATACCTGAAAGCTGCATAGCTCATCTTATTGCACTGCTTACAGTGGCATCCAAGCAAAGAATGCATCCAGTAACTCTTCCCAACTGCAGAACCAAAGTGGTGGCCCTATCTGGCCAGAGAACTTCGTGGGCAGTTCTGCCTGATTTTTGTGTATAACCAATGAACCATCTTGGAGTCTGTTCTGCTGTCCTGCCTAGAGAGGGAAATGGGTTCATGGCCCCACATGCTACTGAGTAGAGCACTAGGCAGTCTGACCAGAGAACTTGGGCAACTACAGAGCCCATTCTACAACCACACTGGTGCATGGAATCAAGAAAACAGTGCTATCCGACTGTTCCCAGCCAGTATCAATCCACTGACCTCAGGGCTTGGACAGTGGCCTCACCCAAATAGAAAGCCTGATAGCAAGCCCCACTTACTCAAATACACTGTCTACTGACCCTTCCAGAACCTCAAGCTGAGCTGACTTGTGAAGAACTGTGTCTGCCGGAGCAAACTTGTAAAGTCAGGACTAAGAGACTGTTTAGTCAAATGTGTACATACCAACACAATGAATCTGAAAATCACAATCAGGTAAACATGACACAGTGAGTACAAACTAATAAAGTTCCAGTAACTGACTTTAAAGAAATGGAGATATATGAACTTTATGGCAGAGAATTCAGAATAATCATTTTAAAGAACTTTAGTGAACTACATGAACACACAGCCACAAAACTAAACAAAATTAGGAAAAACAATACATGAACAAAATGAGAAGAACAGCAAGGAAATCGAAACATTGTGAAAAGAAAACCTTACCGAGATGGAGTCAGAAGGCCAACATGGAATCTACCCCAAAAACCAAGAGCACACTTTACACACTGTGTGTTAGACAATTTGACAATAAATTATACTAAAAATTTTTAAAAAAAAATTTTTTAATTGAAAAGGCCAACAGGGGGAGCTCTCAGGCCCTACCTCTCCTCCTCAGTTTCAGACTCCACAGGAAGAGAAAGTCCACAACTCCTTTACTATGCTGACAGGAGGAAGAAAGGTTTTCCTCCTTCCCCAGCAACAGCCCTGCCAATGAAAGACTGTCTCAACTCAGCCAATGGAAACTCACTATACTTCAGATTCCCAGTTTACTCCAGTGACTTTTTTTTTTTTTATAACAGCCCTCCAAACTTCCCTTTTCCTCTATTTAAAGAGCAGTCCTCTCCTTTGTTCTCAGGATTTGCCTGTGGTTTTGCAGTAGCTTGCCTGTTCCAAGTTGCAGTTCTCTGCTATTCCTGGTAAAATAACTGACAGTTTTATTTCTTTTTTTTTTTTAATTTTTTTTCAACGTTTATTTATTTTTGGGACAGAGAGAGACAGAGCATGAACGGGGGAGGGGCAGAGAGAGAGGGAGACACAGAATCGGAAACAGGCTCCAGGCTCTGAGCCATCAGCCCAGAGCCTGACGCGGGGCTCGAACTCACAGACCGCGAGATCGTGACCTGGCTGAAGTCGGACGCTTAACCGACTGCGCCACCCAGGCGCCCCCTGCCAGTTTTATTTCTAAGGTTAACAATAATTGGTGATCAGAAGTGGGATCTGGAGAAGACCCCCAACAATTCCAAGGCTGGTGAGCAAACAGATGGTGGTACCCCCAGAGCTAATTGGACTCACTGCTTTCTTGCCAACCCTGGAGTTTGAGGGTAAGTTTTCTCCTGGATTTTGTGCTCCACTCTCTGTGTATGAGTTCTCCTGGTTTTATTCAGAATCTGTTTTCAGGCTTTGTCCTTTCTGTGAGTATAGCCTTTGGCCTGACACGTTTTTGGAAATGGACTATTGCTATTGAACTGTACTGGCCTTTGGTCTGATTCCTTTGGGAACTAGCCCATTCCTATTGAAACTGCACCATTTAGAAATTGTTCTTTTTGCTCTAGATTAACAACAACAACAACAACAACAAACCCTCCAAGAATGGGATCCCAGTCATCAAAATGCTTTGAGACTTTCCCCACCACCACTGGGACTTTAGATTTAAGATCTGTGGTGCCTCCTCATGCACATTTATAACTAAGTGGACCAACTTAACCAAAAGTAATTTAGAACTGCATCGACCACTGTGGGGAATTTTCAGTCTCCCACACTTGTTTTTTTCAAAATTAAATTAGAAAGTCATGGCTTCAGCTAACAAAAACAAATGAAAACAAACAAGCAAATTGAATGGGATGTCTGTTTTAACTGGTATCTTGAAACTTCCAAACATTTTCAGGATTCTAAGTTTGCCTCTGTCTTTTTGGGGGGTGTTTTAATTCATTTACTCCTAATCAAAAATTCATTTTGATACATAATATATACAAAATTCAAAAGTTACAGAGGGTATGCAATGAAAAAGAAGTCTCCCCGCCACTACACCTGCCCAGTTCCCTTCCTGGAAGGCAGCCTCAGTTACAAACCCCTCTGTTTCTTTCCAAAGTTAATCAATGTATACATAAGTATATATGTGCATAGTATTTTATTTTTTCTTTTATTTTTTAATTTTTACTTTTATTTATTTATTTAATTTCAAGTTAGTTGACATACAGTGTAGTATTGGTTTCAGGAGTAGAATCCAGTGATTCATCTCCTACATATGACACCCAGTGCTCATTCTAACAGGTACCCTCCTTAATACCCATCACCATTTAGCTCATCCCCCCACTTACCTCCCTTCCAGCAACCCTCAACTTTTTCTCTTTAAGAGTCTCTTGTGGTTTGTCTCCCTCTGTTTTCTCCCTCCCTCCCTCTTTCCTATTTTTCCTTAATTTCTCTTTTGTTCATCTGTTGGGTTTCTTAAATTCCACATGTGAGTGAAATCATAAAATATTTGTCTTCCTCTGATGGACTTATTTTTCTTGACATAATACACTCTATTTCCACCCACATTGTTCCAAATGGCAAGATTTCATTCGTTTTCATCACCAAGTAATATTTCATTGTGTGTGTGTGTATGTATGTATATATATACATATATACATGTATATGTATATGTATATACGTATATGTATATATATATATATGGCATATCTTCTTTACCCATTCATCAGTAAATTGACATTTGGGGTCTTTTCATAATTTGGATATTGTTGATAGTTCTGCTATAAACATTAGGGTGCAAGTACCATATCAATTCAGCATTTTTGTATCCTTTGGATAAATACCTAGTAGTGCAATTGCTGGGCTCTAAGGTACTTCTATTTTTAATTTTTTGAGGAACCTCCATACTGTTTTGCAGAGTGGCTGCACCAGTTTGCATTCCCATCAGCAGGGCAAGAGGGTTCCCCTTTCACCACATCCTTGCCAACATCTGTTGTTAACTGAGTTGTTAATTTTAGCCATTCTGACAGGTGTGAGATATGTCATTGTGGTCTTGATCTGTATTTCCCTGATTATGAGTGATGTTGAGCATCTTCTCACATGTCTGTTAGCCATCTGGATATCTTCTTTGGAAAAGTGTCTGTTCATGTCTTCTGCCCATTTCTTCATTGGATTATTTGGGGGGGGATGTTGAATTTGATAAGTTCTTTATAGATTTTGGGTACTACCCTTTATCTGATAGGTCATTTGCAAATATCTTCTCCCATTCCATTAGTTGCCTTTTAGTATTGTTGATTGTTTCCTTCACTATGCAGAGACTTTTTATCTTGGTGAGGTCCCAATAGTTCATTTTTGCTTTTATTTCCCTTGCCTCCAGAGACATGTCTAGTAAGACGTTGCTGCATCCAAGTTCAAGAGATTGCTGCCTGTTTTCTCCTCCAAGATTTTGATGGTTTTCTGTCTCACATTTAGGTATTTCATCAATTTTGAATTTATTTTTGTGTATGGTGTAAGAAAGTGGTCCAGTTTCATTCTTCTGCATGTCACTGCCCAGTAGTTCTCCAAGCACCATTTACTGAAGAGACTGTCTGTTTTCAATTGGATAACTCTTTCCTATTTTGTCAAAGGTTAGTTGACAATACATTTGTGGATGAATTTCTGGGTTCTCCATTCTGTTCCTTTGATCTGTGTATCTGTTTTTGTGCCAATACCATACCTTTTTGATGATTACAGCTTTGTAAGACAGCTTCGAGTCTGGAATTGTGATACCTCCAGCGTTGGTTTTCTTTTCAACTCTACTTTGGCTAGTCAGAGTCTTTTCTAGTTCCACACAAATTTTAGAATTGTTTGTTTTAGCTCTGTGAAGAATACTGGTGTTATTTTTATTTTTATTTTATTTTTTTTTATCTGGTTCCCAGTTTTATTTTTTTTTATTTTTTTTTATATATATGAAATTTATTGTCAAATTGGTTTCCATACAACACCCAGTGCTCATCCCAAAAGGTGCCCTCCTCAGTACCCATCACCCACCCTCTCCTCCCTCCCACCCCCCATCAACCCTTAGTTTGTTCTCAGTTCTCAACAGTCTCTTATGCTTTGGCTCTCTCCCACTCTAACCGCTTTTTTTTTTTTCCTTCCCCTCCCCCATGGGTTTCTCTTAAGTTTCTCAGGATCCACATAAGAGTGAAACCATATGGTATCTGTCTTTCTCTGTATGGCTTATTTCACTTAGCATCACACTCTCCAGTTCCATCCACGTTGCTACAAAAGGCCATATTTCATTTTTTCTCATTGCCACGTAGTACTCCATTGTGTATATAAACCACAATTTCTTTATCCATTCATCAGTTGATGGACATTTAGGCTCTTTCCATAATTTGGCTATTGTTGAGAGTGCTGCTATGAACATTGGGGTACAAGTGCCCCTATGCATCAGTACTCCTGTGTCCCTTGGATAAATTCCTAGCAGTGCTATTGCTGGGTCATAGGGTAGGTCTATTTTTAATTTTCTGAGGAACCTCCACACTGCTTTCCAGAGCGGCTGCACCAATTTGCATTCCCACCAACAGTGCAAGAGGGTTCCCGTTTCTCCACATCCTCTCCAGCATCTATAGTCTCCTGATTTGTTCATTTTGGCCACTCTGACTGGCGTGAGGTGATATCTGAGTGTGGTTTTGATTTGTATTTCCCTGATAAGGAGCGACGCTGAACATCTTTTCATGTGCCTGTTGGCCATCCGGATGTCTCCTTTAGAGAAGTGTCTATTCATGTTTTCTGCCCATTTCTTCACTGGGTTATTTGCTTTTCGGGTGTGGAGTTTTGTGAGCTCTTTATAGATTTTGGATACTAGCCCTTTGTCCGATATGTCATTGGCAAATATCTTTTCCCATTCCGTTGGTTGCCTTTTAGTTTTGTTGGTTGTTTCCTTTGCTGTGCAGAAGCTTTTTATCTTCATAAGGTCCCAGGAATTCACTTTTGCTTTTAATTCCCTTGCCTTTGGGGATGTGTCGAGTAAGAGATTGCTACGGCTGAGGTCAGAGAGGTCTTTTCCTGCTTTCTCCTCTAAGGTTTTGATGGTTTCCTGTCTCACATTCAGGTCCTTTATCCATTTTGAGTTTATTTTTGTGAATGGTGTGAGAAAGTGGTCTAGTTTCAACCTTCTGCATGTTGCTGTCCAGTTCTCCCAGCACCATTTGTTAAAGAGACTGTCTTTTTTCCATTGGATGTTCTTTCCTGCTTTGTCAAAGATGAGTTGGCCATACGTTTGTGGGTCTAGTTCTGGGGTTTCTATTCTATTCCATTGGTCTATGTGTCTGTTTTTCTGCCAATACCATGCTGTCTTGATGATGACAGCTTTGTAGTAGAGGCTAAAGTCTGGGATTGTGATGCCTCCTGCTTTGGTCTTCTTCTTCAAAATTCCTTTGGCTATTCGGGGCCTTTTGTGGTTCCATATGAATTTTAGGATTGCTTGTTCTAGTTTCGAGAAGAATGCTGGTGCAATTTTGATTGGGATTGCATTGAATGTGTAGATAGCTTTGGGTAGTATTGACATTTTGATAATATTTATTCTTCCAATCCATGAGCAGGGAATGTCTTTCCATTTCTTTAAATCTTCTTCAATTACCTTCATAAGCTTTCTATAGTTTTCAGCATACAGATCCTTTACATCTTTGGTTAGATTTATTCCTAGGTATTTTATGCTTCTTGGTGCAATTGTGAATGGGATCAGTTTCTTTATTTGTCTTTCTGTTGCTTCATTGTTAGTGTATAAGAATGCAACTGATTTCTGTACATTGATTTTGTATCCTGCAACTTTGCTGAATTCATGTATCAGTTCTAGCAGACTTTTGGTGGAGTCTATCGGATTTTCCATGTATAATATCATGTCATCTGCAAAGAGCGAAAGCTTGACTTCATCTTTGCCAATTTTGACGCCTTTGATTTCCTTTTGTTGTCTGATTGCTGTTGCTAGAACTTCCAGCACTATGTTAAATAACAACGGTGAGAGTGGGCATCCCTGTCGTGTTCCTGATCTCAGGGAAAAAGCTCTCAGTTTTTCCCCGTTGAGGATGATGTTAGCTGTGGGCTTTTCATAAATGGCTTTTATGATCTTTAAGTATGTTCCTTCTATCCCGACTTTCTCAAGAGTTTTTATTAAGAAAGGGTGCTGGATTTTGTCGAAGGCCTTTTCTGCATCGATTGACAGGATCATATGGTTTTTCTCCTTTTTTTTGTTAATGTGATGTATCACGTTGATTGATTTGCGAATGTTGAACCAGCCCTGCATCCCAGGAATGAATCCCACTTGATCATGGTGAATAATTCTTTTTATATGCCGTTGAATTCGATTTGCTAGTATCTTATTGAGAATTTTTGCATCCATATTCATCAGGGATATTGGCCTGTAGTTCTCTTTTTTTACTGGGTCTCTGTCTGGTTTAGGAATCAAAGTAATACTGGCTTCATAGAATGAGTCTGGAAGTTTTCCTTCCCTTTCTATTTCTTGGAATAGCTTGAGAAGGATAGGTATTATCTCTGCTTTAAACGTCTGGTAGAACTCCCCTGGGAAGCCATCTGGTCCTGGACTCTTATTTGTTGGGAGATTTTTGATAACCGATTCAATTTCTTCGCTGGTGATGGGTCTGTTCAAGCTTTCTATTTCCTCCTGATTGAGTTTTGGAAGAGTGTGGGTGTTCAGGAATTTGTCCATTTCTTCCAGGTTGTCCAATTTGTTGGCATATAATTTTTCATAGTATTCCCTGATAATTGTTTGTATCTCTGAGGGATTGGTTGTAATAATTCCATTTTCATTCATGATTTTATTTATTTGGGTCATCTCCCTTTTCTTTTTGAGAAGCCTGGCTAGAGGTTTGTCAATTTTGTTTATTTTTTCAAAAAACCAACTCTTGGTTTCGTTGATCTGCTCTACAGTTTTTTTAGATTCTATATTGTTTATTTCTGCTCTGATCTTTATTATTTCTCTTCTTCTGCTGGGTTTAGGCTGCCTTTGCTGTTCTGCTTCTATTTCCTTTAGGTGTGCTGTTAGATTTTGTATTTGGGATTTTTCTTGTTTCTTGAGATAGGCCTGGATTGCAATGTATTTTCCTCTCAGGACTGCCTTCGCTGCATCCCAAAGCGTTTGGATTGTTGTATTTTCATTTTCGTTTGTTTCCATATATTTTTTAATTTCTTCTCTAATTGCCTGGTTGACCCACTCATTCGTTAGTAGGGTGTTCTTTAACTTCCATGCTTTTGGAGGTTTTCCAGACTTTTTTCTGTGGTTGATTTCAAGCTTCATAGCATTGTGGTCTGAAAGTATGCATGGTATGATTTCAATTCTTGTAAACTTATGAAGGGCTGTTTTGTGACCCAGTATATGATCTATCTTGGAGAATGTTCCATGTGCACTCGAGAAGAAAGTATATTCTCTTGCTTTGGGATGCAGAGTTCTAAATATATCTGTCAAGTCCATCTGATCCAATGTCTCATTCAGGGCCCTTGTTTCTTTATTGACCGTGTGTCTAGTTGATCTATCCATTTCTGTAAGTGGGGTGTTAAAGTCCCCTGCAATTACCACATTCTTATCAATAAGGTTGCTTATGTTTATGAGTAATTGTTTTATATATTTGGGCGCTCCGGTATTCGGCGCATAGACATTTATAATTGTTAGCTCTTCCTGATGGATAGACCCTGTCACTATTATATAATGTCCTTCTTCATCTCTTGTTACAGCCTTTAATTTAAAGTCTAGTTTGTCTGATATAAGGATGGCTACTCCAGCTTTCTTTTGGCTTCCAGTAGCATGATAAATAGATCTCCATCCCCTCACTCTCAATCTAAAGGTGTCCTCAGGTCTAAAATGAGTCTCTTGTAGACAGCAAATAGATGGGTCTTGTTTTTTTATCCATTCTGATACCCTAAGTCTTTTGGTTGGCGCATTTAATCCATTTACATTCAGTGTTATTATAGAAAGGTATGGGTTTAGAGTCATTGTGATGTCTGTATGTTTTATGCTTGTAGTGATGTCTCTGGTACTTTGTCTCACAGGGTCCCCCTTAGGATCTCTTGTAGGGCTGGTTTAGTGGTGACAAATTCCTTCAGTTTTTGTTTGTTTGGGAAGACCTTTATCTCTCCTTCGATTCTAAATGACAGACTTGCTGGATAAAGGATTCTCGGCTGCATATTTTTTCTGTCTAGCACACTGAAAATCTCGTGCCAATTCTTTCTGGCCTGCCAAGTTTCAAAAGAGAGATCAGTCACGAGTCTTATAGGTCTCCCTTTATATGTGAGGGCACGTTTACCCCTTGCTGCTTTCAGAATTTTCTCTTTATCCTTGTATTTTGCCAGTTTCACTATGATATGTCGTGCAGAAGATCGATTCAAGTTACGTCTGAAGGGAGTTCTCTGTGCCTCTTGGATTTCAATGCCTTTTTCCTTCCCCAGTTCAGGGAAGTTCTCAGCTATTATTTCTTCAAGTACCCCTTCAGCACCTTTCCCTCTCTCTTCCTCCTCTGGGATACCAATAATGCGTATATTATTTCTTTTTAGTGTATCACTTAGTTCTCTAATTTTCCCCTCGTACTCCTGGATTTTTTTATCTCTCTTTTTCTCAGCTTCCTCTTTTTCCATAACTTTATCTTCTAGTTCACCTATTCTCTCCTCTGCCTCTTCAATCCGAGCTGTGGTGGTTTCCATTTTGTTATGCATTTCGTTTAAAGCGTTTTTCAGCTCCTCGTGACTGTTCCTTAGTCCCTTGATCTCTGTAGCAAGAGATTCTCTGCTGTCCGCTATACTGTTTTCAAGCCCAGCGATTAATTTTATGACTATTATTCTAAATTCACTTTCTGTTATATTATTTAAATCCTTTTTGATCAGCTCATTAGCTGTTGTTATTTCCTGGAGATTCTTCTGAGGGGAATTCTTCCGCTTGGTCATTTTGGATAGTCCCTGGCGTGGTGAGGACCTGCAGGGCACTTCCCCTGTGCTGTGGTGTATAACTGGAGTTGGTGGGCGGAGCCGCAGTCAGACCTGATGTCTGCCCCCAGCCCACCGCTGTGTCCACAGTCAGACTGGTGCATGCCTTCTCTTCCCCTCTCCTATGGGCGGGATTCACTGTGGGGTGGGGTGGCCTGTCTGGGCTACTTGCAGACTGCCAGGCTTGTGATGCTGGAGATCTGGCGTCTTAGCTGGGGTGGGTAGGCAAGGTGCACAGGGGCAGGAGGGGCAGGCTTAGCTTGCTTCTCCTTAGGTGATCCTCTTCAGGAGGGGCCCTGTGGCAGCAGGAGGGAGTCAGATCCGCTGCCGGAGGTTTGGCTCCGCAGAAGCGCAGAGTTGGGTGTTTGCGCGCGGAGCGAGCAAGTTCCCTGGCAGGAACTGGTTCTCTTTGGGATTTTGGCTGGGGGATGGGCGGGGGAGATGGCGCTGGCAAGCGCCTTTGTTCCCCACCAAACTGAGCTCTGTCGTCAGGGGGCTCAGCAGCTCTCCTTCCCTTTGTCCTCCAGCCTTCCCGCTTTCTGAGCAGAGCTGTTAACTTATGACCTCCCAGACGCTAAGTCGCGCTTGCTGTCGGAACACAGTCCGTCAGGCCCCTCCGCTTTTTGCAATCCAGACTCGGGGGCTCTGCTTGGCCGGCGAGCCACCCCTCCGCCCCGGCTCCCTCCCGCCAGTCCGTGGAGCGCGCACCGCCTCGCCGCCCTTCCTACCCTCTTCCGTGGGCCTCTCGTCTGCGCTTGGCTCCGGCGACTCCGTTCTGCTAATCCTCTGGTGGTTTTCTGGGTTATTTAGGCAGGTGTAGGTGGAATCTAAGTGATCAGCAGGACGTGCGGTGAGCCCAGCGTCCTCCTACGCCGCCATCTTCCCTCTCTCTCCTGGTGTTATTTTTATAGGGATTGCATTGACTGTGTAAATTGCTTTGGGTAGTATCGACATTTTAGTAATATTTGTTCTTCCATTCAATGAGCATGGAATGGTTTTCCACTTCTGTGTGTCTTCTTCAATTTCATTCATAAGCTTTCTATAGTTTTCAGCATACAGCTCTTTTGCCTCTTTAGGTTTATTCCTAGGTATCTTATGGTTTTTGGTGCAATTATAAATCAGACTGATTCCTTGATACCTCTTTCTGCTGCTTCCTTATTGGTGTATAGAAATGCAACTGATTTCTGTACATTAATTTTATATCCTGTAGCTGATGAATTCATGTATCAGCAGTTTTTTGGTGGAGTCCTTCGAGTTTTCCATGTCATTTGCAAAGAGTGAAAGTTTGACTTTTTCCTTGCCAATTTGGTTGTATTATATTTCTTTTTGTTTGACTGCTGAGGCTAGGACATCCAGTTCTATGTTGAACAACAGTGGTGAGAGTGGACATCCCTGCCATATACCTGACCTTAGGGGAAAAACTCTGTTTTTCCTCACTGAGGATGATTTTAGCTGTGGGCCTTTCATATATGGCTTTTGTGATGTTGAGGTATATTCCTTCTATCCATATTTTCTTGAAGGTTTTTATCAAGAAAGGATGCTGTATTTTGCCAAATGCTTTTCCTCCATCATATTGACAGAATCATATGGTTCTTATCCTTTCTTTCATTAATGTGGTGTATAACATTGATTGATTTGCAAATATTGAACCATCCCTGAGACCAGGAATAAATCCCACTTGATCATGGTGAATAATTCTTCTACTGTTCTGTTGCATTCAATTTGCTAGTATCTTGTTGAGAATTTTTTTCATCCTGGTTCATCAGGGATATTGGCCTGTAATTCTCCTTTCTGGTGGGACCTTTGTCCAGTTTTTGAATCAAGTTAATGCTGGCTTCATACAATGAGTGTGGAAACTTTCCTTCCATTTCTATTTTTTGGAACAGTTTGATGAGAATAGATATTAAGTCTTCTTTAAATATCTGGCAGAATTCCCCTGGGAAGCCATCTGGCCTAAGACTCTTATTTGTTGGGAGATTTTTGATAACTGATTAATTTCTTTGCTGGTTATGAGCCTGTTCAAATTTTCTGTTTCTTCCTGTTCGAGTTTTGGTAGTGTGTGAGTTTCTAATAATTTGTCATTTTTTCCAGATTGTCCAGTTAGTTTGCATATAATTTTTCATCATATTCTCTTATAATTGTTTGCGTTTCTGTGGTGTTGGTTGTGATCTATCCTCTTTCATTCATGATTTTATCTATTTGCATCCTCTCATTTTTTTCTTTTTGAGAAGTCTGGCTAGGACATTATCAATTTTGTTTATTCTTTCAAAAAACCAACTTTTAGTTTCATTGATTTTTTTCTACCAGGTTGTTTTTTTGTTTGTTTTTATAGTTTATTTATGCTCTCATCTTTAATATTTCCTTTCTTCTGCTGGCTTTTGCCTTTATTTGTTGCTCCTTTTCTAGCTCCTTTAGTTGCAAGGTGAGGTTGTGTATATAGGACCTTCCTTGCTTCTTGAGATAGGTCTGAATTGCAATGTAGTTTCCTCTTAGGACTTCCATTGCTGCATTCCAGAGTGTTTGGACTGTCTTGTTTTATCTTCATTTGCTTCCATGTTTTTTTTATTTCTTCTTTAATTTCCTGGTGAATCCATTCATTCTTTAGTAGCATATTCATTAACTTCCATGTCTGTGAGGGCTTTCCAAATTTTTTCTTGTGGTTGATTTCAAGTTTCATAGTATTGTGATCTGAAAATATGCATGGTATGATCTCAATCCTTGTGTACCTGTTGAGGGATGATTTGTGACCCAGTATGTGATTTATTCTGGGGAATGTTCCATGTGCATTGCACTCAAGAAGAATGTGTATTTTGCTGCTTTAGGATGAAATGTTCTGAATATATCAGTTAAGTCCATCTGTCCAGTGTGTCATTCAAAGCCTTTGTTTCCTTGTTGATTTTATGCTTAGATGATATGTTCATTGCTGTAAGTAAGGTAGTAAAGTCTCCTACTATTGTGGTATTATTATCAATTTTCTTTTTGTTTATGATTAATTGGTATATATATTTGAGTGCTTTCAAAATGGGGGCATAAATATTTACAATTATTAGATCTTGATGGACACACCCCTTAAAAATGATATAATGCCCTTCTTCATCTCTTATTATAGTCTTTGTTTTAAAAAAAAGTTTCTCCCAGGGGCGCCTGGGTGGCTCAGTTGGTTGAGCATTTGACTTCAGCTCAGGTCATGATCTCACAGTTCATGGGTTCAGGCCCCACATCAGGCCCTGTGCTGACAGCTTGGAGCCTGGAGCCTGCTTCAGATTCTGTGTCTCCCTCTCTCTCTGCCCCTCCCCTGCTCGTGCTCTTTCTCTGTCTCTCAAAAATAAATAAACATTAAAAAAAATTTTAAGTAAAATAAAATATAGTTTGTCTGGGGTGCCTGGGTGGCTTTGTTAAGTGTCTGACTTCAGCTCAGGTCATGATCTTACAGTTCATGGATTCAAGCCCCAAATTGGGCTCTATGATGACAGCTCAGAGCCTACAGCCTTCGGATTCTGTGTCTCCCTCTCTCTCTGCCCGTCCCCCACTTGTACTCTTTCTCTCTCTTTCAAAAAAAAAATCAACATTAAAAAAAATTTTTAAAAATATGTCTGATATAAGTATGGCTACTCCAGATTTCTTTTGATGCCCATTAGTAGGATAGATGATGGTTCTCCATCCCCTCACTTTCAATCTGCAGGTTTCTTTAGGTCTAAAATGAGTCTCTTATAGGCAGCATATAGATGGATCTTATTTTTTTATCCTTTCTGATACCCTATATTTTGATTGGAGCATTTAGTCCATTTGCATTCAGATTGATTATTGAAAGATACGAATTTAGTGTCATTGCGTTACCTGTAGAGTTGGTGTTTCTGGTGATGTTCTCTGATACTTTGTAATGTTTGTAGCTTTGCTCTTCTTTTTTTTTTTTCCTCCACTTAGAGTCCCCCTTAAAACTTCTTGCAGGGTTTGTTTAGTTGTCGTGAACTCCTGGAGTTTTTGTTTGGGAACCTCTTTATCTTTCATTCTATTCTGAATGACAGCTTTGTTGAATAAAGGATTCTAGGATGCATATTTTTCCTAGTCAGCACATTGAATGTTTCCTGCACTTCCTTTCTGTCCTGCCAAATTTCTGTGGACAGGTTTGCTGCTAACCTTATGTGTTTACCCTTGTAGGTTAAAGATGTGTTCTCCCTAGCTTCTCTAATAATTCTTTGTCTTTGTATTTTGCAAGTTTCATTATGATATGTCATCGTTTTGACCTGTTTTTATTGATTTTGAAGAGAATTCCCTGTGCCTCTGGACTAGGATGCCTGTTTCCTTCCCCCACATTAGGGAAGTTCTCAGCTAAACATTGTTCAAATAAACCTTCTGCCCCTTTTTCCCCGCTCTTCTTCTTCTGGGATTCCTATGATACAGATACTGTTTCATTTCATGAAATAACTTAGTTCTCTAAGTCTCCCCTCATACTTTAGTAATTTCCTTTCCCTCTTTTTTTCAGCTTCATTATTTTCCATAATTTTATCTTCTATTTCACCTATTCTCCCTTCTGCTTCTTCAATCCTTGCTGTCATTGTATGCAACTTATTTTGCATCTCAGTTATAGCATTTTTTATTTCATCATGACTAGTTCTTAGGTCTTTGATCTCTACCATAAGGTTTCTCTGGTGTCTTCTATGCTTTTTTTCAAGCCCAGATATTAGTCTTATGACTGTTGCTCAAAATTCTTGTTTAGATATATTGGTTATATCTGTTTTGAGCAAGTCCCTGGCTGAGACTTTTTCTTGGCTTTTCTCTTGGGTAGAATTTCTCTATCATGTCATTTTGTCTAAGTTTCTGCCTTTTGCATGTTTTAAAAGCTTATTATGTTTCATGCACCTAAGAATACTATTATATTAAAAAGGATTCATACACTTCCCAGGGCCTGGCACATCAGAAAGTGTTTCTGGTATATTCTGTGTGCACTCTACTTTTGCATTTTGGCTGCTCTTTCCCACTGGTCAGTCCTTTGGAGAGCTCCTCCCTGCTTCCAGTGGTGGAATGTTTGGACCTTTAAGTAGGTGTCCTCTGATTTGTTTGTTGAAACAATCCTGGGGAAAAAGGGAGGGGGAACCTGATCCCATAAAAAGAGAAAAGGAAAGGGAAACAAAAACAAACAAACAAAAACAGAATAAAAAAAACTGTAAGGCTGATTCCAAACAAGCAAACAACAAGAATGGAGGAAAAAAGCAGAAGAAAAGGGAAACGAAGGAAAAAGAAAAGAATAAAAAAGCCTGATCCAAAAAAAAAATAGATGAAATGACAAAAAACAAATAAACTATGAGCCCAATTCCAAAAGAAAAAAAGAGCTCTCTGTGGTTGCATGGAGGGTGCTGGCTGTGCTTGTCTGGAGGAGAGTCAGAGTCAGTATTGCCACAGTAAATAAGCAGTTGCCAGGCACCAAGGGGCAGGGTTTCATGTAAGCCAGTTCCGCTTCCAATGGGGGCTGCTGCGTTGCTCCCTGAAGTCCCACCATGTTGGTGTTTGGGGGTAAATGGCGCCACCCCAATCTCGAATGCCTGGACCAGGAATCACAACCCCCACTATTCAGGTAGCTCTCACAGAATAGCGAGGGCAGTAGCTCACCCTGAGCCACAGCTCTCCTGCATTTTTTCTTTGGCACATGGCTAGGTTCCACAACCCAAAGTCTTAAAGGACCTAGCGTGGTGTGGACCCCTTCCTCCAAAGTAGAGCCTCTCCACCCTGCTGATAAAAGGCCTTTGGCTGGCACCTAGAAGGTCGTTTGTCCTCAGAGAGGCAATCAACTCTCTTCCAAAAGTACTCCAGGAAGGGGATCGTTCTCTCCCAGTGCACCCCAGAGATCTCTACACCCCACTATGCACTCCAGGGCTAGCTCCCTCCTCCCAGGAACACACACCACAGCTCTGCTCTAGAAAAAGTCACACACTTCCAAAACCTCAGAGTTTGAGCTCCAAAAGCTGTTTGCAAAAATGAACTGGGACACTTAGTACTTCTCACTACCTAGTCCATGTTCCAGAGAGGTTTTCCTCTCGTGCTAATACCAATGCCACACTATCTCAATGCCTCTCTCTTTCTCTCCACAGAAAGGGTTCCCTCCCTTCCACAGCGCCATCATTTTTCTCTTCCCCAGTTCACATCCACACACCTCTCCCTTGCCAAGCTGTCACCCTCCAACAGTGGAGATCCTCCTGCCACTCTGCAGATCGATTTTCTGGGTGTTCCAAGTAATCTGACCTCAATACAGCTGTGTCTGAGAGACGAGGAAAGCCCAGTGTCCCCCTACTTCTCTGCCATCTTAACTCCTCCTTCACAAAAACACTATTTCTTAAGTTAACTGAGGCAAACAATTAAAAGAAGTCAAAATGGTCTCTAAGACCTTTTCCCCCTTCCCCTGTCTTCTTTTTCTGCAGACACTTGGCAGACACCTTGTGCTCAGACTCCACCTCTATCCTCTCTGCCAAACTTAACTTTTGCTCTAAACCTCTCCCCACACCTTCCTTTCTTGAACATATTAAAACCTGACTCTTTAAAGTTAAGTCTTCTGAGGATCTAAATAAACCCCAAATTTCTTATGTTCCTTGGACTATGGCTGAACTGCAAGGCATAAAGAGCCTCCTAAACTAATTGAGGGCCTCCGTAGGTTTGCTGAAGTGCTTCAAACTTACCAACCCAGTTTCTCAGATTTATATCAATTACCCCACATGCTTTTTAGTAAGGTCAAGGCTAAACTCTGGATGAAACTAGTCAAATAACATCCTGGGAAGAATTTAGAGAAACAGCCCCTAATTTTTGGCAAGATGCTAGAACACTTGCTGAAAATCTCCAGTGAGAAATTACAGTAGCTTTTCCCAAGCCTGTTGACTAGAACAAACTTCAGTCTTGTCCTCAAAAGCCTGATGAACCTGTCCATGACCATTACAACTGAGTATTAATTGTTTTTAAAGGAAATTCTTGTTTTCATTTAGACACTGAATCCACCAAGATAGGACTCAACTCTCTTTATTAATGGACTGAACTGGGAGCTTTCTCCTTTAGATAAAAGGACCAAGAAAGAATGGGAAACTATGTTCACTCCAGATCTAGTGGATTTGGCAAACCAGGTCACTTGCATCCTGTATTACTCACCTGAAAGAAAGACCACAACAATTCTCAGTTTTCAGCCCCAGCAAATGAAGGGCCCTAAAGAGAACTTAAAACCTCCTGGTTTCTGTTGTTATTGCAAAGCACCAGAACATTGAGCAAAAGGTTGTTACAAACATAAGCATTCCATACACCTTCAGGCCTCTACTCAGTCTTTCCAGTGTCCTCTTAGTTCCTAATGATGGGTTTTCAAGGAGCTAGAGGGGTGCTTCCAAAATCTCCCTCTTAAATGGCTGAGAAATTGAATGAATTTGTCTCCAGGTAGAGAATGAATTTGTCTCTGTCCTTATTGACACTGAAGCTATGCTCTTGGGGGCTCAACCCCATTCCTATAAAGCAGCCCGAGTCTCAGAGTGCTAAAACAGTTCAGATAGTAAGGTTCTGTAATAAACCTCAACAGGTTCCTGTCTCTGAACCTATTCCCTTTTATCTAGGCCCTTTGAGATACACCCACACATTTCTCCTTAGTTCCTCTACCCCTATTCATTTATTGGGCTGAGATTTCTTAGAAAAGTTATCATGCCAGAATATCTTTTTAAAAGGGGGAAATAATCCTGGAATTTGACAGTAGTAATCAAAATAGCCAACCAGGAGAGTTAAGTGACATTTTAACATCTTTTGTTTGCTCCATCTCTGATGGCACTAGAGCTGGGGACAATGATCATGTGTTCCTATTGGATCAGCTACCATCCCCTCTATGGGAAAAATCTGCAACTGATACTGGAAGAATCAACACTACATCTCCCATAAAGATTCATATACATCCCTCAAAACCTCTCCCCAGAATTAATCAATACCCTATAAATAAAGAAGCCTTTCAAGGCATTAAGCCCATAATAGAAGATTATGAGAATTAAGGCCTGACTATTCCCTGCACTGGTCTCTGCAGTGCCCCTATTTTCCTGTGAGAAAAGCCAATGACTTGGGATGGAAGTTTTTCCAGGATCTTCAAGCAATACCGGGCACTATTATCCCTTGGTACCCTGTTGATCCTAACCTCCGTGTGCCACTAACATCCATTCCCACTGAAAGCAAACTTTTCACTGTAATTAGTCTATGCAGCACATTTTTAGCATTCCAGTTGAGAAGGATAGCCACTGTCTTTTTGCTTTCACATGGGAAGAATGGAAATACACCAGGACAGTAATGCCCCAGGGTTTCACAGAGTTCTTCTTACTTTTTACAAACCTTAGAAGCTGATTTGGATGATAGAACATTTTCTTCAGGCTCTACTTTGTTAAAAATACTTAGACAGTGTGTTTCAATACTCCCCTTCTCACACCTCTTCACAGGAAGATAGCATCCACCTGTTAAAATCTTTGGCCTTAAAAAGACATAAAAGCTCTAGAGAAAATTGCACTTTGCTCAAATTCAGGTTCAATACTTAGGGCATTTGACCTCAGAGCAAGGAATGCATTTGGATCTAAACAAAACCCTTCACAACTGCTTGATGCTGACATATTACTTTTTGACTCCCCATGACAATGTATACGAATCTCCTCTACCAATTGTGGATTCTTAATGGCTTACTGATGGTTTTTATTTAAAGTATGAAAATGATAAAAATTGTGATTGGTATCCTATTGCAACTTTTTTTTGAAGTCTTTCAGGCAGTACCTTTACCTTTGGTTATTTTGGCCCAACAGGCTGAGTTATATGCCTTTGTTTGAGCTTGTTACCTTAGTCATGGGTAAAAGCACAAACATTTATACCAATAGTTAGTATGTCTTTGGGGTAGCTCATGACTTTTGAATATTATGGAAACAATGAGGTATTCTTACCTCCAATTGGGGATAAAATTTAAAATGGCTCCTCCGCCCAATATTTATTAGATACCATACATTTGCTGGCTGCTCTGGGTATTATTAAGGTTCCTGGGAATTCCAGGCTCAATCCCTAGAAGCAAAAGTAAACCACCTCACTGATACTTCCACCAAAAACTCTGCTGTCAAGGAAACCAATAGCCAAACCTCTGTCATATCCAAAGGAATATTCCCCCAAATGATAATTTGAAAAAATTGACAAGAGATACCCAACAGTTGGCCCCAGAAAGGAAAAAGCAATATTGGAAATCTAATAACTGTTGGCTTGATAAAAACTCTAGTTTGTACGAAATAACAGTCCAGCCCTACCAGAAATTCTAAAATTCTCTCTACTTACCATTGTACATACATTAAACCATTAGTCTACTGAAAAAATGATAGCGTTCATGATCCAGTATTTGTGTGGAGATATTAATAAGATCATAAAAAGCATTAATAAGACCTCTCTTGTCCCACCTGTTCAAAGTATAATCCAGTTAAACCTGTTTGCACAAATAGATTTCATACAGCTTTCCCCATCTTGTGGATGTAAAGATGTTTTAGTCATGGTTTGTATGTTTTTTCACTGGACTGAATTTTTCCCTTATAGACAGGGCAGTGCTTCTTTTGTAGCTCAAATTCTGCAAGAAAATGTTGTCCCTACCTGGGGAACCACCCTCAAACTCCATAATGATTGGGGAACCCATTTTACTGATTGGGTGCCTTGACAAATTTGTGCTGTCTGGAGAGAGTTTTCACAAGACTTTTATTGTACATGCCATCCTTAATCCTCAGGGTTAGTCAGACACATAAACATCACTATTAAGACTCATTTGGCAAAATGTGTAGAGACTTTCAACCATCTTGCCAAAAGCACTGCTATTAGTCCTTCTAAATCTCAGATCCATCCCTGTTGATACTCATGGACTTATCCCTTGAGCTAGTCACAGGATGTTGAATGCACTTGGCCCCTGCCTCCTTTGACCCACAATGGATAAAAGGATATATACTTCAATATTGTAAAGCCCTAATGGCTTCTATTTAAAAATAATCATGCTTTGGTAGAACAGTCTTTTCATAGTGTACTCCCAGATGTTGACCTTAGGCATCATACCTTGCAACCTGGATATTTTGTCTATTGGAAAGGACACCTCCAGAAAGACTCTTTATCTTTGCTGGAAAGGTTCTTATCAGGAACTGCTAACCAACCCTTGTGCTGCCAAACTCCAGGAATAGATTCTTGGATTCATATGACACATCTAAAGAAAGCACCAAACCTGATTGGACCTGTACTCATTCCGGTGATGAGAAAGTAAGGATTTTCTAGAGTTGAAGCAGATGACGTATGACAAGACAGCTTTCCCAAGATGTCTGGACCAGCCTTTATTCTCACTGTTGTTTCTTCTATCTCTTTTCTGGGGTGGCAGCGGGGAGACCCTTATATTCCTTTCCCTAACGCTTGCAAAAGGGAGAAAACTCTTCCATGATTATAGTCTTTTAGAAACAGCCTTATCATGATCCTATAACAAATAACTCTTCCACCTGCTTTTTCTGAAGGGTTAGAAGGTTCAGAATTCACAAAAGTCTTTTCTTTATCTGAACTATGAACTGACCCTGGACTCTTATCCAAATTCATGATTTCTGAATTTACAATTTTACAGACTGTATTACTGACAATACATTTGATTGTAAACAGTTCTTTTGAGAGAAATATTGTTTTTAAACATTTTTGAAGTTTTTCTATTCTTGCAAAAAGTTCATTTGTTATTGCTTTATGTTTATACCTGCACCGTATCTTCCCAAATGCACTCAGTTTTTTTCAGTATATTCTGCAGTGTTCACTATTCCATTTTCATGGCTGCTGTAAACAGAAACTTCCAGGAAGGATACATGACTTTGGGTTAGCCTTCATAGGAAAAACTTTCCTCCCCTAAGTCAGAATAAGTGCCAATAAATGTTTCAGTTGGTGGCTTGCAGACCTAGAGTGGAGTCCTGGCTTAGAACCATAATGCAATTTGGAATTGTCACATTACTTTTTATTCTTTACTTGTCTGTCAGACTTTGTATAGATGACATATCCCATAAGGTGATGCTGACTCAACACTTAAAAAATTTTTTTAATGTTTATGTATTTTTGAGAGTGAGAGAGAGAGCACAATAAGGGGAGGGGCAGACAGAGAGAGAGGAAGACACAGAATCTGAAGCAGGCTCCAGGCTCCAAGCAGTCAGCACAGAGCCCAACGCAGGGCTCAAACTCACCAACTGCAAGATCATGACCTGAGCTGATGTCAGACACTCAACTGACTAGCTAGCTCAACACTTTGAGATGATTTCCAACACTTATGACATTGAGAAGATACAGATTTTATTTTCTTTTAATGTTTATTTATTTTTGAGAGAGAAGAAGACAGAGAAAGAGAGAGAGCACAAGTGGAGAAGAGGCAGAGAGAGAAGGGGACAGAGGATCTAAAGTAGGCCCTGCACTGACAGTGCAGAGTCCGATTCAGGGCTCAAACTCACGAACTGGGAAATGATGCCCAATGCATGACTCAAACTCAGGAACCATGAGATCATGACCTGAGCCAAACTTTAATGCCAAACAGACTAAGCCACCCAGATGCCTTGAGAAGACATAGACTTTATATGGGAAGTGTCTGAGAGCTCTTGTTGCTTAAATGTGTCTGTAAGTGGTTCCTCTGATGTAGGACATAATAACCAGGTAAGGTCTTTCCTGGCATTGAGGGACAAAACCAGTAAATGTGGAAAACCTGACTCTTACTCAGTGATGCTTGAAAAGATCTTGATCAAAAGGGGGAAATGTGGAAATTAATAAAAGGAAACCTTACTAAAATGGAGTTAGGAGGCCAGCAGGAGGAGCTCTTGTGCCCTACCGCCCATCATGAATTGCAAACCCAAGAGAAGATGAACCTTGTAAGTCCATAGTATTTTAGCTACTACTTTACTACCCCAGCAGGAGGTAGAAAAGCTTTTCTCCACTCTTGGCAACAGCCCAGCCAGTGAGTCTATTTCAACTTAACTAATGAACTCATTATACTTTGAACCTCTAGTTTACTTCAGTAGATGTTTTGTTTAAAGCAACCTTCCCAAATTCCCCTTTACCTTTATAAAAGAACATTTCTCTCCTTTGTTCTCAGAACTTGCCTATGGTTTTGCTGTAGCTTACTTGTCCCAAATTGCAATTCTCTGCTATTCCTGAATAACCCCATTTTTGCTGATAAAACGTCTGACAGTTTTACTTTTAAGGTTAACACCATCAAAAAAGCAAATAGAATACTAGATCTGAAGAATACAATGACTGTACTAAAGAATACAATAGAAAGCTTCAACAGCAAAGCAAATGTGACCAAGCAAAAGAAAGAATCAATGAACTAAAAGGTCATTTGAAATTATCCCATCAAAGGAACAAAAAGAAAATGAAATAAGAGTAAAGAAAGACTTAATTATGAGACAGTATCAGCAGAACTATGAACTGTAAGAATACCAGAATGAGAAGATAAGGAGAATGGGAAAATATTTGTAAACCATAGGGGTTGAAAAGTAACCAAATGTGGAACAAGAAATGGACATCCAGCTTCATGAGGCCCAAAGGACCCAGATAAGTTGAACCAAAAAACAAAAACAAAAACAAAAACAAAAACACTAAACTGAGACACATTCTAAGCAAATTGACCAAAGTTAAAGAATGAATTTTGAAAGCAGCAAGCAAAACAAGTTACCACAAACACAGAAGCCCCATCAGACCTAGGTTGGATTCCTCAACAGAAACTTTGTAGGCCAGGAGAAAGAAGGATGATATATTCAAATATTAAAAAAAAAAAACTGTCAATTAAAAATACTTTACCCAGCAAAGCTGTACTCTAGAAATGAAGAAGAGATGAAAAATACTCCCAGTGAACAAAAGCTGAAGGAGATCATCACCAGGAGACCTGCCTTACAGGAAATGTTAGAGGATGGTCATCAAGCATAAATAAAGAAAAATTAACATCATGAAAACATAAGAATATATTTGTAAAACTCACTAGTAATTTCAAAAATACTGTGGAAGTCAGATCCTCTAATATTGTAATGGTAGTGCATAATTCATGTAGAACACTAGTTTAAAGTTTAAAAAGTATTAACCAAAGGGGAGGAGCCAAGATGGCGGAACAGCATGGAAGTGTTTTGTGTCTCGCATCCATGAATACAGCCAGAACAACACTAAGCCATCCTGCACACCTAGAAAACTGATCTGAGGATTAACACAACAATCTGTACAACCTGAACCAGAGAAATCAGCAGAAAGAGAAAAAATTCATTTTTATTTTCAATTTTGATTAAAAATATTTTCTTTAATTTTTTTTCTACTATATTTTTTACTTTTGTGTAAATTTTTTCAAATTCTATTTTACTTCCATCATTTCATTTTAGTCTCCTTCTGTGTATTCATTTTTTTCAAATTTTCAAACGATTTCCTTTTTCTTTCTTTCTTTCCCCTTTTTTCGCTAATCTATCAAGCCTCTTTCAACACCCAGACCAAAACACATCTAGAATCTAGCATCATTTATTCGATTTTTTTGTGTGTTTATTTTTAATTTTTTAAAAATTTAAGATTTTTTATTTTAATTTTTATTTTAATTTTAATTTTTTTACCTCATTAATTCCTTTTCTCCCTTCAAAATGATGAAACAAGGGAATTCACCTCAAAAGAAAGAGCAGGAAGAAACGACAGCCAGGGACTTAACCAACACTGATACAAGCAAGATGTCTGAACAAGAATTTAGAATCACGATAATAAGAATACTAGCTGGAGTCGAAAATAGATTAGAATCCCTTTCTGCGGAGATAAAAGAAGTAAAAACTAGTCAGGATGAAATAAAAATTGCTATAACTGAGCTGCAATCTCAAATGGATGCCACAGCAGCAAGGATGGATGAGGCAGAACAGAGAATCAGCGATATTGAGGACAAACTTATGGAGAATAATGAAACAGAAAAAAAAAGAGGGAGATTAATGCAAAAGAGCAGGATATAACAATTAGAGATATAATTAAAAAGGAACTCATTAAAAAGTAACTCATTAAAAAGGAACAACATCAGAATTCTAGGGGTCCCACAAGAGGAAGAGAGAAAAATAGGGGTAGAAGGGTTATGTGAGCAAATCACAGCGGAAAACTTTTCTAACCTGGGGAAAGATACAGACATCAAAATCCAGGAAGCACAGAGGATTCCCATTAGATTCAACAAAAACGGACCATCAACAAGGCATATCATAGTATAATTCACAAAATACTCAGGCAAGGAGAGAATCATGAAAGCAGGAAGTGAAAAAAAGTCCTTCGCCTACAAGGGAAGACAGATCAGGTTTGCAGCAGACCTATCCACAGAAACTTGGAAGGCCAGAAAGGAGTGGCAGGATAAATTCAATATGCTGAATCAGACAAATATGCAGCCAAGAATTCTTTATCCAGCAAGGTTGTCATTCAAAATAGAAGGAGAGATAAAAAGTTTCCCAGACAAACAAAAATTAAAGGAGTTTGTGACCACTAAACCAGCCCTGCAAGGAATTTTAAGGGGGACTCTCTGAGGGGAGAAAAGATGAAAAAAAAAAACAACAAATAAATAAACAACAAAAGCAACAAAGACTAGAAAGGGCCAGAGAACACGACCAGAAACTCCAACTCTACAAGAAACATAATGGCAATAAATTCATATCTTTCAGTACTCACTCTAAATGTCAATGAACTAAATGCTCTAATCAAAAGACATAGGGTAACAGCATGGATAAGAAAACAAGATCCATCAAAATGCTGTTTACTAGAGACACACTTTAGACCTAAAGACACCTTCAGATTGAAAGTAAAGGGATGGAGAACAATCCAGCATGCTAATGGTCAACAAAAGAAAGTGAGGGTAGCCATACTTATATAAGACAACGTAGACTTTAAAATAAAGACTGTATCAAGAGATGAAGAAGGGTGTTATATCATAATTAAGGGGTCTATCCACCAAGAAGACCTAATAATTGTAAACATTTATGCTCCAAATGTGAGAACACCCAAACATATAAATCAATTAATCACAAACATAAATAAACTCATTGATGGTAATACCATAATAGTAGAGGACTTCAACACCCTATTCACAGCAATGGACAGATCATCTAATCAAAATATCAGCAAGAAAAACAATGGCTTTGAATGACACATTGGACCAGATGGACTTAACATGTATATTCAGAACATTTCATCCTAAAGCAGCAGAATATACATTCTTCTCCAGTGCACATAGAATGTTCTCCAGAATAGTCCACATACTGGGATACAAATCAGCCCTCAGCAAGTACAAAAAGATTGAGGTCATACCGTGCATATTTTCAGACCACAATGCTATGAAACTCGAAATCAACCACAAGAAAAATTTGCAAAGGTAACAAATACTTGGAGACCAAAGAACATCCTACTAAATAATGAATGGGCTAACCAAGAAGTTAAAGAGGAAATTAAAAAGTTCATGGAAGCCAATGAAAATGATAACACCACAACCCAAAACCTGAGGGACGCAGCAAAGGTGGTCATAAGAGGAAAGTATATAGTAATCCAGGCCTTCCTAAAGAAGGAAGAAAGATCTCAGATACACAACCTAACCTTATGCCTTAAAGAGCTGGAAAAAGAACAGCAAATAAAACCCCAAACCAGCAGAAGACAGGAAATAATAAAGATTAGAGCAGAAATTAATGCTATCAAAACCAAGAAAACAGTAGAACAGATCAGTGAAACCAGAAGCTGGTTCTTTGAAAGAATTGACCAAATTGATAACCCCCTAGCCAGTTTGATCAACAAGAAAAAGGAAAGGATCCAAATAAATAAAATCAAGAATGGAAGAGGAGAGATCACAACCAACGCAGCAAAAATAAAAACAATAATAAGAGAAAATCATGAGCAATTTTATGCCAATAAAATGGGCAGTGTGGGAGAAATGGACACATTCCTAGAAACATATACACTCCCAAAACTGAAACAGGAAGAAATAGGAAATTTGAACAGACCCATAACCAGTAAGGAAATTGAATTAGTAGTCAAAAATCTGCCAAAAAACAAGAGTCCAGGGCCAGATGGTTTTCCAGGGGAATTCTACCAAACATTTAAGGAAGTGTTAACACCTATTTTCTTGAAGCTGTTTCAAAAAATAAAAATGGAAGGAAAACTTCCAAACTCTTTCTATGAGGCCAGCATTACCTTGATTCCAAAACCAGACAGAGACCCAACTAAAAAGGAGAACTATAGACAAATTTCTCTGATGAACATTGATACAAAAATCCTCAACAAGGTATTAGCCAACTAGATCCAACAATACATTAAAAAAATCATTCACCACAACCCAGTGGGATTTATACCTGGGATACAGGGCTGGTTCAATACCTGCAAAACAATCAATGTGATTCTTCACATCAATAAAAGAAAGGACAAGAACCATACGATCCTCTCAATAGATGCTGAGAAAGCATTTGACAAAATTCAGCATCCTTTGTTGACAAAAACCCTCAAGAAAGTAGGGATAGAAGGAGCATACCTCAAGATCATAAAAGCCATATATGAATGACCCAACGGTAATATCATCCTCAATGGGGAAAAACTGAGAGCTTTCCCCCTAAGGTCAGGAACAAGACAGGGATGTCCACTCTTGCCGCTGTTATTCAACATAGTATTGGAAGTCTTAGCCTCTGCAATCAGACAACACAAAGAAATAAAAGGCATCAAAATCGGCCAGGAGGAAGTTAAACTTTCACTCTTCGTAGATGACATGGTACTCTATGTGGAAAACCCAAAAGATTCCACCAAAAAACTGCTATGACTGATTCATGAGTTCAGCAAAATGTGGCAGGATATAAAATCAATGCACAGAAATCAGTTGCATTCCTATACACCAACAATGAAGCAACAGACAGAGATATCAAGGAATTGATCCCATTTACAATTGTGCCCCAAACCATAGAATACTTAGGAATAAATCTAGCCAAAGAGGTGAAAAATCTATACACCGAAAACTATAGAAAGTTTATGAAAGAAATTGAATAAGACACAAAAAAAAATGTAAAAAGATTCCATGCTCCTGCATAGGAAGAACAAATATTGTTAAAATGTCGATACTACCCAAAGCAATCTACATATTCAATGCAATCCCTATGAAAATAACACCAGCATTCTTCAGAGAGCTAGAACAAATAATCCTAAAATTTGTATGGAACCAGAGACCCCGAATAGCCAAAGCCATCTTGAGAAAGAAAACCAAAGCAGGAGGCATCACAATCCCACACTTCAAGCTATCCGACAAAGCTGTAATCATCAAGACAGTATGGTACTGGCACAAGAACAGAGACTCAGATCAATGCAACAGAATAGAGAGCCCAGAAATGGACCCACAAACATATGGCCAACTAATCTTTGACAAAGCAGGAAAGAATATCCAATGGAATAAGGACAGTCTCTTCAACAAGTGGTGCTGGGAAAACTGGACAGCGACATGCAGAAGAATGAACCTGGACCACTTTCTTACACCATACACAAAAATTAACTCAAAATGGATGAAAGACCTAAATGTAAGCCATCAAAATCCTCAAGGAGGAAGCAGGCAAAAACCTTTTTGATCTTGGCTGCAGCAACTTCTTACTCAACACATCTCCGGAGGCAAGGGAAACAAAGCAAAAATGAACTACTGAGACCTCATCAAAATAAGAAGCTTCTGCACAGCAAAGGAAACAATCAGCAAAACTAAAAGGTAACCAACAGAATGGGAGAAAATATTTGCAAACGACATATCAGATAAGGGGTTAGTATACAAAATCTATAAAGAATTTATCAAACTCAACACCCAAAAAAGCAAATAATCCAGTGAAGAAATGGGCAAAAGACATGAATAGACTCTTCTCCAAAGAAGACATCCATATGGCCAGCCGACACATGAAAAAATGCTCAATATCACTCATCATCAGGGAAATACAAATCAAAACCACAATGAGATACGACCTCACACCTGTCAGAATGGATAACATTAACAACTCAGGCAACCATGATGTTGGCAAGAATATGGAGGAAGAGGATCTCATTTGCACTGCTGGTGGGAATGCAAACTGGTGCAGCCACTCTGGAAAACACTATAGACGTTCCTCAAAAAATTAAAAATAAAACTGCCCTATGACCCAGCAATTGCTCTACTAGGTATTTATCCAGGGGATGCAGGTATGTTGTTTCGAAGGGACACATGCACCCCAATGTATAGCAGCACTATCAACAATAGCCAAAGTATAGAAAGAGCCCAAATGTCCGTCGAGGGATGAATGGATAAAAAAGAGGTGGTATATATATACAGTGGAGTATTACTCAGCAATCAAAAAGAATGAAATCTTGCATTTGCAACAACTTGGATGGAACTGGAGGGTATTATGCTACGGGAAATTAGTCAGAGAAAGACAAATATCATATGACTTCACTCATATGAGGACTTTAAGACACAGAACAGTTGAACATAAGGTAAGGGAAGCAAAAATAATATAAAAACAGGGAGGGGGACAAAACATAAGAGACTCTTAAATGTGGAAAACAAACAGAGGGTTACTGGAGGTGTTGTGGGAGGGGGGGATGGGCTAAATGGGTAGGGGGCATTAAGTAACTTACTCCTGAAATTATTGTTGTACTATATGCTAACTAATTTGGATGTAAATTTAAAAAATAAAATTAAAAAAATAAAAATAAAAAAGTATTAACCATAAATAAATAAATATTTAAAGAAATTATTAACTATAACTACAGCAATTTGTTATTGAATACACAATATAAAAGTATATTAATTATAACTTTGATAACCTAAAATGTGAGGGTCATTGAAGTAAAAGAATAAAGTTTATATATGACATCAACATTAAGTTGTCAGCTTCAAGTAGGATTTTGTAAATATGAAGTAAGTCAGAGAAAGATAAATGCCATATGATTTCACTTCTATGTGGAATCTGTGAAACAAAGCAGAGAGACAAAAAAACAAACAATAGACTTTTAAATACAAAGGACAGACTGGTGTTTGCCAGAAGGGAAGTGAGTGGGGGGTGGACGAAATAGGTAAAGAAGATTAAGAAGTACAGACTTCCAGTTATGAAAGGAATAAGTCATGGAGATGAAAATTTCAGCATAAGGAATATAGTCAATAATATTGTATTGACATTGTTTAGTGACAGATGGTGACTGAGCACCATTTATCATGGTGAACACTGAGTAATGTACAGAATTGTTGAATCATGTGAATCATGTTTTACACTTGAAACTAATAGAACACTGTATGTTAATTATGCTTCAAAGAAAGATATTTTATGTAAGCATCCTGATAACCACAAACAAAAAACTTTATAGTAGATACACAAAGATTATGAAAAAGAAACCAAAGCAAAGACCTGCAAAATGTCACCAAATAACAAAACAACAGCAAGATAAGAAGCAAGAGACAATGGACCTACAAAACAGTCAAAAACAATTTTAAAAATCACAATAGTAAGTCCTTACCTGTCAATAATTAATGAGAAAAAAAATTAAATTCTTCAATCAAGAGACATACAATGACTGGATGGATAAAAACAAAAAAAGATCCAATCGTACTCTGCCTACAAGAGATTCACTTTGCCCTAAAGAAACACATAGCTTGATAATGAAGGGAAGGAAAAATATATTTAAAGCAAATGGTACCCAAAGATAGCAGTGATAGCTATACTTAAGTCAAATAAAATATACTTTATGTAAAAAGTGATCAAGAGACAAAGAAAATACTTATATAATGATAAAGAGGTCAAACCATCAGGAAGATATAACCATTTTAAACATTTATGCACCCAACATCACAGCACTTAAATATATAAATAAATTGCTAGCAGAACAGAAGAAGAGATAAATAGGAATACAATAACAGTTGGGAACTTTAATATCCCAGTATCAACAGTAGGAAGACCATCCAAACAGAATTGAAAACAAAACAGTAGATTTGAACAACGCTACAGACCAAATAAGACCTAAGATATATATATGTTACATTTCATCCAACAACAGCAGAATACACAATTTTTTCAAGAACCAATGAAATATTTTCTAAAATAGATCATGTAATGGGCCACAAAACAAGTCTTAGAAAATTTGAGAAGATTGAAATACCGAGTATCTTTTGTAACTACAAAGGTATGGAATTATGGAATTAGAAATGAATAACATGAGGAAACCTAGAAAATATCAAATACATATAAATTAAACAGCATACTCTTGAACAATCGGTGGATCAGGAGTAAATAAAATGGAAAATTAAATATATATATATATATATATATATATTTTTTTTTTTTTTTAATGAAAATGGAATCAAAGCATACCAAATGTATAGGATGCGGGAAAACAACAGACTAAGAGGAAAGCTTATACAATAAACACATCAAGAAAAAAATCTCAAATAAACAACCTTACTTTACATCTCAATAAACTAGCAAAAATAATCTAAGCTTAAAATTAACAGAAGGAAGCAAATAATAAAGATTGGAACAGAAATAAATCAAAAACAAAAAAAATACAAAGATTAACAAAAGTTAATAGCTGGTTCTTTAAAAACATAAACAAAATTGATACACTTTACTTAGACTAATCAAGAAAAAAAGAAAGAGGACCTAAATCGATAAAATTATAAATGAAAGAGAAGACATTAAAACTGATACTACAAAAATCCAAAGGTTCATAAAAATCTACTGTGAACAATTATACACCAACAAATTGGATGATTTGGAAGAAATGGAAAATTCCTAGAAAATACAGCCTACCAATATTGAATCATGAATAAAAAATCAGAACACAGTGATCGTAAGGACATTCAATCAATAATCAAAAACCTCCCAAAAAAGAAAAGCCCAGAACCAGAAGGTTTTACTGGCAAATTCTACCAAACATTTGAAAAATTTATACCAGTCCTTAAGCTCTTCCAAAACCTTGAAGAGGACTCCAAAATTCATTTCACAAGGCAATATTACCCTGATGCCAGAGGTAGATAAAGAAACCACAAGAAAGGACACTACCAGCCAATATCACTGATGATTATAATGCCAAAATCACCCCCACCCCAAAATTCTAGCAAGCCAAATTCAGCAGCACATTAAAAAGATCATACACCATAATCAAGTGGGATTCATGCCTGGTATGCAAGGATGGTTTAACATACACAAATAAATAAATGTGATACATCCCATTAATAGAATGAAAGAAGAAAATCTTATGATCATGTTAATTGATTCAGAAAAATCGTTGACAAAATCAATATCCATTCATGATTTTAAAAAACCCTCAGAAAATTGTATATGGAAGGACTGTACCTTAACATAATAAAGGCTTTATATGACAGTTCCCCAATCAATGTCATACTATGAGCAAAGATTGAAAGGTTTTCTTTTAAGATCAGGAATAAGACAAGGTAACCCACCATCATTATTTTTATTAAACACGGTACTGAAAGTCCTAGCCAGAGCAATAATACAGGAGAAATAAAAGGCATCCGAATCAGAAAGGAAAAGGTAAAATATTCTGTTTGCAGATGACATGATTTTTTATATAGGAAATCCAAAGAATCCAAATACTATTAAAATTTATTAAATTCAGTAACGTAGCAGAATACAAAATCAACATATAAAAATTACTAGTATTTCTATACACTAACAATGAATTGTCTGAAAAAGTAGAAATGAAAGCAATCCCATTCACAATAAGATTAAAAACAATAAAGTATTTAGAAATAAATGTAACCAAGGAGGTAAAAAATATCAGCATACTGAAACTGTGAGTCATTGATGAAGGAGTATATATAAATGGAAAGATATCCTGTGTTCATGGATCAGAAGAAATAATATTATTAAAATGTCCATACTCCTTAAAGCCATCTATAGATTCAATGCAATATCTATCAAGATCCCAATGGTGGGGCACCTTGATGGCTTGGTTGGTTGAGCATCCAACTCTTGATTTCAGCTCAGGTCATGATCCCAGGGACATGGGATCAAACCCCACATCAGGCTGTGCACTAAGCGTGGAGCCTGCTTCAAATTCTCTCTCCCTCCATCTTCCCCTCTCCTTTTCTTGTGCTTGCTCTCTCTCTTAAAAAAAAAAAATCCCAATGGCATTTTTTATATAAATAGGAATAAAACCTCTAAAATTCATGTGGAACTACAAATGATAGTAATCTATACTGTCCCTCTCCCTTTCTGCCTTTGGTGATCCTGAAATGGGATGATTGTACCAGGTAACAGTGAGTTCTATGACCTGACAGAATGCAAATGTACCTGGGAACCTAACTACCTATTGAGGGTGGAATGGGTAAGGGCTAAGAAGGTGGGGACTGATGGGAATGGCTTCTGAGTAGGTGTCCATTGTGCCAAGGCTTGAACAACCTAGAGCTTTGCCCTGTAGTGACGTGACAGGTGAGAGGAGACGGAAGAAGCGACTCAGGTAACTGAATTGTTGGTGCAATGGCAACAGGTGGAGTGTAGAACAGATTAGAGAAGAAAGTTACCACATCATCTTCCTCTCTGCCTTTGATGACCCTCCTCAGTTGTGAAATGGGATGATTGTACCAGATAACAGTGAGTACCCAGACTATGTTTTCATTGTAAACTCTGCCAAGAGCTTTTTTTAAATTTTTTTTAACGTTTATTTATTTTTGAGACAGAGAGAGACAGAGCGTGAATGGGGGGAGGGTCAGAGAGAGAGGGAGACACAGAATCAGAAGCAGGCTCCAGGCTCCGAGCTGTCAGCACAGAGCCCGACTTGGGGCTCGACTCGTGAACCACGAGATCGTGACCTGAGCCGAAGTCGGACACTTAACCGACTGAGCCACCCAGGCGCCCCTGCCAAGAGCTTTTTTAAACAAATTTTTTCCTTATACCCTCCCATGAAATGTTAATACTGCAGATTTACTCTATTCCCTAATGTACTGTGCCTTATAATTAAAAATAGATGAATTTCCACCCCCTTGGGGAGCAATATCCTCTCTGTTGTGAATGCATAGAGTAAGAAAAGACATAATTAACTTACAGTAGGAATTACAAAGAAAATATAACTGTAGGTAGAGCAGAAATATAAAAGTCAAACATATTCTGAACAACTTTATACGAATATATGTGAATGGGTGTTCAAATTCTTAGACAAATATAATAGCTAAATGACTTACAAAAGAAATAGAAGCACTAAGTAATCCAGCGTGTTAGTTGGCTCTGGCTGGCATAACACAGTACCCCAGCTGGGTAGCTTAAGCAACAGAAATGTATTTTCTCACAGTTCTGAAGGCTGCAAGTCCAAGGTGCCAGTATGGTTGGTCTCTGAAAAGACCTCTCTTCCTGAATTGCAGACAGCTGCCTTCTTGCTCTGTGCTCACTTGGCCTTTTCTCTGTGTTGCATGGAAGGAGAGCTCTGGTGTTTCTTCCTCTTCTTAGAAGGACACCAGACGGTAGGATTAGAGCCCCAACTTCATGACCTCATTTAACCTTAATCACCTCCTTAAAGGCTCTATCATCTCCAAAAGCAGTCACATTGCAGGTTAGGGTTCAAAATACGAATTTGGGGATGGAGGCTACAAATCAGTCCATAACATTCAGTAAATATTAAATAAATTGTATCGGTAACTTCAAGACTTCCCACAGAGAAAACAGGCACAGATGATATCATACCAAATATTCAAGAAGCAGATTATTGTGATCATATTCAAAGTCTTTCCAAGAGGAAAGAAAGTAAAAACACTCCCAAGCGCATTTTATGAGGCTAGTATTACATAATATCAAAACCAGATAAAGACAGCACTAAAATAGAAAATTATAGGCCGGCTTCTCTCATAATCATAGGTAAATTATAAACTAATGGTAAATTTAATCCAGCAGTGTTTTAACCATATTTTCACGGCCAAGCTGTTTTCTTTTTTATTCTTTTATTGTTTATTATTTTTGAGAGAGAGACTGAGAGCAAGCAGGGAAGTGGCAGAGAGAGAGGGAGACACAGAATCAGAAGCAGCTATAGGCTCTGAGTGCTCAGGACAGAGCCTGACGTGGGGCTCAACCTCACAGACCATGCATGAAATCATGACCTGAGCTGTAGTCGGCCACCCAACCAACTGAGCCACCCAGGTGCTCATGGTTTTTTTAAATAAAATGTTAAAATTGGTTTTACAGGTATTAATATTTATAGATCACTGAAGAAAATATATATTCCTCACAAAATATGCAGAAAAATAATTTAGATAAAATGCAACACTATTCATGATTTGTTACAAACAAAGAGTAGTAGGAAAATGCCCTAATCTCATAAAGGATTTCTATCAAAAGCCTTCAATATAGATAATTCCTAATGCTAATGTGTAAGAAGCATTCTCTTTAAAATCAAGAATTCCTCCATCACAGCTACTAGATAGCATTTAACTGGAGAAGTACTGTAATATGGTGGGAAAACCCAAATGATTCTACAGATATGTTTTAGAATAAGTTGAGCCAGAAACTTGGGGAATAATTAATAAATTAATATATTTCTCCACACCACCAATAAATGGTTTAAAAATGGCAAAAGAGATCAAGGTCTTCATAGGGAATTTTATATTAAAGGCATTGAAAAGACCCAAATAAATGTTACTCGAGAAAAGGCCAGGTTCACTGATATGGGGAGTCCAGATGGCAGATTCAAATCTCCCCAAGTATATCTATATATTTAATGTTGTCATCAAATATTAAGAGGGTTTTGGGAGGAGATGCCTGTGTGACTCTTGTCAGTTAAGCATCCAACTCATGATTTGGGTCTAAGTCATGATCTCACAGTTGGTGGATCCGAGCCCCGCATCCAGCTCTGCACTAACAACGCAGAGCCTGCTTGGGATTCTTTCTCTCTAATTCTGTTTCTGCTCCTCCCCACCTCTCTCTCTCGAAATAAAAAAAAAAAAAGCAATCATTAAAAAAAGAGGGTTTGGGGGAGTGGAGAATTAATGAACTGATTCTAAAATGTACATCAAAAAGCAAATAGTGAACAATTACCATAAGAAAAATAAGGTGGATGATTTACCTTACCCTGCTAAGGCTTGCGTTGAACTCTGTATGTTAGATTACGTAACCGATGCTCTGTGTGTATCCGATTTGGCTGGATTATCTTCTGTTAAGAACACTCAAATCTGGGGGCGCCTGGGTGGCGCAGTCGGTTAAGCGGCCGACTTCAGCCAGGTCACGATCTCGCGGTCCGTGAGTTCGAGCCCTGCGTGGGGCTCTGGGCTGATGGCTCAGAGCCTGGAGCCTGTTTCCGATTCTGTGTCTCCCTCTCTCTCTGACCCTCCCCTGTTCATGCTCTGTCTCTCTCTGTCCCAAAAATAAATAAACGTTGAAAAATAAAAATTTAAAAAAAAAAAAAAAGAACACTCAAATCTGATAGGCTTGAAAACACAAACTTTATTTTCCACTCATATTTCTCACTCTCCTGCATATACATATCTGCCTCAGGTTCCCAGGAGGGCATTGCACAACACAGTTGCTCAAGTACCAGGCTGTTGGGCCTACCTTTATCATACCTAGATTCTTAAAGTTTCTGTCCAGAAGTGGCACATGTACTTCTGTTAACATTTCATTGGTGGGATCAAGTCCCAGCCTGCTATGAATGTGGCAGGGAAGCACAATCCTTCCCTACCAGACGAAGGGACAGCAAGGAGAAATAATGAACTCATCCAGACTGTAATAATTAAGATAGTGTAGTATTGACACTACAAACATAAGCCAATAGATGGATAAATGGAATGGATAAGAGAGTACATCAACACCTACATGGGACTTGGAGCACATTGGAGGTGACAAGCAAATCATTTAGAAGATGGAATAGTCAACAAATCAAAAAGATAGTGCTGAGACACATTGCTCTATATGATAAAACATGAAGTTAAATTCCTGGCACAAATCACACTTATTATTTAATTATGGGTTGATTAAATACTTCAGTGTGAAATCAAATCTTTAAAACTTTAATATAAAATGTGTTCCACTTTAACAAGGAAGAATTTTTTTTTTTAATTTTAATGTTTATTTCTTTTTGAGAGACAGCAAGAGGCAGGGCACGAGCAGGGGAAGGACAGGAAGAGGGAGACACAGAATCCAAAGCAGGCTCCAGGCTCTGAGCTCTTCAGCACAGAGCCCAACACAGGGCTGGAACCCACAAACCGTGTGAGATCATAACTTGAGCCAAAGTCAGACACTTAACTGACTGAACCACCCAGGCACCCCAATGAGGAAGAATTTTTTAAATAAGATACAAAAACAGTTCAAATCTTAAAAGTTTTTAAAAATGACATCAACTCCATTAAAATCAAGAACTTCTGGTTTATTAAAAGGCAATAAATAGAGTGAACAGCTACATTCTCGGAAAAGTTATTCACAACAATTGATAAAAGATTAGTATGCAGATTATGTAAGAAATGCTGAGGAATTGGTATGAAAAAGCTAAACACCCAAATCATGAAATGGGTACAGGTAGGAAACAGTGCTTCACAAATGAAGAAAAATGAGTGACCCAAAATCTCTTGAACAAAAAACCAATCCTACCAGAAATCATGAAAATGCCAGTTAAGCCCGCAATGAGATGTCTAATCAATAGATAAATATAAAAATGTGATAATACCAAGTCTTACAAAGGATGTGAAGCAAAGAAAAGCTAATATGCTAATGAGAGATGTATACTCATTCCATTAATTCCAAAATATCATTTATTTAAGATATCCTATGTTTTTAAATACCATTCAAAAAAATCACACCTACACCATGCTTTTCACCACTTGTAATTTTTATGTAATGTGTATTGAAAGGTCTATTTTAGGCTTAGAATGATTTTTATGGTGTATCACTCTTCCTTTGTGCATACAAAGTAAAGAAAACAAAACAGAATAAGTTGATTGATGAATTTCTAAATACTTTTTTACATCACAGTCTAGTAATGGAATCAGACTCATGATTTTCCATGGGGCACAGAGAAGCCATCCCCACTCAGCCCTCTCTGCATGTCTGATCCATAGAACCTGTGCACATATAAAATGGTTCTCGTGTATGTCACTACGTTTGGGTGGTTTGTTACACAGCAGTAGATAACCAGAATGTCCCTTATTCACAAAGAACTTTGAATGTTTACACAAACCTTCTAGGCCTTTTAGATTCTTCCATGTCCATGGGTGACTTCAGTGTTCACACCAATGACCATTACTGTACTCTAGTTTCCCAGTTCCTCAACCTCCTGGACACTCACAGGGATGTCCTCATCTAAACCACCTCAGCTGCCTTCTTTGATATACAAAAAGTCAGAGTCTTGATTTTAGTGGCCACCTGTGAGGGTTTAGGGTAAGAGACAAATGGAGGCCTCATCTTATCCCCCATCCAAAGATCCCATGACTCCTGCCTGGGGTTGTCAACAGGCAGGACACTGAGCAGAGCTGCAGGTCACAAAGTCACCATGCCAACCTTCCTGTCCATCATAAGGGACATCACAGGGAATTCTGTCTCTGTGGGGCAGGGAAGGGCCACTCAGGTAGTGGGACTACTGCCCCAGATCCAGCTGTTTGCCTCTTCCGCCCAAAGGGCAGGTACCAGGTGGAGGCTCTAAGAGCACCTTGGAGAAAGAGCTTGAGAGAACAAGGCTCCAGGACACAGGGTTGAAGGGGAGACAGCAGATGAGGCAGAAGCCTGTGGTGGCCGGGCATGGCCAGCGCTGATCCCCCTGCTCCAGGAGAGAGTGGGGCCTCGGGGACAACTAAGAAAATGGGGAGCAGCAGCCTCGGGGTGCCAGGCCCTGCACTCTCCCTGCTCCTGCTCCTTTTCCTGCTGCTGCCACCTCCATTGCTGAGCACAGGGAGCTTCCTGCACCGCCTCCCAGCCTGGACACCCTTCCACCAGGGCACCAGGCACTACAGGAGCAAGATAGAGAAGCCAAAAACCTGCGAGGGTGCCTTTGATCTCTACTTGATCGTCGACACGTGAGCAGCCCTCCCATGCTGGCCCTGGTGTCCCTCAAGGCACCTCTGACCTCAGGTCATAAAGGGGTTCAAGGGGACCCCAGCCTTGGGAAAAGGGAGGTGGGGATAGTCTTACCAACACCCAAGATAAGAGCCCCTTATTCTGTGTCCCCCTTGATCCTGAGGCAGAAGGAATGCACCAAGAATTTGTCCCCTGGAGCTTTTGGGAAGGTAAAAAAAAAGCCACCATTGGGTTTCTGGGTGGCTCTCAGTCCCTCCTCTGACAAGGCCTAGATCTGTGATCTGCATCTCCGTTTACAGGTGGAGAGGCAGGTGATTGCTAGGAGCTCCTTCTCAGTTATTAGAAGCTTGATGTGTTCAGTTTCCATCTGTGAGGTTTTTTGTTTGTGTTGTTTTTTGTCCAAGTGGATTCTATTTTTACTGGGCCCCAGAGAGATTGCTGTGTTGCTTCTGTTGGACATTCTCATAGTGTCACTACTTAGAAAGTCCTTTGACCTCCTGCTGGTAAGTGTTTTGCTTCTTTCTTCAGTCATTTGGAGACCACATTACAGTTTGTGTGCACTTTCAGAACAGTTAAATCTGACTGAGTGTTGTCTTGGGAAGGTGAGCTGTGCATTAGGCAGCTTGTGGCCCACAAAGGGGTCGGATCTTCATGCTTGGAGAGTTTGGAGACATTGCCTTGGTTCCATTTGCAACTTGTCTGTTGGGCTGAGAATTATGACTAATAACATAATACCAAGACATATTGATTTCTAGGAATTCCATACAATTTCTGGAACACATATTAATAACATATAGCCAAACAAATATAACCTAAAAAGGGTTTAACATCTTTTCTTATTTGACAATGCTTCCATTGTAATTCAACATGTCAAACTAGCCTAATTAGTATCATGTCTCTTTTATAAGGAGAGACAAAAAATATTTTGAGATGTTCCAGGGACTCTCTTAAATATCCCAAAGTTATCTTGAGGTCAAAAAGACTTCATTTCAAAATTGATAAAGAGAAGTTTCTAAAAAAAAAAATCAAAAGGTATCAACACTTGATTAAATACATTCTGGGTTATCTATTTAAGCAAAGTGACAAGAGATTTCTAAGGCAAACACAGGAAGTTACCTAGTCGTGAAAAACCATAGCTCTTGTAAAAAGCCTTAGGTCTTTGAAGAGAGATGACTCAATTCTCCCAAGTAATCAAAGACTTGCTAATGACAACATGAGACGCAGGAAAATATTTTGGTAAGACACAAAATATTTCTTTGAAGATAGATTACAAAAAGGGTAAAGAACAACTTTTCATAATCTCTTATTAGGAGCACACCAATAGTCCAAGAAAACTTTGTTCAACAAATGAAAGAGAATTATGTTTTAATTTTGATAGGCATAGTATTGGTATCAAAGCTTATTTTTTAAATTCTTATAATGAATTAATTCCATTTTAATCACTTGGACCACATAAGATTTTTTTCTCTCTTCCTTTTTTTAGTTCCATTTATTTAATTTTTAGCCATTATTCCTCCTTTTTTCATTCTGAAATGACTATTCTCCTTTAAACAATTTTACTTTTCCCCTTAACAAAAGCACATTTCCATGCCTCACACCTTATCTTACCAGAAACACATCCTATTCTCCCCGTACGAACTCATTTTCTTTATTCTAGTGTTTAATTACATATATTGATTAGAATTATTAACTTTTAGAAACCTTAAATTCTTGCAAAAACCAAGAAGTAAGCATGTATAGACTGTTATCCCAGCAATCTGTAGATTGGCAAATTTTTTAATGCATTTCATAATTTCTGCTAGTATATTCTTCCTCATAGGAATTTTTTCAGTGTGGCACATATTTGTTAACAAGCCCAAATATTTTTAGTTCCTCTATAATAAGCCAAAATTAGATAAAGCTGTTAACAAATTATTTCAGTATTTTATACCTTATTTGGAAATTGTTTATAAAGACAGTCTCATGCATGCAGGCTTTTCACCCCCCATTCAGCCACATGAGAATAGACCTTGGGTATGGAGTGCTTCCTGATACAAAGAGAAAGAGCCTATATATCCTGTGTCAGGCTTATCACTTTGGATATATTGCTCCTTGTTTAACTTTCTGAATGTTCTTTTGTCTCTGCTTAAAGGATATACATCACATGGTACCTGACCAATCCACTGTTATACCTGTCTTATGTGGAAAGGGACAAGGTTCCTTCCACTGTGGCAGGAGAGGTGTACTTAGGCCAATTGCCATGACTCAGCCACCAGAATACACCCACTGGGCCTGGGGACCAATGCCCACTAGTGAAGTTGATTTTGTTCTGTCACTTTATGTCAGTAAAGCATTGTTCCATCCAGTGCTCAACCACTGTGATTTCGTTGGTGACTCCAATACCATGATGTACTGATCAGAAGTGTTCCTTTGGTACTGTACTCCCTTGGGACTGGTAAAAAGGATAGGTGGGCTTTGAATCACTTCTATAGATCCTTTCTGTTCTTATAAAGACTCAATTTTTAAGATGAGTGCAGTTGTTTTTATTACTCAAAGAACTGGATTGCAGTCTGAATGATATCAAGGGACTGACCCACCCTCTAATACACTATCTTCAATTTGCTTCTTTATATAAGGGGGAAGATTTTCTCCACTTTTCACCTGCATTTGTTATGTCTGCTCTTTCTTATGATAGCCATTCTAACAGATGTACACAATAATTTGTAAGTAAGGTTCTCACTGCTCCCTCTGATTCAAGGAGAACTTGGAACTAGACTACCAATCAAAACCAAAACTGCCACCAGCTAGAAAGAGAGTGGGAGAAGGGTGATTAAAAATGCCACCAAACTACCATTTTGGGTTTTTTTTTTACTTTAAATTTAAGTTAATATACAGTGCAATGTTAGTTTCAGAAGTAGAAACTAATTCAGAAGTAGATTTCATCACTTACATACAACACCCAGTGCTCATCACAAATGCCCTCCTTAATACCCATCACCCATCTAGCCCAGCCTCTATCCACCTCCCTCCATCAACCCTCAGTTTTTTCTCTATCATTAAGAGTCTCTTGTGGTTTGTTTCCCTTTCTTCTCTTTTCCTCCTCTTCCCATATGCTCATCTGTTTTGTTTCTTAAATTCCACATATGAGTGAAATCATGATACTTGTCTTTCTCTGGTTGACTTACTTCACTTGGCATAATATATTCTAGCTCCATCCATGTCATTGCAAATGGCAAGATCTCATTCTTTTTGATAGCTGAGCAATATTCCCATATATATACATATATCTCCCACATATTATTATATTATTTATTCATTCATTAGTCAATGGACATTTGGGCTCCCTCCATAGTTTGGCTATTGTTAATAATGCTGCTATAAACATTGGGATACATGTGCCCCTTTGAATCTGTATTTTTGTATCCTTTGGGTAAATAGTGAATAGTGCAATTGCTGGTTCATAGTGTAGTTCTATTTTTAGTTTTTTGAGGAAACTCCATACTGTTCTCCAGAGTGGCTGCACCAGTTTGCATTCCCACCAGCAATGCAAGAGGGTTCCCCTTTTCTACATCCTCACCAACACCTGTTGTTTCTTGCATTATTAAGTTTAGACATTCTGACAGGTGTGAGGTGGCATCTCATCATGGGTTTGATTTGGATTTCCCTGATGATGAGTGATGTTGAGCATCTTTTCATGTGTCTGTTAGCCATCTGGATGTCTTCTTTAGAAAACTATCTATTCATGACTTCTATCCACTTCTTCTCTGGATTGTTTGTTTTTTTGTTTTTTGAGGGTTTTTTTTTGAGTGTTGACTTTGATAAGTAATTTACAGATTTTGGATACTACAACTTTATCTTATATGTTGTTTACAAATATCTTCTCCCATTCTTTAGGCGGTGTTTTAGTTCTGTTGATTGTTATCTTCACTGTGCAGAAGCTTTTTGATGAAGTCCCAATAGTTCATTTTTGCTTTTGTTCCTCTTGCCTTCAGAGACACAACTAGTAAAAAAAGTTGCTACAGCAAAGTCAAAGATGTTTCTGCCTGTGTTCTCTAGGATTCTTATGGTTTCCTCTCTCACATTTAGGTCTTTCATATATTTTGAATTTATTTTTGTGTATGATGTAATAAAGTGGTCCAGTTTCATTCTTCTGCATGTCACTGTCCAGTTCTCCCAGCACCATTCTCTGAAGAGACTGTCTTTTTTTCCATTCAATACTCTTTCCTGCTTTGTCAAAGATGAGCTGACCATATAGTTATAGGTCCGTTCCTGGGTTTTCTATTATGTTCTATTGATCTATGTGTCTGTTTTTGTGCCAGTACCATAGTGTCTTGATAACTACATCTTTGTAATACAGCTTGAAACCTAGGCTTGTGATACCTCTAGTTTTGTTTTACTTTTTCAGGATTGCTTTGGTTATTTGGGGTCTTTTGTGGTTCCATGCAAATTTTAGGATTGTTTGATCTATCTCTGTGAAAAATGCTGGTGGTATTTTGATAGGGATTGTATTAAATGTGTAGATTGCTTTGGGTAGTATAGACATTTTAACAATGATCTTCTGATCCATGAGCATGGGATGTCTTTCCATTTCTTTGTGTCCTCTTCAAAATCTTTCATAAGTATTCTATAGTTTTCAGAGTACAGATCTTTTACCTCTTTAGTTAGGTGTATTGCTAGGTATCTTATTGGTTTTGGTGCAGTTATAAATGGGATTGATTTCTTTTTCTGTTGCTTTGTTATTGATGTGTGAAATGCAACCAATTTCTGCATGTTTATTTTATATCCTGTGACTCTCCTAAATTCGTAAATTAGTTCTAGAATTCATACATTAGTTTTTTGGTGGAGTCTTTTGGGTTGTCTACATACAGTATCATGTCACCTGCAAATAGTGAAAGTTTGATATCTCCCTTGCTTATGTGTCTGACCTTTATTTCTTTTTGTTGTCTGATTGCGGAGGCTAAGGCTTCCAGTATTATGTTAAATAGTAATAATGAGAGTGGGCATTCTTGTCATGTTCCTGACCACAGGGGAAAGGCTCTCAGGTTTTCCCCACTGAAGATGATTTTAGCTGTGAGTCTTTCAAATATGGAATTTTTTTATGTTGAGGTATGTTCCATCTATCCCTAGTTTGTTGACAGTTTTTATCAAGAATGGATGCTATATTTTGTCAAATGCTCTTTCTGCATCTACTGACAGGATCATATGGTTCTTATAGTTTTTATATTAATGTGGTGTATTGCGTTGCTTGATTTGCAAATATTGAACCAGCCCTGCAGCCCAGGAATAAATCCCACTTGACCATGGTGAATAATTCTTTTACTGTTATGTTTAATTCGATTTGCTAGTATCTTGTTGAGAATTTTTTCATCCTGATTCATCAGGGATATTGACCTGTAATTCTCCTTTTTAATGGGGTCTTTTGTCTGGTTTTAGACACAAGGTAATGCTAGCTTCATAGTATGAGTGTAGAAGCTTTCCTTCCGTTTCTATTTTTTGAAAGAGTTTGAGATGAATAGGTATTAACTCCTCTTTAAATGTCTGGTAGAACTCCCCTAGGAAATGATCTGGCCCAAGACTCCTGTTTCTTGGGAGATTTTTTATTACTAATTGTGTTTCTTTGCTGGTTATGGGTCTGTTCTAATTTTCTATTTCTTATGGTTTCAGTGTTGGTAGTTTGTGAGTTCCTAGGAATTTGTCCATTTCTTCCAGATTGTCCAGTTTGTTGGAATATAATTTTTCATACTATTCTCCTATAATTGTTTGTATTTCTGTGGTGTTGGTTGTTATCTCTCCTCTTTCATTTGTGATCTTATCTATTTGTGTCTTTTTTCTTTTTGAAAGTCTTGCTGGGGGGTTATCAATTTTGTTTATTCTTTCAAAAAGCCAGCTTTTACTTTCATTGATCTGTTCTACTGTTTGTTTGTTTGTTTGTTTGTTTGTTTGTTTCTGTATTATTTATCTCTACTCTAATCTTCTTCTGGCTGGCTTTAGACTTTATTTGCTGTTCCTTTTCTAGCTCCTTTAGGTATAAGGTAAATTGTGTATTTGGTACCTGTATTGCTTCTTGAGATAGGCCTAAATTGCAATGTAGTTTCCTTTTAGGACTTCCTTTCCTGCAATCCAAATGGTTTGGACTATCAGGTTTTCATTTTCATTTTCTTCCATGTATTTTTAAATTTCTTCTTTAATTTTCTGGTTAACCCTTCATTCTTTAATAGGATATTCTTTAACCTCCATGTATTTGAGGGCTTTCCAAATTTTTTCTTCAAGTTTCATAGCATTGTGATCTGAAAATATGCATAGTATGATCTCGATCTTTTTGTGCCTCTTGAGGGATGATTTATGACCCAGTAGTGATCTATTCTGGAGAATGTTCCATGTGCATTCTCCATGAGAAGAATGTGTTTTCCTGCTTTAGGATGAAATGTTCTGAATATATTTGTTAAGTTTATCTGGTCCATAGATGACCTGTCCATTGCTATAATTGGGTTATTAAAGTCCCCTACTATTATTGTATTATTATTGATGAATTTCTTTATGTTTGTTTTTAATTGATTTATATATTTGGGTCTTTAAAGTTGGAAGCATTAAATTTTTACAAATGTTAGATCTTCCTGATGGATAGACCCCCCCAATTATGATATAATACCCTTCCTCATCTCTTGTTACAGTCTTTATTTTAAAATCTAGTTTGTCTGATATATGTATGGCTACTCTGGCTTTCTTTTGATGTCCATTAGCATGATAGATGGTTCTCCATCCCCTCACTTTCAATCTGAAGGTTTCTTTAGGTAGGTCTAAAATGAGTTTCTTTTAGGTAGCATGTAGATGGATCTTGTTTTTTATCCATTCTGATACCCTACTTTTTAATGGAATTTATTGTCAAATTGGCTAACATACAGCGTATAAAGTGTGCTCTTGGTTTTGGGGGTAGGTTCCCATGGTTCATCACTTACATACAACACCCAGTGCTCATCCCAACAGGTGCACTCCTCAATGTCCATCACCCATTTTCCCCTCTCCCCGCCCCCATCAACCCTCAGTTTGTTCTCTGTATTTGAGTCTCTTATGGTTTGCATCCCTCCCTCTCTGTTTGTAACTATATTTTCCCCCTTCCCTTCCCCCATGGTGTTCTGTTAAGTTTCTCAAGATCCACATATGAGTGAAAATATATGATATCTGTCTTTCTCTGACTGACTTATTTCACTTAGCATAATACCTTCCAATTCCATCCATGTTGTTGCAAATGGCATGATTTCATCCTTTCTCATTTCCAAGTAGTATTCCATTGTATATATAAACCATATCTTCTTTATCCATTTATCAGTTGATGGACATTTAGGCTCTTTCCATAATTTGGCTATTGTTGAAAGCACTGCTATAAACATTGGGGTACATGTGCCCCTATGCATCAGCACCCCTGTATCCTTTGAATAAATTCCTAGTAGTTCTATTTCTGGATCATAGGGTAGTTCTATTTTTAATGTTTTGAGGGACCTCCACACTGTTGTCTAGAGCAGCTGCACCAGGTTGCGTTCCCACCAACAAACAGTGCAAGAGGGTTCCCGTTTCTCCACATCCAAGCCAGTATCTGTTGTTTCCTGAGTTCTTAATTTTAGCCACTCTTACCAGTGTGAGGTGTTATCTCAGTGTGGTTTTGACTTGTATTTCCCTGATGATATCCTATGTTTTTATTGGAGCATTTAGTCCATTTACATTTAGAATGATTATTGAAAGATATGAATTTAGTGCCATTGTGTTACCTGTAGAGTTGGTGTTTCTGGTGATGTTCTCTGGTCCTTTCTAGTCTTTGTCACTTTGGGTTCTTTTGTTTGTTTGTCTCCACTCAAAGAGTCCCCCTTAAAATTTCTTGCAGGGTTGGTTTAGTGGTCACAAACTCCTTCAGTTTTTGTTTGGGAAACTCTTTATCTTTCCTTCTATTCTCCACGACAGCCTTGCTGGATAAAGAATTCTTGGCTGTGTATTTTTCCAATTCAACACATTGAATATTTCCTGCCACTCCCTTCTGGCCAGCCAAGTTTTAGTAGACAGGTCTGCTGCTAACCTTATGTGACTACCGTTGTAGGTTAAGGACATGTGTCCTAGCTGCTTTCAGAATTCTCTCTTGGGGCACTTGGGCGATTCAGCGGGTTAAGCATCTGACTCTTGATTTCAGCTCAGGTCATGATCTCATGGTTTGTGAATTCAAGCCCTGCTTTGGGTTCTGCACTGACAGCATGGAGCCTGCTTGGGATTCTCCCCTCCCTCTCTCTCTGCCCCTACCCTACTCTCTCTCTCTTTCAAAATAGATAAATAAAAGCTTTTTTTAAAAAAAATTCTCTCTTTATCTTTGTAGTTTGCAAGTTTAAAATTGATATGTCATGGTGTTTATCTGTTCTTATTCATTTTAATGGGAGTTCCCTGTGCCTCTTGATCTTGGATGCCTGTTTCCTTCCCCAGATTAGGGAAGTTCTCAGCCAAAATTTGTTCAAATAAACCTTCTGCCCTTTTTTCCTGCTTCTCTTCTTCTCTTCTTCTGGGACTCCTATAATATGAATGTTGTTTCATTTTATGGAATCACTAAATTCCCTAAGTCTCCTCTCATGATCTAATAGTTTTCTTTCCCTCTTCCTTTCAGCTTTATTATTTTCCATAATTTTATCTTCTATATCACCTATTCTCTCCTCTGCTTCTTCAGTCCTCGTTTTGACTATATCCAGTTGGTTTTGCATCTCAGTTATAGCCTTTTTTATTTCATCCTGACTAGTTCTTAGGTCTTTGATCTCTATAGCAAGGGTTTCTCTGGTGTCTTCTATGCTTTTTTCAAGCCCAGTTAGTAGTCTTATGACTGTTGTTCAAACTTCTTACTCAGATATATTGGTTATATCTGTTTTGAGTAAATCCCTGGCTGTGATTTCTTCTTGACCTTTCTTTTGAGGAGAATACTTCCATCTTGTCATTTTGGCTAAGTTTCTGTCTTTTGCATGTTTTCAAAACTTGTTATGTTTCCTGTACCCGAGAGTACTGCTCTATTAAAAAGGGGTCACACACTGTTCAGAGCCTGACACTTCAGGAAGTGTTTCTGGTATAGGCTGTGTGCACTCTGCTATTGCATTTTGGCTGCTCTTTCCACTAGTCAGTCCTCTGCAGATCTCCTCCTTGCTTGCAGTGGTGGAGTGTCTGGACCTTTGTCTAGATATGCTTAGATTAGTTTGTTAAAATAAACCTGGAAACAAGGGGGGAAATCATGATTCCAAAAAGAGAAAATGAAAAGGAATGAAAAAAAAAAACGGACAATCAAAAAACTATAAGCCTGATCCCAAAGAAAAGGAAAGAAAAAGAAAATAACAGAAGAATTCTGATCAGAGAGAGAGAGAGAGAGAGAAGGAAATGAAAACAAACAAAAAACTTTGAGCCTGATTTCAAAAGAAAAAAAAGAAGAAAGAAAAAAAGTAGGCCTGGTTCTATTTCCACCAGATTTGCAGGTGTCATTTTGAAGCACTTGATTTTCAGTACGCTTGGTGTGGGCAGGGACCTGGCTGTGCTGGTCTCCTGGAGGAGAGGCCCGTTCCATTCGTTCAGAGTCAGTCTTGCCCCAGTAAATAAGCAGTACTCAGGCAAAGGGGGACAGTGCTTGGCGTAAGAAGGAATATGAGGAATATGGTGCCACCCCAATATCTCATCCCCAGACAGGGGATCTCAGAGCTCTGTTGTTCAGGCAGCCTTCACAGAATAGTGAGGGTGCAGTGAGGACACTGTGGCTTGCCCTGCGCCACAGCTCTCCCGCATTTTTTCTTTGGCATGTGCCTGGGATTCAAAACTGAAAATCTTACAGGACCCGGCACCATGTATACCTGCCCCCTCCTCCAGAATGGAGCCTCTCTACGCTTTGTCTGATGTCCTTTATTCTAGAAAAACAATCTCAAGTCTGCACAGTGTGCAGAACCTATGGTGTAACACCACCAAAAGTAGCAAAGGTTATATTCCCTCTGGGCACACCTTTGTCCCCTGCTGATGAAAGACCTTTTGCTGGCACCTATAGGGTCTTTTGTCTTTGGAGAGGCAATATTCCCTCTTCCAAAAGTACTCCAGGAAGGGGACTATTCTCTCCCAATGTGCCCTGACAATCCCTATACCATGCTATGCACTCTGAGGCCAGCTCCTTCCTTATCCCCAGGAGTGCATACCACAGCTCCACTCTGGGGAAAGTCAAACACTTCCAAAACCTCAGAGTTTGAGCTCCACATGCTGTTTGCAAAAACGTGCAACACTCGGTACTTCTCCTTCCCCAGTCCGTGGTTGGGAGATGTTTTCCTCTTCTGCATACCTGACGCCGCACTTTCTCAACCCCTCTCCCTTTCTCTCCCTTTTGTCTCCCTGCAGAAAGTGTTCCCTCCCCTCTACAGCACCACAATTTTCTCTCCCCCAGTTCACTTCCATGCACCTTACACCTGCCTCATTGTCTCCTTCCAACCATGGATGTCCTCCTGCCAGTCCACAGATTGATTTCCTAGGTGTTCCGAGTGATCTGACCTCAATACAGCTGTGTTTGAGGGACAAGGAAAGCCCAGGGTCCCCCTAATTCACCACCATCTTAACCTCTCTATTTTTGAAGATGGCTGTTTCTTGATTGCACATTCACTTTACTGTGATAAACTTTTCATTGTTTTCTGAAGCTCCTACAAAGCTAATGCAGAAATCGTCTTTTTTTTAATGCTTATTTTTGAGAGAGACAGAAACAGAGAGTGAGTAGGGGAGGGACAGAGAGAGAGGGAGACATGGAATTCTAAGCAGGCTCCAGGCTCTGAGCTGTCAGCACAGAACCCAACACAAGTCTCGAACTCACGAACTGCGAGATCATGACCTGAGCTGAAGCTGGGCACTCAACCGAGGCACCAGGCACCCCTCTAATTCCTTTTTTTACATTTAGGAAGAAATGTTTGACCATAAATTTAAATTTAAACACATTACAAACTTGACAATAAAGAACTTGGGGCTCCTGCACCACTTCTCATTTCCTCTCATCTCATTCCCCAGGGACAGGCACTTACAAATCTTCCAGATTTTTTCTGGTATTTTTTCTGGTATTATAACTTTGTTTCTAAGAACATGCTAGTACTGATACTGTTTCTTGTTGTTTGATGTTTACTCATTCTCTATTGAATTCTGCCTAGGAATGAAGAGAATTTAGTTTTCTTATAGTTCATGTAGGCTCTCCTACATGGACCTTGCCCACCCTTTCCATTCACCCAGAGTAGTTACATCACTAAGATATTTTGGACTCAAGCTTCAACAGTAGAGATGCCCCCAAATGTCTGGTGATCCCCATCTCTCCATTCTCATTTTGGTATGGGGTGCTAAAATATGATTGGAGCTCTGTGTGCTGGAACTCTATGTGGTTGCTCTGTTCCATACTGCCTCTCTCCTAGACACTTATATCCTTGTGGTTTTTCCCACTACATAAGAGCACTCACATTCTTCCATGTTCTAGATGCTAGACCTTCCTTCAAAACCACCACAAACTTTCCCAGGGCTGGTAGATGGGTTGAAGACTCATCCTGTGAATCTTCTTTGGAAGATCTTCCTCATTCTGGGGAAAAACAGGGGAGAGTAATAATGAGAAGAAAAGTGGGAAGAGTTATAATTACTTAGGAAAGGAATTGCCTTCCTTGTACTTTAGCATGGAGCTTCCATGAGAAAGTCTATATTATGGGTAAGTTGTTGGAGTCCACGGCTATGCTCCCAGCAATTATTGGCACAGCAGTGTCACCCCAGTCTCCCAAGTCCAATGGCAAGAACAAGGCTTTTACAGCTATATCTGAGTTCATATCCATTGTGCCAAATTCTTTGACCTATGAGAGCCTCAGTTTTCTCATCTGTAAAGTGGGAATAATTTTGACATCACAGAGTTGTTCTGGAATTGGAAAGCATGCATGTAAAGTGCTTCATATATATGTGCTTCATGATGATCATCCTGACATGGTTAGAATCATCTATTCTTAGTTCCCTCATCATCTATCAACAGTTTTAGAAGCATCTTAGAGGAGGCAGAAGGAATGGCAGAGAGGATAAGGATGCTTTTGGATGTGTGGGAATCACACATGTAAACATGACATTCAGGATGTTAATGAATATAGGGATAATTGGAGGCGAAAGGAAGAGCCTCCTTGTGGGTTTCTCTGACTCCTATGATATGGGAAAGACACGAAACATCACAGATCCAAGGAAAGAGTCCAGGTATTGGCATCAGCGTGTTTTGCTCTCACCATCTACAGAACCCTGACCAAAACATTTAATAAGCCTCCACAATTTGGAATTGTACAGACAAAGAGAGATGTAGCATTGCAAAGACTTTTTGAACCCTTGGCACCTAGGGCGCAGTTAAGTACTTCCCACCTAGGCAGAGGGGTCATCATGACACAAACATTCTTTATACTCCTACTCTCCATCCAGGGAGTAAAGTGGGAGCCAATGGGAGTAAGAAACTGAAAGTAGGGATAGGAGGTACCTGTGGCTTTCCCTGATGGTTGGATCATGATGACACTAGAACAGCACTGTCCTCGGCCTGTTCCAACACCTTCCATGGCAGTGAGGCTGCAAAAGGCATACTGTGTCCAGAGTGGTTCAGCTTTGTAGGCTGACAGGAAAGAGGGAAATAAAATATTCTGAGTATCACATCCTTCCTGGCTGAGGCCAGGGCTCCTACTGATGTGTTGGTAAGTGGGGGAGCCAAAAGAACAACATATCAGAATCACTGGGGGCTCTTCCATCCTCCTTCCTTCTTGTCTAACAAAGCCATTTTCATGACCACCCATCCAGGTTTGCACCAGAAGTCCCCCATCTTCAAGCACAGGTCTACATGGGCATCCTCCCCACCACTTACACTGATGAGAATCACCACCAAGGTGACCCACTAAGGCCACTGAGGGGGTGTAGCAGACATCAGCTATGTGGGCTGTGGAGGGAGTGTTCAAGGGACTATGGGAGGTAGAAACGCTGTCCACCCAGTGGAGGCATGCAATCCCTCTGTTCAATGTCGTCTTGGTTTTTCAGGTCAGAAAGTGCAAAGGAGTCCTGGAAGGACATTCACAAATTTGTGGAGGAAGTGATGAAGAGGTTCACAAAGTAGGTGTGTGTTTTCCTCTGCCAGGCAGAGTACACAGCTCTTTAGCTTAGTGGGCATGAGTGTCCCTTAGGTCAGGAGCACAGAGCCCAGGGCAGTGCTGTGACACAGGAAAAAAGGACAGACTAGAGTCATTCCATCAGGTCGTGACAGCTTTAACTGGCTTCTGCCTGAGAGTCAGGCCACACTGCTGGGGACACAGGCTGCCCTTGAGGACCTAACAGGTTAGGAAACAGGCAAACCAGTAACACAGTAATTAAGCACCTGGTTAAAAGGTATCAGGGGTCAAAAGAAAAAGCACAGGACTTACATGGCAACCTTAAGGAAAAATTAAGAATTCACAGAAAAAAATCAAGAATGTCTTCCCAGGGGGTGTGGAAATTTGATCTATTTCTTGAAGTATGGAAATGACAGGGTAACAGGAACAAGGAGACTTCTTATGGACTGAGTAGCCTGTTTGGGTACATAATAGAGTTAACTCAGGGAGGGGTTGGGAGATTAAGCCAGATGGGTCAGCTTGGAGCCAAAACATAGTCACTCAAGCCAGGCCATGGGGCTTGAATTTCCTGCTGTGAGCTATAGGAAGCCACAGATGATTCTTGTTCAGGGGTGTGATAATATCAAAGTTGTGCTCCAAGAAGAAAAGTCGGATAGTAGTGGTAAAATGAGTTGTAAAAGAACCAAAATAGTTTAGATAAAAGATAATGAGAGTCAGCAGACCAGAAAACAGTAACCAAGGGGAAGAAAGGGAGGGATATATATGAATGGCTACCAAGAGGGAGAATAACTTTTTGAGGAGAAAGGGAGGTAGAGGAGGAGTTAGAAGGAGGGAAGGCGGGGAGGAAGGTCCAAAATAGGTTGCAGAAGAGAAGAGGCCATTTGGGAGGTCCTCATTCAGAAGTGAGAAGGTGTCTATCTCTTTGTGATGCAATGTACTCATGATCATGTGTGTGTGTGTGTGTGTGTGTGTGTGTGTGTGTGTGTGTGTGTTGGAATGCTGTAAGTATAAGGATGGATCAGGATGCCATTCGGGCACACTCTTCCAGGAAGTCTGCCCAGGCCACAGTCCTCAGAATTCTTTACTGAAGTTACAGGAAGTTCTGGGGGTTGAAAAGTGGGTCCAAAAATAGAAAAGTTGAGGTGGGAGCTGTGTCCCCAGTAGTGTGGCCTGCTCTCTGGCTTCATTTTGAGACTGCATTAATGACTTCTCATAAACATGTGCTTCTCCCCAGCATAAATCTGCGGATCTCCATAATCACCTATGCCTCATATGGCTTCACCCATTTACGACTCAACAAAGACAGGTAAGTGTCACATTGACCCTAAGGCAGTCCTAGTGGGCAAGACCCCAGAAAAAGCCAAGGAGCTAGGAGGTTCCCTGAGACACAGTGGGAACCCACTGGTGTGCAACATGGGCTGAGCTGGCATTCCCTCATTGTGCACCGTGACCCCAAGCTCCAACTCTCCTGATTCCTCTGATCCTTGGCTGCTCTGACAATGGCCAACCATGTACTTCTAGACCACCCTCACCCCTCTAAGGCCTCTAAGGGTGCTACTGCTGGGCTGGGCAGCACCCGGTTTGGTCTCCACTGGCCATGGGTGCCAGACCTCATGTGTCCTGAATCCTTCTGCCTATGCTTTTCCCTGTCTTTAGAAGAGACCAGCTGTGAGGACTTCCAGAATGGGATAAGTCAGATGTACAGCTTATTTATGAACACTGGCCAATGTTGGGCACCTGTTGTTGTGTGTCACTCTCTGCCCTGGGCCATTGGTGAGGAGGGATAGGCAGCATTGAAGTGTTGATTCATCACAAGGAAACAGATCTTTGCCCTTTGGTGTGTCTGAGGCAGGGGAGCCCATGAGTGGGGTCCTGAACACAAAGCTAGGATAAGGTGCTTGAGGTGGAACATGGTGGGGCAAACAGTTTGCCCAAAAACCTGGAAATAGGAAATAATGAAGCTTCTGAGTAGTTGAGATGTTGATTCTCATGGACACAAATGACTGGAACCCAATTTAGAGACAGTGAAGGACCAAAGAGAAGTTGAGCACACTTAGAACTGAATGGGCCCCAGTATTTGTGGCAAAGCCACCATTCAGGACCATGGAGAGAAGCCAGGAATAGCAGAGTGGTGATGTCAATGCATGGAGGTGGCACTCTCCTGCCTGACTCCAGGACAAGCAGGGAGAAAGGGCTGGCTGTCCCAAGCACTAGGGGAGGCAAAAATTTGTGCATAGGTGGGGATTTGCATTTAGGATAGAGAGACCTGAATAGGTTCAAAGTGGAAGGAAGCAAGTCCATTGGGAGAGACACTGGCAGGTGGCAGAGAGATGCAGGGCTGCTGGGCAGGGGGGCTCTGGAGAAGTTGCTGCCTGCTGGGGAGGGTAAGACCTCTGCCTCCTCCGTGGTAGGGGACTCAGAGCCCATATGTGCGAAGCTGTGGGAGAGCCCAGGTAGGGTCTCCATGGTCGTCTCTGGAGAGTGAACAAAGTAACATCTCCCCCAAGCCAGGGTTCAGGAGTGGGAGTGAGGCCTAGGGGAGTGGAAATGAGGTGAAATAAGGGTAAGGGGGCAAGATGTGCAGCTGAGAAGACAGCTCACACTCAGATCAGGGCCCTAAAGCTGCCAGCTCCCAAACCCCCATAGGACCTTGACTGGAACTGGGCTCAGCCTGGGATTGGCTTTCCTAAACATGCCCACTGCCTAGGAGTTGAGAAGGCTTGTGGCAGAGAGCCTGGGAAGGACCTCATGCAGAGAGAATCCAGGAGGGGACACTAGAGCCTGATATAGGTGTGACTCTTGAGGGTCTACAGAGAATGTGGGAGCAGGGATGGAACCCTGCTTAATGCTTTCTGAGCCCTTTCTGCTAGGAGAGAGTAGGCTGAGGAGACACAGTTGAAAGGGGGCTTGTTCTGGGTACTAGAAAAGCCAGGGGCCCAGAGGCTAGGAAGCCCCCAGGGTTGATGGCGAGGAGGGTGACGATAGGGAAGAGATGGAGGGGATCCAAGGGGTTGAGACAGATGTTAAAGAGTAAGAAGGACTGCTAGGAGACAAGGAGCTGGTATCCCCTCCATGGACATATCTGGGAGCAGGGTTAGAGGGGCAACACTTCCTGGGGAGAGCCTGCTTGGGCAAGAAAAAGCCTGGGGGCTCCTGGGCCAGACACTGAGAAGGGGTGGAAGAAAATCTTCTGGTATGTGGTGAGGGAGGGAGAGGGCTTCTGCTGAGTGGAGCAGCACCTGGTTTGGCCTCCACTGGCCATGGGTGCCAGGCCTCACCTCTTGGGCTTGGCAGGGCTAGATCACACCTGTATTAGGCACTAGTGTCCCCTTCTGGATTCTCTCTGCATGAGGTCCCTCCCAGGCACCCCACCACAGGCCTCCTCAAATCCTAGGCAGTGGGGCATGTTTAGGAAAGCCAATCCCAGGCTGATCCCAGCTCCAATCAAGGCTCTCAGGTCTCACTCCACAGAAACACCTCCACTCCCCACAGTAAGAACCCCTCTCAGGGTCCCAGTTCTCCTAGCCTTGCTGTGCTAACTCGGCTTGTCACATGGGATTAGCCTGAACCTAGGGCCCCAGTCCCACCTGTGAAATCCCCCTTAACAGCAGCCACCTGGCCACATACCCTTGTCATCCAGGGGAGCACTGCCCCTCCACGGGTAGCCCTCAAGGCACTTCCCCAGCTTTTGGCCTTTTTCTTCAGGAGTATGTGAACCCAGGAGCCCTAGTTCTCTCATTAAGGAGCTTTCTCCTTCCTTCAGTGCCAATCCAGAAGGGGAAGAGGCTTGGGGCAGGTACAAGTCAATCTCAGGATTCTGTGATAGGGGAAGATGGGACAGGACAAGGCTATCATCCGGATGACCTTTTCCAAACTCAGCTTTACCTGCTGAAGGAAGAGTGTGCCTTCCCAAGGGACCCAGTAGGTGCTAGAAGCCCTTCCAGTTACACTGTGAGTACAGATTCACAGTGGCACATCCATGGGTGTGCCCCACATTCACCATGGATGATCAAGGCAGGGCTCTTGAGGGTCCCCCAGGTAGTGTGCCTGAGACAGTGGTGAGTGCAGAAAAAGCCAGGCCATACCCATGGAAGCAGCAAAGCAGCCTCCCCCCACACCATGCTCACCAGATAGGGGACAGAGAAGGCCTGAGCAAGACCTGTCCATATCAAGGACACAGAGCATAAGGTCACAACCAGGCTACTTGACTGGTGTCCTGTCCTGACTAGGCAAGTCTGCACAGTGCACAGTGGCTCCAGGACAGCTTGGGCTGCTTGTAAATTCAACTCCAAATTAGACCTCAAAATCTTTTCTAATTTTTTTTTTCAGGGCAAAAGTAGGAAACATTCTTAAAGACCTTAAGAATCTAGAGCCTTCAGGAGAGACAAACATAGAGTATGCATTTATGGAGGTACCGAATCTAGAGCTCTGAGGATCTCTGCTTTCTGGAGTTCTTAGAGTATCCTGGGTCCTCCCACTGCCCCCACCAACACTCCTTCATTTCCTAGCAGTCAAATGAGCAGATTAATAATCGGTGGCACAAAGGTAAGCTTCCTGGTGACTTCATTACGGGCAGGTGTGGGGACAGAGCCAGGCCTGGGCCTCAGCAAGGTGCAGACCCTCCTCAGCCCCTTTCCTATCGCTGACTCTTGGAGCACAGTGCTTGGCTTCTCTGTGCCACAGGTTCCTCCTCTATGCAGTGAGGATGAAAACCACCCCCAGTGAGGAGTCTCAGAACCACATGGGATCATGTGTGTACCATCTAGGCTCTTGGTAACTGTGAGGTGCTTGACCAACACTTGGGCTGCCTGAACAAGAAAAGCCAAGGGAACCAGGAGCAGACAGGATTCTGTTTTCAGAAAAAAAGAGCTGGATTTCCCCCTTGCCCACACTTTGTCTCCATCACATCTCTGGCCCTGATGCCTTTTCCCTGCGGTTCCTTCCCTTTGGTTGATGTCGTCCTGTGACTGTGCCTCCAACATTGGAAACGGCTGTGCTCTGCCCGGAATCATGTTCATCTAGGTTAGGGCCCCAGACCTTGCCAGGAAAGAAGCATGGGCCTGGTGGGGAAAGGCACTGAGCTGGGCACAGCGTCCTCAGCCCGAGAGCCTCTGACCTCAACTTCTGGATCCCTGGGCCTACAGATATAGCAGGTCTTTCTGTACGTGCTGCCCTGAGCCAGAGCCCCACCTTCCACCAAGCTGCAGGACACCTTGTACAATCGAGTCTGGCTGTCACTCCCTTTGCTCATCCAAAAGGCTGACGCTTGTCCAGTGAAGTCAATAGAGTTGCCTTTCAGGGCAAAGGTTGTGCGTCTGGTCGTAGTGACAGTTCAGTAGGAAGGGCCGTTCAGGAAGGACAGTTCAGTTGTAGGAGCAGGGCTCAGTGCCGTCTATAATGTGGTTCCTGTCTAAGGCCCCTCCTCCCTCCAGGACTGGGCTTCTAGTCCTCTAGGCTCTTCTGATAGTGGGTGCTCAGGTCGGGTGCCTGTCCTCTGGAGGATGAGGTGTGAGGAGAAGTGCTGTGGACCCAGCAGCCTGCAGAGTGTCACTTGGGTGCCTTTACTGACCAGACCACTCTCTGCCTCCTCTGCAGCCCCTGTGCCTAGCCTGATTATCGCTACGACCACCACAGCACTATCAACAACATCACTTCAGAAGACTAAGATCCAAGTGAGTCCCGCCCATCATTACCAGTATTTTGTTGCATATATTTGGGTATTTTGTACTGAAAGCCTTATTTCTCTTAGGTCAGAAAAGCTGTGAGAAAGCAGTCCCTAGTTTACTTTGTGGCATTCGACGAATATGACAGAAACCAGGTAATTCTGAATAGGTAACCAGAGGATGCTTCTCTAACCCACCCCTAGTGTCTGGGCAGCAGGTAGACACTCCACACCCATGTGCAGGTGTAAGGGCTTTCCCTTCCTTAATGGTGGGCTGCTGGCCAAGGTCAGGGACTGGCCATTGGAGTCTAACATGGCATAAGACAAGCCACTGTCTAGTATCTTGCTCTCTCTCTCTCTCTCTCTCTCCAACAATTCATATTAATTTTTGTCACATTTTAAGGTAAATTACATGCATCAGCCTACTCTGCTACCAAACCCTTCATATGCATATCTTGAACTAGGGACCTATATTTGTTAAGTGTTATTTTTATGAAATAGGACAAACATAAGTGTATCATTTGATGAGTTCTGACAAATGTGCACAACCGATGTGTGACTACACCCCCATGAAAACACAGACCATTACACTTGCTTCTAGAAAATTCACTCTATACCCTTGTCTGGCAAAACTTCCTCCTGAAACCTAAAGGCACTTAATGTTCTGATTGTCCATCCATTGGCTGCTCTATAAAAAACCTCTCTTTAATGGGTCCATGTGGTATTAACACTGTGTTTTGTTGATGCACTTAGCATGGTGATTTGGAGATTTATCCCTCCTGTGTGTTTGCTGGGTATACTCGAGGCTTTTTCATCCACTGTGGCAGGCTGTGGCTGGCACGTTGTCATTCTTTTTCCTCCACGTGATGGCCCAGAGAGATGGCCCTAATATGTGCCATCATTGATGTGTCCTGTCTGCAAAGAACCCCAATATCCAGGGCACATCAGTGGGGGCACACAGGGACACAGGGCAGAGGAAGACTTTCTTCTGAGATCCGGTGGACAGGTCCCACAGGGTGGCCAAGAGACTCACTGTGTGCAGAGGGTAGAGCGGACTGTGGGGCAGTAGGACCCAAAGGGTGAAGGCAGGACCCACTATGCAGTGCAAAGACACAATTTTCACCAACATGGATAGCTACTGTCCCTCTATGATCATAAAGTTCCCCTTTTTCTACTATTACTGCCTCCCAGAAATAGCTACCATATATAATTGATCATATAGATGCAAATAGCTATTTATATATGCTTTTCAAGGTATTTTTACATTAATGGGATCATGCAGTTCATAACATTTTCCAGCCATCTGCACATACTCCATTACATGGATGGAGGAAACTTCTTTCATTAGTCTCCCCTGGTCGATATTGTGGTGGTTCCTAATATGTGGCTACAGCAGGCTGTGCACGCCCTGAGGCTCACCTCTCTGTGGGCATGGGTCAGGATTCCCCGGATCAATTCCAGAAGTAGAATTGCATCATTAAGAGGACACACAGCTTAAACGTTGGTCAGTAGAGTTGAATTTCTCCCAAAGAGCCGGTGCTGAGCAGCAGGTGGTGTCCCAGAGCCTGACCCTCCCAGGGCAGGTCACTTCCACCTGGTGCCCTTGTCAGTCTCATGGTTGGTTCGTTGTCCTTCCTCACTGCTTGGCTTCCTCCTGACCTTGTCAGCGGGCTGCCTGCCTTGCCAGCTCCTCTCTCTGGAGCCCCAGGAGGCCTGATGTAGAACTCTTCCTCCAGAAAGAAAGTTCTCATAAAGAAGGATCGGTCTCCCTGCCAGGGACTGGATGGTCCCTGTGCCACCCGAGAGCAGGTACACAGTGGGACTCTACCTAGGAGACACAGCTCCCTGAAAGCCAATGTTCATCCATCCTTGGCTTCATTCTCCTCCTGTGTGTGTTACTGTTGGAGGAATTGGGTGAGGGGTGTTGGAACCAAGGAGCAGCTACTAGACAAAGCAAAATCCTTTAAGTCCACATCTCTTCTGCTCAAAAGTCTGACACCATCACCCTGCCTTCCACTTACCGAGACTTGCCAGAGTGACAAGACCCTCTAAAGGGGCAGTGCCTTGGGGACACAGAGGGTGCTGCTGCGGAGGAGAAGTGGTGACTGAGCAGGGCCTGAAGGCTTCAGGGTGCACACTTTGGGAAGGGGATCACAGGCATATGGACAGCACGTGCTCTTCCTGAGAAGTGCAGGTGCTATGGGCCATCCCTCTGAAGCAGCCTCATGATAGCTGCTCAGAACTAAGACAAGAGCAAAGGGGGCAGAAGTGGGTCTGGAATGGGTACTTGAAGTCAGATCCTGGCCCGGTACCTGCCAGGGGTCTGAAGGAGGCCACCTGCTCTCTCTTAGCCTCAGGTTCCCTCTCTGAAAGCTTGGGTAGGAATGCCTAGCTCACGGGTATTAGAGGTTAAGGAAAGTGTAGATCGGCCCATAGTATACGCTCAGTTAGTGAGGAGTGTCATTTTGGATGAACACCGGTGTTACATGGCTTGGCCTGGCACAGATTTGCCCACTTCTGGTTCCTTCTGCCTGTGTGCTTGTGGCAGGAAGGCTCTACTCACTATTTTTGCCTCCTCTGGAGCCTGATCTGTCCACATGCAGCCAGCTGACTGTTCCCTTCTCTGCCTGTATCTAGTTACAGTGTGGGCTGTCAATTTACAGTTCTGTCTTGCAAGGAAATGCTTCTTTGCAATAAAAAATCCTGGAATATAAATTGCAGATGACACTTCCTTGAGACTGAGAGCCAAAGCTCTGCCCAGGGTGGCCTAGCCTGGCTGGCAAAAAGGTGCACAGGAGATAAGCCCAACTGCTCCTTCCTGGCCAATCACAGAGCCCTGTGTCATGGTGGGAAGGGTCCTTATGAAGTGTGAGCCTTGAGCAGGCAGCCTGGCACAACTGAGTTCAAAGCAGCATTGTACTGTTGGTTACTGTGTGTGGGAGAGGACGTGTCACTTACAGACATCAAGCCTCCGCTGGGTGGACCACTGCCATCAGTGCCCTCGGGGGCCAGGCTGGTGCCGTGAGCAGGAGGCATGTGTCAGGCCAAGCCAAGGATGGTTGACTGCATGTGGGGTGTAGTGCAGCAAGGCAGGCGCTGGCCCCTGAGGAGCTCCCCTGATGTGAATAGGGCCCAGCCAATGGTTGACATGCAGAAGTATGAACCCACCATTTCCAGGTGTTCCCATTTTTGAAGAATGCTAGTGATCTGGGTTATTAGGGAAAATGTGCAGGCTTTAAGTGTTGAGACCCATTTTTGGAAGACACTTGAATGCCTAACAAACCACAACAGCAGCCAGCATTGGGCCACAGGCCCAGAATCTATTTCTTCAAAGCAGAGAATTTGCAAACACTGCCCTGATCAATGGGAGTTGCAGGGAGACCTGAAGCAGGAGAAATAAGGGCAGCCAGGTCCAAGGTTGTGCTATAATAAAGGTTGTGTAGATAAATAAATTGAGCTAGGGCAAACCAAGCTTCCAGGATTGGAATGACCCAGTCTGGGACAGGAGGCAGTGATGGAGGCTAATGACCTTGGGCTTGCAGTTAAAGACCCACATGTTATCCTGGCTAAATCCTTAGGGACCAGTCTACCAGCTGTCTTCTCTATCCGCTGGTGTTTGCTTCAGGGGAGGCTCAGCAGCCTGGTGAAGATCTAGGGTCTAGACCTGCACCTCACATATTAGTGTCTCCACACTGAAAGAGGAAGTGCTTGTTGAATCCTGGGTGGGTTGTGTGTAGTCCATGAAGCCTCAGGCAAAGGCAGGGGAAGAGCAATCATGTGAGACTTCCAGAACCACAGCTAAGACAGAACTTACCTTTACTTTATCTTTACTTTAACTTATCTTTACTTCTGTGCAGGGTCCTGGGCTCTTTGCCTGCCTCATCTGAGTCCCAGCCATGCTCCTGGGGTCTCCAGCTTCATTGTCCTAGGTCTTCTCTCATTAATGTGGGAGACCCCATGGAGAGGACTGTCTGCACCCTTCAGCATGTACTTGGGCATTTCAGGGTCAGAAATTTATGGCTGGCATTGCCCCTATGCAATACTGAGGCTGAATGCCTTTAATGGTGTCCCAGAATCAGGAGTGGAGAGTGGCCCTGAATGCTCAAGGCCCCTTTTCACTCAGAATGGACCCTCAGAGAGAGACTGGGTGAAGATCGGGCCCCAGGGAGTCCCGCATCTAGGTTTCGACATGTTTGCTTTCTCACAGGAGTCACTGGGAAGAATCAGAGGGAAGGCAGCCCTCAGTGCTACCTCACAAGATCTTTGGATGTTTCCTTTGCAGAACCACATATGCACAATTTTTCATAATTGGCATGGATCTAACCAATAACAAACAACTTCTTTGCAAATATGTTAAGAACAACATCACTGTCTTTAGTAAGTATACCCCTTGGTGTCTCCAAGTGACAAATGCCCTACAAAAGGTTGCCTTCCCCTCAGCCACCTAGGCCTTCAATGCCCTTGCTGGCCATTCACTGTGGGCACTGTGAGGATAGATCAGCGTGGACACGTAGAAGGAGGGACCTGACTGGGAAGCCTGGTCACTTACACCTCAAAACTGGGAAGTCATCAACCCCCAACACCACAAGAGCCTCTCAGAGCAGGGCTTTAACCCCTGCCAAGAATGGCTGTGCTGTGCTGGGTGTGCCCCAGAGCTGTATTCCCCCTCCCTTGGCTCAGCTCTTACTCATCTTCAGAGACAAGGACCCAAATACATTGAGTCTGCTGATGAGAAACACAGGCAGCCCTAGGGCTTCGAGTCTGGGCCAGGTTCACTGGTAGCCTCCCAGGAGAATGTGTGCATCTGGGATTGAGAGAGGATGCAAGCTGCCAGAACAGGACCCTGGAATCCTGGCACAGGCACACATCACATGTGTGACCTTGACCAAACGAGGGTTCTGTTCTCAACCTCTTTTTCCTCTACTGTAAAATGAAGCCAATATGGTAGCTGGGCTGACTAAGTCATATCACGTATGTAGGCCTATAATTGGGAAATGCTCAGGCATCAGGTGTTCTTCCATGGTGGGTGAGCGGTCAGAGGAAGCACACAGTTGGGCAGACAGATGTGCCCTCAGCACTGAGGTGGGTGTGATTCTCCCCAGAGAGCGGGGTGATACAGTAGGACTGTCTCCCACTGAGCCCCCAGTGCATCCATTGGACCTGATGAGATTATATGCAGTGAAGTCTTACTGCAAGGCCATCTGGTAAACCCATAGCAAATCCTCTCCCCCAGAGCATCTCTAGCCCCTCTCCTTTCCGTGGGTACACAGAATGGGGCAGGGAACTATTGTTGCCACACTTCCACACTTGCAGTGTGTAGATGTCCTCAGGAAATGAGTTTTCTTTGTTCTGTACTTCCTCAGGAGTGGCTTAGGGACTGAGTATGACTTACATGGAGAACTAATGTTGATAGTGCACTCACTACATCAGGTAATGTGCTAAGTACCTTGCGTATGCTATCCCCAAAATTCTCAAATAGACCTACTGTCATTTCTCAGTAGAGCTGTGGAATGAGGCACAGGGGCAATTAATGATTTTGCCCAAGGCCAGGAGCCAGTGTAGGAAGAGCCAGAAAGTAGACAGGTGATCTGATTGCCTAGTCTGGGCCTTTGCCCTACTGAGTTGATAGTTCTTGAGGAACATTAGACACAACCTGTCTCCTAGGAAATGTGCACAGATACTTCCCCTGTGGTCTGTGACTGTACTGGTTCCCACTCTGGAGATCACCAGTGTTTCTCTTCAGTGTGGACCTGTGCCAGGGCCTCACATGGGAGAATCCAACATAAATTCCTGTTCATCTCAGCTGATGGCCAGTCTGAATCCATTCAGAGGCTGGTCGGAAGTGGCCCAGCAGGATTTTTTTTTTATTGCCAAGACCTCTGATGCACTGATGAGGAGTGATTTGATTTTTTTTTCTAATTACATTTTTCTGAGATTTACACATCTGAGAAAACATTTTAGAAAATATAGAGAAGCTTATAGAAAATGTTAAAATTAACATTTCTTTGTGTTTTATCTTTTCTGTCTTTAGTGTATAATGTTTTTATGTTTTAAGCAATTCTGTAACATGGCAAATTAAGTATTCAATTTAATCAGTTAATAGTGGTTTGAAAACTTTACACTCTGGCAAGCTTCTGGGCCTCAGTATGCTGGCTGCCTGCCATCAGCTATTCTCTGCTGGGAACACCCTACTGGCAAGTAAACTGCATTTCTTAGGGATTTTTTCCCCACTAACCCCAACCATCCTACCTCGCCGATACAACTCTTTTCCCATAACCATACGTGGTGATGAACTTTTGTTATCATCCCAGTGAAAGGGTCAGGAGCTTATAGCTAATCTGATGCGTGAGTTAGGGCCAAAGCTCACCCACAAGAAAATGAACCATTCTGAGGGAATATACATGACTTGTGACCAAAGTTCGGGGTATGAAAAGAGGCCTCAGGAGAGAGAGAGTGCCACAGCTACAAGAGACAGAATTGTTCTGGGCCTCTTGAGTGCCACCTCCCAGCTCCCGCTTAAGCACAAAACAAAACAAAGCCCCTCTTCCTTCCTCAGGCTTTGCTATCTCATTAAATGGTACCACCATCCCAGTCGTTCCAGCCAAACCCTGCCCGTCAACTGTAGTTCCTCTTTGCTCTCACTCCGTATCTAGTCCACCAGCAAGTCCTGCTGCCCCAGTGTCCAAAACATACCTGGATCTGGCCAGCCCCTTGTCAGAGCCATCATTCTTAGAATAAAACCCAAACCCCTTCTGAGGGCCCACAATGCCCTGCACACCTCTCCTCACTCACGTCTTTCCTCAATAAGCTCAGCTAGCTCTGCCCCAGGCCCTTGGCACATGCCGCTCAACAGGTTGAACACTCTTCCCTTGAATATTTCCTCAGATTTCCCCTCACCTGGTTTCACCTTCTGGATCTCCTCCTCAAAGATACTTTATTTTTAATAGAAATTTTCAACAATATACAAAAGTAGCAAAAATGGTATCATGAACTTGACACAGCTTCACCTACTTTCAATAATCAACACTGGCTAGTCTGTTTTTGTTGATGCCTCCATCGTGAATTACTTTGAAGCAAATCCCAACCATCGCATCATTGTGGGATAAATGTTTCAGTTCCCCTAAGGGAAATGGTTTCTCTAAAGGACAGGACAGGCCCTGCATTCCTAAGTAGCTGTCCCTTCCCTTCTGTTCTCTATGCCTTCTGTGGCTTATGATTGTCTCATGACTTGTCACTCTCTGCATTTATTTTGTTCTTTGTTAGTTATTTCATTGTCTGTCTCCCTCCCATCCCTCAAACATAGGGCCCTTGAGGGCAGGAACTCAGCCTGCCTTTTCCATTCCAACCAGGCATTGCACAGGGCCTGGTGCGTAGCAGGGGCTCAGAGGAAGGCAGCAAAGGGAAGCTCACGTCTACCAGAATGTTGTTAGTCTGCTTGTCAGGGACCAGCTGAGGGGAGATGGATGGATGGACATGCTCATTGACATTATTCTCTTGTGGTTTTCTCTTAGCTAATAAACCTTACCCTCCAAAAGGAGACTCAGTACTTTGCCCTGGCCATGAATTTAAGACAGATAGACAGTAAGTACCCCAGGTTGGGGGTCAGATGGGCATTTTTGCCACCATGAGGTGTACAGAGTGTGGGATGCCATGTCGTGGGCAGTACGTGCCTAACTTAGGGAGGACTCAAGGCATCCTGGCCACCTGCCCTGGTGGTGGTCCCCAGAGGCACTCAAGGATTCTCTCAGCCCAGGCTCTGCTGGGAAAGGTAGGATTGGGAGGATGATGTCCCTGGGGATGGTAACTGTGCTCCAGACAGCCATTCAAGAGCCAAGTCAACATGCACTGTAAATAGAAAAGAGTCAGTGTTGGTGATACCAAGCCACCCTCCCTGGAAAGGCATCTGTCTCCATGCAGGGCTCCTTGTGCCTGGACACACTTCAGTGCAGAGGTTGATCTTGTAGGAGTTGGGGTGAGTCCTCCTTACTCATGCCATGTGCCCACTGATGGACCCAGTGCCTGATGATCAAAATCATTGCAATATAGAAAGCTGCTGATTACAGCTGAGCCAACTGCAAGAACTATACCTACCTAGATTGGTGGTTACCATATTCCTTTTCTATGCTTTAGGACCCTTGTCGTGCAATACAGCCTGGAAAAGGGCAAAACATTCAGAGGCAACATGATTTTCGTTGGCACCGACTGTGTGAGGGCCAGGGTGGGGCTGCGGCCTCCCTCCTGTACTGTCCAGGACCACTGTACGGGAGGAGCAGACACCAAGGGAGGCAAAAGAAGGGGAAATGTCCCAGGCAGTCCAAGCAACTACTTTGTGCAGACAGGCAGCTGGGACAACTTCTCACAGCCAGCTTGGGGCCCTAAGCCCTTCATCGGAAAGCTGTCCACACATCGGGCTTGTGAGGTGCCCTGGGAGCGCTTCTACATGAGCACCTGCCGTGTAGCCTCCTGTCCAGGTCCTGCAGAACCTCTGCTGTCTCTCTCTGGGAACCAGTTGTCCTTGAAGGCACAGGAAAGGGAACAGTTAGAGCTCTAAGCAGAGTCCAGAAATGGTGCTGGGGCTCTGCCACCCCGCCTCGCCCCTTGCCACCTCCGCTGACCCAAGAATAGCGGTGGGGAGCTCAGGGCTCCATCCTGCATTCCAGCTGGGCAAGTGGGAGAGGCTGGGAAGCTAGTGTGTTAGAAGCCTGAGTCCAGGACATCTGGGGACAGCGGGGTGCACCAAACCCAGGCCCCAGACACAGGGGATCTCGAAGGTGGGACCCACTGTGGCCCTGTGCAATCAGGGTGTTTCAGCAGCTGCTGACACAGCTGAACCCACACACGCCCATCACTGCCCGTGAGCCCAAGCCCGCTTGGGGAACACCACTGTCATTTTGCAGAGGGCACCAGCCTCCCCTCTGTCTCTGCTGCTTTCTCGTGCTCCTCAGCCATCCGTCTCCACTAACTCTCTGACCTCTGCTGGACCTTGCTCTCCGGCACTTGGTGGGAAGCTGCCAGGGCTGTGGGGAGGGCCTGGGACTCAGCTCAGGGACGGGCACGTGGGAAAGAGGGTGCTGCTCCCAGGTGCCCACTTCTCGGAGCTCCACGTCACCCGGGCACCTGGGGCAGGGCAGCATGACGTGGGCGACAGAGCACGTTAGGCACAGGAAGAGGGCTGCCTGGGAGGAGCGATGCCCGTGCCTGATTGCCACCAGCCTAGTGTCCAGTCCCAGCTGGGAGGGTTCCAGCAGCACGGACAGTCCTCTGACTGTGTGTTCACTTGTGCCAGGACAGGCACTCACCGACCAGCAGACCGCACTCGGCCATTTGTCCCTCAGGAGCCTAACTGACAGGCCGCCCTCAGCAGGCACATTTAGGAAAGAACTCAGGAGGAGCCTGAGTTCATGGGCCCCCACCCTGCTTCCCCCTCCTGGGCACAGACTCTGTCCCCTGTAGCTCCCCTGCCTCAGGGAAAGCCGAGCATTTGGTTTAGGGCAGGACTGCACCGCGTGTGGCTGAGGAGTGCAGTGAGGGCTGGCATGTCACACATGGGGATTCCAGTCTTTGTCAGGGTTCTGGGCCAGAGCCTCAGAACGAAGCCAGTGGTGGGCTCTGTGGCCCAGGGCTCTGCAGCGGCTCTTTGAGTGCCGTCTTGTCCTCCAGGCCTTCAGTGCTCCCTGGAGGTGGGGAAATCTGAGGTGAGTGGGAACACGCTGATGTACGGGTGTTGCGTAAGGTGCTGGGGGGAGGCACCCAGTGAGGGCCATCCAGACCCACCCAGGACTCTGACTTTTGTGCTTTTTGCAGGGCAATACATCAGAGCCCACAGGTGCCCCAAAGGAGGAGACTTCAGTCCCCACAGTTGTCACACAGAAGACAACAGTGCCCACAGTTGTCACACAGGAGGCACCAGCACCCATGGCTGTCACAGAAAAGCCTACCCTTGACTACCTATTCCCATTGTTCATCCCAACTCTGATCATTATCGTGGTGGTGATCTGCTGTCTCTGTTGCTGCAAGAAGGTGAGTGACCCCTGTGAGTGATCCACACGGCCCTATGACACAAACTGTCCCCAGGCCACAAGGTAACCAAGCCCGACTCACCCCCTGATCCTGCCAGTGGGCAGGTTCCCATCAGCTCCCAGTTCATCACATGAGCAAACACAGGCACAGACTGTGTCTACCATTCCTGGTCAGAGACTCAGCTTGCATCTCAGGGACCCCCTGCTTCATGCTTGTTTCCAGAAGTGGCCTATGAGCTACCCTGTCCTCTGGGGAGAAGTCACCCCAGTGCCCAGTGACAAGGGAGGCATCACAGCAGCCAGGCTTCTGAAGGACTCAGGGAGACCAAGCACCAGAAGAGGACTCTGATGCTGAGGGAAGATTATTACAATACACAGGTGAACATTCAGAAAAGGAGGCTTCGCTTTCAGAACTTGGTCCCTGCCCAGGCTCTGATGTATGTTGGGCTGCATTTTGTTGATCTCCATCCCTGTCACCCGCCAGGGCAAGAGGTTTGGCCACAATTATATTTTAGTGACTACAGGCTGGGGAGGTTGGAGGAGAGTGTGTTACTTGGCATTGAGCTGTGAGGCAGGCCCGGCCCAGATGAGCACAAGGAGCCAGGGCCGGTGAACTGTCTGTGGATCCTCAGGGTAGAAGTCTAAAAGAGATCCAGAGGAAGTAGTTATAGCAGGACACTATGTCAGAGGAAGGGGACCGGGCCTGGGTTTGGGTAGGAAAAAGACCCCACTGGCCAGCGCTGTACTGACTGATGGCACTGTTGCCTGAGGAGGCTGGATCTGCCAGGGGCAAATGAATGCAGTCCGGGCCCCTGCAAATGCTTCCACCCTGACAGCCCTCCTGTCCACTGCACAGCTCTGAGACCAGGATTTTCCACCAAAGGCAGATCCCGGCACCAAAGGGACAGGAGAGACTTTGTCAACCTTTGGGGAAAAGGTCATATTTACAAATAAATTGTATTTCCTGGTTTTTACCATGTGGGACACTGCCATAGTGTAGGATGCTACTGATGTGTCCTTAAAATCTCCCAATGCACCATTGCTGAATGGCCATTAAGAGGTGCGGGAGTGACAGATGTTATATGTCTGCACCAGAAGCTCCCAGACAAAACGGCAGAATGTGCTTTCTCTTCCTAGAAGCCAGAGACATGTATACAGACACGTACCCCGGTGATTGTCCCTTCTTGTATGTACCAGGAAGACACTATAAGTCAGATAGAGGTGAGAAGGGCCTTTAGGTGGGGCTGAGGGACAAGGGAGGGCAGCCAGTCCATGGCCCCACATGAACCGTGGCTTGGGTGGAGATGAGCTTTGTGGGCACTACATCGATCCCTGGGCATGGGAAAAACTGCAGAGGCCATCCCGATCCCGGGCCCCAGGAGAGGGCAAAGAGTGTGAGGACTCTTGCCGTCACCAACACCACTTGGAGCCTGGCACCAGGCTTGGAAGGGGCCCAGGGTTTCAGATGTTGGTGGCTGGACACAGCCCGCCAGTCCCAGGCTGTCTGAGGTTGTCAGTGGCTCCAACAATGGCTTCCATTTTCCTGGCCACCAGGCAGAGGAGTAAAACACAAGCTCAATCACAAACAGTCTCCCACAGGTCAGAAAAAGAATCCTTTAAGGAAAATTCTGAGCAAAGTTTGTTCCATGAGTCAGCTCAGCAGAGTGAGGGACTAAGCTAACTACATTGTCCTTGGACGCACTGACATGGGGACAAGGGCCTCAAGGAGGAGGAGGCTGTGAGGAAACATCCTCACAGGAAGTGCTAGGGCCGCACCCTGGGTGGGAGCTGCAGGCCCTGCAGGGGGGCATGAAGACAGGGTGGGGAGGCCCCAGGCAGCCCTGGCTGAGGAAGGAAGAACCCCATATTCTTCCTTTATGGGCTGTGCCCTCCTCCTGGTCCTGCATCTCTGGTGATGCACCTGTTGCAACCATTCTATACCAGGGCCCGGGCATGTTAGTCCTAGTCCAGCTGTCTCCCTGTTGACCCTGCAAGGAGCCCCAGATGGCAACAGGACAGCCTGCAGTCAGCCTGGGGATTCAAAGAAGCCAAACCACCTCCAGACAGGGCAGAGGTCATGGGGCTTGCTCCTGCTCACAAGGCACAGCCCCACCTGCCCCCTCAGTAGGGCCCAGAGAGGCCTGAACTGCAGGTCCTGAAGTTCGGAGGCCACCTGCCCCTGGGTCCAGGGCCTCTTGCCGCTGTCCTCCCTTCCTGTCTCCCCAGCAGCCCCGGGATCAGCCCTCGTCCCCATCTGCTCCTGGTGTGCCCCAGTGCAGGCCCTTGTCCTCTTCTCCCAGCTCCTGCCCAGATCCCTGATGCCCACATCACGTTCCCCTGCAAGACCTCTCCTTGCGGCCCTGCATGTCCCCCACCTTAGACCCTTCCTCTCAAAGTAGCCCCTGCCTTCTCCTCCTACACCAGAAATACAGACTCATTTTGGGTTCCAAAACAATCTGTGACCTACAGTGACACTGCCTTCCCTGAAACACACAAGGCCACCAGGCCCCTTCCCCAGGCGGAGACTACAGGGCGGCCTCAGTGTGTTCCTGGGGACAGAGCCCTCTGGAGCCATCTCAGGCAGAGGGGCCTCTACCCCTCTGGAGGTGACGGCCAGGCCCTGGAGCTTCCTCACAGCCACATCTGCTTTTCAGGGCAAACTGGACACCTTGTGTGACTTTGTGCAAAGCTGCAACCAGATCCCATTGATGTGGTGTCAGCCCAGGAACGCGGTAAGCAGGGGCCCAGGGATGTTCCCTGGGCAGGCGCCCTTTTCTCTTTGCCCTTGACAGCTGAGCTTAGGGACTATGGGTCAGAGAGCCCTGTCCAGGCATCTTCCGAGGGGATGCCCCAGAGGAGGAGACGCGGTGCTCATGAGCCTCCCGTGTGGATTCTGGGTGGGGCACCTGCAATTCCTTGCTGGTCCCCATCAGAAGGACAAGAATCTTTCTTGGGGAGAGTGTTACCCAGTGCCTCCAAACTTAAGTGAAAGAGGCTGGAGAAGGAGGCAGGCCAGCAAGTTCTCCTGACCCCCAGCCATCATCCCTCCCCACCGAGCTCCCCAACCTGTGTCTGCTGGATCCACACCCTCATCCTCTGAGACTCTCCTGGGCGGCTCTCTCATGTGCCAGGAATGCTGGAGGGCATGGTGACACCCCCATGTTGTTGGCCAACATTGCGTGCTTTTGCCAGCTAGTAGAGTCCCTCCACGTGCCACTGCCTGTGACAACGGGGAGAAGCCTGCATGTTACAGGTGTCCCCTTGGAATTTAATAGTTGTGATGGCTAATTGTTACAGAGTTCCTCCTATGCCAGCTGCCAGTCTAAGAACTTTCCATAATTTCACATTCAATCCTGCCAGTAACTGTACGTGCAGGTACTAATATGCCACTTTTTCCAAGGGGGAACTAAGGCACAGAGAAATCAAGCAACTTGCCCCAGGTCACAGAACCTGGGAGTGGCAGAGCTGGAGTTGAACCCCAGGGCCTGCCTCCACCCTTCTCACTGCCCTGCCCCCCATCAGGTCAGCACTCATGAAACCATAATGGTTTCCCCAAAACCAATGCAGGGCTCAGAATTAGGGCCCATGAAGAGCATGCTCCTGGCTTGCCTGGGAATCATGTGCCTAAGTTTCCCCATGATCAGAACCTCAGACTGGGCCAGGTGTCTGGAGGACGTGGTGTCCCCAGTATCTATAGTGAGGGCTGCATTAGTCATTTGCTTGGTTCAGGCAAGCATGACTCTCCCTGGTGGCCAGGTGAGCATTAGGATTCCTGGGCACGCCTGGGGGTGGGGACCCTGCTGAGGAGACACATGGATGTGTGCTGACAGCCAGCAGGGCCATGTCTGCTGTCAGAGGTTTCAAGGCTCCTCAGGAGACCACTGGGCTCCTGGCTCTGGGTCTGAACAGAGCTCCCGGTCCCAGCCATTTTTGCACAGACGCCCATTCTGCATCTGGATCTCCTGGAGCCTCTTCCAGGGCCACAGCCCCATTATGGTCGCTAGCACCACACCGGCCTTGTGCCCTGAACCCACCCAGCCACGTCCACTCCTGGCAGAGGGACAGAGCAAGACATGGAGGGAGGCCCAAGACCAGAGGGTGGACAAGGGAGAGATACCAGAAAGGGCCATCCTACCCCATCGAGGGGAGGGCAGGGGCACTGGGCACCCTCTGATATGGTCCCTTTCCCAAGACCCTATTGGGAATGTCATGGGTTGTGGGGCACTTGCAGCTGCCCAGCGCTCTGCCAGGCCCCTACCATGCCAGTTCTGGAGTCAGCCCAGTACTCTTTCAAGCTGGGAGTGACAGTGACCCTGTTTGTTTGCTGATGGCAAAACAGTCCTGAGAGGCCAGCAAAGTCACAGAGGCCACCCAGAGAGCAAATGGCAACACCCAGGGCCATCTAAAGTAACCCCCTTCATCCTGAGCAGAGCTGGGAGCCCATAAGTAGGCCCTTTGGGTGTGGGCTCCCTTCCCACTCCTGGGTCCCTCCCATGTGACTTTGTCCCTCTGACCGTCCTCCTGGAGACCCGAGTGTGGCTGTTTTCTTCAAGACCGTTTCTCCCTACGCACATACACAGAATGACCCAAGAAGACTCAGTCTAGTTTCTTAATCTTGAGTCAAACCCTGGCTTCCATCCAAGGTCCTGATTCTCTTCCTTTGTTGCTTTATCCCAGGGAAGCCCTTTAGCTCACCGACTGGTCCGCCAGGAAATCGGGCCAACAGTGGCCAACTTTACCCTCCCCCACTGCACGTGATGCACGGTCAAAGAGCTGTGTCCCAGTGCACATACCCTGCGTGTCCCCCACACAACGCCCTGTGCACAGCGTCTCCTTTCCTCCTCACAGCCACCCGGCAGGGACCATACCTGCCCGTGACAGAGCTTCCTGAGGCCAGACACTGTTCTAAGTGTTTAATACAACTAACTCTTTCATCCCCCCACAATTCCATGGGGAGAAAGCCGAGGCCCCGCACAGTTAAGTCTCCTGCCCAGAAGCCCTAGGGCCAGCATCAGGAGCTGACGCCTCACTGCCAGCCTGGCTCCTTCTCTTCTAGCTAGGTGGTCACTCTCTGCATGTCACAGCTGTGGAAACTGAGTGCCTGAATTTTCATGATGGACTCAATGTGACGGGGCTGTGGAGAGGTGCGGCAGGGCAGGTGATGACCCCCGGAAGGTTCACGTACAAGTCTAGGCTCCAACACCCATATCATGCTGCCAGGGTCATAGGGGAATATCTGGGCTCTGTCCACAGAGTCTACAGAGTCCATCTGTCCACAGCACAGTGTGTTATATATGCAAACAATTGTGAATGTCACTGTTATTTTGATAGTATGCTGATAACAGACCTCCTTCTAAATATGAGCTCATGTATGTTTGCTGGGAAAGTGTTCTTCCATGGAACAATTAGAACCTGGGTACAGATCGGCCTCATGATGTATTCATGCCAAGGAGCTCCTGAGTCCTCTGTCCTTGCCCATGGCACGGAGGGAGCTCCATCAGGGAGGGGGGTGTGACAAAGCTGGGACATAGTTTCCCCTCTCCAGGAAGACTGAACTTGATAGCTGTCTGTCAAGCCAGTGAACTTTGAGAAGATCTCAGATCATAACCTTGGGATTGTGATGCAGCTGGCTCTCCTGTGCTCTGCAACCGTCTCCTCCCCCTGACCCGAAACTCAAACACACACACACACACACACACACACAGAGGCAACCCAAGCATGTGCACGGACATGCTGACACATGCACACATTCCCCATGAAGTAGCAGGAAACGAGGTAATGGAGCCCATGCCCCAAAGCATGAAGATTTGGGCTAGCAGTGACCCATTTGCCAGTGGATCCAAGATTAGTCCCTTCACTGTGCAGCACTGAACTGATGTAAACAGTAATTGGTCACTGCCTTAGGTCATCAAATGGTAGGAAGGCAAAGAGGAAGGAGACTCCCCTCCACCCCCAGACCCCTCCACTCAGCCCATGACACTTGCAACACAGTCTCAGGGTCTCTCTGGCCCTCCGCGTTCCCCCTGCCACGTGGGGCCCCTCTTTTCTCCCAGCAGTCCATGGGAAGATGCAGCCTGCAGCTCCCGGAGATGGACTCAGGCGTGGGAGACAGGACGGGCCTCAGCACAGGTGCCCCACAGTCATCCCTTGATGAAATCAGAGCGATCCCACAGCAGTTGCTAGGTCTAGTTAATCTGTTTATGCTCGGGAGTAAATAAGCAGAAATAAAGGAGCCTGAAATAAAGATAAAGTTTCCAACCTGTTCTCAGCAGCAGCACACCCATGCACACGTGTAACGCAAGTGTACTGACCTATAATGAAACCACAAACCTTCACTCACTGCTATAACAGAAGACTTAAATATGTGAAAACCTAGACCACATCGTCAGCTTTTCCCAGAGGAGCTCATGGTCTTAGCTCTCCTTTAGTGTAATTGTAATGAACATGCTTAGGGAATATGATCAAACTCATTTAAAATTCTCCTCTAAAAATAGACATTTAAGAATTTTTGGAAAAGTAGACAATGCAATATTTACCTTATCATATACTAAAACATTAAGCTCCAGCAATTTAAAGAATAAATATAATGATCCTATAGAATAATGGCCTCAATTCAACTAAACACTTATACACTGGAAGCGATTGTATAAATAAGGAATGGCCCCAGTTGGTGAGAGTATGTGTGTTTGCACATCTGTGTGAGCATGTAAACTTGAGAGTACTCACATATGTTTAATTATTAACATGATATTTTTTTCGCTTTATCTTTTTTTGTTATGTTTTTTTCATTTATATACAAGTTATATAACATATAGTGTAATAATGGTTTCAGGAGTAAAGTTTAGTGATTCATCACTTACATATAACACCCACTGCTCATCCCAAAATGTGTCCTTCTTACTGCCTCTTGCCCATTTAGCCCAACCCCCCACCCAGAACCCCTCCAACAACCCTCAGTTTGGTCTCTGTATTTAAGAGTCTCTTATGGTTTGTCTCCCTGTTTTTATATTATTTTTGCTTCCCTTCCCTTGTGTTCATCTGTTTTGCATCTTACATTCCACATATGAGTGAAGTCATATTTTTGTCTTTCTCTGATGAATCTCCCTTAGCATAATACACTCTAGTTCCATCCACATTTTTGTAAATGATAAGGTTTCATTCTTTTTGATTGCCAAGTAATAGTCCAGTGTGTGTGTGTGTGTATACATATATATACATACTACATCTTTATCCATTCATCAGTCGAACGACATGTGGGATCTTACCATAATTTGGCTATTGTTGATGGTGCTGCTGTAAACATTGGGGTACGTGTACCCACTTTGAATCAGCAATTTTGTATTCTTTGGATAAATACCTAGTAGTGCAATTGCTGGGTCATAGGGTAGTTCTATTTTTAATTTTTTGAGGAACCTCCATACTGTTTTCCAGAGTGGCTACACCCATTTGCATTCCCACCAGCAGTGCAAAAGGGTTCCTCTTTCTCCACACCCTTGCCAACATCTGTTCATCTGTTGTTTCCTAAATTGTTAATTCTAGCCATTCTGTGATGTGTGAAGTGGTATCTCATTGTGGTTTTGATTGTATTTCCCTGATGATGAGTGATATTGAGCATTTTTTCATGTGTCAGTTAGCCATATGGATGTCTTCTTTGGAAAATTGGCTATTCATGTCTTTTGCCCATTTCTTACTGGATTATTTGTTTTTTGGGTGTTGAGTTTGATAAGGTCTTTATAGATTTTGGATACTAACCCTTTATCTGATATGTCATTTGAAAATGTCTTCTCCAATTCTGTCAGTTGCCTTTTAGTTTTGCTGATTATTTCCTATTCTGTGCAGAAGCTTTTTACCTTGATGAGGTCCCAATAGTTCATTTTTGCTTCTGTTTCCCTTACCTCTAGAGACATGTCCGGTAAAAAGTTGCTGTGGCCAAGGTCAAAGAAGTTGTTGCCTTTTTCTCCTGTAGGAATTTGATGGCTTCCTGTCTTACATTTAGGTCTTTCATCCATTTTGAGTTTATTTTTGTGTATGGTGTAAGAAAGTGGTCCAGATTCATTCTTCTGAATGTCGCTGTCCAGTTTTTCCAGCACCATTTGCTGAAGAAAATCTTTTCTCCATTGGCTATTATTTCCTGTTTTTTTCAAAGATTAGTTGGCCATATGTTTGTGGGTCCATTTCTGGGCTCTCTATTCTGTTCCATTGATCTGAGTCTCTGTTCTTCTGCCAGTACCATACTGTCTTGATGACGATAGCTTTGTAATACAGCTTAAAATGAGGGATTGTGATGCCGCCAGCTTTGGTTTTCTTTTTCAAGATTGCTTTGCTATTTGGAGTCTTTTCTGTAACATGATTTTTTTTAATTTGGCAAGCTCTTGGGGAAAAATACAAATTAAAGCACATTTAACAACATACCAACATAAATTCCAAGTACCTTTGAAAGTTAAATATTTTAAAAGCTTTAACTCATAGTAATAGAATAAAATGCAAACAAATATTTATTTAAGCTTAGGTGTCTAGGTAAGCATTAAACCAGAGGAAGGAAATCACAAAAATTCGTATTCACAGATTGAACTGTATCCATTAATTCAACAAAGATTTATTGCATGTCAGGTGCTGGGAGACAGAGGTTAGCCAGAAAAATGCTATCTCCCATCAGAAAGAGGGGGTAGGAGTCATGTCATGCATTTCTTTTGAAGACTATCAGGTGGTGAAAAACACTGTCTAGAGACTTGAAAGTCATGAGTACGCCTAGTGCCTGGTTGCCAGAGCAGAATCTCAGTGACAGTACATTTAAGCTGAGAGCCAATTGATAAGAAGTCCATAGAGTGAAAATCAGAAATCCTTCCAAGAAGAGAAAAGAGCCAAGCAATTCATCAGGGCTTTTGGTCTTGGAACATGGAAAGGCTGAAAAGTCAGTCTTGAAAGGTGGTTAGGAATCCCCTAGGAAGGCCAGATAAAAAAGGCACTCCACAGAGACAGAACAACCTGAGCAAAAACTGATAAATGGGAACTTAGTGGTTCTGAGAAAGACTTTTACCAGATTGCTTGCATCCTAAGCTCCAGAGCACAGCCTTTTGACACACCTACCTAATCTTTAATAGTCCAGGCTCTCGATTTGCCTTCATGCTTATAAGATTGCTTCTGGAGCTCCAGCTATCACATCCACATTCCAGGGAGAAAGATGGAGGAAAGGCACAGGGGCTTTCTACAAATCACTGCCCAACAACCCCATCTTCCTTCCATTGGCCAGAGTTGATTTACATGGCCATCTTGATCAGCAAAGGAGACTTGGAAATGTCATTTTACAGCTGAGTGCATTGCCTCCCCCAACAAAATCAGGTCTTTGTTACCAAGGAATACAGGAAGAATGGACATGGCCATTCCCCACTCACCACATTAAATATTTTAGCCCCATATTAAGGATGGGAAAATAGTTACCAAGATACCGAGTGACTTGTCTGTGGTCAGAGACACAATAGGAACCAGCTCCTTCCCCTTCACATAGAGTGTGCAACATTTAGTGCTTTTCCAAATCAACTTTTCACAGAAAGGCATAATAACCCAGAGAAACTTGGAGAGAAAACTGTGTGTCTTGCAGCTGTTGTGTGAGGTACAGATGGCCTTTGTTGATGTGTGCCCATGGGCTGGGGATGGGCCTGAAGCTGTCCAGAGCAGAGAGGGATGGGGACCTCTGAAGACAGGCATCCAGTGCATCAGGAACCACTTTTTTCCTGTCTTTCTTCACACCTGCCAGCCCCCTCCCCCACCAGCTTTCTTTGAAGTAAAGTCTTTTCTGTGCAGCCTGTTCTGGGTGGAACACAGCACCCTTGCTACCAGATTAGCATCAGCACACTGGGAAAGGGGAGAACAGATATTTGGGGAAAAATAAATCCTGTGGCAGTGCAGTCATTCTTGTATATGGCCCATGAGCACTTACAGCGTCCACACTGAATAGAGGCCTGAATAAACCCATGTTAAAAATGACAAGGAGCTGTAGCATCCGGCATTCCCAAGGCCCCTGTATCCTTCTCCATTCCCAGGAGACTCCAGATCAGGAACATAGCATGGACATGAAGCCTCTCCATTCTGTTCTCTTTGGCTTCTCTTCAGTTCCACTGTGAGTCTGGCTGTGACATTATTGGCTTGACAACTGCTCAGACACAGCATCTCACTCAGCCACAAGTTTGTGCCAGAGGACAGGCATTCTCTCATCCAGGAAAAGCCTTTTCTCCTTGTGCTGGAGCCTGTGAGTCTTCATGTGCAGGCTGCCCTAACAGCTGGTTGTGGCCACTGGAAGTCAAGGCAAAAGACCATAGGGAAGAGTGAGACAGGCCACAAATGGGGACATGTAAGGACCGTGACAGCAGACATCAGAATTGGGGGGCAGGGGTGCTACGGAAGCCAGGACAAGGGGCCCAGCCCAGGTGGGGCACAGAAGCACCTGTATGTCATAGCAACAGCTCTCTCCCTATCCTTAGGTCACTCCGTATGTACAGTATTGTCATTAACTGGCCTGTCACCACACGTGTCATTAACACAGCTCTTTCATGTCTGCTGCCTTAATCTCATCCCTGCTGTATCCCTGGCAGCATGATCTGTATTTTCCAGAGAAAAACACTGAGGGTCAAAGCCTACCCAGGCCCCCTCAGGCAAAAGACAGCTGGGCCAGGACAGGTACCCCCTCTCCTGCTTCCTGAGTCTGCCCGCCTGCTCTGTGGATGAAACCCTACTCGTGGCCTGAGCCACTCATAATACATGCAAAACACAAGTGGGAGCTGGCAGGGGAATGGTGTGCACAACTCCAAAGATTCAGCATGAATCCTAAACGGAGTGTGCTCTCCAGGCTGAGTCTGCTCTTTCCTCCAGCACTTTGCATGACTGCTCGCATTGTGAGTCCTCAGTTGAGCAAGTGCACTACTTTCCTGTGCTGCTCTAACAAAGTGTCACCAACTTAGTAGCAGAAAGCAATAGGTTTTCAGTTCCAGAGTTCTCACAGTCCTGGAGCCTGGCAGCGTGAAGTGGGTTTTCCTGAGCAGAAATCCAGTTCTCGCCAGAACTGCTCTCGTTTTGGAGGGCCTGGGAATAATCCCCTTCCTGCCTTTTCTACTTTTGGAGCTACATTCCCAGGGTTCCCTGGCTCCTGGCCCTTTTCTCCATTTATATGTCAGCAGAGCAGCACCTTAAATCTCCCTTCCTCTCACCCCTCCCAACACCTTCTCCTCTTCGGTGGTTAAATCACCTTCTCACAGGAACCCTGTGGTCGCCTGCAGGCCACCCAGATAACCCGGGATAACCTCCTCATCTCAAGATCCTTAACTTAATCACACAAAGGCCCTTTTCCAGTGTAACCCAAAACAGCTACAGGTTCCAAGGACCAGGACCTGGGTATCTTTCAGGGCCATTGTTCAAGTGACCACAGCAAGCCAATGAACTAGAAGCTCCTTTGAGAGCAGGGACTGTCCAATTTGGCACTTTTCACCTTGTGCAGCACAGAATGAGCAGTGGGTCATAAGGACCTGAAGGTGCAAGTGTACACGTTGTGGAGGGGGGGTGTGCAAAGACCACACTAAGGAAGGGCCATGCCCAGAGACTTTGCCCAGTCAGTGTTCCTAAAGGTCTGGCTACCTTGGTGTGCTGGTAGGTTTGTGTGAGTTAAAAGCAGACCCTGTGGCCCTAGAGGAACTACTTGCTAGAAGGGAGCTGGAGGTCTGGGAAAGGCCAACATGGTCTCCCTCCTCTCAGGTGTGCTGCCTATGGAAGATGCAGGCCCTTTCTTATCCACTGTCTAGAGTGGCCAGAGATACTGCCAGATGGCCAGTGTGCCCAGGCCACCCTCTCTGTCTTATCTGAGCCTTTCACCCAGGAGTCCTCAGCTGAGGACAAGGGACAAGGAGGGGATGACAGTACACTAGGGGCAAAGTTCACTGTCCCGAAGCATCTATGTTGTTCTCTTCCCAAACCAAGGGGTTCATGTTTGCTGCTGCCTCCACAGCCCATCTCCAATCCGAGGATGCCCCTAGCTGCCCTTGCCCTGGGAGCCCAGAGCCTGGCCTGAGAGTTGTAGTCAGGACTTAACCCTTCAGCACACATTCGCTGAGGGAGGGGAGTCTGGGCAAGGCTCATGCTGCTGCGGCAGTCAGGCTTTGTTCTTGTTCCTGAGTCTCCCAGTCCAGGGAGGAGCAGACAAGTTCAATACCAGAACAGAAGGAGTCCAGGGTCAGAACACTGGGGCTGCCTGGAGGAGGCAGGGCAGACTCCAACTGAGCCTTGAAATAACAGCCCAGCCTGGAGGCCAGCACCCAGGAAGAGGAAGAGCATCATGAAGGTCCTACCATGTGGGTCCTGATGGGTCATGAGCCTGAACCTCTTGAGCCAAGGGCACCACAGCTTTCTGGTTCTAGCTCCAATGTATTCTCAGTGACCTTCTCTCTTCTCTTCCCTGCAGGGTCGATGCCTCAACTTTACCTTAGTGAATCTCCTCTGCAGGCAGTTGCCCTGTGGCTCAAACATCTGCCTTACAGCCAGCCAGGAATGCTTCTCTCTCCATAACTGCTGCTCATGGTGCCAACACCCCTCTCCCATATGCTCCCGGCCACCCTCCAGGATGCTGCCACTGCTGCCTCCCCCTGCCCACGCGCTCTCCAGAACTACTTTGCCACTCCTAGCCCCATAGCCCAGCCTCTAAAACCCCCAAGACCCAAGAATGTTAGGAGCTCTTTGTGTACCAAATTGGACAGAGAAATTGAGTCTTGGTTTACGGTCTAAAGGAGTTAAAATTGTTGCTTATCAGCAAGAGAGTTTGTTACTTTTTGAGCATTGTGCCACTGTAGGAAATGTATCTATACTCTTTCTGCCAGGATAAAGCACCTTGGTATGTATGGATGCAGACATGGATGTGCCTCACTCCCCACAGCTTGGTCCTCATCTGTCATGAAGGGCATGGATGCATGGGGTCTGAGTCAAATTTTGTTCTTTGTAAAAAGCCCAGAAGATCTTTGAAATGTGAATGCAACCTGTTTCTCCACTCACTGGCTGTTACTTATCTCTGCTTTAATTTCCTCATTGAAAAGATGGAAATAATGGTGTCTCCTTTACAGAAGTCACCATTTATTGACTACATAAGTGTCTACATGCTGAAGGCTTAATTCTCTTTATTGCATGTAATTTTCCTAACAACCACACATAGGAAGCCACATATGCATCATCTCCAACCCACCAAATGCCATGTACCAAACACAGCTTCCCAGATTCTTGAGACCATTGTGTGTCTAGATTCTTCCAATTGCAGTGTTAGATATCCATACTTCCAGCTCCATCTATGGTATCACCCAAGTCTTACTAATGGGAACAAGAGGAGGAGGAAGAAATCGTATGATGAATATATAATAATAGTAATAAGAAGGGGGAGATGAAAATGAGATGATGTAATAATAATAATAATAATAATAACAACAACAACTATTATACAAGGAGGAGGAGGAAAAAAGATGAAAATAGAAGATGAAAAAGAAAATAGAGGAGGAAAAAGAGATGAAAATAGAAGAACAAGGAGGAGGAGAAGATGAAAAGGAGGAGAGTACTGAACTGGCTGGAGACCTTTGGTATGACCAAGCTCCCGGAGGGTCACCTCTGTCTCATGCATCAGCACTGCTGAGGTAAGGTCACTCAGGCAAGTGCAAACAATGTCCTACAAAACTCTGCCTGGGGCTCCCTCTTACTGGTCCACTCTTGGGGCACCCGGGTAGCTCAGTGGGTTGAGCATCCGACTTCAGGTCAGGTCATGATCTCACAGCTCGTGAGTTCGAGCCCCTTGTTGGGCTTTGTGGTGACAGCTCAGAGCCTGGAGTGTGCTTCTGATTCTGTGTCTCCCTCTCTCTCTGCCCCTAACCCACTCTCATTCTGTCTCGGTCTCTCTCAAAAATAAATAAACATTAAAAAAAATTTAACTGGTCCACTGTCTATATCATTACCAGATTGAAACCTCTCACAGCCGAAAATGACATGTGCCTGGCGTGGCCTGTCCCCAGTGAGCCTGCGCTAGCTCCTGATGCTCGTCTCTTCTTGTTGAAGGACTCACAGGCCCTTTCCCAGGGTCAGCATCAGACTCTGGGTCTCATCCAGCTCCAGGCTCCATGCACCTCCCCTGTGATCCAGCTCTCAGATGACCTGAGCAGATGTATGATGTCACCTCTGGGGTCACATCATGCCCTGGCCAGTGAGTTCCGGGTCAGGAGATCACAGGCACAGCAGCTTGGTGCTGCCTTGCTCCTTCTTCCTACGTGGACCTACCCATGCCCTTTGTCACTAGAGACGGTTCTCAGCCAGACATTCCAGTGGATGTATGCAGCCCTTGTTCTCCTTGTTCCTATGCAATCTTAAGGGGCCCTTTGCTCTCCCTCCACTGTCCTCAATAGCCTCAGTTCATTCTGGGCTGTCACCCCCTGATACTATTTACTCATCTTCGTGTCTCTGTTATGTGTCCTGAAAAAGGCTTTTCTTGTCTTTGGTTCTTTTCAGTCTGAGCTCGGCAAGACAACCCCCTGAGCCACACAGACATATTTCAGTACTACATCATGTTTTACAATGAAAGAAACTACAAAATAATCCCAGACTGTCCAACCTTTCATGAGCCCTAGGGCATGGGATCATGAAGTAATGATTTTTGAAACTCTGAAACTGAACTCCCCATGTTGACAGGACCTTTGACCACTTTCACCCTTCCCTATCAAAGGGGATACTTCTCCCTCAGGTCCCACCCTTCTTGGGCTGCCAACCAGGGTTCTACTAACCAACCTAGGAAGTGCTTCCTTGTGAAGAATGAACCATCACACACCCCATGATATGAAAAGCACGTGTTTTTTTGTTGTTGTTGTTGTCGTTGTTTATTACCCATTCCAAGGCTCTAGAGCTGTCCTGCCTCTCTGCCTTTTCCAAGCCTCCTCAGTTGTGAAATGGCAGCACTGTGCCAGATACTGATGAGGTCTGTGACCTTACAGAATTCAAAGACTTCAGGGAACTTAACTCCCCATGGAGGGTTCTACTAGCAAAGATAGAAATCCTAGAGATTAAACAGAATGGCTTCTGAGTATGCAACCTTTGTGCCAGGCTTGAAAAACCTAGAATTGTCCCCTACAGTGAATGAAAAGAAAATGGAAGTAGAGTCTCACATAACTGAAATTATTGGTGCAATTGCACCAGTTGGGTTATTGTTTGAGCTGAGCCAGGGATGCAGAGCAGATGAGAATTAAGGAAGAGAAAATTCTGGAGGAACTTAAAGGGAAACCAGCCCTGAGTCCCCGCTCCTTCTATAATCATTCAATAAATGTTCTTGGTGGCCCTGGAGCCAGGTCTACTCCTACCCAGGCATGGGAGCTGAGTCATAGACCAGGACAGTGCTGAGTGTAGCTCCTAGACTCACTTGGCCAGAAAGCCTGTCCAAAACACCTGGCAGCTGCACAGCCCAACAACACTTGAGCAGAGAGTAAAGCAGGCAGAGCTGGTCATCTGCAGAGCAAAGCCAGAGGCACCATTCAACCAGAAAACTTGGGGAGCAAGTTGGCTTGTTGTAATACCACAAAGATCTCTTCTGGCCTTGGAGCTATATCCTTTCCATGCTCTTCTTAGGAACTAATCCATAGTCCCTCCCCACGTCCCACCCAACACACTCTGCTGAGCATAGCTCCCAGTCCCTCTGACCGGAAAGCCTGACCAGGAACACCTGGAAGACGGTTTGGAGCTGGCCCTCCTATTCTGTCCAGGCAGGGGAGTTAATTCATAGCCCCACCCACTGCTGAGCATAGCTCCTTGCCCACCTAACCAGAAAGCCTAGCTAGAACACCAGAAAACGTCCTAGCCCAGCAACACTTGAGCAAATATTCTGGCATGCAAAGCCGATCATCTGCAGAGCAAAGCTACAGACATGATTTGCCAGGGAATTTAGGATTGAGTTGGATTGAGTTGGATTGAGTTGGATTGAGCACATATAAAGAGCACAAATAAAAAAGCACAAATAAAGCCTTATGGGTCTTGGGGCTGGTTCCACTGCTCTACCCAGACAAGGAAACTCATCCACAGCCCCACAAATTGCTGAATATAACTTTCAGCCTTCCCTAGCAGGGAACCTAACCAGAGCACACAGGAGACTTCGTATGCCATCTACCAGCCCTCATTATAGTGGCACTTGAACAGAGAACACAGCCCATGGCTTTCCCCATCTGTGTAGCAAAACCAGTGACCCTGTCTGGCCAGGGAATTTAGTGCATAGTCTTTCTCAATTCAGGTCCCCAAACAGTGAGCCATGCTGGCCCTGAGGCCCATTCTGCTGCCATACCAGGGCAGGGAAACTAATTTAGAGCCCCACCTACTACTGCATATAGTATCAGTTCTAACCAGAGTAAGCCTGACCAGAGAACCCAGGCAATTGCAGACCCATCCCACAGTCTCACTTGGGGAAATAACTAAGCCAACAGTCCTATCCAACTGTTCTCAGCCACTAGCACTGACACCCTGAACTCAGAGCTCAGTCAGTGGCCTTGCCCTAAAATGGACTGATGGCAAGCTTTACCTGTCCAAGGATATGACCAGCAGATACATCCAGAAACCCAAACTGAGCTGGCTGGTGAAGAACTGTCTCTGCCAAAGTGAACCGGTAAAGTCTGGAAGAGGAGATCACTTACTCCAGCATGAAGATACCAACATAAAAAAATCAAGAATCACAAAAAATCAAAGTTACCAAAGGTAACTAACAAAACTTCAATAACTGATACTAAAGAAATTGGGAGCTATGAATGTCAGACAAAGAATTCAGAATAATCTTGTTAAAGAAGTGAACTACAAGAACACACAGACAACTAAATAAACTTAAGGCAACAATACATGAACAAGGTAAGAAATTCAATAAGAAATAGCAACCATCAAAAGAGATAAAATAAAAACCCTAGAGCTGAAAAATATGATGACTGAAATGAAGAATTCAATAGGGACCTTTGAAAGAAAACTCAGCCACGCAGAAGAAAGAATCTATGACCTAGAAGACAAGATATTTGAAATTATCCAGCCAGTGGAGCAAAAATTACAAAGAATGGAAAAGAGTAAAGAAAGCCTATGGGACTTATGGGACACAGTTAAAAGAAACAATATCCATACAATGGTAATTCCAACATGAGAAGAGAAACAGAAAGAGAGAGAACATATATTTAAAGGAATAATGGCTGAAAGATTCCCAAATCTTGGAAAAATTGACATCAAGATCCATAAAATCCAAAAGACTTCTAAACAGGTTAAATCTCAGCAGGGCTACACTGAGATACATTATAATTAAATTGTAGAAGTCAAAGACAATGAAAATTTTGAAAGCAGCTACAGAGGGGAAAGAAGTTACATATAAAAGAAACTTAATAAGACTTTTGGGAGATTTTTCAACAGAAACATTTCAAGCCAGAAGAGAAAGGAGTGACATATTCAAAATATTGTAAGGAAAAAAAAACCTGTCAACCAAGAATTTTGTATCTGACAAAGCTGTCCTTCAGAAATAAAAGAGAAATACTTTCCCAAACAAATAAAAACTGAGAGAGTTCATCATTAACAGACTTGACTTACAAGAAATACAAAAGAGAGTTCTTTGAGAAGTAAAAAGACGTTAATTAATATTATAAAAACATAAGAAAGTAGTGTAAAACTCACTTGTAATGGTAAATATATAATCAAAGTTAGATTCTGTAATATAGTAATGACGGTGCACAATTCACTTCCTACTTTAAAAGTTAAAAAGTAAACATAGTAAAAGTAACCATAACTACAATAGTCTGTTATTGGATACACAACATTATAAATTACAAATATAAATTTAAATTTAAATTTAAATTTAAATTTAAATATATATGTAACATGAACCTAAAATGTGAGGAAAAAGAGAAGCAAAAGTGTGAAGTTTAGGAATGTTGTCAATGTTAATTTGCTACCAGTTTAAAATAGGATGCTACAATTTTAATAAGCTTCATGGTAACCACAAGGGAAAAACCTATAATAATTACACAAAATAACGTGATAAAGAAGTCAAAGTATACTGATATCAAAATACATCAAAACATTTTTTAAAATGTTTTAATGTTTATTTTTGAGAGAGAAAGAGATAGAGCATGAGCAAGGATGGGGCAGAGAAAGAGAGAAACACACACAGAATCCAAAGCAGGCTCCAGGCTCTGAGGTGTCAACGAAGAGCCTGACATGGAGCTTGAAATCATGAACAGCGAGATCATGACCTGAGCCAAAGTCCGATGCTTAACCGATTAAGCCACCCAGGCAACCCTCAAAGCATTTTTTAAAAGACAGCAGGATAAGAAGCAAGGGAAAGTGTATCTACAAAACAGAAAACAATTGACACAATGACATTAGTAAGTCCTTACTTATCAATAATTACTTTAAACATAAATTGATTGAATTTTCCAATCAAAACACATAGAATCACTGAACTGATTTAAAAAAATACCCAAGATCCAATGATATGCTACTGACAAGAGACTCACTTTAGCCTTTAAGACACACCTATAGATAGAGGAAGGGGATGGTAAAAGATATTTCAAGCAAATTGTAACAAACAAACAAAAAAACCAGAGGTAGCTATACTTATATTAGATTAAACAATCTTCAACCTAAAAATGGTAAAAAGGGATGGGGAAGGTCATTATATAATGATAAAGGGGTCATAAATCAAGAAAATATAATAATTGTAAATATTTAGGCACCCAACTTTGAAACACCTAAATATATAAAGCAAAAATTAACAGAACTAAAAGGAAAAATAAATATCAATGCAATAATATTTTGGAACTTTAATACCCCACTCTCAACACTGGCTAGATCCTCCAGACAGAGAATCAATATGGAGACAGTGAATGTGAACAAGACTATAGACCAAATAGACCTAACAGATATATACAGAGCATTCTATCTGAAAACAACAGAATACAATTCTTCTCAAGAGCCCTTGGAACATTTTCTAGGATAGACCATATTTTAGGCCACAAAGTAAATCTTAGCAAATTCAAGAAGACTGTAGTCATACCAAGTGTCTTCTCTCACCACAATGGTGAGAAACTAAAAAAGAATGGCAGGAGGAAAACTAGAAAACTCACAAATACATAGAAACTAACTACTGTCCTGAATAATCCAATAGATGAAGGAAGACATTAAAAGGAGAATTTAATGGGTACCTGGGTGGCTCAGTTAGTTAAGTGTCTGACTCTTGGTTTCAGCTCAGGTTAAGTATAGAAGGAATCGTCCGTGAATTTGAGCTCCACATCAGGCTCCATACTGACAGCACAGAACCTGACTGGTATTCTCTCTCTCCCTCTCTTTCTACCCCTCCCCTGCTTGCTCTCTCTGTTTCTCTCTCAAAATAAATAAATAAACTTAATTTTTTTTAAAAAAGGAGAATTTAAGAGTATGTTGAGACAAGTGAAAATGGAAACACAACAAACCAAAACTTATAGGATGCAGCAAAAGCAGCTCTAAACGAGAACTTTATAGCAATAAATGTCTACATTAAGAAACAAGAAAGATCTCAAATAAACAACATAACTCTTCAGTTCAAGGAACTAGAAAAAGAAGAACAAATTGAGCCCAAAGTTAGCAGAAGAAAAATAAATAAATAAAGACTGGAACAGAAATAAATGAAATAGAGAAGAGGAAAACAATAGAAAAATTAACATACCTAGGAGTTGGTTCTTTGAAAAGATGAACTGACAAACATATAACTAGACTAACTAAGGAGAAAAGATAAAGGACCCAAATCAATAAAATTATAAATGAAAAAATAGACATTGCAACTGATACCACAGAAATACAAAGGATCCTAAGAGTCTACTATGAATAAATATATACCAAGAAACTGTACAACCTAGAAGAAATGCAAAAATTCTTATAAACATACAAGCTACCCAGATTAAATCAGAAAAGTTAGAAAAGCTGAACAGACCAATTACTGATAAGCAGATTGAATCAGTAATCAAAAATCTCCCAGCAAAGAAAAGTCCAGAACCAGATGAATTCTCTGGTGGATTTTACCAAATATTTAAAAAGGATTTCATACGAATATTTCTCCAAATGTTCCAAAAAGTCAAAGATTATAAAATACTCACAAACTCATTTTATGAGGTCAGCATTACCCTGATACCAAAGCCAGAAAGGATACTACCAAGAAAGAAAACTACAAGTCAATATCCTTGATGCAAATACAGAATATAGATGCAAAATTCTCAGTAAAACACTAGCAAACCAAATTGAGCAGTACATTAAAAGGGTCATTAACCATGATCAGGTTGGATTTATCCACAGAATGCAAGGATGGGTTCACCACACACAAATAAATATATGTGATACATCATATTAATGAAACAAATCATCTGATCATCTCAGCAGATGAAGAAAACAAGCGTTTGACAAAATTCAACACCTATTCATTATAAAAATTCTTAACAAATTAAGTATAGAAGGAACCTACCTCAACATAAAAAAGGCTATATATGACAAGCCCATAGCTACCAGATGCAATAGGAAAGAAAGGTTGAAATATTTTCCTTTAAGATCAGAAGCAAATGAGGGTATCCACTTCCACCACTCCTACTCAACATAGTAGGAAGTCCTAGACAAAGCAATAAGCTAAGGGGAGAGGGGGAAAGCATCAGAATTGGAAAAGAAGTTAAATTGGCCCCATTTCTGTTGACATGAATTTATATGTAGGAAATCCTAATGACTCCACTAAAAAAAAAGTTATACCTAATCAATGAATCCAGTAAAGTTGCAGAATACAAAATTAACATATAAAAATTAGTAACATTTCTATACGAATGCAAGCATTTAACAACAAATTATCCAAAAAGGAATAAACAAGCAATCACATTTATAATAACATCAAAGCAATAAAATACTTAGGGATAAATTTAACCAAGGAAATGAAAGGTCTCTACACTAAAAACTTAAAGACATTAATGAAAGAAATGGAAGGCACAATCTCTTACTCGACACATCCCCAAAGGCAAGGGAATTAAAAGCAAAAGTGAATTACTGGGACCTGATGAAGATAAAAAGCTTCTGCACAGCAAAGGAAACAACCAACAAAACTAAAAGGCAACCAACGGAATGGGAAAAGATATTTGCAAATGACATATCGGACAAAGGGCTAGTATCCAAAATCTATAAAGAGCTCACCAAACTCCACACCCGAAAAGCAAATAACCCAGTGAAGAAATGGGCAGAAAACATGAATAGACACTTCTCTAAAGAAGACATCCGGATGGCCAACAGGCACATGAAAAGATGTTCAGCGTCGCTCCTTATCAGGGAAATACAAATCAAAACCACACTCAGGTATCACCTCACGCCAGTCAGAGTGGCCAAAATGAACAAATCAGGAGACTATAGATGCTGGAGAGGATGTGGAGAAACGGGAACCCTCTTGCACTGTTGGTGGGAATGCAAATTGGTGCAGCCGCTCTGGAAAGCAGTGTGGAAGTTCCTCAGAAAATTAAAAATAGACCTACCCTATGACCCAGCAATAGCACTGCTAGGAATTTATCCAAGGGACACAGGAGTACTGATGCATAGGGGCACTTGTACCCCAATGTTCATAGCAGCACTCTCAACAATAGCCAAATTATGGAAAGAGCCTAAATGTCCATCAACTGATGAATGGATAAAGAAATTGTGGTTTATATACACAATGGAATACTACGTGGCAATGAGAAAAAATGAAATATGGCCTTTTGTAGCAACGTGGATGGAACTGGAGAGTGTGATGCTAAGTGAAATAAGCCATACAGAGAAAGACAGATACCATATGGTTTCACTCTTATGTGGATCCTGAGAAACTTAACAGGAACCCATGGGGGAGGGGAAGGAAAAAAAAAAAAGAGGTTAGAGTGGGAGAGAGCCAAAGCATAAGAGACTGTTGAGAACTGAGAACAAACTAAGGGTTGATGGGGGGTGGGAGGGAGGAGAGGGTGGGTGATGGGTATTGAGGAGGGCACCTTTTGGGATGAGCACTGGGTGTTGTATGGAAACCAATTTGACAATAAATTTCATATATAAATAAAAAATAAAAAATAAAAAAAAAGGTTTTTGCCTGATTCCTCCTTGAGGATTTTGATGGCTTCCTGTCTTACATTTAGGTGTTTCATCAATTTTGAGTTTATTTTTGTGTATGGTGTAAGAAAGTGGCCCAGGTTCATTTTTCTGCATGTAGCTGTCCAGATTTCCCAGCACCACTTGTTGAAGAGACTGTCTTTATTCCATTGGAAATTCTTTCCTGCTTTGTCAAAGATTAGTTGGCCATACGTTTGTGGATCCATTTCTGAGTTCTCTATTCTGTCCCATTGAACTGAGTGTTTTTGTGCCAGTACCATATTGTCTTGATGATTGCAGCTTCGTAGTACAGCTTGAAGTGTGGGATTGTGATGCCTCCTGCTTTGGTTTTCTTTCTCAAGATGGCTTTGGCTATTCGGGGTCTTTTCTGGTTCCATACAAATTTTAGGATTATTTGTTCTAGCTCTCTGAAGAATGCTGGTGTTATTTTCATAGGGATTGCATTGAATATGTAGATTGCTTTGGGTAGTATTGACATTTTAGCAATATTTGTTCTTCCTATCCAGGAGCATGGAATCTTTTTTCAATTTTTTTTTTTTGCGTCTTATTCAATTTCTTTCATAAGCTTTCTATAGTTTTCAGTGTATAAATTTTTCACCTCTTTGGTTAGATTTATTCCTAGGTATTTTATGATTTTGGGCGCAATTGTAAATGGGATCAATTCCTTGATTTCTCTGTCTGTCGCTTCATTTTTGGTGTATAGGAATGCAACTGATTTCTGTGCATTGATTTTACATGCACAGAACTTTGCTGAACTCATGAATCAGTCATAGCAGTTTTTTGTGGAATCTTTTGGATTTTCCATATAGAGTAACATGTCATCTACGAAGAGTGAAAGTTTGACTTCCTCCTGGCTGATTTGGATGCCTTTTAGTTCTTTGCGTTGTCTGATTGCAGAGGCTAAGACTTCCAATACTATGTTGAATAACAGTGGCAAGAGTGGACACCCCTGTCTTATTCCTGACCTTAGGGGGAAAGCTCTCAGTTTTTCCCCATTGAGGATGATATTAGCGTTGGGTCATTCATATATGGCTTTTACGATCTTGAGGTATGCTCCTTCTATCCCTACTTTCTTGAGGGTTTTTGTCAAGAAATAATGCTGAATTTTGTCAAATGCTTTCTCTGCATCTATTGAGAGGATCGTATGGTTCTTGTCCTTTCCTTTATTGATGTGAAGAATCACATTGATTGTTTTGCGGGTATTGAACCAGCCCTGAATCCCAAGTATAAATCCCACTTGGTCGTGGTGAATAATTTTTTTAATGTATTGTTGGATCTGGTTGGCTAGTACCTTGTTGAGGATTTTGCATCCATGTTCATCAGAGAAATTGGTCTATAGTTCTCCTTTTTAGTTGGGTCTCTGTCTGGTTTTGGAATCAAGGTAATGCTGGCCTCATAGAAAGATTTTGGAAGTTTTCCTTCCATTTTTATTTTTTGGAACAGCTTCAAGAAAATAGGTGTTAACACTTCCTTAAATGTTTGGTAGAATTCCCCTGGAAAGCCATCTGGCCCTGGACTCTTGTTTTTTGGCAGATTTTTGACTACTAATTCAATTTCCTTACTGGTTATGGGTCTGTTCAAATTTCCTATTTCTTCCTGTTTCAGTTTTGAGAGTGTATATGTTTCCAGGAATTTGTCCATTTCTCCCACACTGCCCATTTTATTGGCATAAAATTGCTCATAATTTTCTCTTATTATTGTTTTTATTTTTGCTGCGTTGGTTGTGATCTCTCCTCTTCCATTCTTGATTTTATTTATTTGGATCCTTTCCTTTTTCTTGTTGATCAAACTGGCTAGGGGGTATCAATTTGGTCAATTCTTTCAAAGAACAAGTTTCTGATTTCACTGATCTGTTCTACTGTTTTCTTGGTTTTGATAGCATTAATTTCTGCTCTAATCTTTATTATTTCCTGTCTTCTGCTGGTTTGGGGTTTTATTTGCTGTTCTTTTTCCAGCTCTTTAAGGCATAAGATTAGGTTGTGTATCTGAGATCTTTCTTCCTTCTTTAGGAAGGCCTGGATTACTATGTACTTTCCTCTTATGATTGTCTTTGCTGCATCCCAGAGGTTTTGGGTTGTGGTGTTATCATTTTCACTGGCTTCCATGAACTTTTTAATTTCTTCTTTAACTTCTTGGTTAGCCCATTCATTATCTAGTAGGATTTTCTTTCGTCTCCAAGTATTTGTTACTTTTCCAGATTTTTTCTTGTGGTTGATTTCGAGTTTCATAGCATTGTGATCTGAAAATATGCACGGTATGACCTCAATCTTTTTGTACTTGCTTAGGGCTGATTTGTATCCCAGTATGTGGTCTATTCTGGAGAACATTCCATGTGCACTGGAGAAGAATGTATTTTCTGCTGCTTTAGGATGAAATGTTCTGAATATACGTGTTAAGTCCACCTGGTCTAATGTGTCATTCAAAGCCATTGTTTTTCTTGCTGATATTTTGATTAGATGATCTGTCTATTGCTGTGAGTAGGGTGTTGAAGTCCCCTACTATTATGGTATTACTATCAATGAGTTTATGTTTGTGATTAATTGATTTATATGTTTGGGTGCTCTCACATTTGGCGCATAAATGTTTACAATTGTTAGGTCTTCTTCGTGGATAGACCCCTTAATTATGATGTAACACCCTTCTTCATCTCTTGATACAGTCTTTATTTTAAAGTCTAGATTTTCTGATATAAGTATGGCTACTCTGGCTTTCTTTTGTTGACCATTAGCATGCTGGATTGTTCTCCATCCCTTTACTTTCAATCTGAAGGTGTGTTTAGGTCTAAAGTGGATCTCTTGTAAACAGCATATAGATGGGTCTTGTTTTCTTATCCATTCTGTTACCCTATGTCTTTTGATTGGGGCATTTAGTCCATTGACATTTATTTTTTTTTATTTTTTTTTTTTAACGTTTATTTATTTTTGGGACAGAGAGAGACAGAGCATGAACGGGGGAGGGGCAGAGAGAGAGGGAGACACAGAATCGGAAACAGGCTCCAGGCTCTGAGCCATCAGCCCAGAGCCCGACGCGGGGCTCGAACTCACGGACCGCGAGATCGTGACCTGGCTGAAGTCGGACGCTTAACCGACTGCGCCACCCAGGCGCCCCAGTCCATTGACATTTAGAGCGAGTACTGAAAGATATGAATTTATTGCCATTATGTTGCTTGTAGAGTTGGAGTTTCTGGTGGTGTTCTCTGGCCTTTTCTAGTCTTTGTTGCTTTTGGTCTTTATTTATTTCGGTTTTCTTTTTCATCTTCTCTCCCCTCAGGGAGTCCCCCTTAAAATTTCTTGCAGGCTGGTTTAGTGGTCACAAACCCCTTCAATTTTTGTTTGGGAAACTTTTTATCTCTCCTTCTATTTTGAATGACAGCCTTGCCGGTTAAAGACTTCTTGGCTGCATATTTCTCTCATTCAGCACATTGAATATATCCTGTCACTCCTTTCTGGCCTGCCAAGTTTCTGTGGATAGGTCTGCTGCAAACCTGATCTGTCTCCCCTTGTAGGCTAAGGACTTTTTTTCTCTTACTGCTTTCATGATTCTCTCCTTGCCTGAGTATTTTGTGACTTTGACTGTGATATGCCTTGTTGATGGTCCGTTTTTGTTGAAATCTACTGGGAGTCCTCTGTGCTTCCTGGATTTTGATGTCTATGTCTTTCCCCAGGTTAGGAAAGTTTTCCACTATGATTTGCTCACATAACCCTTCTACCCCTATTTCTCTCTCTTCCTCTTTTGGGACCCCTATGATTCTGATGTTGTTCCTTTTTAATGAGTCACTGATTTCTTTAATTCTTATATACTGCTCTTTTGCCTTAATCTCCCTCTTTTTTTCTGCTTCATTATTCTCCATAGGTTTGTCCTCTATATCACTGATTGTCTGCTCTGCCTCATCCATCCTTGCCACCATGGCATCCATTTGAGATTGCAGCCCAGTTATAGCATTTTAATTTCATCCTTACTAGCTTTTACTTCTTTTATCTCTGCAGAAAGGGATTCTAATGTATTTTCAACTCCAGCTAGTATTCTTATTATCCTGATTCTAAAATCTGGTTCAGACATCTTGCTTGTATCTGTGTTGGTTATGTCCCTGACTGTTGTTTCTTCTTGATCTTTCTTTTAGGGTGAATTCCTTCATTTCATCATTTTGAAGGAAGAAAAGGAATTAATGGGGTAAAACAAATTAAAATTTTAAAAATATTAAAATGAAAAAAATATTAAAATTTAAAAAATTAAAAATAAACACATTCACACAAAAAAAATCGAATAAATGATCCAAGGTGTGTTTTGGTCTGGGTGTTGAAAGGAGCTTTGTAAATTAGAGAAAAAAGGGGAAAGAAAAAAAAAGGAAATCATTTGAAAATTTGAAAAAATGAATACACAGAAGGAGACTAAACTGAAATGATGGCAGTAAAATAGAATTTGAAAAAATTTACACAAAAGTAAAAAATATAGTAGAAAAAAATTAAAGAAACATATTTAATAAAAATTGAAAATAAAAATGAATTTCTTCTCTTTCTGTATTCAAGAAAAAGAAAAGAAATGAAAAAGAAAAAAAAGAAAAAGAAAAAAGAAAGAAAGAAAGTTTTTAGATGGACCAGTGAACAGACTGAAATGTCTGAAATTACTTCATTTTTCCCTAGAAGTCAAACTATGAAGCGCTTTATAGTCCATAAACTAAGCAGGAGGAGAGACTTGTGATCCTGAAGAGCAAGGTTGGCCCAGTTGGGTGGGGCTTAGTGTAACAGCTCCATTCTCCACTAGATAGCGCTGCTTAGCTTACTGGGGTGGATTGTTGTGGCGCTTGTAGGTGCATATGCACATGAGCAGGAGTGGTGAAAATGGCATCACCTAACTACCCAGTCTCTAGTATCAGAACTCTCTTCTCCCCAATCAACAATCGCACACCCGTCCTTTGTCTTCAGCTTTCATCCACTCCCCACTTTTACACTGTTGTGACCAAGTCCCAGTAAGCACTTCCCTCCTGAGTTTTGTCTGATATGTGGCTGTTTTTCCCGACTCCTTACTTCTGAGGGACAGCAGCTTTGACCCGTTCTGCCCTTCTGTGGAGGGTCTCACAAAGCAATGGCTGGTGCTGGCTGCACCCAGGAACATTTGCAGAACCATGCTGCTGCCAGTACCCAGAAACTGTGGCTAGGTGCCAGCCCGCCCCAGAAAAAGTTTGCGAGATAGTGTACCAGCAGCATTTCAGGGATTAGGGAAAGTCACAATACACATCTGGCACCAGGCTTCACCCTTAATGACCTTGTTCCAGCACCAGCGAATGTAGTTGTTCTCCTAGGTCCACTGGGGCCTTGCCTATGGGGAACCCACACAACCTCTACCAGGTGTCCTCTCAGCAAGGGAACCGCCTCTCCCCATGTGGCCTGAAGAACCCCGGACTCCACTCTGCTCCTGGGGACTCACCCTTCCCACCAGAGCTCCTCCAGGTATCAAGCTTCAGAGTTTCAGTCTCTGAGCTCCCCCTGTTTATAGTCTTAATGGAATTTAAACCCTCTCCTTTCTCCTTTATCCCTTTTTAGTTCAGTCCCTGTGGCTATTTCCACTTTCCCGCTTTCTCTCCAGCTGCTTTTGGGGCACGGGGGTGCTTTTCCCATATTCTCCCCTCCCCCCATCTCTGTCCTCTCTCCGCATGCAAAACAGCTCCCTGCCCTCCGTGACTTCTCTCTCCCCAAGTTCACCTTTCCACACTGTGTACCTGCTGAGTTCTGTGGTTCAGTTTGTGCAGATTGTTGTGTTAATCCTCAGATCAGTTTTCTGGGTGTGCAGGATGGCTTAGCATTGGTCTGGCTGTATCTCATGGATGCAAGACACACAAAAAACATCCATGCTGTTCTGCCATCTTTGCTCTTCCCCAGAAGTATTCTCTTTAAAATCAATAATACCTCCATCACACCTTCCAGCCAACATGTCATTGGAGAACTCGTCAGAGCAATGTTTTTTGGGTTTTGTTTTTATAGAAAAACCAAAACCACTCTACAGATATATTTTAGAATAAAAAAGCTTAACAAGCTGTGTGAATAATCAAGAAATTAATACATTTGTCCACAACACCAATAAACAGTTTAAAAGCTTTATTTTTTAAATGCCATTTACAATAACAGCAAAAATATAAGGTATTTAGGGAAGGCACTTGAGAAAAAAAGTGAAGATCTTCATAGGGAAGTTTATTTGAAAGGTGCTGGAAAACAAGTAGATAAATGAGAACATTGCCAGGTTCACTGATAGGGGAGTCTAGAGGGCAGATTCAAATGCATCCAAGTGTATCTATATATTTAATGTTACTGTAATCGAGGATTAAGAAGATTGGGGGAGCACTGAGGATGTGCTGCTTCTAAAATTTATATGAAAGACCAAATGGGTTTTCCATGTTTTTCCATGAAGCAGAGACAAGCCATCCCCACTCAGCCCTCTTTGCATTTCTGATCCACAGAAACTGTGCGCATATAAAATGTTTTATGTCATTAATTTGGGGGTAGTTTGTTACACAGGAGTAGGTAACAGGAATGTCCCTCATTCACAAAGGACTATGGTAACACTGCACTGCCTTCTTCTCCTTCTAGATCCTTCCATGTCCACAGGTGACTTCAGTATTCACCAATGACCATTAATTACTGTACTCTAGTCTCCCAGTTCCTTGACCTCGTGAACACTCACAGGGATGTCCTTATCTAAGCCACCTCAGCTGCCTTCTTTGAATTATAAAAAAAGAGAGTCTTGGAGATTTTAATGGCCACCTGTGAGGGTTTAGGATAAGAGACAAATGGAGGCCTCATCTTACCCCCCCCCCCCCATCTAAAGATACCATGACTCCTGCCTGGGGTTGTCAACAAGCAGGACACTGAGCAGAGATGCAGGTCACAAAGTCACCATGCCAACCCCCCTGTCCATCATAACAAGGCCTTCTGCCCCAGCTGCGTGGGGGAAGGGCCAGCAGGTACTGGGCCCATCGCCCCAGAGCCAGCTGTTTGCCTCTTCCGCCCAAAGGGCAGATAGCAGGTGCAGGCTTGAAGTGCGCCTTGGGAAAGTGCTGCTGGGAACCTAAGCCCCAGGGCACAGGCGGAGTCTCCAGAGGCAGCCGCCTGAGGTGACCTGAAGCGGCCAGCAGCCAGCAGCTCCAAGAAGGTGGCCAGGAAAATGGGGAGCTACGGCCTGGGTGTGCTGGGCCCTGCGCTGTTTCTGCTGCTGGTGCTGCGGCCTCCGCTGCTGAAAGCCGGAAGTTTGCGGCACAGTGTCCGGGGCTCCAGAGACCTGCATGGCCTCGTTCTAAGTGGGAAAAGCCTCCATAACTACCTCCGCCCAAAGGGGGGAACTGTCCACCACCTCCGCAGCCACTATTCCCGGGATAACCCGGAAAAAGATACAAGGCAATCCTGCCAGAGCGCATATGACCTTTACTTCATCTTGGATAAGTGAGTGGTCCTCCTGCCCTACCCAGCGTCCCAGCGTGGTGTGGTCCCTGAAGTCAATATGGGCAGGTGGTGGGTGGCCAAAGGGGATGCCAGCTTCTGTGAGTGGAGGGGCCAGGGAGTAACCTTGGTCAGAGCCAAGGAACCTCTGTGTCTCCCCTTGTTCCTGAGGGAGAAGGAATGCCCCCAAAATTTGTTCTCTGGGACTTTTCCTTTTTGAGAGAATAAAAGGCCACCATAAGGTTTCTGAATGGCTCTCAGTCCTCCCACCAGCATGGACTGGATCTGTGGCCTGCATGCCCCTTAAATAGCTGGATAGGCAGGTGACTGCTAGAAGTTCCTTCTCAGCAGTTGTTAGAAGCTCGCTGGGTTTCAGTTTCTACTTTGTGAGGTGTTTTGCTTATGTTGTTTTCCACCCAAGTGAGTGAAAAGTTTTATTTTTACTGGCCCCAGAGAGATTATGTGTTGCTTCTACTGGGCATTCTCATAGTGTCACAGTTTGGAAATTCCTTTGTTTTCCCGGGGCACCTGGGTGGTTCAGTCATGCATCTCTCTCCTTTTTTTAATGTTTTATTATTTGTTTATTTTTGAGAGAGAGAGAGAGGGAGACACAAAATCTGAAGCAGGCAGCAGGCTCTGAGCTGTCAGCACAGAGCCTGACGTGGAGCTCGAGTGGGGCTCGAGTGGGGCTTGAGTGGGGCTCGGACTCACAAACCATGAGATCATGACCTGAGCTGAAGTCAGATGCTTAACCGACTGAGCCACCTAGGCGCCCCAAGCGACTGACCCTCGATTTTGGCTTAGGTCACCATCTCACAGTGATCAAGCACCTCAGCGGGCTCTGCCCTGACAACCGGGAGCCTGCTTGGAATTCTTTCTCCTTCTCTCTTTCTGCCCCAACCCCATCAAAATAGATAAATAAACTTTAAAAAGAAAGAAAGAAAGAAAGAAAGAAAGAAAGAAAGAAAGAAAGGAAGAAAGAAAAGAAAAGAAAAGAAAAGAAAAGAAAAGAAAAGAAAAGAAAAGAAAAGAAAAGAAAAGAAAGCCCTTTGTTTTCCTGCCAATGGTTTTGCTTTCTTCTTCAACTGCTTGGAGACTAGTTACAGTTTGTTTGCACTTTGAGAACAGTTATGTCTGACCTGGTATTGTCCTGGGAAGCAGGGCACCTTGTGATCCTCAAAAGGGGACGGATCTTCATGCTTGGAGAGATTGGAGACATTGCTTTGGTTCCATTTGCAACTTGTCTGTTGGATTGAGAATGAACTTTAGTGAGTCAATACTATCAGTGATATGATTGTTGATAATATTGTTGAAGCACATTTTGGTCTCCAAAGCCCTTCTACTGCACTTCTGTCATCCACAAAACCACCGTGGAATGTAGAGTAGAGAGGCATTTGCATTTGCGATCTCATGGAAAGAGGGTGGCATTTAAAGGCTGGATGAAGTAGCCCCAAAGCTGATGGGCGTGGCAAGACTCAGCTTCCTGTGTGTCCTGATGGCAGCATCCCAGGCTGTACTGCCTCTGAGTCCTTCTATTCTCCATGGAGGCTGATGACTAGGGGGATGTGTGTTCAGCCACCAGCTTCTAAGCAAAGCCAGCAGAGATGGGAGCCACCCTGCCCACTGGAATAAGTCCTTCCTCATTGTCCTGTGGAGGGACTTCTGAGTTGCCTTGGGCAGGTCTTGCCTCAGTGATACTTGGCACGGCCAAGGGGGATGGAGGTTTCTCTCTTAGGCATTAGGGCTGGGGGTAGAAAGGCAGTAAGGGGGTTGACAGCCTTTCTCTGGGTCATTCAGTTTGACAAGCCAGAAGAACAAGTGTCAGGACTGAATCCTGCTGGATTGTGCGGATTGGAGAGGAGCTGAGGGTGTCCATGAAAGAGCCCTTACACACCCCTTTCCCAGCCCCAGGTCATCAGTGAGGAGTCCAGCTAGATCCTGCCTATGGTTTACCAGGCCAGGCTTGTCTGAAACCATAGCAAACTCCTCAGCCCCAGGGAAATAACACCATCTCCCCAGGACCTGCGCACACCCAGTCTGGTTGAAGAAGGCTTTACACTTCCTTTGAGGGCCAGCTTGATGAGAAATTCCTGGAGGGTGAGGACAGACTCCATCAGGCACTTCTCCCTGTGGCTCTTGGGGAAAGGGGAGTAATGACCACTGAGGGAGCAGCCCCAAGTGTGCAAGTCAGGCAGACGGCACTCACCAGTCACGAACCCCTGAACAAACTGCTTCACCTCTCTGTGCCTCAGGGTCCCCGTATGTATGACGGGGATCTTCATACCCACCTCACCAGGTTGTGATGAGGATGAAGGCGAGTTTGGAGGCAGTTTTCCCAGCACAGCAGCAGATACAATTGTGGAAGATGAGTATAAAATGCTACTAGAGAAGGCAGAGTCATGCACACTGGGGCTGGGAACTCCCCAGCACTGCAGGGCCCCCCTGTCCTCCCTGGATCAGCTCTCTTCTGAACTGCCCTTTGGGGTGCCAGGGTAGAGGTCAAATGCCTCTGCTTGTTGACTCTGCCAAGGCTCTCTGGGACCTCTCACCCATGTGATGAGCAGTTCTATTCGTTCATTCATTCCCTTAACAATTCGTCCACTCACAAGTAATGACTGAGCAACTGAGTATGTTAGTCACTGTTTGGGCATGGGGATAAGGCATCAAACACTTCCTGGAGTTTCCATGAGGAGAGAGAAAATAAATAAAAGAGGAGAGGAAGTAGTGTGTCAGATGGGATTAGCACAGGCTGGAGGTGGGGGCCGGAATGGAAGGATGGGAAGTGCTGAGGGAGGGCCTGTTCTGAAGAGGTGGTCTGGGAAGGTGGGGCTGACAGACTAGAAGACGAAGGGGGATAAGAGGGTGTTTTTGAGCAGAGAGGGCATGCCATTGGGTCTTGGCTGAAAAGATCACAAATGAAGGGCCCAAGGGCAGACCAGTGTGGTGGTGGTGGTGGTGAGTGGGGGGGTAGGCTAATGCAGGGATTCAGGGAGGAGATAATGGGAGTATGGACCAGTAGGGCAGGGGTGGAGGTGCTGAGTGGACAGATTCTGGATCTATTTTGAAGAATCTATACATATTGAATGCGGGAGTTGCTCATGACTGGGGCATTTCTCTGGACTGGGGACAAGGGTAAAGGGGGAAGCAGCTTCATCGCTGAGTCTTCTGTAGGTAAATGTTATTACCCCTATTTCACAGATGAGGGAAGGAAGCCACGCAGGGCCAAGGAATGACCCCCTAAAGCCCTCAGATGGGAAGACATGGAACAGGAGTTGAAACTCTGGAATGTCTCCCTCCAAAGCCCATTCCAAAGTCCCTGAGGCTGAGTGGGTCCCTGCGGTGGTTTTGGAAGCAAACATACTCTGTCACCTGCAGGAAAGCCTTGAGTGGTTCACTCCAACCTTATTCACTAGATTCATTATTTATTTGGTCATACACTAGATTGAACTGGATGAAAATTAGTGAGCCCTGCTGTGTGCCTGCACTATTTTCTCAGGCACCAGGGAGATGGTGGGCCAGGGAGCTCCAGGCTGAGGGAGTGGCCAGTGCAAAGGCCTGAGAAGTGAGGCCCTCAGAGGATCCTGGGGGCGGGGGGAGAAGGGGGAGAAGGGAAGGGGACAGGCCAGTAGTGAGGCCTTGCGCACATGTAGAGGTGTGTTTTTCACTTCAAGGGCATCTGGACATTATTGAAAGAATCACTTTTATCAAAGGAGAGAAGGATCAGAACTGTGTTTTCAAAAATACCTCTTGGCTGCCTTGGGAAGGATAGATTGGAAGGGGGAAGGATGATAGCATGGCTGGAGTGGAAAGGGGAAGGGCCTAGAAGGTCCCAGGAGGACTGTGAGGCTGGAGAAAAAATTAGGAGCTCAGAACAGGTGTGTCTACCGAGAGGAGAAAGGGAAGACAGAAATTAGGGAGCACCCACATGTCTGGCACTGGTGGAGGAAGAGGGGTTTCCATGGAGGAGAGAGGGAGAGCTTCAGGACCCATCCAGGCCAAGGACGAAGCCTGTGCAGGATGCTCATTAGGGGATGCCTTGACATTAATATCTGTGCAAGGGAACAGGCAAAAATAGGATTCAGTGGAGCTTCAATGCAGACATGACAGCCTCACCTGATTCGTGGGGAGCTTTGGAGCTAAAAGGCGCCTTCAGGGCTGTGCCAAGTTGAGCCAAACGATTGGGCCATCAGTCACTTCAGGTGGGAACCTCAGGAAAGGCATGCTCTTAGGTAAGGCAACTCTGCAGGTGAAAGGATCTTAGAGGGGATGACAGCTGAAGGAGCATCCTTGAAAGAGCATCCGTACTCAGCATGTTTGTGTTCTCACAGCTTCTCCGTCAGCTCAGGTGAACAGAACAGGACTATGCAGGGACAGTCTGTTGATCTGTGTACCACTTTTGGTGAACTATCCCATGCCTTTTATTTTTTCCTTCTCAGGACCCCTCACAACCCCTCAAGCTAGCCATGGCTTATGTGCTTTGATGAGGACAGAAGTCATTGGAATCTGTATACATTAAACACTATTTCCCCATTCATCCTTCCCCAAACCGTGGGAACCTCTATTCTATTTTCTATATCTATGAATTTGCCTATTCTAGGTAACTCATATAAGTGGAATCATGCAATAGTTTTTAATTTTGATGAAGTCTGATCCGTTTTTTCTTTTATTACCTGTGCTTTTGTTGCCATATCCAAAATACCATTACCAAATCCAACAGCATGAAGGTTTCCCCTATATTTTCTTCTAAAAAGCTTAATATTTTTAGTTCTTACATTTAGGTTTTGATTCATTTGAATTAATTTTTGTGGATGACATAAGAGCCTAACTACATTGTTTTGCATGTGAACATCCAGTTTTCCTAGCGCCATCTGTTGAAAATATTGTCCTTTCCGACATTGAATGGCCTTGGCATCCTTGTCAAAAATCAACTGAACATATATATGAGGGGTTATTTCTGTGCTCTTTATTCTATTCCATTAGTCTATATGTCTGTCTTTATGCCAGTACTACACTATTTCGATTATTGTAGCTTTGTAATAAATTTTGAAACCAGAAAATGTGAGTCCACAACCTTTGCTCTTATTCAAGATTTTTTTTAACTATTTAAGGTCTCGTAAGATTCAATATGAATTTTGGGATGGATTGTTCAGTTTCTGCAAGAAAAAAGTCATTGACTTTAAAAAAATTTTTTTTAATCTTTATTTATTTTTGAGAGAGAGACAGACAGAGCATGAGAAGGGCAGGGACAGAGAGAGGGGGAGATACAGAATCTGAAGCAGGCTTCAGGCTCTGAGCTGTCAACACAGAGCCCAACGCAGGGCTCAAACTCACAGACTGCAAGATCATAACCTGAGCCAAAGTTGAACACCAGGCACCCCATCATTGACATTTTAATAAAGACTGCATTGAACCTGTAGATAGCCTTGGCTAGTATTGCCAGCTTTAGGATATTAGGTCTTCTAGTCCATGAATATGTGAGTCCAGTGATTTGTGTCTTTTAAATTTCTTTCAGCCATAGGGTCTAAGGGGTGGCTTAGTCAGTGAAGCATCTGACTCTTGATTTCAGCTCCAAACATGGTCTCATTGTCATGAGATCAAGCCCCATGTCGGGCTTTGTGCTGAGTGTGAAGCCTACTTGGGATTCTCTCTCTCCCCCTCTCTCTCTGCCCCTTCCTCTCTCTCTCTCTCTCTCTCTCTCTCTCTCTCAAAATAAATAAACATTAAACAAATATAAAGTTCCTTCAGCCATATGTTGTAGTTTTCAGTGTACTAGTCTTCTGCCTCTGGTTAAATTTATTCATAAATATTTTGTTCTGTTTGATAATATTATAAATGGATTTATTTTCTTAATTTCCTTTTTGGAATGTTCATTGTTAGTGTATATCGAAATGCAACTGATTTTTATATGTTAATTTTGTATCCTGAAATTTTGCTGAATTCTTTTATTAGCTCAAATAGTTTTTTGTGTGTGGAATCTATGGGGTTTTTTACAGGTAAGATCATATCTAAGAACAGAGATAATTTTACATCTTCCTTTTCAATTTGGATGCCTTTTTTTTCCCTTGCCTAATTGATCTGGCTAGACTTCCAATACTACAATGAATTGAAATTATGAAACTGGGCATTTTTGTATTACTTTTGATCTTGGGAAAAGCTCTGGTCTTTCACCATCAATATGTTAACTGTGGGTTTTTCATATATGGCCCTTATTATGTTTGTCATACAACATTTCTCTATTCCTAGTGGGAGTATTTTTGTGAAGGAAGTATGTTGGATTCTATCAAATCCCTTTTCTACATCAATTGAAATGATCATGTAGTTGGTTTTTTTTTCCATCTATTCTGCTAATTCTCTTCTATTCTGTTAATTACATTGTTTGATTTTTGCATGTTGAACCATGTTTCCATTGTGTAAATAAATCCTACTTGGTCATGGAATAAAAATCTTCTAATATGTTGCTAAATTCAGTTTGCTAGATTTTTGTTGCTGTTGAAGATTTTTACATCCGTATTCCTATAGGATATTGGTCTGTACTTGTAGTATTTGTCAGGCTTTGATATCAAGGTAATTCAGGCCTCATTGAATCAGTTTGGAAGTGTTCCCTCTTCTCCATTTTTTGAAAGAATTTGGAAGGGATTGGTGTTAACTCTTCATTAAATGTTTGGTGACAGTAACCTACAAAACCATCTGGTCCCAGGCTTTTCTCTTTGGGAAGATTTGTGTTTTCTGATTCAATCTCTTTACTAGACATAGGTCTATTCAAATTTTATATTTCTTCATGTTTCAGTTTTGGCAGGTTTGTGTGTTTCTAGGAATTTATCCATTTGTTCTAGATTTTCTAACTTGTTGGTATGTAATTATTCAGAGTAGTTTCTTATGATCCTGTACTTCTATAGTGTCAGTTGCAATGTCTCCTCTTCTATTTCTAATTTAAGTTAAATTTATGTATTTCAGCACCTTTGTTACTTTGTTTCTTGTGCTAACTTTGGACTTAATCTGTTCTCTTTTTTTTCCAGTTCCTTGACATGTAAAGTAAGGGTTTTTTTATATTTTGCTATATCCTTAATATATGCATTTATCACTATAAATTTTCCTCTCAGAACTGCACTTGCAACATTCTGTAGGTTTTGCTATTTGTTTCCATTTCCATTACTTTTAAGGTTTTCTTTTCCCATTTGTTTTTTTTTCTTTCATGCATTGGTTGTTCAAAAGTATGTTGTTCAATTTTCACATAAATGTAGACTTTACATATTTCCTCTTGCCTTTTAAATGTTTATTTATTTATTTTGAGAGAGAGCACATGCAGGGAAGGGGCAGAGATACAGAGAGAGATAAAGAGAGAATCCCAAGTAGGCTCTGTGCTGTCAGTGCAGAGCCCGATGCAGGACTTGATCTCATTAACCATGAGACCATGACCTGAGCTGAAACCAAGAGTTGGATGCTCAACCAACAGAGCAACCCAGGTGCTCCTTCCTCTTGTTTTTTATTCCATGTAGTTGGAAAAGATAGCTGGTATGATTTAAGTATTTTTAAATTTGCTAAAATTTGTTTTGTGTCCTGTCGTATGATCTATCCTGGAGAATAATCTGTGTGGACCAGAAAAGAATGTGCATTCTGCAAAAGTTGGATGAAATATTCTATATATGTCTATTAAGTCCATTTGACCATGATATGGTTCAATTCCAATGTTTCCTTGTTGATTTTCTGCCTAGATGATCTATCCATTGCTGAAACTGGGGCATTGAAGTTGCCTGTTATTATTGTATTGTTATATTTTCTCCAGATTTGTTAGTATTGCTTAATATATTTACGTGCTCAGATGTTGAGTACATATGTATTTATGATTGTTATATCTTCTTGATGTATTGACCATTTTATCATTATGTAATAACTTTCTTTGACTCTTTTTACCACTTTTGGCTTAAAGTTTATTTTGTCTGATATAAGTATAACTATCTAATTTCTTTTGGTTTTCACTTGGATGGAATATCTTGAGTTCCTTCACATTGAACCTACATGTGTCTTTAAAGCTTAATGAGTCTCTGGCAGGAAGCAATTAGTTGGGACTTGTGTTTTTATCCATCATTTTGCAGATTTTTCTTCTGGTAATATGACCCTGTTTCTAATAACATGTTAGTACTGATGCTGCTTTTTGCTGTTCAAGATTTACTCATTTTCTATTGACTTCTTATTATGAGGAAAGGGAATTAATATTTCTTATAGCTCAGCTCCCCTATCTGATTTTTCCCCATCCTTTCCATTCTCCCAGCATAGTTGTATCACTAGGGTGTTTTGGCCGCAAGCTTCAATGATAGCAATATCTTCAAATATCTGCTAATCATCTCCATTCTCATTTAAGAGTGAGTCACTAGAACATGACTGGAACTCTCTGTACTAGAAGCCCACATAGTTGTTTTCCATACTGCCTCCTTCCTAGGGATCTATAAGTCCTGTGGTATTTTCTATGGCCAATGAATACTCATGTTTGTCTATGTTCTAGAGTCTAAACCTTTCTTCAAAATCATCACAAACTGGAAACTTCCCCAGAGTAAGTAGGTGAGTTGCAGACTCTTGTTTCCTATAAATCTTCTTTGGAAGATCCTTTTCACACAGGGGGAAAACAGGAAAGAAAAGTAATAAGAAGGAGCATGGAAAGGGTTACCATAAATTAAGGAAGTTGTCCTGCACTTTAGCATGGAAGCTTCTGAGATAAAGTCTGCATCATAGGTTGGTTGTCAGAGTCTAGTAATTTGCTACCCAGCAATTGTCCAACTCACCTTGATCTGCCTAGTGCAATGGGTAGAGCATGGGTTTTGAAGCTAGATCTGGGTTCAGATCCATGCTAACTATGGAAATTGTGGCAAATGTCATGACCTGTGAATCTCATGTGTAAAATGGGAATAATGCTGATATCATAGGGTTGCTCTGGAATTGGAAATCATGCATGTAAAGTGTCTGGTATGTATGTGTCCATGAATAATAATCCTGAAATCATTAGAAACGTCTATCCTTAGTTTCCTCATCATCTACTGGCAGTTTTAGATATAGCCTAGAAGAGGCAGAAGGAATAATAGAAAGGAAAAGCCAAGAGTACTTTGTAGGGATGTGGTGCCAAAGAGCTCTGCCTCACACCAAACCACCCACACCTTCAAGGGGCAGGGGAGGAGCATTCATCTGGGAAACAATGGCAACCAGGAGAGCCAACAGATCAGAACTGGTGGAGGCTTTGCCAACCAATGCGTCCCCCTTGTTTCTTGTCCAACAGTCTCACCTAGCATGACCAAATATCCTGGTTTGCCACCAGAGGTGGCAACCTCAGAAGTCCCTCAGTCCCAAGCACACAGGTCTCCCATAATTCACACTGATGAAAGTCACCACCAGGGTGACCCGCTGAAGTCACTGAAGGTGTGTGGCAGACTTTAGCTATGTGGAAGAGAGTAGGGATGAGGAGGTTGCTGAAGAGCCTGCAGGAGGGCAGAGAAGGCAGAAACTATTCCTACACGACAGATGTAACTCATCCCTCTCACTCATGTTTCTTCATTTTCAGGTCAGGCAGTGTGAACAACAACTGGATGGACATTTACAACCTTGTGGAAGATTTTGTCAAAAAGTTCGAAAAGTATGGCTTCTCTGTGTTAATAGTGTGATTTCCTCTGCTAAACCCAGCACAGAGCTGTTTGGACTCAGTGAGCATTGGAGTCCCTTCATGCAGGAGCACAGAGCCCACAGTGAGGAAAAGACAAATCGCAGTGATTCCAAGGGCCCCAACAGCTTTACTTGGCTCCTGCCTGAGAAGCTATATGACTGAGGACACAGTCTGCCTTTGAGGACCTAATAGATTAAGAAACAGGCAAACCAGTAACATAGTAATTAAACACCTGGTTTAAAGGTGTCAGGAGTCAAAAGAAAAGGCAAAGGGCTTATATGATGAGCTTAAGGAAAAAGCAAGAATTTTAATTCAAGGATAACTTCCAGAAGATGTGGCAATATTAACTAGGCTTTGATGGATGGGAAAGACAGGGTAACAGGAACCATCAGGGAGACTTCTTGTGGAGCGAGTAGTCTGTTTGGCAGCAGAGTAGGTTTAACTCAAGGAAGGGCCGGGAGATGAGGCTGCGCATGTCAGCTTGGGTCCATGGCCATAGCAGCTCATAATGCCAGCATGCAGGACCTAGATCTCCTGCTGTGAGCAATCGGGAGCAACAGATGATTCATGATTAGAGGTCTGACATGAGTAAGGTAGTGTGTTAAGAAGAAAAGTTTGGCAAAAGTGGGTAAAATGAGTGGGAACAAGAGCTAAAAGCAGTAGGGAATTCAGCTGGGGACCTATGGTACCAATTTAGCCAAGGGATAATGAGGGTCAACAAACCAGAAGACAGTGGACAGGAGCAGGAAAGAGAGGGATGTATATGAATGGCTGGCAAGGGGGAAGATAATTTCTTTGAGATGAGAAGAGTTGAGCTGGGGAAGACAGGCAAGGAAGGAAGGGCAGTGAAGCTCCAAAGAATGTTACAGAAGAGAGGCCAGGTGGAAGTCCCTCCTGCAGGAGTGTGTAGATGTCTATCTCCTTTTGCATGCAGCTGTCTGTGTGAGCAGCTGTGTGAGTGCCTGTGTGTGTGCGTGCACATGCATGTGTACATGAGAGAGAGAGAGAGACAAACAGGCAAACAGACAAACACTACTGGGGTATTGTGAGTGTAAGGATGGACACTCCTCCCTTCCTAGAAGGCCACACATCTTACAGACCTCAGAATTCCTTACTAAGGTTATAGGAAGCTCTGGGGTTTGGGAAATGGATCCCAAAGCAGAAGAATTGGGATGGGGCAGGGAAACTGTCATGCACCTCTCCCTGGCTGCTCGTTCATCATTTGCAACCTGTGTTGGTGACTTCTCACAAGCATGTGCTTTCTCCCCAGCCCAAAACTGCGGATATCCTTCATCACCTACTCCACAGAGGGCCACACCCTCATGAAACTCACCTCAGATAAGTAAGTGCCACATTGACCCCCAAGACAGGCCCAGTGGGTGAGACTGATGAAACAGCCAGGGGGAAAATGGGTTCCCTGATATCACAGTGGGGAGCCCACTGGTGTGCAGACTACTGGACAGGCCTGGACTCCACTGTATACCCTGATTCCCAGGTCTAGCTCCCCTGCCCTCTCAGACCCCCAGCTGCTCTGACAATGGCCAACCCTGTGCAGCTTGACTATCTCCACCCCCTCTAAGCTTTGCCTTTCACCTGCCTGAGTCCTTCTGTCTTCATTCTTCCCTGTTCTTAGAACAGGCTGGCTGTGAGGACTCCCAGAATTTTTTGGAGCAGGTGTATGTTTTCTTTATGAATGGTGACCTGCATTAAGAACCTGCTGTTGTGTGTCACTCTCTACCTTGGGCCAGTGGGGATTCCAGTGAGAAAAAGTCATAACCAGGGAGTAAGGGTTGAGCAGCATCAAAGTTTTGATGGTCTCAGTGAAGGGATCTTGTTCCTTAAGTGGGTCTGAGACATGGGACCCCAAGAGTGGGGTCCTAAGCATCAGGCTGGGACAGGGTGCTTGAGAATGGCATGACCACCATCCTAGGTTGGCCATGGTGGGAACAGCAGTTTTCCCAAAGTCTGTAAACTGGGAATTATGGAGCTTTGAGTAGCTGGGTAAGGAGGTTAAGATTCTCAAAACACAAATGACTGGAGCCCAATTCAGAGAAAGTTAAGCATCAAGGAGAAGTTGAGCACCCTTAGGACTAGGTGGGCCCCAGTATTTGTGGCACAGAGCCACATTCAGGACCATGGGAAGAAGCCAAGAGCAACAGAGTGAACAGCCAGCCTGCAGGGGAGGGGTGTGGTGGTGTCAGTGCATGGAGACAGCACTCTCCTGCCTGACTCCAGGACAAGCAGGAAGAGAGGGCTGATGCTCCAAGCACTAGTGGAGGCACAAATTTGTGCGTAGGTGGGGTTTTGCATTAGGACAGAGAGACTGAGTGGGGTTGAGGTGGAAGGAAGCAAGTCCATTAAGAGAGACGCTGGCAGGTGGCAGAGAGATACAGGGCTGCTGGGCAGGGGGCTCTGGAGGAAGAGCTGCCCACTGGGGAGGGTAAGACCTCTGCCTCCTCCAAGGTGGGGGGCTCAGGGCCCAGATGTGAGAAGCTGTGGGGGGGGGGGGCTCAGGGAGAGTCTCCCTGGTCATCTCTGGAGAGTGAACAAAGTAACATCTTCCCCAAGCCAGGGTTCAGGAGTGGGAGTGGGGCCTAGGGGAGTGGAAATGGTGTGAAATTGGTGGGAAGGGGCAAGATGTGCATCTGGGAAGACAGCTCACACTCAGATCAGGGCCCTAAAGCTGCCAGCTCCTAAACCCCCACAGGACCTTGACTGGAGCTGGGCTCAGCCTGGGATTGGCCTTCCTAAACATGCCCCACTGCCTAGGAGTTGAGGAGGCCTTTGTCAGGGAGCCTGGGAAGGACCTCACGCAGAGAGAATCCAGGAGGGGACACTAGAGCCTGATATAGGTGGGATTCTGGAGGGTCTGCAGAGAATGTGGGAGCAGGGATGGGACCCTGCTTAATGCTTTCTGAGCCCTTTCTGCTAGAAGAGAGTAGGCTGAGGAGACACAGTTGAAAGGGGGCTTGTTCTGGGTACTAGAAAAGCCAGGGGCCCAGAGGCTAGGAAGCCCCCAGGGTTGATGGCGAGGAGGGTGATGACAGGGAAGAGATGGAGGGGATCCAAGGGGTTGAGACAGATGTTAAAGAGTAAGAAGGACTGCTAGGAGACAAGGAGCTGGTATCCCCTCCGTGGACATAGCTAGGAGCAAGGTTAGAGGAGCAACACTCCCTGGGGAGAGCCTGCTTGGGCAAGAAAAAGCCTGGGGGCTCCTGGGCTAGACACTGGGAAGGGGTGGAAGAAAATCTTCTGGTATGTGGTGAGGGAGGGAGAGGGCTTCTGCTGAGTGGAGTAGCACCTGGTTTGGCCTCCACTGGCCATGGGTGCCAGGCCTCACCTCCTGGGCTGGGTGGGACTGGACCTGGGGCTCTCAGATCTCACCCCACAGCAACATCTCCACTTCCCACAGTGAGAAGCCCTCTCAGGGTCCCAGCTCTCCTAGCCTTGCTGTGCCAGCTCGGCCTGTCACATGGGATTATCCTGAACCTAGGGCCCCAGTCCCACCTGTGAAATCCCCCTTAACAGCAGCCGCCTGGCCACATACCCTTGTCATCCAGGGGAGCACTGCCCCTCCACGGGTAGCCCTCAAGGCACTTCCCCAGCTTTTGGCCTTTTTCTTCAAGAGTACATGAACCCAGGAGCCCTAGTTCTCTCATTAAGCAGCTTGCTTCTTCCTTTGGTGTCAATCCAGAAGGGGAAGTGGTTTTTTTGGGGTGGTGGGAGGGCAACGAGCCAACCTCAGGATTCTGTGATAGGGTAAGATGGGACAGGGCAGGGCTATCAGCAGGATGACCTTTTCCAAACTCAGCCTTACCTGCTGAAGGAAGAGTGTGCCTTTCCAAGGGACCCAGTAGGTGCTAGAAGCCCTGCCAGTTACACTGTGAGTGCAGATTCACAGTGGCACATCCATGGGTGTGCCCCACATTCACCATGGATGATCAAGACAGGGCTCTTGAGGGTCCCCCAGGTAGTGTGCCTGAGACAGTGGTGAGTGCAGAAAAAGCCAGGCCATACCCATGGGAGCAGCAGAGCAGCCTCCCCCCACACCATGCTCACCAGATGGAGGACAGAGGAGGCCTGAGCAAGGCCTGTTCATATCGAGGACACAGAGCATAAGGTCATGACCAGGCTACTTGATTTGTATCCTGTCCCGACTAGACAGGTCTGCACAGTGCACAGTGGCTCCAGGATGGCTTGGAGATGTTTTGTTTTGTTTTTCGTTTTTTATTGAAGTATAGCTGACACACATTAGTTTTACATTAGTTTTAGGCGTGTAACATAGTGACTTGACTCTTCTATACATTATGCTGTGCTCACCACAAGTGTAGCTACCATTTGTCACCTACGACATTATTACAACATCCTTGACTATATTCCCTTTGCTGTAGCTTTCATTCATGTGACTTTTTCATTCCATAACCGGAAGCCTGTATCTCCCACTGCCCTTCATCCATTCTGCCCGTCCCCACCGTCCCCTCCCCTCTGCAACCATCAGATAGTGCTCTGTATTTATGAGTCTGTTTCTGATTTTTGTCTGTTTTCTTCTTTGTTTTGTTTTTTGGATTTCACATATAAGCGAAATCATATAGTATTTTATCGTTCTGTCTGACTTAATCATTCGACATAACGTCGTCTAGATCCATCCATGTTGTTGGAAATGGCAAGATCTGTTAATTTTCATGACTGGCTAATGTTCCATTGAATATATACACCACATCTTCTGTATCCATTCATCTATCATTGGACACTTGAGTTGCTTCCAGACCTTGGTCATTGTAAATATTGCTGCAATGAACGTAGGGGTGCCTGTATCTTTTCAAATTAGCATTTTCATTTTCTTTGGGTAAATATCCAGTACTGGATCATATGACATTTCCATTTTTAATTTTTTGAGGAACCTCCATAATTTTACCCACAGTGGCTGCACCAGTTTGCATTCCCACCAGCAGTGCACAAAGGTTAGCTTTGGGCTCTTTTTAATAGTCAATACCTCATACCACCACAATCCCTTTTCTGATTTTTTTTCAGAAATGAAATAAGTGATGGTCTTAATAAACTTCAGAATACAGTGCCTACTGGAGCTACAAACATGCATGAAGGATTTAAAAAGGTACAGAATCTAGAGCTCTGAGGATCTCTGCTTTATGGAGTTCTTAGAGTATCCTGGGTCCTCCCACCCGGGACTCCAACACTCCTTCATTTCCTTGCAGGCAAATGAGCAGATTGAAAAAGCAAACTCTGGAGGTAAGCTTCCTGGTGACTTCATTACAGGCAGGTGCGGGGACAGAGCCAGGCCTGGACCTCAACGAGGTGCAGGCCCTCCTTGGTCCCTTCCTAGCACTGATTCTTGGAGCAAGGTGCTTGCCCTCTCTGTGCCACAGGTTCCTCCTCTGTGCAGTGAGGATGAAAACCACCCCCAGTGATGAGTCTCAGAACCACATGGGATCATGTGTGTACCATCTAGGCTCTTGGTAACTGTGAGGTGCTTGACCAACACTTGGGCTGCCTGAACAAGAAAAGCCAAGGGAACCAGGAGCAGACAGGATTCTGTTTTCAGAAAAAAAGAGCTGGATTTCCCCCTTGCCCACACTTTGTCTCCATCACATCTCTGGCCCTGATGCCTTTTCCCTGCGGTTCCTTCCCTTTGGTTGATGTCGTCCTGTGACTGTGCCTCCAACACTGGAAACGGCTGTGCTCTGCCCAGAACCATGTTCATCTAGGTTAGGGCTCCAGCTCTTGCCAGGAAAGAAGCATGGGCCTGGTGGGGAAAGGCACTAAGCTGGGCACGGCATCCTCAGCCCGAGAGCCTCTGACCTCACCTTCTGGATCCCTGGGTCCTGTGAATACAGCAGGTCTTTCTGTACGTGCTGCCCTGAGCCAGAGCCCCACCTTCCACCGAGCTGCAGGACACCTTGTACAGTCGAGTCTGGCTGTCACTCCCTTTGCTCATCTAAAAGGCTGACGCTTGTCCAGTGAAGTCAATGGAATTGCCTTTCAGGGCAAAAGCTGTGCGTCTGGTCATAGTGACCGTAGTAGGAATGGCCGGAGCAGGGCTCAGTGCCGTCTATAATGTGGGTCCTGTCTAAGTCCCCTCCTCCTTCCAGGACTGGGCTTCTAGTCCTCCAGGCACTTCTGATACTGGGTGCTAAGGTCGGGTGCCTGTCCTCTGGAGGAGGAGGTGTGAGGAGAAGTGCTGTGGACCCAGCAGTCTACAGAGTGTCACTTGGATGCCTTTACTGACCAGGCCACTTGCTTTTTCTGCAGAAAACAAAGTTCCTTCCATGATTATCTCCTTGACGGATGGAACACTGCTACCAGAGTCCTTTGATGAGACTAAGTACGAAGTGAGTCCAGTCCATCATTACCAGTATTTTGTTCCACATATTTAGTGATTTATACTCACCACTTGCCTTCTCTTAGGCTGCAAAGGCTCGGAAAATGGGGTCAACCATTTATGCCATTGGTGTAAAAGACTATAGGAAAGACCAGGTAATTCCAAACAGGTAACCAGGTGCCACCTGTAATCCTAGATGAGGAACTTTCAAAGACAGTTTTCCCAGGGTTGCCCAAGGATGCTCCTCGGCAGAGGAGAATAATGGCTAACAAGGAAGAAATGAACAAGTGTCATGTCAAATCTCCACACCCAAAGTGCGGAGTAAAGTAAAGTAAGGGCTTTCCCTTCCCTAACGGTGGGCTGCTGGCCAAGGCCAGGGTCTGGGCCTCAGAGTCTAACATGGCATGAGGCAAGAGACTGCCTCCTGGGATGGGGACTTCTGTGTCCTAATCCCCTACCTATGCGCCCAAGTCACCTCCTCTCCCTTGTAGCTGTTGGAAATTGCAGACAGCCCAGAACACATGATTGGAGTGGACAATGGATTTAAGGAACTGAGAAGCATCGTAGAACCAGTGAGTAAGGGATGGGAGAAAGGGGATGGGGTGACATCTCACCACAACCTCCCGTGCACTGTCCCTGATCTGCCACCCCTCTTTCTATTCCAGCTCACAAGTAAGGCATGTATTGAAATTACAAAAGTGGAGCCTGTGCATTTGTGTGCAGGAGGTAAGAGCTAGAGTCACTGTTGTAAACACAGGGATGTATGTTGTGAGTATGTGCTGTGTGCGTGGTGGGTGTGATGTGAGCATGCAGTTTCAGTGTGTGGTGTGTGTATGCATGCGTAGTTGTATAGACGTGCGCATTGGATATGTAAGCAACTGTATCATTTTGTGAGGTGTTCGTGCCAGGAATGATATGTGGGTATGTGTGTATTTCTTTTGTATTTGTTTTTGACATAATTTGTATATTCCTCTCTGTATAAGTTTAAAATATACCGTGATTTCACATACACATATTGCAAAATGAGTACCACAATACGTTTAGTGTTATAACTTTTTTTTAACTTTTATTTATTTTTGAGACAGAGAGAGACAGAGCATGAACAGGGGAGGGGCAGAGAGGGAGGGAGACACAGAATCTGAAACGGGCTCCAGGCTCTCAGCTGTCAGGACAGAGCCCGACACGGGGCTCGAACTCACGGACCGCAAGATCATGACCTGAGCTGAAGTCGGACGCTTAACCGACTGAGCCACCCAGGTGCCCCCTGTTATAACTTTTTAAAATATCAGAACCAAAAGTTTAATTAAGAAATAAGAAAAAAATATATTTTGAAAGCCCTCAACAAAATGCCAGCAAATGGAATCTGAATCTGACAACATGTAAAAAGAAGGGTCCATCAATAATAATTAGGGATCACCCCAGGAATGCAAGTCAATTCAGTATTTGAAATATCAGTGTAACTTACCACATCAGCAACATGAAGAAAGAAAAACATGATTATCTCAAAGGACGAATAAAAGAATTGGAACAGTTCAATGGCCAGCATCATACTAGAAACATAGTCCGACAAAAGGTATCCACACAAATACAGCAAACAACACACCTTGTTCTGTGGGGAACGCCTCTCCCCGACATCTGGAACTTCACAAGCGTGCCCTCTCCCCCCCTACAAAGGTCCCTGAGTCAGTCTGGTGAGGACATCCTGTGCAGTGACTTTTGTGATAGAAACCCCCTCCCTGCGATGAGCTCTGTGTGTACGGGCTTATATGTCTCATCATGGAGACTGGTACTGAGGAGGGTGGATGAGCACACTTACTCCCCTGGTAACAGCACACACAGCTGGATCCGGCCAAACGCAGACCCAGAGACCGGGTCGGCCTCTGTGCTCTTAACTGTAAGGCTATCGTGCAGTAGACCATGGGGTCAGACACAGCTGTGTTCAGATCTGGCTCTGCTGCAACCTGGAGCAAATTACCAAACATCTGTGAGCTCCCCTTTCGTCTCCAACAACACCCACTAGCTCATCTCTTGTAAGACGTAAGGCTGGGCGATCTTACAAGGACTGGCACAGGATCTAGAAGCTGGGAAGCCCTAACCAATAGTAGTGGTACTAATAGTCCCACCATCCTTGACGTCTCCACCCCAAGGCTGAGCTCATGTGGCCGGGGGGGGGGGGGGGGGGTGGGGGGGGTAACATCACCAGTATGAAAGCATCTCCCGCTGAGCCAGCTGTTGGCAGCAGCTCTCCAACTCTTCCTGTCTTCTTAACCAACTCGCAGTGAGAGGTTGGAGGCAGGCAGGAGACTCCCACACAAGTAGGCTCTTGCCCTGCTTCTGCTTTAAAGCACCCCACCGTGCAGCCGACCTGACAGCTTCATTCCTCTGATTATGTCCCCTGCACACACGCAGGTCATGGCGTCTGAGCAGCATGTCAAACTGCAGGTGCAAACATCAGTCATTGTCCATCCCCCATGGCGGCCTGGCCAGGGTTACAGGTGCCTGCCACACACCCGCTGACAGCTCAACTCAGCATTTCCTGCTCTGACCTTTAAGATTGTCGCCCTCTTGACGAAAGCTGCCACACGACATGACAGTCACGTGGAGGCAAAGCTCAAGGCAGGAACCTGGACCCCAAATGAAACAGAAAGAGCCTTTTCAGCAGGCTGTCATTTGAAATAAATCAGTGGGTCAGGGTGCCTTGGGAAGCAGACAGGGCATGAGCACGAGACTCCTGACCTCTTCAGTCTCTCAGGGTGCTCTCCAGGATGAGGCAGAGAGGCCTCTGCTGGCCTTCCTGCCTCTAGGCCTGTGCTCCAGCCCATCATCTGCACAGTGCCTGAGGGCACTGAGAAAGCCCCTTCCCTAACCCCAGCCTGGCCTGGAAGTCTGAGGCCCCTAGCCCCACAGCAGGGCCAGTCAGGTCTTCCCTCAGCTCTCAGGCTGGGGTGTCACTAGGCTTCCTACAAGACCCTACTTCCCCCCACTTTACAGGGTCCAGCCCATCCATCCTTTGATGCCACACTCACAGGAGGTTCATCCCTGTCCCTTTCTTGGTTCACTGGCCCCTCTGGATTCCCACAACCCTTGGTCAGTCCTTCTCATTAGTCGCTTCTCACCTTGAATGTGCCATGACTTCTGCTTGGCTGTGTCACGGTTGATTCTTCTCATTCAGTTCTTTGATGTGTTACCAACCTTTTATGAAGAAAATTTTCAAACGTACAGCAAAGTGGAAACAACTGTGCAATGAACACCCCTGTCTCCACTACCTGGATTTTTCAGTTAATATTTAATATCTCACCATATTTCTTTAACATTTATCTAATCAGTGTGCTTGGTCACTCTCTCTCTCTCTCTCTTTCTCTCTCTCTCTCTCTCTCTCTCTCTCACACACACACACACACACACACACACACACACACACAACCACACACAGTGCATCTTATTTTTTTATGTGTTTCAAGTCAATTACAGACATCAGGCTACCTCACTTCTAAAGCCCATCATTCTGCATATCTTTATTTATAGAAATATTACTTAAGAGCTCTCCTTAAATTGCAGCAAACTTCAGTGTATTTTTTAACAACTTCTGAAAAATGCACACTCCAGGAAGACAGAATTTACCATTGTCCCTGGAAAATCCCCTCAGATCACTTGCCAGACAATCCTTGTCCCCAACCCCTGAAGGCAATTCTTCTCAGTTTTTCCTCCATAGGCTGTTTAGTCCTTTAAAATCTCTTCTCAGTAGACTCATGTAATATGAACATTCTATTTAAACATTCTGTTTGGCCAGGTACTCTGGGCACAGTGGTTTGGAGAATCATCACTCCTGTGTGTTTGCTGGATATGCTTCGATATTTGTGTCTGGGAGGACAGCTGGAGGTGGCACCTTCTCATTCTTTTTCCTGTGTGTGGCTGGCCCAGAGCGAGTGTCTACAGAGCCCAACAGCCATGGCACATCAGTGGTGGCACATAGTAGGACACAGGGCAGAGGCGGGCTTTTCTCTGAGAGCTGGTGGACAGGTCCTGCAGGGTGGCCAGGAGACTCACTGTGTGCAGAAGGCAAGGCAAAATGTGGGGCAGTAGGACCCAGAAGGCAAAAGCAGTGCAAAGACACCATTGCCACCAGCTTGGATAGCTACTGTCCCTCTACAATGAGGTTCCCCTTTTTCTACTATTACTGCCTCCCAGAAATAGCTACCATATATAATTGATCATATAGATGCAAATAGCTATTTATATATGCTTTTCAAGGTATTTTTACATTAATGGGATCATGCAGTTCATAACATTTTCCAGCCATCTGCACATACTCCATTACAAGGATGGAGGAAACTTCTTTCATTAGTCTCCCCTGGTCGATATTGTGGCTACAGCAGGTTGTGCACACCCTGAGGCTCACCTCTCTGTGGGCATGGGTCAGGATTCCCCAGATCAATTCCAGAAGTAGAATTGTGGCATTAAGAGGACACACAGCTTAAACGTTGGTCAGTAGAGTCGAATTTCTCCCAAAGAGCCTGTGCTGGGCAACAGATGGTGTTCCCAGAGCCCAACCCTCCCAGGACAGGTCACTTCCACCTGGTGCCCTTGTCAGTCTCATGGTTGGTTGGTTGTCCTTCCTCACTGCTTGGCTTCCTCCTGACCTTGTCAGCGGGCTGCCTGCCTTGCCAGCTCCTCTCTCTGGAGCCCCAGGAGACCTGATGTAGAACTCTTCCTCCAGAAAGAAAGTTCTCATAAAGAAGGATCGGTCTCCTTGCCAGGGACTGGATGGTCCCTGTGCCACCCGAGAGCAGGTACACAGTGGGACTCTACCTAGGAGACACAGCTCCCTGAAAGCCAATGTTCATCCATCCTTGGCTTCATTCTCCTCCTGTGTGTGTTACTGTTGGAGGAATTGGGTGAGGGGTGTTGGAACCAAGGAGCAGCTACTAGACAAAGCAAAATCCTTTAAGTCCACATCTCTTCTGCTCAAAAGTCTGACACCATCACCCTGCCTTCCACTTACCGAGACTTGCCAGAGTGACAAGACCCTCTAAAGGGGCAGTGCCTTGGGGACACAGAGGGTGCTGCTGCGGAGGAGAAGTGGTGACTGAGCAGAGCCTGAAGGCTTCAGGGTGCACACTTTGGGAAGGGGATCACAGGCATATGGACAGCACGTGCTCTTCCTGAGAAGTGCAGGTGCTATGGGCCATCCCTCTGAAGCAGCCTCATGATAGCTGCTCAGAACTAAGACAAGAGCAAAGGGGGCAGAAGTGGGTCCTGGAATGGGTACTTGAAGTCAGATCCTGGCCCGGTACCTGCCAGGGGTCTGGAGGAGGCCACCTGCCCTCTCTTAGCCTCAGTTTCCCCTCTGAAAGCTTGGGTAGGAATGCCTGGCTAACGGGTATTAGAGGTTAAGGAAAGTGTAGATCTGCCCATAGTATACGCTCAGTTAGTGAGGAGTGTCATTTTGGATGAACACCGGTGTTACATGGCTTGGCCTGGCACAGATTTGCCCACTTCTGGTTCCTTCTGCCTGTGTGCTTGTGGCAGGAAGGCTCTACTCACTATTTTTGCCTCCTCTGGAGCCTGATCTGTCCACATGCAGCCAGCTGACTGTTCCCTTCTCTGCCTGTATCTAGTTACAGTGTGGGCTGTCAATTTACAGTTCTGTCTTGCAAGGAAATGCTTCTTTGCAATAAAAAATCCTGGAATATAAATTGCAGATGACACTTCCTTGAGACTGAGAGCCAAAGCTCTGCTCAGGGTGGCCTAGCCTGGCTGGCAAAAAGGTGCACAGGAGATAAGCCCAACTGCTCCTTCCTGGCCAATCACAGAGCCCTGTGTCATGGTGGGAAGGGTCCTTATGAAGTGTGAGCCTTGAGCAGGCAGCCTGGCACAACTGAGTTCAAAGCAGCATTGTACTGTTGGTTACTGTGTGTGGGAGAGGACGTGTCACTTACAGACATCAAGCCTCCGCTGGGTGGACCACTGCCATCAGTGCCCTCGGGGGCCAGGCTGGTGCCGTGAGCAGGAGGCATGTGTCAGGCCAAGCCAAGGATGGTTGACTGCATGTGGGGTGTAGTGCAGCAAGGCAGGCGCTGGCCCCTGAGGAGCTCCCCTGATGTGAATAGGGCCCAGCCAATGGTTGACATGCAGAAGTATGAACCCACCATTTCCAGGTGTTCCCATTTTTGAAGAATGCTAGTGATCTGGGTTATTAGGGAAAATGTGCAGGCTTTAAGTGTTGAGACCCATTTTTGGAAGACACTTGAATGCCTAACAAACCACAACAGCAGCCAGCATTGGGCCACAGGCCCAGAATCTATTTTCTTCAAAGCAGAGAATTTGCAAACACTGCCCTGATCAATGGGAGCTGCAGGGAGACCTGAAGCAGGAGAAATAAGGGCAGCCAGGTCCAAGGTTGTGCTATAATAAAGGTTGTGTAGATAAATAAATTGAGCTAGGGCAAACCAAGCTTCCAGGATTGGAATGACCCAGTCTGGGACAGGAGGCAGTAATGGAGGCTAATGACCTTGGGCTTGCAGTTAAAGACCCACATGTTATCCTGGCTAAATCCTTAGGGACCAGTCTACCAGCTGTCTTCTCTATCCCCTGGTGTTTGCTTCAGGGGAGGCTCAGCAGCCTGGGGAAGGTCTAGGGTCTAGACCTGCACCTCACATATCAGTGTCTCCACACTCAAAGAGGAAGTGCTTGCTGAACCCCAGGTGGGTTATGTGTAGTCCATGAAGCCTCAGGCAAAAGCAGGGGAAGAGCAATCATGTGAGACTTCCAGAACCACAGCTAAGACAGGACTTCTTCCATGGGGGATTCGTTGTGCAGGGTCCCAGAATCTTAGTATATACAGAGGATGAGGTTGGGTCCCTTTAATGGACTCCAAGTATCAGGGGTGAAGATGAGAGGCCCCCCTACAGCCTAAATCTCCCCTGTTACTCAGAGTGGACCCTCCATTACACTGGGTGAGGATCTGGCCTCCAGAGGTCAGCCTTGTTTGTTTCAACATGTTTGCTTCCTGAGAATTCCATTTTGTGGGGGGACATGCCTTGTAAGACAGAGGGAAGGCAGCCCTCGGCCCCACCTTACACACAGACCTTTGAATGTTGCTTTGCAGAAGACTATGAAATTATGATTTCTGGAAAAGGATTTAATAATGCAATAAACAAGGAGGAAGTTATTTGTAGATTCCGCTTCAGCGATGATAAATTCTTCGGTAAGTAGCTCTCTTGGTGCCTCCAAGTGACAAACTCCCTACAACAGGCTGCCTTCCCCTCAGCCAGCCAAGTTTTCAAAGCCCTTGCTTACCATTCACTGTGGGTCCTGTGAGGATAGATCAAGTAAAAGGAGAGACCCGGCTGGGAAGCCTGGTGACCTATACCTCAAAGCTGGGAAGTCATCAACCACAAGAGCCTCTCCTAGCAGGGCTTTAACCCTTGCCAAGAATGGCTGTGGTGTGCTGGGTGTGCCCCAGAGCTGTACTCCCCCTCCCTTGGCTCAGCTCTCACTGGCCTTGAGAGACAAGGACCTGAATCCATTGAGTCTGCTGGCGAGAAACACAGGCAGCCCTGGGCCAGGCACACTGGGAGCTTCACAGGAGAATGTGTGCATCTGGGATTGAGACAGGATGCCAGCTGCCAGTCCCAGGCCCAGGAATCCTGGCACAGGCACACATTACTTGTCTGACCTTGACCAAATGAGGGTTCTATTCTCAGCTTCTTTTTCCTCTACTGCAAAATGAAGTCAATATAATAGTCGAGCTAAACCATATCACCTATGTAAGCCTATAATGTAAGGAAATACTCAGGCATCAGATATTCCTCCATGATGGGCGAGTGGCCAGTAGAAGCACATAGATGTGCCCCCACACTGAGATGGGTGTGATCCTCCCCAGAGAGCAGGGTGGTACAGTAGGACTATCTCCCACTGAGCCCCCCCAGTGCATTCATTGGACCTGAGATTATGTGCAGTGATGTCTTACTGCAGGGCCATCTGGTAAACCCAGAGCTACCTCCAGACATCACAACATTACATAGTAAATGTTTCAGTCCCTTAAGGGAAATGGTGTCTCTTAGGAACAGGACAGGCCCCACATTCCTAAGCAGCTGTCCCTTCCCCTCTATTCGCTGTGCCTTCTGTTGTTTATTGTGGTCTCAAGAAGTGTCCCTCTCCACATTTATTTCCTTCTTTGTTATTTCATTGTCTCCCTCCCATCCCTCAAATGTAGGGCCCTTGAGACCAGGGACTCAACCTTTTCCATTCCAGCCAGGCATTGCACGGAGCCTGGTGCATGGCAGGGGCTCAGAGGAAGGCAGCAAAGAGAAGCTGGCATCTGCCAGTGTTAGTCTGCTTGCCAGGGGCCAGCTGAGGGGAGATGGATGGATGGACATGCTCCTTGACATTATTCTCTTGTGGTTTTCTCCTAGATAAAAAAGCCACCACTGTGGATGATAACACCATAACATGCTCAGGAGTAATGATACAAAAACCAGACCAGTAAGTGCCCAGGTCAAGGGCCACAGGTGCAGTTTTTGCCACTATGAGGTATATAGGATGTGGGATGTCACCTCTGCTGGGGCAGCACATGTGTATCTCCCAAAGTCTCAGGGCATACTCTCCACTTCTCCTTGTTGGTGGTCACCTGAGATGCTCAGGGATATGCTATAGCCCAGTCTCTGCCAAGGAGGGAGACTACTGGAGATGATGTCCCCAGGGAAAGTCTTTGCTCCAGGTAGCCATCAGAGCTAAGCCAACATACTCTGCAAATTGAGAAAAGTCAGGATGGTGACACCCATCCACCCTCCTTGGAAACCTAGCCCATGGCCAGGAGGGCATCTGACCCCAGGCAGGACTCCTCATGCCTGGTCAGTCTTCACTGCAGAGATTGATCTCAAGGGCTTGGGGTGAGCTCTCCTTACCCATGCCATGTGCTCACTGGTGGCCCCAATCCCTGATGATCAGTTACAATGAGAAGAAATGGGGGATGTGGTTTGATCCACATGCAAGAACTATGTCTGTTGGGGCTATTTCTGTCTATCCACAATTTCTATGCTGCAGGTTGGTCCATGTGGAAGTTAGCCTGAATAATGCCATCAGCTTCATCAGGAGTGATGCTAACATCACCAGCGACAACTGTATGAGTGCCAGGGTAAGGTGGCATGTTCCCTCCTGGGGCTGTCCAGAGCACTTACACTTAAGGGGCACATGCCCTGGGAGGCAGGAGAAGGGACACAGTGCCAATGGCCCAAGAAAGTAGCTTGTGCAGACAGGGGGCTGGGATGACTTCTCAGAGCCAGCTTGGGGCCCTCAGCCCTTCATTGGCAAGCTGCCCACACATGGGGCTTGTGAGGTGCCCTGGGAGTGCTTCCACAAGAGCACCTGCCCTGTAGCCTTCTGTCCAGGTCCTGTAGAACCTCTGCTCTCTCTCTCTCTGGGAACCAGGTGTCCCTGAAGGCACAGGAAAGGGAACAGTTAGAGCTCTAAGCAGAGTCCAGAAATGGTGCTGGGGCTCTGCCACCCCGCCTTGCCCCTTGCCACCTCTGCTGGCCCAAGAATAGCAGTGGGGAGCTCGGGGCTCCATTCTGCATTCCAGCTGGGCAGGTGGGAGAGGCTGGGAGGCTAGTGTGTTAGGAGCCTGAGTCCAGAACCTCTGGGGCAGCAAGGTGCTCCAAACCCGGGCCCCAGACACAGGGGATCTGGAGAGCGGGACCCACTGTGGCCCTGTGCAGTCAGGGTGTTTCAGCAGCTGCTGACACAGCTAAACCCACACATGCCCATCACTGCCCACGAGCCCAAGCCCACTTGGGGAACACCCCTGTCATTTTGCAGAGGGCACCAGCCTCCCCTCTGCCTCTGCTGCTTTCTCGTGCTCCTCAGCCATCCGTCTCCACTAACTCTCTGACCTCTGCTGGACCTTGCTCTCCGGCACTTGGTGGGAAGCTGCCAGGGCTGTGGGGAGGGCCTGGGACTCAGCTCAGGGATGGGCACGTGGGAAAGTGGGTGCTGCTCCCAGGTGCCCACTTCTCAGAGCTCCACGTCACCCGGGCACCGGGCGGGGCAGCATGACATGGGGGACAGAGCACGTTAGGCACAGGAAGAGGGCTGCCTGGGAGGAGCAATGCCCGTGCCTGATTGCCACCAGCCTAGTGTCCAGTCCCAGCTGGGAGGGTTCCAGCAGCACGGACAGTCCTCTGACTGTGTGTTCACTTGTGCCAGGACAGGCACTCACCGACCAGCAGACCGCACTCGGCCATTTGTCCCTCAGGAGCCTAACTGACAGGCCGCCCTCAGCAGGCACATTTAGGAAAGAACTCAGGAGGAGCCTGAGTTCATGGGCCCCCACCCTGCTTCCCCCTCCTGGGCACAGACTCTGTCCCCTGTAGCTCCCCTGCCTTAGGGAAAGCCGAGCATTTGGTTTAGGGCAGGACTGCACCGCGTGCGGCTGAGGCATGCAGTGAGGGCTGGCATGTCACACATGGGGATTCCGGTCCTTGTCAGGGTTCTGGGCCAGAGCCTCAGAACGAAGCCAGTGGTGGGCTCTGTGGCCCAGGGCTCCGCAGCGGCTCTTTGAGTGCAGTCTTGTCCTCCAGGCCTTCAGTGCTCCCTGGAGGTGGGGAAATCTGAGGTGAGTGGGAACACGCGATGTGCAGGTGTAGTGTGCTGGGGGGAGGCACCCAGTGAGGACCATCCAGATCTCCCCTAGACTTTTGACGTGTGCTTTCTGCAGAATATGCCATCAGAAGGTGATGAACCACCCTCTCCAGCTCCTCCTTCTCCAGAAGTCATGACTCCCCCGGAAAACCTGGCATCATTTATGCCACCTATCCAACCTATCTACTTGGTTGTGCTCCTCGCAGCCGTGCTCACAGTCCTGTGTCTTTCCTGCTGCTTCTGGCTATGCTGTTGCAAAAAGGTAAGTGATACCTTGAACATAGTACCATTCCCCAGGCCCATGCCAACAACTTGAGGGATACAGCCCCTACCCCTGCCCCATGATCCTGCCTCTGGGCGGGCTCCCATAAACTCCCAGGCCATCAGATGAGTAAACAAAGGCACAGACTGTGTCTACCATTCCTGGGCAGAAACTCAGCCTGCATCTCAGGGACCCCCCTGCTTCATGCTTGTTTCCAGAGGCATCCTATGAGCTGCCCTGTCCTCTGGGGATAAGCCACCCCAGTACCCAGTGACAAGGGAGGCATCACAGCAGCCAGGCTTCTGGAGAACTCAGGGAGACCAAGCACCAGAAGAGGCCTCTGCTGCTGAGGGAAGAAAGTGGGTCCCAGGAGGCATTGGGGGCACTGAGGGACAATGCTGATGGTTGGGACGATTCCTAGACTCTGAGGCAGCTGAGCTTTGGAAACCAGATCTCTGCACACAGCCAGTGTGTCCTTCCTTCCTTTCTCAGTCATTACTAAGAGCCAGAACATGATGGGCCCCATACTTGGCACACAGGGACGAGAAAGGAGCTGCCACCATCTTGTACACAGGAGCTCACAGTCTCGTGTCTGCTCTGGTATTGGTACCTGGGGGTGGCGGGTAAAATGTCAGCCTCATAGGCTGTGGCATCAGGGCCCTAGCAAAGGAGAGACACTGGCCCCCAGGGAGGGAAAAGGGCAGACGTACTGGCTGCTGGGTTTGCAAGGCCCCGGGACAGAGCTGGGTGAAGGAAGAGGAAACCACAGAGGTGGGAAAAGACAGAGCAAAGCAGCAAGGCAGAAGCAGCCCGGATTGCTGTGGAGGGGGAGCTGTGAGGACAGAAAGTAGGAATGGGGGCTGTCAGCACAGAGTGGGGACTAGGGAAGGCTGCGGGCTGTGGAAGGTGAGGGGAGAGGAGGAAGGGAATTGGACGTGTTCTCTTGTCTTCATGTCATGGAAGGGCTCCTAATGAAAACTACTGCATGGACACCTCTGCCAGGGACCAGGCACCCTAGTCTGGCTGTCTCCCTGTCCACCGCCAGGGAGGTCCGATATCCCTTTGATAACCCAGGAGCCTGAGCCTTGGGATGCTGGAGCCGGTTGGCCACATCCCATAGACAGTGGGCTCGCAGACTGACACCCAAAGCCCACGTTCTGTCCCACTGCTGCTGAGTAGGGTCCCCTTCCATCTGCATGGCCGAGCCAGTGCCCTTCATGCTCCTCCAGCCAATGTTCATGTCTCTTTAACATTCTAGCCCTGCAAGGAGCCACCAGTGCAGAAGATAGTAATGGTAAGTCCTGATTTTTGTCCTCATGTCAGCGTGCCTGGTGCCCACTCTGACCTTCACACAAGGGGTCCTGCTGCCTGTGGGATATTTCCACCTGCTGCCCCACTGCCTCCCACCTACCTGGACAGAGAGAGCTGGCCGAAAGAAGAGGGTGATGGAGGGGCAGGGAGGGCCCTCGGGAGGACTTACGACTCAAAACACCTTTCCCGAGTGTGCAACTCAGCCTGATCGAGAGCTGTGCCACTCAGCAACTTGGGGTAGCCTATTTCAGCAATGGCTGTAGACCCAAAAATATTGGAACTTCTGCCAGTTCCCAAAGGACAGCTCATAGCTGTACCTTCGCCCGGTCTCAGGTGAGTTCTTGGAAAAAGAGCTTCAGGTCTCAGGACCAGGTCGCCTCCTTCAGGCTCTAATGAATATTGGGCTGAATTTCACTGATCTTTATCCCTGTCACCTGGCAGGAAAGAGGCTTGACCGGGCTGGTACTGTGGGGAGTGCAGAGCTGGGGAGGTTGGAAGGGGTCTTCCCTGGCATGGAGTGTGAGTAAGGCCCATGCCGGGTGAGCACAGAGAGCAGGGATCTGAGGAACGGGTATGGCTCACTCAGGGGCAGGGACACAGTGTCCCAAACAGGGGGACCTGAGCCTGAGAGCTGGTAGGAAATAGCCCTCAGTGTCTGGGGCTGTACAGTAGCAGGTTACATTGTCACCTGAGGAGACTGGATGTGCCAGAGTCAGGTGAATGCAGCCCTGTCCCCCACCAATTCTTTACCCTGATGGCCCTCCTATCCACTGACAGCCGCAGGACCAGGCTTCTCCACCAAGGGCGGCACCAGGGCACAGAGGGACAGGATAGAGTTTGTTGGCCTTTTGGGGAAAAGCCATATCTGCAAACCAAAGGAGTTTGCTTGTTTTCACAAGGAGGACATTGTCACAGTACAGAGTGCTCCTCATTTGTCCCTGGTATCTCCAAATTCCCCTTGTCGAGTGGCCAGTGCTTGACAGCTGCTGGGGCAACAGACAGATATCATGTGTCTGCACCCAGAAGCTGCCAGACTAGGAAGCAAACTGTACTTTCTCTTCCTAGGCACCCGTGAGGGAATGTATACGGCCCCGCCCAGTGGTGGTCCCTTGTAGGTGCCGAGGAGGCGGGATAAGACGGATAGAGGTGAGAAGGGCCTTTAGGTGGGGCTGAGGGACAAGGGAGGGTAGCCAGTCCATGGCCCCACATGAACCGTGGCTTGGGTGGAGATGAGCTTTGTGGGCACTACCTCGATCCCTGGGCACGGGAAAAACTGCAGAGGCCATCCCGATCCCGGGCCCCAGGAGAGGGCAAGACTGTGAGGGCTCTTGCCGTCACCAACACCACTTGGAGCCTGGCACCAGGCTTGGAAGGGGCCCAGGTCTGCAGATGTTGGTGGCTGGCCACAGCCCGCCAGTCCCAGGCTGTCTGAGGTTGTCAGCGGTTCCAACAATGGCTTCCATTTTCCTGGCCAGCAGGCAGAGGAGTAAAACACAAGCTCAATCACAAACAGTCTCCCACAGGTCAGAAAAAGAATCCTTTAAGGAAAATTCTGAGCAAAGTTTGTTTCATGAGTCAGGTCAGCAAAGTGAGGGACTAAGCTAACTACGTTTTCCTTGGACACACTGACATGGGGACAAGGGCCTCAAGGAGGAGGAGGCTGTGAGGAAATATCCTCACAGAAAGTGCTAGGGCCGCACCCTGGGTGGGAGCTCCCAGCCCTGCAGGGGGGCATGAAGACAGGGTGGGGAGGCCCCAGGCAGCCCTGGCTGAGGAAGGAAGAACCCCATAATCTTCCTTCGTGAGCTTTGGCCTCCTCGTGGTCCTGCATCTGAGGCGATGCACCCGTTGGAACCACTGTACCAGGGCCCGGGCACGTTAGTCCTAGTCCCGCTGTCTCCCTGTTGACCCTGCAAGGAGCCCCAGATGGCAACATGACAGCAGGCAGACAGTCAGCCTGGGGATTCAAAGAAGCCAAACCGCCTCCAGACAGGGCAAAGGTCATGGCCTGGGGCTTGTTCCTGCTCACAAGGCACAGCCCCACCTGCCCCCTCAGTAGGGCCCAGAGAGGCCTGAACTGCAGGTCCTGAGGTCCGGAGGCCACCTGCCCCTGGGTCCAGGGCCTCTTGCCGGTGTCCTCCCTTTCTGTCTCCCCAGCAGCCCCGGGATCAGCCCTCGTCCCCATCTGCTCCTGGTGTGCCCCAGTGCAGGCCCTTGTCCTCTTCTCCCAGCTCCTGCCCAGATCCCTGATGCCCACATCACGTTCCCCTGCAAGACCTCTCCTTGCGACCCCGCATGTCCCCCACCTTGGACCCTTCCTCTCAAAGTAGCCCCTGCCTTCTCCTCCTACACCAGAAATACAGACTCATTTCGGGTTCCAAAACAATCTGTCACCTACAGTGACACTGCCTGCCCTGAAACACACAAGGCCACCAGGCCCCTGCCCCAGGCAGAGACTACAGGGCGGCCTCGGTGTGTTCCTGGGGACAGAGCCCTCTGGAGCCATCTCAGGCAGAGGGGCCTCTACCCTTCTGGAGGTGACGGCCAGGCCCTGGAGCTTCCTCACAGCCACATCTGCTTTTCAGGGCAAACTGGACACCTTGTGTGACTTTGTGCAAAGCTGCAACCAGATCCCATTGATGTGGTGTCAGCCCAGGAACGCGGTAAGCAGGGGTACAGGGATGTTCCCTGGGCAGGCGCCCTTTTCTCTTTGCCCTTGGCAGCTGAGCTCAGGGACTATGGGTCAGAGAGCCCGGTCCAGGCATCTTCCGGGAGGATGCCCCAGAGGAGGAGACGCAGTGCTCATGAGCCTCCCATGTGGATTCTGGGTGGGGCGCCTGCAATTCCTTGCTGGTCCCCATCAGAAGGACAAGAATCTTTCTTGGGGAGAGTGTTACCCAGTGCCTCCAAACTTAAGTGAAAGAGGCTGGAGAAGGAGGCAGGCCAGCAAGTTCTCCTGACCCCCAGCCATCATCCCTCCCCACCGAGCTCCCCAACCTGTCTGCTGGATCCACACCCTCATCCTCTGAGACTCTCCTGGGTGGCTCCCTCATGTGCCAGGAATGCTGCAGGGCATGGTGACACCCCCATGTTGTTGGCCAACATTGCGTGCTTTTGCCAGCTAGTAGAGTCCCTCCACGTGCCACTGCCTGTGACAATGGGGAGAAGCCTGCATGTTACAGGTGTCCCCCTGGAATTTAATGGTTGTGACAGCTAATTGTTAGAGTTCCTCCTATGCCAGCTGCCAGTCTAAGAACTTTCCATAATTTCACATTCAATCCTGCCAGTACAGTAACTGTACGTGCAGGTACTACTAATATGCCAGTTTTACCAAGGAGGGACCAAGGCACAGAGAAATCAAGCAACTTGCCCCAGGTCACAGAGCCTAGGAGTGGCAGAGCTGGACTTGAACCCCAGGGCCTGCCTCCACTCTTCTCACTGCCCTGCCCCCATCAGGTCAGCACTCATGAAACCATAATGGTTTCCCCAAAACCAATGCAGGGCTCAGAATTAGGGCCCATGAAGAGCATGCTCCTGGCTTGCCTGGGAATCATGTGCCTAAGCTTCCCCATGATCAGAACCTCAGACTGGGCCAAGTGCCTGGAGGACGTGGTGTCCCCAGTGTCTATAGTGAGGGCTGCATTAGTCATTTTCTTAGTTCAGGCAAGCATGACTGTCCCTGGTGGCCAGGTGAGCATTAGGAGTCCTGGGCACGCCTGGGGGTGGGGACCCTGCTGAGGAGACACATGGATGTGTGCTGACACCCAGCAGGGCCATGTCTGCTGTCAGAGGTTTCAAGGCTCCTCAGGAGACCACTGGGCTCCTGGCTCTGGGTCTGAACAGAGCTCGCGGTCCCAGCCATTTTTGCACAGACGCCCATTCTGCATCTGGATCTCCTGGAGCCTCTTCCAGGGCCACAGCCCCATTATGGTCGCTAGCACCACACCGGCCTTGTGCCCTGAACCCACCCAGCCACGTCCACTCCTGGCAGAGGGACAGAGCAAGACATGGAGGGAGGCCCAAGACCAGAGGGTGGACAAGGGAGAGATACCAGAAAGGGCCATCCTACCCCATCGAGGGGAGGGCAGAGGCACTGGGCACCCTCTGATATGGTCCCTTTCCCAAGACCCTACTGGGAATGTCATGGGTTGTGGGGCACTTGCAGCTGCCCAGCGCTCTGCCAGGCCCCTACCATGCCAGTTCTGGAGTCAGCCCAGTACTCTTTCAAGCTGGGAGTGACAGTGACCCCGTTTGTTTGCTGATGGCAAAACAGTCCTGAGAGGCCAGCAAAGTCACAGAGGCCACCCAGAGAGCAAATGGCAACACCCAGGGCCATCTAAAGTAACCCCCTTCATCCTGAGCAGAGCTGGGAGCCCATAAGTAGGCCCTTTGGGTGTGGGCTCCCTTCCCACTCCTGGGTCCCTCCCATGTGACTTTGTCCCTCTGACCATCCTCCTGGAGACCCGAGTGTGGCTGTTTTCTTCAAGACTGTCTCTCCCTACGCACATACACAGAATGACCCAAGAAGACTCAGTCTAGTTTCTTAATCTTGAGTCAAACCCTGGCTTCCATCCAAGGTCCTGATTCTCTTCCTTTGTTGCTTTATCCCAGGGAAGCCCTTTAGCTCACCGACTGGTCTGCCAGGAAATCGGGCCAACAGTGGCCAACCTTACCCTCCCCCACCGCACATGATGCATGGTCACAGACCTGTGTCCCAGTGCACATACCCTGCGTGTCCCCCACACAACGCCCTGTGCACAGCGTCTCCTTTCCTCTCATAGCCACCCCGTAGGGACCACACCTGCCCGTGACAGAGCTTCCCGAGGCCAGACACTGTTCTAAGTGTTTAATACAACTAACTCTTTCATCCCCCCACAATTCCACGGGGAGAAAGCCGAGGCCCCGCACAGTTAAGTCTCCTGCCCAGAAGCCCTAGGGCCAGCATCAGGAGCTGACGCCTCACTGCCAGCCTGGCTCCTTCTCTTCTAGCTAGGTGGTCACTTCTCTACATGTCACAGCTGTGGAAACTGAGTGCCTGAATTTTCATGATGGACTCAATGTGACGGGGCTGTGGAGAGGTGCAGCAGGGCAGGTGATGACCCCCGGAAGGTTCACGTACAAGTCTAGGCTCCAACACCCATATCATGCTGTCAGGGTCATAGGGGAATATCTGGGCTCTGTCCACAGAGTCCACAGAGTCCATCTGTCCACAGCGCAGTGTGTTATATATGCAAACAATTGTGAATGTCACTGTTATTTTGATAGTATGCTGATAACAGACCTCCTTCTAAATATGAGCTCATGTATGTTTGCTGGGAAAGTGTTCTTCCATGGAACAATTAGAACCTGGGTACAGATCGGCCTTATGATGTATTCATGCCAAGGAGCTCCTGAGTCCTCTGTCCTTGCCCATGGCACGGAGGGAGCTCCATCAGGGAGGGGGGTGTGACAAAGCTGGGACGTAGTTTCCCCTCTCCAGGAAGACTGAACTTGATAGCTGTCTGTCAAGCCAGTGAACTTTGAGAAGATCTCAGATCATAACCTTGGGATTGTGATGCAGCTGGATCTCCTGGGTTCTGCAACCCTCTCTTCCCCCTGACCCGAAACTCAAACACACACACACGCTCACTCACACACACACACACACACACACACACACAGAGGCAACCCAAGCATGTGCACGGACATGCTGACACATGCACACACTCCCCATGAAGTAGCAGGAAACGAGGTAATGGAGCCCATGCCCCAAAGCATGGAGATTCGGGCTAGCAGTCACCCATTTGCCAGTGGATCCAAGATTAGTCCCTTCACTGTGCAGCACTGAACTGATGTAAACAGTAATTGGTCACTGCCTTAGGTCATCAAATGGTAGGAAGGCAGAGAGGAAGGAGACTCCCCTCCACCCCCAGACCCCTCCACTCAGCCCATGACACTTGCAACACAGTCTCAGGGTCTCTCTGGCCCCCCGCGTTCCCCCTGCCACGTGGGGCCCCTCTTTTCTCCCAGCAGTCCATGGGAAGATGCAGCCTGCAGCTCCCGGAGATGGACTCAGGTGTGGGAGACAGGACGGGCCTCAGCACAGGTGCCCCACAGTCATCCCTTGATGAAATCAGAGCAATCCCACAGCAGTTGCTAGGTCTAGATAATCTGTTTATGCTCGGGAGTAAATAAGCAGAAATAAAGGAGCCTGAAATAAAGATAAAGTTTCCAACCTGTTCTCAGCAGCAGCACACCCATGCACACGTGTAACGCAAATGTACTGACCTATAATGAAACCACAAACCTTCACTCACTGCTGTAACAGAAGATTTGAATATGTGAAAACCTAGACCACATCGTCAGCTTTTCCCAGAGGAATCATGGGCTTAGCTCTGCTTTAGTGTAATTGTAAGGAACAGGCTTAGGGAAATTGATCAAACTGATTTAAGGATGAATTGAAAAAAATTACAGTTGAGCGTAGTTTGGGAGTTTTTGATGTGATCCTGGGGCAGGGATGGTGAACATCCTGCCAGATGACCGAGACTCTGCCCATGGGCCCAAAACAGTCTATGGTATTGAGAAGAGACCCAGCTGCAGTGCTCTGGGCTATGGACCAGAGGGTCCCCTATTCGGCCCTGGAATGTGGTTGTGCAAAGGCGGCATTAGAGAATGGGATTGGGAAATAAACAACTTTTGTTTCCTCGTGCATGTCTGTCTGTATTGTCTGGGCTCTCTACAATATCTCTGTTATGATCAAGAGAAGCAGAAATGTTTATCTGTAAAAGGTAAGAATATTAACTTGATAAAGCCTAAGGTGATATTACATAGAAAGTTGCCTAGAAAGTGACATTTTACAAAGTATGTCAGTCTTGCTGTCCTGCTGGGAAAGTCACAGCGAGGAATCCCTACCCATCTCTGGGCTTGGCTCCACTCTGCACACAGGCATGCGGGTCCCCAAGGGTGTGTGTCTTTCTTGAACTTTCCATTGGATCAATATCCTTGTGGATATGGGAAAGGACAAGGTCTGCCTCTAGGTGTCCCAGATTCATTAATAACATACTTATAAATTCAAGGGGTTTTAGGTGTGTTGTTTTTCTAATGTGGCTACTGTTAGGAGGGAAAACCAAGATTATTCGAAAGGGTTAGTAAGGATTTTTAACAGTAGGTGATGACAATGAAAGTCTCAGTAAAAGAAAGCAGTGGTCATACCCTTTGTCACTCTCAGGCACTCAAGCATAACACTATGAGGGAATGATGGGTTCACAGAAGCCCAAAGTTTGCCCACTACATGGAGCACCTGTGGGGACTGGTGGGACCTTCTGGGGACCGACAGGCCCAGACAGATTCATCAGGGGATCACTGGGGATCTGGGCAGTAGGAAGAGCACAGGTGTGATTAGAGAAGGAGCTCGACAGGCCCCAGCAGCCAGAGAAACCACAGCTTTCTGGACCCAATTCCACTGGTTTCTCAGTGACCTTCTCTCTCTTCTCTTCCCTACAGAGGAGGTGCCTCAACTTTGCCCGATTGAGGCCCCCCTGCATGAAGTATCCCTGTACCCCAAAGATCTGCCTTCTACCCTGCACCCCAAAGATCTGCTTTCCACCCAGCCAGGAGTGCTTCCCCATCAGCAACTGCTACTCATGCTGCCAATGCCCATCACGCAAGTGTTCCCGGCTTCCCTCCAGGATGCTGCCACTGATGGACCCCTCTTCCCGGGCACTCTGCGGAACCACTCTGTCACTCCCACCGCCATAGCCCAGCCTCCATCCCACCAAAACCCCAAGGTTATTAAGAGCCCTTTGTGCACTGAATTAGACGTACGTTTTGAGTCTTGGTTTACAGTCAAAGGGAGTTGGAATTAGTTGCTGATCAGCAAGAGAATTTGGTGGGTTTTGCTCCACTGTATGAGATGATCTATACTGCTTCCTTCCAGGACAAAGGACCCTGGTGTCCTGTGGATGCATACATGGATGTGCCCCAGTTCCCACGGCCCGCTCTTCTTCTGTCACCAAGGGCTGGGACACCTGGGATTTTAGCCAAATTCTGCTCTTTGAAAAAAGCCCAACATGTCTTTGAAATAGGAATCCAATCTTGTGTCTCCTTCCCTAATTTTGTGTAGAGAGAAAGACTTGAGTTTCTCACCCTCCTTCACTCCACGTTCTTGGTTTTCATTTTTTTCACTACCCACACTCTGAATGTGTCCTAGAAAGAGACAAGCCTCCCCCAAGGTCACCAGCTGCCAGGGTAACTTCTCTTTCCAGATACCCCAAACCATCCCCAGGCCCAGAAGAATTTTAGAGAATCCTCTCCGTTTCCCTAGGGAATGTAAACCTCCCCTATTTGTCATTTGCCATTTGCAAGACCACAACCAGTTATCTCTAATCCATGTCGATAGTAAATTAAAGTACTCTGCACCCTCAGCCTCTTGTCCTTCAATGTCATAATTATGCTTTTCAGTAGAATTTCTGTAAGACAAGTATAGGTAAAAAAAAAATACATCAGGTTTGGGTTTTTAGTCTGTATTGATTAAAGTGGCTGCATAGCGATGCCCATAATGAAAGAAAGAAAGAAAGAAAGAAAGAAAGAAAGAAAGAAAGAAAAAGAAAAGGTTTTCCTGGGGGCGCCTGGGTGGCTCAGTTGGTTAAGTGACCAACTTCAGCTCGGGTCATGATCTCGCAGTTTGTGAGTTCAAGCCCCGCGTTGGGCTCTGTGCTGACAGCTCAGAGCCTGGAGCCTACTTCAGATTCTGTGTTTCCCCCTCTCTTTACCCCTCCCCTGCTCATGCTCTGTGTCTCTCTGTCTCTTAATAATAAACGTTAAAATAAATAAATAAATAAATAAATAAACAAATAAATAACGGTTTTCCTGGAATGGCTATGGATGTGGAAAATGTTTGCAGGGTAACTCTCCAAAGCCTTTTTACCTGGAGTTGCTCTTTCTTGTGGACCCCTCCCCCACTTGTCTGCCCTGTCCCAGCCTGGGCCGCAGATCAGTGTCCTACCAGGACAGGAACGGTGACAGAGAACATGTCCACCCGCATGGTGGGCGTTTTCCACCTCTGCCAGTACATCTGTCTTGCAAGCTATTTATGGGAAGCCTTTTCCTGGCACGAAATGCCAGGCACGGATGTCTCAGAGAAATAAGCCAACTCAAGACAGAGGAAATAGAGGAGGGGGCTTAGCCCCTGTGGCATGGGACTCAGTAGTTTCACTGGGACTCCATTCAGTGACTCATTCCAGAGCAGTGAGTGATAGGTGCTTGAAGACCACAAGCAACCCCTCCATGCCTCACTTCCTGAGGTCCTTCATGGACTGTGAGGCCTTAGCCAACATTCTGGTTTGGTTTAGTGTTGCAAGAGTGAAAATCACCGGCTGTGTAAGCAAAGAGCATGTTAACAAGGCTGGCAGGTGACACAGAGCTGGCCCCACGGGGAACGGTCCGGTGGGTCTCAGATACCTGTCTAGTGCGGGATGGGTCCCACTGGTTCTAGACTGCCTCCACTGAGCTGCAGGTACTTATGGGTCATATACAAATGAGCCAAGAACAGCCACATCCAGCTTTAAAAAGGTGGCTAGGACCATGGGTCTTTTGAGAATCTGGGGGGAGAATGTTTACTGTACTTATAATACCAAGAAAAGTGTGTGAAACATTTTTTTTATTGGAAAGAAAGAATGAAACAGCATGAAAGTGTAGAGAGAGATTTTGATCTCTTCTCAAGAAGTAGAATATTTTGTTTTGTCTGTAACTGGTGTGAAAGCACTGTCCTGGCCTGAGAGGTTCAAGGACACTTTTCTGAAAGTAGCTCTGTGCCTCTGCATCATATCCAAGTATGACCGTAAGACAGTGCAGGCCCGTCTCGCAGCCTCTGTGACCCTATATGGAGAAATGTATCTGTGATTCAATAAAAGGGCTTAATGTGACTGCGAATGAAATCTGTTCATTAATGGACCTCGAGAGCCTTCTTATTTTTAGCCGATAATAACTAGGTCTCATCACACCTTCTTCATCCCTGAGCTGAAGAGGGAGGTAGACGTGGACATCTTAGAGGAACATCGGCCTGCCTTTGGCCATCCACAGCCACCGACCCTGGCCTTGCTTCCAGGAGTGACAGTATCAGGATGTAGCAGCAAAAGGGAATTTCATTGGGGATCCCTCCTTGGGCCCAGGCTCCTGCCCTGCCTTCCCCAGTTCTAGCTCAGCAGAGCCTCTGGCTTGTCATAAGCAGGGGGCTCCTCACCTTAGTGAAGAGAGAAAGGGGCATAGCCCGCTGCTGACAGCTGACTCAGAGGTGGGCTGCCTTTGGTCTCCCACCTCCCCCTCCTACCTGGGGCAAGCTATCTTTATAACAAGTCTGACATCTGAGCCGTCCCAAGATGACATGTCTACAAAACAGAATACGCTGGGCAATGCTTATTCCTCATTTTAGACATTTTCTGAAGGCCTGTTTGTGTCTTGCAAAGCAGCCCATGTGGACCTCCAAGCCTAGGCCAAAGCCTGTGCTTCTGGAAGCCAGGATCCTCCCCCAGACCCCACCCAGCTCAGACACAAACCTCCTTCACAAGCACGCAAACAGAAACCCACGCATACCCACCACCATATTGGAGCATGCACACTTAACGCTGTGGCCTTAACAGTTCCCCCACCTCCTTGTCATGCACCAGGACTCCCAGAGCAGGCCCAGGAAGTAGACGAGGTCAGGGTGGAAGAAGGGTACTATCTCGGGCACTGCCTGGTGTTCCAACTGCGCTGCGCTCGGCGATCTGCTCACATGGTGAAGCAATCTGCGGAAATGTCCATTCAGTTCTGCTCGCTCTCTCTGCTTTCCATTCCACATTCCAAGTATGCACCCAGGCCCTGGATGTTGCCTGGTTGGTCTCAGTGGGAGACAAGTGGTCTGAAGGCCACCTGCCTCCCACCTTGTGTCAAGACTGAAGCTTCTCAGGGGCAGTGCTTTAGCATCTCAGAACGAGGGGGTAGAACGGACAAGGAATGAGCACATGAAAACTACATTCTGAAATTTGAAGAGTTGCATTGTTAAATCATGAATCTTTCAGATGAACCACGAAGCTCGCAAAAGTTTCACATACCGCTTAGGGTGTACCCCCACCCTGTTCACGCCTTCTGTCAGTTGAGGAATTTCCATGGAAAAGTTTAAGAAATCCTGCCATCAGGGTTCTCCAGACAGGAGAGCCCAGCCTGACCCGACCCGACCCTGCCTCCGGGCGGTGCAGAGGCAGAGCCCACGGCAGACGCCAGAAGGACAGAACAACAGTGGCTGTAGGTCCTGACTGGGGTCAGACAGGCAGCCAGGCCCCAGCAGCATTGGAAAGCCCATGGAACAATGCTTGGCCTTCTGTTTCAGGCTCTCCTGCTCTCCGGGCCATGTGACCTCTGTCCGTCCCCCTCTCTCTGCATCTGCTTCTTTCGCCCCCATCTCCGCCTCCCTGTGCACTTAGCTGCCCAGCCCCCCACAGCCCCCGGTTGCTGATCCGCTGCTCAGGTTGACTGGCTGCTCCCCAGTGCCACACTGATGGGGGAAAGACATCCACGTGGGCACATGGCTGCTGTCAGTCCCAGCTTGGGGTGTGGGAACAGCGTTGACGGTGTGACTGCAGGCCGAGCAGGTGCCTCCAGTGTGGTCTGCAACACGCTGAGGAGCCTGACCCATCTGTCCCTCCACGAGTGGCCCTGGTCGCCCCACCCCCTTCACTCCCACTCATCTCTCCCACCTACTTTGTCTTCCTGATGCCCCAGGAAGCCGTGTGAGCACATGAGAGCCCCTCAGCGTCTGCTCTCACCTGCCCCCAGCACCTGCCCCTTCTACCAGTGTCCCACACCTGCCTGCTGCCTCCAACCTACAGACGGGGCCCGTGCCAGCTGGGAGAGAAGGGCTTGGGCAAGCGTGAGGAGAGAGAAGTCTGGTCCCTTATGTGCAGTCTGGGCTCAGTTAACAGCAAATAGTACAAGCAGTGTATGCACATCCAGTGGCACTTGTTTGCATGGGTTACCGTAACAATGTAGCCGAGTCTTGGGGCCATAAACAGCAGAAACTTCTTTTCTTTTTTTTTTCTAGAGATTTACTTTCTTGGGGCACCTGGGGGGCACCTGGGGGGCTCAGTCAGTTGAGCATCCGGCTTCGGCTCAGGTCATGATCTCACGGTCTGCGGGTTCGAGCCCCGCATCGGGCTCTGTGCTGACAGCTCAGAGCCTGGAGCTTGTTTCGGATTCTGTGTCTCCCTCTCTCTGCCCCTCCCCAGCTCACGCTCTGTCTCTCAAACATCAATAAACAGAAAAAAAATTAAAAACAAAAAACGTTTGTTCAGAGGGGTCACATATTACACACTCACCTTTAATCAGCAAAAAAGGAATTTACATGGCAGAACCTGATGTCAGTGAGATTAAAAAAATTTTTTTTTAATTTTAAAAAAAGAAATTTATTTTCTTGGGGTGCCTGGGTGGCTCGGTCCACTGAGCGTCTGGCTCAGGTCATGATATTGCTGTTTATGTGTTCAAGCCTGCGTCAGTGTGGAGGCTGCTTGGGATTCTCTGTCTCCCTCTCTCTCTGCCTCTCTCTCTCTCTCTCTCTCTCTTTCTCTCAAATAAATAAATATTTTTTTAAATCTCTAAAAAAATAAATTTATTTTCTTAATTCCAAGATCAAGGTGTCTGCAGGTTTCATTCCTTCCGAGGCCTCTCTCCTTGGTTTGTAAATAAATGGCCATCTCCTCCCTGTGTCCTCACAGGTGTCTGCTCTGTGTGTATCCGTGTCCTAACCTCTCCACTCAGGACAGTGGTCATATTGGAATAGGGCCCACCCTAATGACCTCAGTTAATTTTATTATCACTTTAACGACCCCATCTCCAAATAGTCACATTCTGAGGTACTAGGGGATGAGGACGTCAACAGATTAATTTGGGGAGGACACAGTTCATCCCCTAATAGCTATTTATCAGCTGATACTTTTTGAAGTGGGGTTTCTGGGGGAGATGGGGGAGGTCCTGTGAAAAAGCTCCATGGTTAAGGACAAGCTGGGGGAGCATAGGCAGGTGACTCTTGCCTCTGTAGAGACTACAGCCATGTGAGGATTGAGTGTGCTGATGCGCAAAGCTCCCTGACCTTACACACAGAGTGGGGGCTCCGAAGTGGCAGATCCTGGGACGCACTCTTGGGAATTTGAGGCGATGCTGGGTCAGGACCCACCTGCTCAGGTCAGACTGCAAGATCGGGAACGGACCTTGGGGGCTCATCACCTCCTTTGACGAATGAGGAGCTGAAGACGAGAGTGTTGGTGCCTCATCATTCTGGAGGCCACGGCCCTGTGTCCATGATCCTTGCGGAAGTTCTGGGGCTCCAATGACATACAGAATGCCCAGCATTGCAGTCCTGAAGCCCAAAGGTGACCTGGGACGCTCAAACCCAAAAATGCAGGTCCTTGTAACTGGAAACCCTGAACCTTTCTGTTTTCTTTTCCTCTACCCATGGGTGGTGGACATCCCTGGGAAGCAAACTCTGGCTCGGACAGCAGATGGCTGGTGGCGAAAGGTGTTTGCCACAGAGACAGGAGGCCATAAAGGGGAAGGAGGATAAAAGCAGGGGCCCTGCTTTAGGTGAGCCAGGGCCAGGAGCTGGGCCGAGATGGGACGGGGCTAAATCAGCAGAAGTTTCCTGGGGTTCAGGAGGCAGAAGGCAGAGATGGATGGGCATCTCCTGTAGTGTTCCCCCATGTCCCCGGCCCAGGAGCCTTCCTGCCTATAACCTCGGGCAGTAGGTACCCAGGTGCCTCATTAGGGATGGGATGAGGATGACCAGAGGCCAGTATGATGTGATAGATCGTTCCAGGAGATGGCGCTCAGAGCTTACATTCATTTACTAGCCCAACTTAAAGATCCATTTTAAAATGTCTGTGTTAGGGGTGCCTGGGTGGTGCAGTCGGTTAAGCGTCCGACTTCAGCCAGGTCACGATCTCGCGGTCCGTGAGTTCGAGCCCCGCGTCAGGCTCTGGGCTGATGGCTCAGAGCCTGGAGCCTGTTTCCGATTCTGTGTTTCTCTCTCTCTCTGCCCCTCCCCCGTTCATGCTCTGTCTCTCTCTGTCCCAAAAATAAATAAATAAACATTGAAAAAAAATTAAATGTCTGTGTTAAACAGAGCCATGGAACAAACATGATGGGGGCTTCTGTCTCGCATTTAGTTAACTACATGTCCATTATGCGTCACACATATTTTTCCTTTTTCTGGAGACAGTGGATATGTCTTTAAAACCTGGAGAAGAAATGGGAGAGTATTGGCAGGGCTGGGGGGGCCTGAAATGCCCTAAACCCTCAGCACACACTTTTCCAACCCACAGGCCTCTCACCAAACACATAGCCTCCTGTTTAACAGCAGACTCATGGCTGGGGCGGCTGGATCTGTGCCAGGGGGCCCACTCCAGCCTCTGTACCCCAACCCAGTGTGCCCAAGTGCATGGGCTCTGCACACTGCCAAGGACTCAGGGAAGACCCACTCTGCTGTGCCACCCTCTTCCCTCCTCCCCCCAGTCGCCCATCTCCTCCCCTTTGACTGCACACGTGGGCACCTGGCTGACACAGCCATGCAGTCCGACGCCCGCTCTTATCCCAGGGAACCTCAACACTCGTGGTATGTCCCATCCAATGCCGTGACCTCTTAATCCTTGACCTCTTGGCCACCTTCCTGCACTGAATTTCCATCTCCCTACCCCTGAATGCACCCTGAGCCCCGTAATCCCTTAACTGCACAATTCAGACCTCTCCCTCTCGCCAACACCATGTATGCTCCCAGTTTACTGACTCGTTCCTCTCACCCCATTGCTTTTTAACCCTATCAGAATGCCCCATCCATAGTCATTCCCCTTCTGTTTACAGCACAGGCCCCAGGGCCCAGCATCTAGACCAACCTCACTCCAATATGATGCACTTCTCTGGTCCCATTTCTTTGTGTCACATGCTCAGCGTAAAACTTCTGATTCACATGGATAAAACCAGTTCTTTGCCTTTTCTGTGCCTGCCCTGGGCTACTGAATACTACTGGGGGAAACCTATGCCACTGAGGCCTCAGTGCTGAACACAACTTTCAACACAAGTTCTGGCTAAACATAAGAGAGGCCATTTTCTTTTTTTTTTTTTTAAATTTTTTTTAACGTTTATTTATTTTTGAGACAGAGAAAGACAGAGCATGAACAGGGGAGGGTCAGAGAAAGAGGGAGACACAGAATCTGAAACAGGATCCAGGCTCTGAGCTGTCAGCACAGCGCCCGACACAGGGCTCAAACTCACGGACCGCGAGATCATGACCTTAGCCGAAGTCGGACGCTCAACTGACTGAGCCACCCAGGCGCCCCAAGAGAGGCCATTTTCTGATTGCCAGAAATTTAAGAAGAAGAAGAGGAGGAGGAGGAGGAAGAAACTTGAAGTTAAGTCAATTCACAACAGTGTGTGGCTATTAGGCCTTGAAGACTTGAGCACGATATTTACATCTGGTCAGAGCAAAGGCCCTCTGGCCAGATGCATTGAGAGGTGAAGCCTCAGCCCTCAGGCACGTAGAGACTGGATCTGCTCCCTTTTAGGTCAGAGCTGCAGAGGGTAATGGTCCCCATAAAACAGAACCAGAATCCTCAACCCCAGCCCAAGCCAGTGCCCAGATGAGGGGAAATTAGGGCCCTAGGTCCCCAGTGTGGTATGAGAGGGTGTGGAAAATATGAGCTGAAAACTTAGCGTTAAAGTCCTTCTGGACCTAACAGAATCTATCAGGTGTCAGCAAAACCAACCATGACCCTCTCCCTCTGGAGATGCCTTCCCCATCCAGGGCATAGGGGTCTCTTGGAGAACATTTGCTGCTGAAAAGGAGCTCAAGGGGAAAAAATTCTAGGTGTCTAACCAAAGAGAGCCAGCAGATAAAAGAAACGATAAGACTCAGGGCCCAGAAAGTAGAGATAATAGAGAAGTCTAAACGGGACATTAAAATAGGATTGTGCGAAAGGTTCAAACAAAAGAAAGAAAGAAAGAAAAAAAAAAGAAAGAAAGAAAAGCTGTAAGACAAGAACAACTAATTATGAAAATGCCAGAGCTTACCAAAGATCAAAGTTTTAAAATGGCATTAACTTAGAAATTTACTACGACTAGACATAATTGAAGAGAAAAAAAAATGGAAGAATTTGAGAGATGGATCTGCAGATGTTGTCCCTGTGTTTTCCCTGAGATGGAAACCAGAAAAGGGAAATTAATAAATGAGGAGAGAATGAGACACTACAGCCATAGCAGCTCATTCTTTCATCCCCAGTGATCAAAGGATAAAACAAAGGCCCTGGAACTCAAACACACAAAGGAACAAATCCACGTTTGCTGACTCACCAGGCCAGAGAGCAAACACCACAGAGAAACCCACTGAGAGGTCTGCTGAGAGGGAGAGGCAGCAGACTCTCCAGAAGGCTCTAGAAGGGCTCGTGGGGCTGATCAAGGATGCAGAACTAGCTCTCTGGATGGGACAGAACGGGTTCCTGGGTCTGTACACAGTTGGTTAAAACAAGTCCCATGTTCATATGGACCAGGGAAGTCTTCACTCAGGCTTGGCACGTCAGGGTGATTCAAAGTCTATGACCAATATTCAAGTTGGATATCCGCCATAGGTTCATTTTTTACCACAATGACAATTTCAAACCTCGGCCAAACTCCGACCTCACTGCTTCACCCCACACTCGGCATTTTCTATCACCTCCTGCTAAACAGACTAAAACAACCTGAGAACACTTGGAAGGAATGCCTTCTCTTTACTGACATGCCCCCATTCTCTGCCCATCTCCTTTACAGATCACGACAGAGAGGGTTGGGGTTGGGGTTGGGGTTGGGGTTTTCCTTCCTAACTAATGTCAAAGTCTCTGGCTGTGCCCTGGCTCCCACTTCTTAGGGAGCTGGCGTCACTGTTCTGTTTTCTCTCTCCTATGTCTTCACTTCTCCTTCTCGACATTCCAAGAGCATTTAAACACGCTCATGCCCTCCTGCCTTAAAAACGCCTTCCTTGGCCCACACGGCCTTCCTGGTGAGGCCGCTCTCTGCTCATGTTGCCTTCATACCAACCGCATTGCTCCATGGCACCCACTGCTCTCCAGCACCCTCCCACTCCCCCGCACAGCTTGGTGTCAGGAACACAGCAGCATCCATAATTCTTTGTGCCATGAGTGACATGTGTGGCTGGAGATCTTGGCACCCCACAGGAAGCTCCTAACACTGCTCACGAGAAGTCTAGCTTAGCCTGGGTAGGTACTGAGCACCCCCAGGCCCTGGGCCAGGTTCTGCCAGCCTTGTCGTTGGGTGTGGCCCTCACACTGTCTGCCTGAGCTGTGGGAAGGACAGACTGCAGTGATTTCCCGCATGAGGAGCCTACACAAAGTGTTCAGACAGGCACCCCAGAGGTGGCCAGCTATCTGTTCTGTCTGACACCCGGGCCAGAGCTCACTCAGCAGGGCTCAGGCACTGTGCTCAGGCACTCAACGTGGCCTCAGGCAACTTCTGCCTGCCTGACTCAGTGACCCAGTAATCCAGGGACAAAGTGTCACTCCAGATGGGGTGGAGGCCCATAGCCAAGGCCAGGAAGCTGCCCACATCCACCCAAAAGTGAGGAAAGGCCATCAGGAGGAGGAACTAGGCACAAAAGCAGAATGTGGGCACAAGGGAGCAGGTGAGAGACTCCAGAATGGACATGGTGACAACACATGATGTCAGAGGCCCACAGGAATGTGGGCCCCAATGGATGATCCAGGGATGGGGCTACTGAGTCAAGGGACCCTGCAAGAGGGGGAATGGGGGACGGGGAAGGCTCAGGGCTTTTGTGCCTGGGGTAGGAGGTGACCAAGCAATCCCAAAGGACAGCCAAGGTTCAGAACCTCTGATGAGGAGGGGGAAGAACAGAGGGCCCAGGAAGGAGACCCAAGGGTCAGTTAGGGTAGTAATAAAGAGACTAAGAAGGATGGCCCCTCAGAGGGCCAGATCGTGTCTGTACCAAACTCTGTGGCCTGTCCTGGTCTCAGGGTCCAGCATTTCTCTTTGGGCTCTGCCAGGGCCCATCACACTAGTCCTGTCTAAGGTCATCCTCATAACTAGACTTCAACCGCAGCCTCCTGGAGGGGACCCACTCACTAGACACTCGTACTCATGCCACAGCATGGGCACGCCCCCACATGCACATGGGCATGGGCAGCTGAAGTCCTGAGAAGCCCCACCATTGAGGGCACCTCGCTTCTGACCCAAAGGGCTCCCAAGAAGCCTGGGAGTGTGGGTCCCCAAAGTCCATGTGACTTTCTGATGGCACCGCACAGCGCTATGCAATAGCGATGCCCAGTCTTCAGGCAGCTCTGGGTGGTGGCTGCCTCCCTCAGCCTATGCATCCAGCTCTGTCCCCACCCACCCCAGCCCACACTTCCAGAAAGAACAGCCTGGGACACCGTGCGTGTGGAACAAAGAGTATTGGACTCAGGGTCAGGAAACCAGAGGATTTTTGCATCAAGGGATCACTCTTATCTGTTACCCTGAGAGGTTTCACTAAATATGAAACAATCACACCACTGTGGGGCTATTTTTCACTCAGGGGTTCTGGAAGCCCCGGGAGAGCCTCCCCAGGATGGAGGGGCCTCACGGTAACCCTGAGCCACTGTGTTTACCCTGAAGGGCGGGTTAAGAGTTGGGTAGAAAGAGTGTGCTGCGGACATTCTAGTCAGGGGACCCAGGGAAGTCAAGCTCCAGAGAGGAAAAAAATGAACCTCTTCCCTGGGGAGCTGGCTCCCTCCCTCGGCTGGCGTCCTACGAGGCCCAGCACACAGCAGGTGCAGAGCAAGTCAGAGAGACCTGGTGGATGACAGCTCAAGAAGCAGGATTTGTGCAAAGGACCTGAACACTGGAGCCTCTTTCTCACTGTAGCACATGGCGCCCACACCTGCTTTTGGGGTTGAGGCAAAGAATAAGGGGGACAGAATGCACGCAGTGATTAAAGAGGTGTCCAGACTTAGAGACACCCCAATAAATGGAGGCCGCCAGTGCCCATGTCCTTTGCTGGGCTCCCCGCTGCCCTGTTAATGGCGTAGAAACTGCGCCATAAAAGAAAGGGAGATGTGGTTTCCTTCTTTTTTTTATATAGATAGGATCTAGTAAAGATAGTATGAAACTACAGCCATGTTTACTAAGTGCGGACTTCAAAGGTCGGGACTCAGAATTTCCAGTCTGCGTAACAGCCACAGCCCAGACGTCTGGCAGCGAGTGGCAGAATTCCACAGGCAGGCCGGGGCGGTGCCTGGGTGCGGCCTGGGAGCCACAGGAGGGACCCAGAGCCAGGCAGAGCCCAGAGGGAAAGGGAGGGGGGCGGGGGCGGCGCAGGGTGGGGCCTGGGGCCTTGCTTGCACCACCACACCCAACCCCAAGCAACCCGGCCTCTCCTCTGGAGGGCCAGTCCTGTGCCTCTCAGAGCGGAGGGAAGGTGGACCGGTTCTACTTCGTCTCCCTGGGGAAAGACGATCGAGAGGCGAACAAGATGGCCTGGTGGAAAGCCTGGGTAAGTGCGGAGCAAGCAGAGGTGGAAGGTTGGGTGCCTGCAGGGTGTCGGTAGACAGAAGTCAGCTCAGTCAACAATCACGCTGCCTGCCGGCCATGCACCAGACTGCCCACTGAGGAAGCAAGAGAGAAGAGACTGTCCCAGCCCTAGAGGCGCTCACAGGAGAGAAGTTGTGTGTGTGTGTAGTGGGGGGTGGGGGGCAGACAGATAAAGGAACCCTGAAATGCACTGAGGGGAACTGAGAGGCTGGGGAAGCCCAGAGGACAAGCCCCGGCAGGGAGGGGTCAGGCTGCTCGAAGCTACGGGTTATCATGTGTGAGTCATATGTGCATGCGTGTGGTATGTGTGCACATCCGTGTGTTTGAGGAGAATCAAGCAGATAGTTCCTTGCAGAGGGAACACACACACAAAAGCCCAGAAGGGTGGGCAGCTTGGCTTTGGAGAGAAGTGGCTCCAGAGAGGGTCCTGGGTGAGAGGAGAGAGGAATGGGGGCAGAGAGACCTAAAGAAGCAGGCAGGGCAGGTCCTAAAAGGCCTCACATGGCAGGCCAAGGGGCTTGGGCTTTACCTTAAGAGTAATGGGGAGCCACTGAAGACCCTTGAGATGATGAGCAACACGATCAAATTGGCTGAAGGAGGATCCATCAATGCCTACACCTTAGGGCATGGGAAGGCAGGCAGTCCTCTGGGGATCAGTGGTGTTTATTAGTCAAGACTGAAGAAAGAGAAGAGAGGGCAGGAGGACCTGGCCCACAGGGGCCTTGAGTGGCTAAAATCCATGCTTTATAGAGTCATGGAGGACTGAGGCAGGGAAGACAGCACAGCCTGTCCCCAGGTCTCCTGCGTCCCAGCTGAATTAACAGATTCTTGGGAGTGTTTCACCTGGCTTTGAGTCTGAGGCCATCTCATGCAAAGGAGTTGAAAACACAAGACAGGGACAAAAAGGGCAAGCAGATGACACCTGCGGGTGACATTGTGCCCAGGCACGACTCCTGCATTTCACCCCCAGGCACCCCAGGACATCAGGGCTGCTCTTTCCATTTTATAGATGAGAAAACTGAGTCTCAGAGACACTGGGTGACTTGCTCAGTCCCACAGCTAGCAGGCAGGGATCTAGCTAGAATTCAGGTCTCTCTCCACCCCCGTCCCCAAGCTGTCTGTGAGGGGCAGTGGGTGACCCAGGCTTATCCCGCTTCAGGAAATCTCTTTGCCACAAATGTCTCAACCCAGGAGTTGTTGGGTTCAGACAAACCAAGCCTGGACAGAGAGGAAGCTAGTGGCAATGGTGGGGCAGTTGTCTGGGCCCCGGCAAAGCAGCCAGGACAGGTCAAGGGGCTACAGTGGCCTCCAGTTTTGGCCTGGCCTGGCCTGGCCTGACGCAGACGTGGCAGGGAGAGCCCGGTGTTGGGCACTTTTCCACTGTCAGCTGCTGGCCTAGCCTGCCTGGCTCTGGGCCTTGCTCTCAGTGTGGCAGGAACCCCAGGCAGGTGAAGCCTCCTTGCGGGAACCTGCCAACCTGGCAGGATAATGATGACCTTCACTGAGCACCTATCGTGTGCCAGACATCCCTCTAAGCATCTCACATTCAATATCTCCCTTGAGCCTCGTCCCACCTCTACAATGTAGATGCCAGTGTTCTTATCCACAGATGAAGAAACTGAGACACAGGAGGCTCAGCGGGTACCCAAGGTGGCCATGCTAGTAAGTGCTAGAGTCTGGGTTAGACTCTGAGAAACCCATTTCCAGAGCCCAAACGGTGGACCTTGACTGCCCCAAAACCAGTGGGGGGAACTGGTTTGGGTCAGCAAGATCACAGGTAGACCCCACCTGGGACAGCTTGAGCTGCCAGCGAAGACCAGGCCCAGGACTGGGGTGGGGGTGGGGGCGGGGGGTGGCTTGTGAAAGATCAGCTAGAGGGCGCCTGTCTGTGCCTGTCTCACTGAGATGAAGTCCTGTCTCCCAAGGCAGCCTCATGACGAGGGAGGGTAAAGGTGTGGCGGCTTCCCTGAACAGAGCTCTTACAGATAGAGTCTCAGGCAGGGTGGTCATCCTTTCGGTGAAAATGTTCCTGTCTGGACAAGCTCACTCCAGGCAGGGGGCCCAGACAGACTCTTCCTCCAACAGCGCGGTGTTTCAGATAGGAAGATCTGGAGTTCTATCCCTCCCTGCTTATATTCGGGGGTCTGATTCCAGATAATTGTACTTTTTATCCCCTAAAACCTCGGAGTGGGCAGAGAGGCTGAGGCTTCTTAATGCTGCAAAATCACCACCCCCCTGGGAGCGACTGACTAACACCACCGCCCGAGCTGACCTCAGACCTGCTGAATGGGCTGCTCCCCAGTGACTCAGTCACTGCACGTTTACTGCCAGTTTGGGGGCAGGGAGAAAGCCCCTCACGGGTGGCACCCAGAGCTTGAGCCCCCAGAGACCCTGTGGGCAAGGCTTCCTTCAGTGAAGGGTTCTAGGGAAGTTCACTGTCTCGAAAAGGTGGAGTCATCAATAGTCATCATCGAAAGAGGGAAGTACACAGAGCTCAACTTCTGAGTCAGATTCTGGGACCAGTGCCGACACCACCACCTACTAGCTGTGTCACCTTGCCAAGTGCTCTGAGCCCAACTCCCTGTCCTATAAAATGGGGCATTCATACCTACCTAGTGCAAGTATCGGAGAAGTCAAGGAGTTGTGCAGCATTGCACTTACAACACCTACAGCATCTTGCACAGAGGGCCTGGCCCAAAGGAGATGATCAAATGGCTACGGGTAGTAACAGCAGCTCAGACTCCACAAACAAGGGATACAATGTATTCATGCACACAATTGGGCAAACTCTGGGACCACACAGGCTCTTCTGGATGGGCTTTGAGCAAGGAAATGTTTCTTGTGCCTGGTGCTAAGAAATGAGATAGGAAAATTTGTTACCAGACATTGGAAATTCAACCAAAGGGTATAGAAAGCCTTTTTACCTCTTACTGAAAAGGAATATCCTCATATATACCCCACAGATGGCAATCTGCCCTGTATCTAATCAGGACAAGGAAGGAAGGAAGGAAGGGAAGGAAGGAAGGAAGGAAGGAAGGGAAAGGAGGGAGGGAGGGAGGGAGGGAGGGAGGGAGGAAGGATGGATGTGGTGATTAAATGGGTGGATGGATGGGTGGATGGATGAGTGGATGTGGCTGTTGAATGGGTGGGGAATGGATGAATAGATGAATGAATGAGTGGGCTGGTGGGTGGGTAGGTGGGAAAGTAGATGAGTGGATGAGGGGCAGTTAGAAGAAGTAGGTGTGTAAGTGCAAGAGAGACCAAACACAATGGGACTAAACTCCTTTCCGTTGAAGGATCTCTTGAGTCTTCTTCAGATTCCAATGTCCAATCTCCCTTCACTCCTCTACTATCCCTTTCCCGCAAACACATACTTTAAAAAGATCATTCATTTGCATCTGTGAAATTCTACAGGGCACAAATCTAAAGAGCCTTCGGGCAAGCCCTGAATTAAAGATTTGGCCCAGGTCAAGGGCCCAAGTACTTTGGTTATCTTGTTTATATCACAATTTTCAGAGTACCATGCAGCTCTTTCTAAACCTAACCTTCTGTCCTCCATGAGCCTGGGGACTTGCAAAGGCCCTAAGCTGTCAGGATGCTCAGCTGGGTGCCCTGACTCTCTACCTTCTTCTAAGTACCCGCTTCTCAGAAAGGAGGCAGCTTGAGCTCAGACCATGCCTCTCTTCCCAGCCTTGTCTGCCCACTCTCCAGGTAGCGCGTTCAACTCCATGAAGCCTGTCCTCGCTTGCTCATTGTCCTTGTGGTTTGGGGTGCGTTGTCCTTTCCCACTGCCTGTCAACCGTGCTGGAGGGAGCTGGGGGGGGTGTGGTAGGTGGGGCCTGCTCCCTGCCCTCAGATGGCACTAGCTGGGAGAAGCCTGGCCTGATCGGAGCCCACACCCCAGGGCAGGGGCAGGGGCAGGGGCAGGAGAGGTTATGTGGCTCCCTCCCACAAGCTGTGGTTCTGGGTGGTGCCAGCCTATTAACCAAAGAGCGGTTCTGTGGAGGTGATCTGGCAGTCCCACAGAGTCCAGAGGAGAACCACTGACTCCTCACAACCAGGCCAGGCAGGCTGTGGTCTCTCAGGGAACCCTCACTTAATAGTAGCTTCCCCACACAGCTGACTCCTGGGTGGCTGGCCTGAGTCAGAGACCCCCCAGGAGGTCTAACCCCAAGCTACACGTCATAGGATATACTGCCATTCGTGTTCCTTTGTACATACACCCTGCAGGCCCCCCCCCCCCTTCTCCTCCCAAGCTCCCATCATCTCAGGTAAACCTCCTCCCCAGCCTCAGGATTCTTCTCACAAAAGATCCAAGAACAGGTCTGGTGAGAAGGTTGAGGCAGGGAAACTGTAAGCCTCTTCCGAAGGCAGCCAGGTGGGCAGGAGCACGTCGTGGCTAATTGCCCTTGTCATCCCAATAGAACCATTGCTGGACTCTGAAGGAGGTCCCCCCAAGCCCCTGCTGCTCCTTTCTCAGGCCAGCCCCCCATCCTAGGACCTCCTTCTTGTTCTTCCCTCCTCCCGACACCAGAGGTTGGGCGGCGGCTCTGAAAGTGGCCACAGTGCCAGCCACCTTCACAAGTCTGTGTCCCCCAACCCCCCAGGGCTGGCGCTGGCACCGAAAGCTGAGATCCTCCACCAGTGGCCCGCAGAGGCTGAACTGTGCGCTCGCCCTGCAGGGGCAGCCTGCGAGGTGGGCTGGCAGTCTGCTCTGCCTTCCCTGCCTTCCCACTTTGAACAGGCCTGGGTTTTTTTTACAGATTGAACAGGAGGGTGTTACCGTCAAGGGCAGTCCCCACTTTAACCCAGACCCCGACGCGGAGACCCTCTACAAAGCCATGAAGGGGATTGGTGAGTGGACGTCCTCCGCCTTCCCTCGGGAGCGCCTGCCCGCTCTGCTCAAGACCGCTGCGTTCACAGCTCTGCAAAGGGGATGTCAGGGGACAGCCTGGGAGTCTGGGACTGACTCCCGGCACCCAGAGAAGCACACAGGCCCCCTCCCCCCAGCCCTGGTCTACATGCGCCCCCACCCCCCAAGGCAGGAGAAGGGGAAGGGTGGTTGTGCCTCCCTGGGCGGGAAGAGGAGGCCATCTGCTGTGCGTGCCTACGCGTCCCTGGGTGGGCACCTTTACCCGGCTTGGTCTGAGGCTTCTCACAGAATGGCCTCAGGAACTCTGGACCCACCTGTCACTGTCTGTAAGTTTTGGAAGGGATGAAGCTGAAGGTTCTGTAGGGCTGAACTGGGACACTCAGCTTCCCCCCTCTGCTTGGGCTGGGCACAGAGGGCCTCCTTCCTCGTCTCCGGTGTGCACATTCCTGAATCCAGCCAGGGCCTGGAAGCGCCGTTTCTAGGTGAATCTTGACAGCATGCTCATGACCTCTACTTCCTGTGAGATCTCTGCCGTCATCTCCACTTCCCAAAGGAGGAAAGGGATGCTCGGGGAGATGAGACTGCTTGCCCACGGGCTGCTGGGATGGGACTAAGATCCAGTTTGCCAGGCCCTCGGTCTTATTTCTCCCCAATGCCATTAGCACAAGAGAAGACAGGATGGGAGGTCTCACTGTCCAAGCTCCAAAGGCCCCAGGCGACGTCCAGAGCAGACCAGATGACCAGAGGGTCCTCAGATTCTATCACCCTGAGACCGGCCCCAGGCAGCACCCCAACACTGTGTGGGTAGGAGGTGGGGAAAGGACAGAAGGATTTCCGGCCTAGGTGTCTTATCGACACCATGAAATCGTCAGGTTTTGGAGCTATCTAGGAGGTGTGTGCCCACTTCTTGGCCACCAGGCAGCTTCCCTCCTTCCTGCTCAGCCTCCAGCCTCCCTGGGAGCAGTGGGGGTGCTCACACTGTGCCCCCCTGCAGGGACCAACGAGCAGGCCATCATCGATGTGCTCACGAAGAGAAGCAACGCACAGCGGCAACAGATCGCCAAGTCCTTCAAGGCGCAGTTTGGCAAGGTAGGGGTGGGACGGGAGTCCGGTTTCCTCGGGGTGGGGGTGGGCGGGCACTGCTGTGGCTGGAGACAGCCTGGGGGGGGTGCAGCTCTGTTCTGGGTGAGGCCCTTGTCTCGAGGCCAGCTTCTAGAACCATGGGGCGGATAGGGCACGCTTACACCAAAAATATTATTAATTGCTTATTTGAAGTTAGAATTTCACTAGCCATCCTGCGTTTTATTGGGAAAAGCTACCTATGGCTCCTCACACCCCTGGCTTGGTGTCAGACATTCTACAGTCCAGCCTGCCCACCTCCTCCTCTCCACCCCCGTCTCTCTCACCGAGCTCCTTGACATTGGCTCCACAGCCCTGTCCTTGAGCTGTTTCCCGGCCTCTGTACCTTGCTCACCCTGTTCCCACAGCCTGGAATGCCCTTCTCTTGCCCACGCACAGAGGTGCAGGCCAAGCTCCACTCCGTTCTATGGCACAGGACTCTCCCTTCATTTTGGAGCTTCTTGTGCCCCGTGCCTCCTCCCTCTGCCCCGAGGGAGCTCCGGGGAGCACACAGGCTGGACCCTCCTTCTCTCCCTTTTCCTTCCTCCAGCCCGGGTCAGAGCCAGGCACTGGGGCACTAGCCAAACACAGGAACAAAGGCACACATAGCCGTGGCTGGAGGAAGCCTCCACCAACGCATGTCATGAGTTGGAAGATTTGACGCAGGAAAGTGAATGATGAAGTCTAAATATTCCAGGGGGCACCAGTGTCCTTTTTAACTTTTTTTTTTAAATTTCTTTCTCTTAATCTTCACAACTGGCATTATTCTCTGCATTCAGCATTAGGGGAAACTGATGTTTTAAGAGGTAGAATAAGTGACCCAAGATCCCAGAGCCTACAGGCAACAAGGTTGGGATTTAAATCCAGGTCTGACGAGGTCCTTGGTCCTTTGCTGTGTCGTGCAGATCAGCTGGGTGTGGTCTCATGGCTTCTTCTGGAGACCAGTGTCCCTAGAAGGAGACACACATGAGATAGATTCCTTAATTCAATCATGCATCTATTCAGTGCCCATGGGCTGTGACGGGATTTGATGATGAGCAATGATAAATGTGTATTTCGGCCCAGCACTGCACTGAGAGCTGAGTCGAGCCACACACATCTCTCGGCCAGTCCCCTAAGCAATGGTATAAAGCAGGAGCATCTCTGTCTCCATTTCACAGGTAAGGATGATGATGCTCAGAGAGGCAAAGCGGTTGGCCCAAGAAACCCCAGCCAGCACCAGCGCGTGGCAGAGCCCACAGGGGAGTCCAGCCAGAGCCCCCAGGACTGGCTGGCACCCTGCTGTCCACACTCAGGTGGGCAGAACACCCAGAACATTGTCCTTCCTTCTCTTGCATTAGGATCTCACCGAGACCTTGAAGTCAGAGCTGAGTGGCAAGTTTGAGAGGCTCATCGTGGCCCTCATGTACCCACCATACAGATACGAAGCCAAGGAGCTGCACGATGCAATGAAGGTAACTAAGCAGGTGGGGTGGGGGAGGGGCAGAAACACCTAGGAGGACTGGGTGGGGGCGCTGCCTGGGACACCTTTCCCAAGAGAGCCTGGCACTGGGAGCTCCGAGCTCCCCTTGAGCCACCTTTTGAAATGACCGGGCCAGCTGAGCCTGCAGCCTGCTGCCCAGACTGCCCCCACACCCAGACCGGCTGGCCTCTGCCGTCCCCCCCGCCATGAGGAAGCCAAACTCAGCACTTCTCAGGACAGCGCCAGACCAGGTGTGCAAGAAATAGAGAGCTACGTCTGCGGTCTCTGCCTGGTCTCTCGGATTTCCTATTACTCCCACTGCTCCTTCTGCCCTCGCAGATGATCAAGGAGGGAATCAGGGTCCGGCTAGAAGAATCATCTCCATAGAAAGGACACTCACTGGGTGTGCGGCCCCAGCATTTGACATCTGTTATCTCTAATCCTCCTTCGGGGTGGGCAGCTTTTTATCCCGAGGAGAGAAGCCTTAGGCTCAGAGAGGTGGAGAGACCCAGCTGGAGACCAACCAGCATGGAGGGCAGAGCCAAAACAGAACTTTCCCATCGCCTCACCTGCCCACAGGATCCACCACTGGAGACAAACACGTGCAACTTCCTCCAGAAACACCCCCCAGTGAAGGCCCCCATCGGAGGGGGCAGAGCAGTGACCGGTTCTGCCTCTAGTTAAGAGGGTGTGGACAGAGCAGGAGGGCACGGGCAGAGCTCTCCAGCAGACAGAGGTTTTTATCCACAGGGCTTGGGAACCAAGGAGGGCGTCATCATTGAAATCCTGGCTTCTCGGACCAAGAACCAGCTGCAGGACATAATGAAGGCTTACGAGGAAGGTGAGGGAAGGTGTGAGGCCTGAGGTCGAGGCTCACTTGGAAATGGCCACAGGCTTTGTCAGCCTGGCAGGGGATGAGGGACAAGCGGTGCACTGAGCCACACTGGAAGAGACCCTTTCTGGGCCTTTCCACACATGGGTGCTAAGCACCTACTGTATGCCCAGTCCTGTGCCTGATGGTCTCTAAGCCCCCTGAAGCCCACGGGCTGCTGGGGGAGAGGGGCACGCACCCTAAACTCTCTGCCCCTTGAGGGCATGGCAGTGCGGTGGGCCCCGGGCTGTGTCCGTGCTGGATGGGGCTGGCTCCTTCCTGGCTGGACGCAGGCTGACCCTGGGGACCGTGCGGGGGCCCCATTGCAATGGGGGGTGTAGACCACAGGCCAGCTATCGTGGAGTCTGCAGGATGCAAGGCAAACGGAGGCCAGCATGTCCTCCCCGTGGTCTGCCCAGTGGGCAATGTGCCTGAAGGCTCTGGCTTTGCCAAACTGCACATGAAGCAGAGCTCAGGAGGCAGCCCCTGGAGGGGCTCTCTGGCCTGACCCACCTTTGCGATCGGAGCTGGGCTGGCAGTCTGTGTTGCTTCCTCATTCTGAGTGACCACCAGGAGGTGGGGCCTCTGCCATTCAGACACCTGGGGAGTATGTCCACTCCACGTGACTCATTCTTACCAGAAGGCTTTAACTGGGGGAAGCGTGGGGAATGGGGCTGGGAGGAGGAAAGCGGGTCTGTGCCTCACGGTCCTGTCTCCCCTGCAGACTATGGGGCCAGCCTGGAGGAAGACATCCAGGCAGACACCAGCGGCTACCTGGAGAGGATCCTGGTGTGCCTCCTGCAGGTATCACAGCCCAGGCTGCTGGGAGCCCCTTGCCTGGAGGACCCCATCAGCTGGGCCCCGGGGAGCAGTTCTTGGGCAGAGCTGCTGGGGTGGGGTGGAGCGAGGGCCGAGGTACAGCCCCAGCGGCCTGGGCTCATTGGGTACCTACCTCCCTGCGTGGTTGGAGGATTCTCACACCTGCACCTCCCTGACAGCCACATGGGGGCGCCGTAGAACTGGGAGGAAAGTGCCCTGTCCCCTAGAGGGTGCTTCACACACACAGCCCTTGCCAGGCACTCTGCTTACCTTAGCTCACTGATTCCCCCAGCTCCCTCGGAGGCAGCCCTTACTACTCTTATTTTACAGATGAAAAAACCTGGCCCCGGGCAGGGTAACTGGCCTGCTGAAGTGCCCATGGCCAGAAAGCTGTAGAGCCCTGCCTTCCCTCCTGCCCAGCTCTCCCCTCTGCCTCAGCTGCTCTGCTGGGCTAGCCTGCCTTACATAGTCACTTTTTCTGTTCCTAGGGCAGCAGGGATGACGTGAGCGGCTTTGTGGACCCAGGACTGGCCGTCCAAGATGCACAGGTGAGGCTACATACACCCTCAGCTGCTTCTGCCCTGCAGGCCTCCTGCCCCACCCTCTGCCATCTAGACTCCTGGGGCTGATGCCTGGAAGCCTCACTCAGCCCCTCTGCCCATCCGGGTTCTCTTTGGCACTAAGCTAGGCCAGGACGCAGCCCCGCTCTCTGCAGACCTTTATCTCCTTGGTGTCCCAGGAGGAAAGTGAGGGTGTCGGAGACACTCAGAAAGCAAGAAGGGGAGTGACTTGGGAGGGGTCCACTGGAGCTCTGTCCTGGAACAGCCCAACCTGGGGACTCTAGGCCTCTGAGGACCCACTGGGCACATTCAGATCGCCATAGTTCTGCCTGCTGGCAGAGTGCTTGGAGATGCCCAGAGGCAGAGCAAAGCCCCAGGGGGAGGCAGGGGAGCTGGCAGAGTGGCTTCTGGCCCGGTATCCAGAAGGGATTTTAAGCGACCTGGTGGGTGGGTCGGGGGGTGGGGGGACCTCACCTCCATGCTCCCCTTCACTGGCTTGTTGCGGCTGTCCCAATGCTAGGATCTGTACGCCGCGGGCGAGAAGATTCACGGGACTGACGAGATGAAATTCATCACCATCCTGTGCACACGCAGTGCCACGCACCTGATGAGAGGTACCGGGGAAGGAAGGAGGCAATGTAAGGCGGCGCAGGGCGCCCTGGCCACAGGGCCTCTCCCTTCACGCTGACTATCCAGTGTGCATCCTTGTCTAGTCATGCAGCTGGGTTGAGAGCCAGGGAAAGGGACCCTTTCCCCAGTAAACAGGTGGAAGTCAGGGGCGGCACGTGGGTATGCAGTCTCTGATCTGAGACGCCGGGGGTGTCGCACTGAGACCGCATATCCCTTAAGAGAGGATGTCTCTCTACAGTGTTTGAGGAATATGAGAAAATCGCCAGCAAGAGCATTGAGGACAGCATCAAGAGTGAGACCCACGGCTCCCTGGAGGAGGCCATGCTCACAGTGGGTAAGAGATGGGGCTCGGTGCTCAGACACGCGGGTGTCCACAGTCACGGGGCTCGGCAGTGGGGCAGTGCCCGGGGTGGCAATAGCAAGCAACTGGGTCCCTACGTCCACCTTCAAGGGACCACCGCTGGCCACCTCCAGGCCACACACATGTACCCTTCAGCCCAGGACACTGGAATTATTCTACCCCCCGTGTCTTCCGTGTGGCGTGTCCCACCAAGGACTATTCTCGGTACTGCCCACGTAATCCCTGTGCTATGTGAGTGTGAGTGTGAGTGTGAGTGTGAGCAGGAGGCATGTGAGAATAAGTGAGTATGTGAATGTGTGTGTGCATTTGCAGGATTATGTCAGACCCAGGGCCTGTGCTCCCCTCCAACAGCCACACAGGGAATATTCTGGATCTGGCTGTGAAGCCCTGAAGAAAGCCACCTGTCTAGACCTGAGCCAGCAGCCTAGTCTCTTCCTTGGTTGCTCATCGAAGAAATGATGATGCATAGTTGGAGTCCAAACTGAGTCACTGATGGGCTGATGCTGGGGAGCACTGAGAACCTTCCCTAAAGCTTGACCACATCTTGGGGGCCAGAACTGAGATCACAGGGAGGGGAACCGTGGCACAGCAAAGAGCTGAGGCCCAGGGGCGAGGGACTTTTCCTCTCCTCCCCGCCATGATGCAGCCAAGGTCAGGGCCCCGGGGCTAGGACACTCACCTCCACACCAGGCTGTCCCCGTCCGGTGCTGGACAGTCAGGGGAGCTCCACGGTGTGCCTGGGTCTTGCAGGGTGGCCCGGGGCATCTGACACTCCCCAGCAGGCTTTGACCGCTGTGATAAAAACCCGTCTATGTCGGAGCATCTCAGCATACCCCCCGCTCCAATCTCAGTGAGTCAGCCCCTGCATGGAGTTTGAACGACCTCCTGGTAAATCTTCGGACAGGGAAAAGCAGGGTGTGCAGTTCCCTCCTGTGCTGGCCGCTTCCTATTCTCCTTGAAGACTCCCATCATCCCCCTCGCAGATGAGGACTGGGTAAGGCAGGCAGGTCAGACAATGAAGTCATGCCAGGCCATCAGCAGGCTGTCGAACACCGGCCTACCTCAAGCAAAGCCCACACTCTTTCTGCTGCCCTGGGCTAGAGTGCCAACCTCCCTGACCCAGATGCCGAGTCTCTGCAGCAGCATCTATGAAAGCGAGTGTGGGGCCCACTCTCTGATGCCCTTAGTGCTCTGGGGCTGGGCCCCATCTGTCACATGGAAATTCAAATGCAGGGACCTTACTGATAAGCGACAGGTAAAGTGGACATTCCGAGGCCGGTGGTCACTATAACCATGGCTCTTCTGTGGAGCTGAGTGGCCGGATTCTTGGCAAAGCTGGCTCTGGAGTGTAAGAGCCTAGGGGCTGCCCTGGACAGAACCAGCCTCCCACGGGCCGGCCCTGTGGACCCCAGTGCATTTACACCTCATGCTTTGCCTGCTTGCTCTGTGCCTTCAGACCTGTGCCCAGTGCCCCAGGCTTCCTTCCCTGTCCCGCCCCACCCAATGCAAAGCCTCTTGTTTTTGAACAAGGCAAAGCATAAATAAATAGGCCAAGAATTGCATAATGCTGGCCCTTAAGACCCAAGGCAGGACATAAATAAATAAACATGTACACAATGCCACCTACAACCTCTAGTGTTAACAGAGCTTTCTTGTTTGTCAGTGAAATGCACCCGGAACCTCCACAGCTACTTTGCAGAGCGACTTTACTACGCCTTGAAGGTAACTATTCTGCCTTTTGTGCCCTTTATTGTCAGCCCTACTCGGCACCAACTACAAAGCCAAGGTGTTCAGAGCCACTACCGTCTTCAACACTGTGTCTTCTATTATTCCAACCTCTTGTGATCAGAATGCTGTAGTTCTCAAAGGGCAAACTGAGTCCAGAGAAGGGAATCCACACCTCGTGAGGGTGAATCTGAGCAGGTGTTTTCGCAGGTGTTCATTGCACTGATCTTCTATCACAATCCTGTGAGACCTGTGTCATAGCTGCCATCCTAGAGATGGTGAAAGTAGGGCTTGTGGTCAAGGTCACACAGTTGATAAGTGGCAGAGTCTTGATTTGAACCCAAGCCAGGCCACCTGTCCTTTTTATCCCACCATGTGACCTCCTGGAGAGAGCAGGAAGTCAAGGCGCCCTTTGAATGGAAATTCAGAGGGAGATTGTCACACGCAGCACTCAACTTTCGTGTGCATCTCAGATATGCCAATCTGGGTTTGTCTGTTGTCCAAGAGGCTGCACTAGCCATTCAAACAGACATCCAAGCCACTTGTATCAGGTGAAGTTTCCGGCACCTGGAACCAAACTGGAAGATAGACATTCAAAGTGATTCCCTGAGACTGAAGTCAGTGGCCACCTTCTCTGATCTGTGCTTGTTGGTACCACCTGCAATTAGAGTCCTAAGTTCTATGACCAGGAAGTGAGAGAGGGCATGGGGTTCCCTTGGCCATCTGACATGAGACTAGTCAAAGATGAAAGTAAGCAGGAAGGTCCTGCTTGTGACTTGGCCAGTTGAGCCGAGCTTCATGATGTCGCTACCCTAGGAAGACGTCGTATTCCTGTAGTGGTGAGTATTCTGTGCCTAGAATCTGACGTGGCAAAGCCAACACACAGTGCACTTTGGGACATCTGGCTCCCAATAGGTGCTGATATGTGGGCCAGTGAGGGAGAAGAGATTGAGGGAATGGAGATCCTGAGCTACGAAAGTACCCCTCTCAGTGCTTCACCCGATGAAGCAGAGGCTCATTCCTGCATCTCCATCCCCCCGTAAGGCCCCCTGCACCCAAAGCACAGATGCGTCCCTCATCACAGAGATGGACCAGAAGGGCCAGCAGTGATTGTTGATTGCTGCGTCTTGTCCAGGGAGCAGGGACGCGTGATGGAACCCTGATAAGAAACATCGTTTCAAGAAGCGAAATTGACTTAAATCTTATCAAGTGTCAGTTCACGAAGATGTACGGCAAGACCCTCAGCAGCATGATCATGGTAAGCCATGAGTTCCTGATTCTACCACTAGTTTGAAACGGAGGCATTACTGGGAGGCCTGGATGCTGTGACCAAAGTCCTAAGTCACATGTGTCCATCCCTTCCCAGTGGGTGTCACACTTGAGCATTCATTGCCATGCAGTGTGTACAGGGATTGGCAAGGGGGTGAGTGTGGCTAGGGCTGGGAGGGGACTTGGGCAGGTGCGCACAGACCAGATCATGGAGGCCCGTGTACATCACACCCGGAGCTGGCTTTGCGTTCGAGCTATGGTCGTCCCTTTGAAAATGACACACTGAATCCTTTCAGAGGGAGGAAGCCACGTCCGAATGTCAATGACAGTATATAGTTTGGTAGGAATTGAGGCAGTAGCTTTCAAATCTAGACTTCACATCTAGTCCTAGCAGCATGATTTTAAGGAGATAAGTCAGATGGGCTCCAGCACACTACCAAACCAGATGCTAGTCAGTAAACCTTCTGGACCCGAGAAAATGCAGTGATAATCACACCGCTGTAATTTTGTAATAGCTCTTCTAGTTATTAATGCAAATGAGGTCTTGACAGTTTCATGAGCAGAAGTCAAACCTCGAGAAGTATACCCCTAAGTCTCCATTGGGTCAAGTCAAGTCTCTAGTTATTCTACAAATATCTGTTGTCAGCCACTCTTTCCAAGAAACACATAGCTCACAGTATGGTAAAAAGACATTTCTACTTTAAATTTTTTTTTTCAACGTTTATTTATTTTTGGGACAGAGAGAGACAGAGCATGAATGGGGGAGGGGCAGAGAGAGAGGGAGACACAGAATCGGAAACAGGCTCCAGGCTCTGGGCCATCAGCTCAGAGCCTGACGCGGGGCTCGAACTCACAGACCGCAAGATCATGACCTGGCTGAAGTCGGAGGCTTAACCGACTGCGCCACCCAGGCGCCCCAAGACATTTCTACTTTAAAATGTCTTAGGATGGGCCAGGGGCAGGTGGGGGTGAAGGACTGTGGGATTATTCTATGTTTTGTTTTTGGCTTTCCAGCCAGTGTTGTCAAAAGACAGGAGGGCTGCCCAAAACCCAGCCCTGGCTCCTGACGTGTCACCTGCAGCAATGGCTTTCCCAGCCTCCAGTCCCAGGAGAGTGTTAGGGAAATTTTCAACCATACATGGTTTCTATGGCACCAGGGAAATGTCTCTACCTTCTCACCATCACAGTTAGATTGAGCCACGGTCAGACTTCAGAGGAACAAAAACACTGAGCGAAAATGATCACTTTGATGCATCCAGTGTGTAGACTTCATGATGGAGACTTAGCAGGCTAATTAGCGCCTGAAAAATATCATCGATGATCTAGTCCCCCGTCTAGACATACAAGAAAGCCCGCCCTCATTAGGTTTTGCCTACTGTTGTCACTTACGAAAATTTACTTGGAATTGCCAAATATTTTCTTTTTAATATATACCACTCTCTGTAGTTGTCATCAAAGCAAAAATGATGCCCAAATGGTGATATCAACATTAAAAACTTCTGTATAGAAATTAATAGAAAATTTTAAACAAAACCATGGATAACTTTATACCCACACATTTAAAAAGATAGACACCATGAATAGTTTTCTGAAAAAAAGCAAAATAACACAGAAACAAAAATGCTATATTACAAAAATTGTTTTGTGAATAGTAAAAGAGGAAGGAAGGAAGGAAGGAGGGAGGGAAGGAAGGGAGGAAAGGAGGGAGGGAGGGAGGAAGGAAAGGAGGGAGGGAGGGGGAGGAAGGAAGGAAGGGAGGGAGGAAGGGAGGAAGGACAGGAGGGAGGGAGAAAGGAAGGAAGGAAGAAATTTTAAATGTGGTTAAAAATCTACAAGAAAATTTCACGCCCAAATGATTGCACAAGCAAAGCTGACTAAACCGATAAGGACTTGGTGATTCCCATGAGGCATAAACTGCTGTAGCGCATAGGAAAGGGGAACTGGCCCACCCCTATCACTTATATCCTCACCCTCCGCTTTTCCTCAACTGCATAAAAAGGGAGTTGGTGATATGCCCTCCCCTGTTCTCCCTGGCTCTGTGTGCAGATCCTGGACCAGCCAGACCTATCAGGACCCGCCTCATAGCTAAGGGGGACTGGTAGACCACACATATGGGGTTCAGCCATTGGCCTGGTGGGGTCTATCCTATTGGGAGACAGCTGCTGCCCCCCTATGTGAGCCACCTGCTATGTAGGCAAGCCCACGTTTCCCCTGCTAGTCACTCCTCAGCACATCTCAGCAACGCTCGTATCAGCATCAACGTCAGCTGACAGATGAGCAGAAGTCTCAGGGTGGAGACAGGACTTGCCTCAGCCACAGGGTCAGTGAGTGACAGAGCTGTGGTCTGGGTTCTGCGTGGACCCAAAGCCGGGCTCTCACCACCTCCCCCACTGCCTCTAGGTATGTGGGTATGGGTATATGGCCCTGGGGGCCCTACTTCCAACCTCGGTTCCCTGATCTGCAGTAGGAGGTGTTGAATAAATGATGGGTCATGTCAAATAAATGAGTGGTGGGTCCTGCCCAGGTCCTGACATGGGGAAGAGTCCTGGGACAGCTGACGGGGGTAGGGGACCATCCAAATGCCTTCCTTGCTCCAGAGCAGAACTGTGTCTGTGATTCATTTTCTACATTAAGCTCCCCTGTACTCATAAGAGAATCAAAAGGAGATACAAAGAAATAGCCTGAAATGGAAAACAAGAAAAGGTGGGCGACATAGCGTGGGCCTGTGTCATGGGAACCCACAGGGGATGTGCCAGGTTTCTTCCCGAAGACCATGACTTGTAGTAATAACCGCAGCTGACAGATACCCCTGTGACTCTCTTGTCCCTCCTGTCCTCAGGGAGACACCAGTGGCGACTACAAGAACGCCCTGCTGAACCTGGTGGGCAGTGATTCCTGAAGGCTCAGAGTGGGGCAAAGGCCAAGAAGCCGGAGCCACAGGGCCTTGCCTGCTCAACCTTGGCCATGGATTGGGGGGGTGGGGGGGGGCCCAACTTGCCTTTCAGTCTTCTGTCTCCCAGCTTCTAGTGCTTTCCAGCCAGCTTCTCTGCCTGGGGCTCCTCCCTCCACTGCCCCCTCCCCCAGTCAGTTCCGGGTGTGAGCACATTGCCAACCTGAGTATAATCTGGCCTGGCAGACACCTTGGTGTGAAGGGGTTGTTTCTTCCTCCACACAAGGAGCTTCCCAAGCTGTGCCAGAGTCACCTGTGCCCAGGTCGCGCAGGTACACAGCCCCACCCCATGTACTAAATCAAGATCTGCGAAGACCAGAGAATATGGAATTTGCATAAGCGTCTCAGCTGATATGCCTCTCTGAAAGGCCACCAGGGAGGCCAGAGGAACCCATGTGTTTCAGAGCCCATGCATGTGAGCCGCTGAGAGAGAAACACACACATTCGGGCCCACTGGGAGGTCCCTCACATTCATTCACGAGCCTCCTCTAAAAACCCTTCACAACTTGAGGCTGTAGGTAGAATAAAAATTCCCTTGCTGTCTAACTAATAGAGAAAGCTGCAAATCGATGTCCCACCCCAGGGATGCTGTGTTCTGAGGGGCCCAGGCTTATCCAATCCTTGATCAAAGGAGCTGTTCTTTCCTCCTCTGACATGAGCAGGGAGCATCTCTCATTCCAACCAAATGGCAATGGCAGCTAAAGCTGAGATGTCTGGGTTGTGCTTTTCAGAATAATAAAGACTTGTACGTTCAAATCTAAGTGCCTTTGGATTTTTATCAGTGGCCAGACCAGGCCCAACTTAATTTGTCCGCGTTCATAAAAGAAATGTGATCTTTAAAAGCTTGTCATGGGGGTGAGGGGGGCGCTGAAACAAACCTGAGCACAGAGGTGGGAAAGGGGACATGGCCAGGGCACTGAAAGTATCCTCTGCACCTCCAAATCATTTTTGCTAGAATAACCTTTTGGGCACTTCTGATAAAACAGACATAGTCCTCAGGTACTTTTACAGTTGCTCTGGGATTTTTTTCTTTTTTCCTTTTTCTTTTTAATGCATCTGTATTCTTAAAAATAATTTGGTGTCAGAATGGCTAACATTAACAACTCAGGCAACAACAGATGTTGGCGATGATGCAGAGAAAGAGGATCTCTTTGCATTGCTGGTGGGAATGCAAGCTGACGAAGCCACTTTGGAAAAACAGTATAGAGGTTCCTTAAAAAATTAAAAATAGAACCACCCTACGACCCAGCAATTGCACTACTAGGTATTTATCCAAGGGATACAGGTATGCTGTTTCAAACGGACACATGCACCCCAATGTTTATAGCAGCACTGTCAACAATGGCCAAAGGATGGAAAGAGCCCAAATATCCATTGATGGATGAGTGGATAAAGAAGATGTGGGATATATCTACAATGGAGTATTACTCGGCAATCAAAAAGAATGAAGTCTTGCCATTTGCAACTACGTGGATGGAACTAGAGGGTATTATGCTAAGCAAAATCTGTCAGTCAGAGAAAGACAAATACCATATGACTTCACTCATATGAGGACTTTAAGACACAGAACAGATGAACATAAGGAAAGAGAAGCAAAAATAATATAAAAACAGGAAGGGGGACAAAACATAAGAGACTCAAATATGGAGAACAAACACAGGGTTGCTGGATGGGTTGAGGGGGAGGGGATGGGCTAAATGGGCAAGGGGCATTAAGGAATCTACTCCTGAAATCATTGTTGCACTACATGCTAACTAATTTGGATGTAAATGTAAAAAATGAAATTAAAAAATAATGTAAAAAATATTTTGGGGTCTGATCAGTTTGAGTTCAGCAAAGGAGGAAAAGGAGAAGCTAGGTGCTCCCTGATTGTAGCCTTGCCATAACTCTATAATGAAAACTGTTATCTGTACCTCTCTACAGGAAATCATATGTTAATAAACTCCCTCTCAATCCTCAGATCCAAGCTTCCTTATCCTCAGAAGCTAGACCTGGTCTCTTCCTCTGTAATACCAGCTGGTAGGGAAGGAGGACCTGATCTAGTAAACTGAGTTCGGCTTTGTCTCATGGCATGATTTGAGACATCATTTTCATTTGGCACAGGATTCTGTGAGCTGTCCTGTGGCTTTTCATAAATTCCTTTTCTGCTTAAACTGTCCAGAGTGGATGCTCTTGTGAGCAACTAATAAGTCTCTCTGTTCTGAAGAATCCATGCCCTTATGGCATCAGAGGATAATTACCTGTTTATGTGTGTCCCTCAAAAAGGCTAGGAGCCCCAGCAGGACAGGAACTTGGTTTTATCCATTCCTGAACATTCCATGCCTATCATATAGCAGGCATTTGATGAATGATTTTGAATGAACAAAAACAAACAAGAGTACAGGCTTTGGGGACAGAAGACCCAATTAGCCACGGGACCTGAATTAATCCTTCATCACCTCTGAGTCTAAGAAGACACCCTGGGCCTCTTAGACTCTGGGAGGAGGGAAACCTACTCACCAGCCCTAATGAAAATAGTCCTAAAAGATCTGATGGAGAAGACAGCTTCTCTCAACTCCTGTGACACCTGCTTAGCACCAGGCCCTGCTTCAGATTTTGACCATGCAATGACAAACAAGCCCAGCAGGATCTGTCCCTGTCTGAGTCCCTTTGGAAGAGCTCAGCCCTTCCCACCCACCAACCACCAGTCCAGTGGGCCATGCAGACATGGCCAGAACCATATTGGGCTTGGCCTCTTCCATGTTTATCCTTGACTAGGGGAAGGGTCACCTTGCTGAGGACTGAATACTTGGGCAAAATCAGGATTGTCTCGGCAGGGAGTAGAGGGGGGAACAGATTTGTGCTCAGCACCCTGTACTTTTGTTCCGTGGCCAAGCATTCTACCTGCAGCCAGGTTGGAGCTGACCAGGTAAGGCTTTGTAAGAAAGATGATGCCTGAGAAGAATCTTTTTTTTCCCCTTAAATGTGTATTTATATTTGAGACAGTGAAAGCAGGGGAAGGGCAGAGAGAGGGGGGCAGAGGATCTGAAGCGGGCTCTGTGCTGGCAGCAGAGAGCCCAATGTGGGGCTTGAACTCATGAACCGTGAGATCATGACCTGGGCTGAAGTAGGACACTCAATTCACTGAGACACCCAGGTGCCCCTTGAGCAGAGTCTTAAAGGATGACTCAGGCTTATCAGGTAGACAAGATAGAGGAGGACATTCCAGGCAGAGGGAGGAATGCAAACACAGCAGGGCAGATCTGGGCTCCATCAGACTACAGGAACCGTGTCTTCAGGCCTCCCAAGGTGGGTGAGTCAAAAGATAAAGGTGTTTTCAGGAGTCAAGTCAGGGAGGACTCAAGCTATCAGACTGAGAAGCTCAAAGGACAATGGGAGCTTTTAAGGGATCGGGAAAGGGAGCATCTGGGATGGATTTGGGTACGATTTCTGGCAACCCCACAGATGACGAGTTCACCTGCATGAGTCTGGAGTGGGCCCAGTGCTGTGGCCGCTGCAACTACAAACAGTGATTCCCTCCAACCTCCCAGCCTAGTACCCTGTGGTCCTGAAGCTACTTCCCTAGGAGGAGACTGGCCTTGGCCACCTTCTGTCCCGGTGTGGGGAAATCTTTTACATGGTGTTGATGTAGCCCCAGGCCACTGCATCTTTGACCCTGTGGTGAGGAGCAGCGCTGATCTTCCATAGCTCCCCTTTCAGCACATTAACAGCTGAAATAGCTTGGTGGCTCTGGGCATGAGAGCGAGGGTCCAGGGACTTTCATGGCCCCATGTTGGTGTCCAAGTTTCCTCATGGTATTGGGCCAAAGTGGGCCCTGTCTGATGATGGCCCAGTGGCCTCTACCTTCGTTCCTCCACCAGCCCCTTCCTGGCCCTTGGGCTGTGATATGGCACCACCTTGAGGCCTCCAGCTTGGAGGGGTCACACTGGCTGGGCCTTCTACATCACCGGTGAAGGCACTGCTCTGCCCTCCTCTCCACCTCTCCACCTCTCCGTGTGACCACACATGACTTATAAAGCCTCCCGCTGCCGCTGGAAAGCCAATACACCACCACCTTTGCTGTCTGGACCCAGCACCGAATCCATGCTGCAAGGCAGCGCCTAGCTGGCCTAGAAACCTGCTCGCACAGTGCCCTCTTGTGGCTGAAAGGCTAACTGTCAGCCAAGAGCTGACCCCCACTGCCCAGCAGAGAAGGCTGAGGGACTGTGGAGGGGAAACCCTGGCCCTCTTCTTCATCACTATGTGGGGGACGTTCTGTGTTTTCTTGGACGCCAGCTCTAGTGGGCTGTGTGTCCTCACCGCTGAGCCGCACCCTTCTCCAATTAGGTTTCAAAACCACTTACCTATACAGACCCTCAGTGGGCCATTGCTATACTCTTTGGCCCATTTTGTTCCCTGGGGAGTGATCTGCCCAAGGCCACCTGGCTGGACACAACCAAGTTACATCTTGGGCTTCAAAACCCAAGTGCAGCTCCCACTGACTCTCTTACATGTTTCCCTTTAATTAGTTATTTTTTAAATATTAAATGTAACGTACACATCTGGTTTTTCAAACATCGGAAATAAAGCAAAGACATAAACTTAAAAGTTTAAAGGATAAAACAGAATATCTTAACCACCTTAGGGAAAGAAAATATTTCTTAGACAAGACACAGAAAGCAGAAACTACAATGCAAAAACACTGATAAATCAGACCTTATCAAAAATTTTAAACTTTGCCGATAAGAAAATAAATAGACAAGTCAAAGACTGGAGGAAGTATTCACAAAACATACCAACTAAGGGACTTCATGCCAGAATGTTTAAGAATTCCTACTTTGTTATATACCTGAAAGTTGCTAAGATAGTGGATGTTAAATGTTCTCACCACAAGAAAGAAACGGTAACTACGTGGCGAGATGCAGGTGTTAGCTAGTCCTATGGTGGCAATCATTTTGCAATATATCAGGGTATCAAATCAACACATTGTTCACCTTAAACTTACACGGTGTTATATGCCAATTACATCTCAATAAAGCTGGAGGAAAAAAATTTTTCACAACTCAATAATAAAAAGCCCAATTCAAAAATGGACGAAAGACTTGAGCAAACACTTCCACAGAGGAATATATGCAAATGGCCAACACGCACATGAAAACTGCATGCTCATTAAAAATTTCAAATAGGCCCATCTCTTTGGCTGGTGAGAAAGTAAATGATGCAATGGGTTAGAAAAAAAAAATGTGGTCGTTTCTCATAAATATAAACATGTGCCTTACTGGGTGCCTGGGTGGCTCAGAAAAGGAAGTGAGCTATCAATGCACATTACAGCACAGAAGAATCTCAGATACATGTTCCTGAACAAATACAGCCCAGCATAAAGGAACATATAGTGTATAATTCCATTTACATGAAAACTGATCTATAGTGAAAGAAATCAGGCTAGTACTTGCCCTGAGATTTGAGGGTGGGTTGAGGGGACAGAGATGAAATGGAAAGGGCACAAAAGAACTTTATGGGGTATTGGAAATGTTTTAAACACCATGAAGGGTGGGCTACAGGCAAGTGTGAATTTGCCAAAACATATAGAATTGTAAACCTTAAGAATGGTATGTGTCATTGTATGTAAAGTAGCCATCGATACAAATCTTATAGATGAAGCTGCTATGAATACTTGTATGCAGATTTTTGGGTGGACTTACATTAAAGTCTCTGAGAAATGCCCAGAAATGTGATTGCCGAATAACCCAGTAAATGCAAGTCTTTGCTCAATGGACATTTAGGGTGTTTAGGGGCTTTTGCTATTGGAAATAATACTCCAATGAATATTCTTGTAAGACTTGTTACCCTGCAGTCAGGCAATAGACTCCTAAAATATAGTGCATGGATCAAAGGTCATGTGGAGTTGTAATTGAGAGGAATTTTGCCAAATTGCCCCCAAAATGACATTTGCATCATTTAAAAAAGAAAAGAAAAGAAAAGAACCACTTCCTAATCCTCTCACTAACACAGTAAATTTTCACAATCTGATCACTGTCAATCTGATGGGTAAAGCATAATCTTCCTATGATGACAAACAGTTTTAAACATATGGTGCTTTTTATATATTTAAAAGCCCTTTGTATTGGTTTTTCTGTGAATTGCCAGCTCAGATCCTTCCTTTTAGTGGAGCTTAGTGAGTCAGCCATGTTTTCCTCATCAATCCTCCCCCACTCCTGGAAGGGAATACCACATTTGTCTGCCCATTTATCAGCTGATGGACATTAGGATTGTTTCTACTTCGAGGCTGTTATAAATAAAACTGCTACGAATATATGATGAAAGATTTTGCATGTACATACATTTTCAAATTATTGGGTATATACTAGGAGTAGAATTGCTTGGTCATAACTTTTGATAGTTTGACTCTGATGTACCTAGGTGTGGATCTCTTTGGGTTTATCCTACATGGAGTACAAGGGGTGTTGGTTAACATTTTTCATCAAATTTGAAAACCTAATGGCAATTATTTCTTCAAATATTTGCTCTGCCATTTTTTAAATCTATCTCTCTTCTCCTTCTAGGACTCCCATTATGCATATGTTGGTATGTTTGATGATGTACCACAGGTCTCTGAGGTTCATTTTTCTTTTTTCTGTTCCTCAGAATGTATAATCTCAATTGACCTATCTTCAAGTGACTAACCTTCGCTAAATTCTCTCCTCTTCATGCTTAAATCTGTCTTGAGACCATTTAGTGAATTTTTCATTTCTTACTGTACTTTTCAACTCCAGAATTTCTATTTGGCTCTTTTCTATAATTTCTATAGAAAAGTTTATTATATTCTCTGTTTGGTGAGATATCACCATACTTTCTTTTAGTTCTTTAGACATGGTTTCTTTTAGTTCTTTAAAGATGTTTATAACAATTGGTCAAAAAGTCCTTAACAATAATTCCAATGTCAGAGCTTTCCCAGTGGTAGTTTCTAAAGACTACTTTTTTTTTCTGTGAATAGACCATTAGTTTCTGGGTTTGTTTGTTTGTTTGTTTGCATCTCTCATAATTTTTTCTTGAAAATTGGACATTTTTAATTATATAATGTGGCCAGTCTGGAAATCAAAACTCTTCCAGGGTTCTTCTTGTTGTTCTGCTGGTGTCTTTTCTGTTGGTTTGTTTGTTTGTTTCGTGATTTTGCTGGACTAATTAACTAAATTCTATATTCTTTCTCACACGTGGCTACTGATGTCTCTCACTGGTTAATTTAATGGTCACCTAATGACTGGACAGAGATTTCCTCTAGTACCTGAACCACTAAGACTCCCTACTTTTGCTATGAAAGTGTGTGTGTGTGTGTGTGTGTGTGTGTCTTGAGGTATGTCTTCAACACATCAGTAAGCAACTTCCAACTCTCAGTCTTTATTTCCTGCCTTCTCAGAGCCTCAAGGTCAATAATAGGTTAAGCCTTACACAGGATTTTCTTGGGTATATGTACAAACCAGCACACACATGTGGCCTTCTAGAATTCCAGGAACATGCCAGAGCTTTTCCAAGTCCCTATGGACATTTCATTCTCCAGTTTTGCCTTTTTAGTGCTTTGATCAGCCCCCTGTTAGCCCCAACTGGTATTGCTACCCCAAGCTGCTGATTGTTTTTGACAAATGCCCTCAGGATAGGGTTGTTTGCACAGAGTAAGCACTGATCCATGTCAAATAAAGATAATCCCTGAGAAGGGAGCTTTTCCAGGGAGCTGTCAGATCAAATAGTGACAATTCTCTGGGAATGGGGTTTTTTGGAAGGCTCCAAACCCATTCTGTCCTCTCCAGTGGCTGCCAGGCTGCTGGCTCTCCTTACCACGGCTGTGAGAATTTTGGTTTTCAAATGCACCATGGCCCTTGAAAGGAGGATGGGAGTAAGGCAAGTTAAAACACCACAAAACTTGCCATTCTTACCACAATTCATCCATTTTTCTTCAATTATACCCAGATTGTTGAAAGCCTTTGGTTAATTTCCAGAGCTCTGAAAAAGTTGACTTGGACAACTTTCACTAGTGTTCTCATTGCTTTTATGAAGATGTATATTTTCAGAGGTCATTATTCTGCCACTCTGGAAGTGCTTTTCTTGGTCTGAGATTTTATGTGATTGTTCTTTAGGAGTTTTGTGGGGGTTTTTACCTGGTTTTTGAAGGGATGGTTTTTCACTGGAATTTTTTTTCTTTGAAGTCAAACATTCATTTCTTAGCATCTGTTTCAGTGTTGACGACTCTATGTCAATTTTCCTTTCAGCCAATAAATTCAAGTCTTCTTTTATTTCAGGAAAGTTGCTTTGAGTTTTAACGCTAAAATTTTTTTTATGTTCCATAGTTCAGGTTTCCTTAACCAAGAAGCAGAATGTCCTCCTCTGTTTGAATGGTCTCTGTCTTCTACTGAAGGATGCCTGTGTACCGCTTGCAATTCAAAAGAAGGCATCTTTGTGGAGACTTCTCTGTACCCAAGACAAAATTTAGAGACCTATCTGTGTTTCCAAACCAATGATAATTATAATAGTAATCATTAACATAAGGTAAGCACCTTATACTTCAAAATCTGATGCCATTTAATGACAACTCTCTTGTGAGATAGGTATTCATTTTACATTTGAAGATACAGCAAGTGGCTCAGAGCACTTAGATAACTAGCCCACTGCCCTCCCCTTGCCCATGAAGTGCCAGAAGCAGGATTTGTACGAAGGAACATCCAACTCCAAAGTCCATGTGCTTCGACAAGATGGCTTAGTGATACTTACATCTGCCTCGACCAGGGCACCACCGATTGATCTGGGAACACTTGCTGGCTAATCATCCCTAAGATGAGAGACACTGGGAACAAGGTGAGGGCCAGGTCTATTCATCTTATTTAACAGGGCCCCTCTCAGAGCTTAGAATGGCTCAGTGCAAAGATAGCAAATGATGTGACATACAATGCCATTTCTCACCCTCTGGCAGGCATGGAGGGCTTTGCTAATTGAACATGGCATTCTTCCCCTCTGTGCTCAGTTAGGTCAGAATCTTCTAGACCCAGTTTTTAGAGCAGCCACTACCGATCTATTAGAGCTGACATGCAAGTTGAAAGTTATTTGCTGTCACTTATCTAAATAGTTCATTAAATGAAGAGGCTGAATGAACACTGAGGGAGGAGGCAATGTAGTGGAACAAGTGAAGTTCTCATAAAATGAGGAGGCTGAGTGCATGGGATCAATGTAGTCCATCAGAAATTTCTGGGGGAAAAAATCCTCAATAGTCCTAGGATCTGGGAGCTGAGTATGAATCTCAGAAAAATCCAGAAACTTCTGGTTATGGCCTGTGGCCCAGTCATGTAACCCTTATCTAATGGCACTTTTATATGAGTGCAACCAATTAAACCTATTTGGGGTCTGCTTTCTGTGTTGTTAAAACCCTCACGTCTGATTTTCTAACGGTCTCTGCTTCAACATTTGTTGCCAATAACTAATGCGCACAGCCTCAAACAAATGGCTCTCTGGTGAGTGGGCTTTGAAAATACCCAGGACCTCCAAGACTACATGGGATCGAGGTAATGAAATACCTTTAACCACCAAAACCCTGGGATTGTCCTGAGAGGCCCAGGCCCAGGGAACAAGAAGAGCCTGTCCCCTCAAGCTTTGGTTCTAATACCCGCAGCTGCTGTGAAGATGAGAAGAGCAGCCAAGGCCCCTGATGGGAGGGTCAGAGGTTGGCCCTGCAGACCTCAGGGAGCCTTCAACCATGAAAGACGAATGGCCAGGGGCTGTGGAAGGCAGTGAGGGATGAGAAATGATGCAGCCCTTAGCCCTAATTGGATTCTGGGTTTCCGTAGAATGTGCTATCACTGCTTACAAATGTGACCCAGCCACCGAATTGAGTTATCAACGAAGCAGATTCCTGAGTCACGGATCATCCTGTCCTCCGCAACATGATTAAAGACTGAACACTGCTCAGGAAGATTGCAGCTGTGGGCTTGGAGGAATGTCTTTTTCTACTAAAGCATGAGAAAAAAAAAAAAAAAGAGGCCAGCAAATATAATCTTAGACCTGGCTATGTTCCTCACTAATCCCCAAAGCTTGTATGTGTGTGTGCACGCGTGTGTGTATGGACACACGTGCACAGGTACACAGGTGCAGGCAGGATCGTATAATTGGGGGAGAGGAAATGAAAGTTGATTCCCTCTACACCTTCCCCCCAGCAGGTTTATAAATAGCGTCCTTTGAGTATAAGTAAGTGGGAAGGAGCCCATCTCCACACCTCAGCATTCATGCCGTCAATGAGCAAACTTCAGTAGAGTGCCAACCACGTGCAAGGTTCTGAGCTCTGACATCACGTCCCAAACCAGGTGATGAAAGAGAGGGAAGCAATCACTCATGGAGGGCTTACCATGTGCCAGGCACATGCTAGTTTCACATTACGTTGTTAGTACACTGTGTCTGTGCCACACACACCCCTCGCTCCCACATTCCGTGAAATTACATCATTAGTGATGCATTCCTTGGGGTCCCTATAAGTTCGCTGGGAGGGAAGATAACCATGGCAGTGGAAAGACTACTCCAGGTCAGCTGTGTGACCTTAGGCAAATCACTCACCCCCTCTGTACCTGTTTTCTCCATCCTAGAATTCTCCAAGTTCTCCTTTACAATCTGACTTCTCCTCAGTCACATGTTGCAAAGGGTGGGCCTCGCTCCTGAGCCCACTGGAGCAGAGCCAGGAAAAGTCAAGGGTAATGGGAAAGGGGACAGGACACTGGACTCTGAGTTATTCCTTTGAAGGCTGAGCCTGACGGCCTGAAGCCCTTCACCATCTCCACACCCTAGTGCCATAGTTTCTGTCCTGGCTCAGACCCTGTCCCAGTGGGTAGACATACTGAGGAGGGCAAAGCGAGAGGGAAAGCCCACTAGCCCTGCTATGACCAGCAGGTGGCCGTGGGTGAGTAATTTCACTTCTCTGAGCCTCAGTTTCCTCCTCCCCACTCCTCAGCAGAGACCACTCCTCCTTTCCTTTTCTGAACTCTAACCTAACCCTACCACCATTATTTTCTCTCCATCTCTTGGCTTTTCTCTTCAGGAAGTACTACATTTTGCACTTGCCTGATTATTAGGGGAGGGGATGTCTGTCTCCCCCTGGAATGTGAGACTCATCAGAGAGAGACTTTGTCATTCATGTTTAATGTCCCATGCCCACCACAAGGAAGCTCAACGTGTGTTTCCAACACCAGCAATAATATAACAGCAATAAGAACTGAAATAGTTTCACCCTCTCCCATCCTGACCCTATACCTGGACTTCACTGTCAGAAGAGAAATAATTCCTGGCTTGGACCCACCCTTGCTGGGAAGGGCACCAGGCCATGGCCATCCTGTGACCCTAGATTTTGGCCTGTGGCTCTTGCACCAGCCTGGCTTTTCTCCTGGACTGAGTAATGGCAGCCTAGATATGTTCCCAGAGACAGCCCCATCTTCTCGGGCATGGCCCTCCTCCCAAACCCTGACTTGGCCGGCCCAGAGCAAACATAAGCAGAAGCTTTCAGGCCCACCTCAGCTGCCCACCTGGGTTTCATGAAGCACCTGCTGATGGTGCCTGCTCTTTTCAAGCCCCACAGTGGGATGCTGGGTAAGTTTCAACTGGCCTTTCTTTTCCCTTCACCCGAGAAATATCTCAGTCTCCTTCACTCCCATCAGCATGGAGAGCATTTGTCAGGCCAACCTGGAGGCTTCAGGCCTTAGCAATTCAGGAGTTGCAACAGGGGAGATAAAGAACCCAGGAATGTCTCCACTCCAAGAAAAGGGGTGTGACCCTCATTCTCTATAAATCCAGCACCTTATCCCTTCTCTCCCCTTCCATTTGCCAACAGACAAAGGCAGTTCCAGGGGCGCCTGGGTGGCTCAGTCAGTTAGGCGTCCAACTTCAACTCCGGTCATGATCTCACCGTTTGTGAGTTCAAGCCCTGAATCAGGCTCTGTGCTGACAGCTTGGAACCTGGATGGAGCCTGCTTTGGATTCTGTGTCTCCCTCTCTCTCCGCCTCTCTCTCACTCACACTCTGTCTGTCTCTCTCAAAAATAAACATTAAAAAATTAAAAACAAAAAAAAAAGACAAAGGCATTTCCAGTGCAAGTACCCCCATTCCTTCTGCACGGCGGGTTTCCTCATGGTCTCGGCGTAAGGACAGTACACAGAAATACCCCTTTTAAGTACACTCAACCACCCGTATTTGAGAAAAAGAATAAATAAGGGGCAGTGACCAACAAATCAGAACCTCATGGCCATTCTTGTCCTAGAGGTTTTAGAGGTAGAAGGACTTTAGAGCATTTGAGGCTCAGAGTGGGCAATAAGTTGACTGAAGTCACACAGCCAGAAGGCAATAGAGCCAGGATTTCACCTGCTGGTCCCCCAGATGTCTTTCCTGCTGTGCCCTGCTCACCAGCCAGTTGCTGCAGGTTCCGTGGGATCCGTCCTGCTGAAGGTGCGTTACGCAACCTGATCGTGGTGGCACAAAGCTCTGCCTCTGGTGCGGTGAGCGTCCCAGCCGAGGCTTCCGTCAGCGGACCGGGCCCTCACCACCCTCCCGAGAACACTGTGCAGGGCTGCTTCATTCATTGTGAGCTGAGAATGCGAGCCTTCGGGGCTTTTCCAGGGTTTGTAAAAATGTTTCAGGCTTGGGGAACTATTGGGACCTCTGAAATACTCAAATAAAACTGCAAAAAATGTCTCATTAATGAAAGGTCTTACGATATGCACCATTATGTCACCTGGTGAACATGTTTTAGAGTAGTTCAATACTGGGTCCCCTGGCTGGCACAGTTGGAAGAGCATACAACTCTCAGCCTCAGGGTGGTGAGTTCAAGCCCCATGTTGGGCATGGAGCCTACTGAAAAATATATGTGTACTATATATATAGTAGTTATAGATAACTTATATCATTATATATACACTGCATTTAATGATGTTGGATGTGGTGGTTTGGGGCGGGGGGGGGTCTCCCAAAGACAGTGTGTAGTGGCCAGTGACTTTCTTAAAGTGGCCCTAACCCACTCCTTTGCTCTCAGGTCAGCCACCAGTCTGCTGTCCCCTCCAAGAGGGACACTCCTCCTTTTCTGGGACATTCCTTGATACCAAAAGTGGCTAAGTCAACCCCGTTTCAGGAGCCAGGGAAAGAGGCCGGTGGTAGCCCCACAGAGATGAGCCGCACCCTCCCAGCCCCCCGCTTTGGACCACCGTGCAGGCACACAGATAGCAAGGGCCCTTTACTGAGCTGCTCTGTGCCAGGCCCTGAACCAGACTCCCCACACTCGCTCATCTTCCAGCAACACTGTGTGCCGCCCGGGAGGACGCGCGGGCTCAGTGTGATCACACACTCACGTGGGCCACGCTTGGAGCGAGTGAGCAGCGCTTAGCTCTTGATTCACCAGCTTTGCCCAGAGCCCAAGTCCAGGCTCTTCCTACAGTATGTCTTTAAAAGGGCCCTTGGGGTTTTCCATTCCTTTGTTCCTTCATCTCCTGTTTTTCTGAAAGCATCACTGAAATCGAAGCTTGTAGATTTAAAATGGAATAATAATAATAATAATAACAAAAATAAGGCAGAAGCGAAAGGAGAGGGGGGACATTAATAAGTGACAGAGTGGAAGACAGAAGGTTCACGAAGTGTGGAGAGAAAGAATTGGGGGGCAGGGTCTGCAGTGCCAAATATATTGTTAAGGATCCCAGGAGAGGCAGGAGAAGCTCTTTTCACTCAACAGGCCTGACAGTGGCTGCGAACAGACAGGGTTTTAACACTTCACTCAAAGTGGTAAAATCCAGTTTGGGTATGACTTTGACAAGACATACAAGGTACTGTGATGTCCGAAGCAACCACTAGGAAATCCGTACAAAGAGATACACTCTTAAGCATGATAAATAAATCAAGATGAAATCCTAAACAGTGTTCAAGTAACCCACAAGAAGACCCAAAAAAGGAGCAACAGAGGAACAAGAATCACACTAAACAAACATAAAGCAAATAATAAAATGGCAGATTTAAGCCCTAATGTATCAATAATTGCCCTACTATCAATGGTCTAACTGCACCGAGCAGGACAGAGCCTGGCAGGGTGGATTTAAACAACAATTCTATGATGCTTACAAAAAGTCTCACTTCAACTTCCGTGACAGAGATAGACTGCAAATAAAATGATGGGAAAAAATACACAATGCACACATGAACCTTAAAAATTAGTTGCAGCTATATTAATATCTTTATCAATATTAATAAAGAAATTACCAGAAACAAAGAGGAGCATTACAAAATGATAAAAGGATTCATTCAGGGGGAAGACATAATGACCCTATATGTATACACACCAAACAACAAATCCTTCTAAAAAAATGAAGGAGAAACTAATGAAGCTCGAAGGAAAAGCACACAAATCCAAACTGTATTTGGGGACTTCAACATCTGTCTCAGAAACCCATAGAACTGCTACCCAGAAAATCAGCAAGGATGTAGAAGGTCAGAACTCCACAACCAACCAAAAGAATTTAATTGCCCTTTGTAGAACAATACATCCAACAATAGAAAAATATAATTTTTTCATGTGTCCCTGGACTGTTTGCCAAGATAGACCATATCCTGGGCCATATAAAACAAACCTCAACAAATTTCAAGGAATTAAAATCTTAGAGCGTATTCTCTTAACCGCAATGGACTCAAACAAGAAATCAAAAACAAAGACAACAGGAAAATCTTTAAACACTTGGCGATTGGACAACACACTTCTAAATAATCCATAAGTGAAAAAGGAAGCCTCTAAATAAATTTTTTAAATATACAGAACTGAAAGAAAATTAAAATACAGTATATCAAAATATCAAAAAACATAGATTACAACATGTCTTAAACAGTAAAGAGAGGGAAATGTATAGCACTAAACTTTATTACAAATGAAGAAAGTTTTCAAATCAACATAAGTCCCCACCTCATGAACATAGAAGAGAAAAATAAAGCCACAGTAAGCAGAAAGAAGGAAATAAAAATGATACAGGAGATGTCAGTACAGATCCTTCAGCCCCTTAAAAGACATAAAAGAATGATATAAACAACTTACGACATTCATAGATTTGAAACTTAGAACAAATAGACCAATTCCTCAAAAATCAGAAACTTCAGAAACCAAGCCAACTTGTTAAGAAACAATCTGACTAGCCCTATAACAACTAAAGACATTTTATTAATAATTAAAAAGCTCCAGGGGCGCCTGGGTGGCGCAGTCGGTTAAGCGTCCGACTTCAGCCAGGTCACGATCTCGCGGTCCGTGAGTTCGAGCCCCGCGTCGGGCTCTGGGCTGATGGCTCAGAGCCTGGAGCCTGTTTCCGATTCTGTGTCTCCCTCTCTCTCTGCCCCCCCCCCCCCGTTCATGCTCTGTCTCTCTCTGTCCCAAAAATGAATAAACGTTGAAAAAAAATTAAAAAAAAAATAATAATAATTAAAAAGCTCCAGTAAAATAAATCTCCAGGCCGAGACAGTTTCCTTTGAGTGTTCTATCAAACATTTAAGGAAGAATTAACACCGATTTTACACAAGCTTTTCCAAGAAAGAGAAGAAGAGAGAACACTTCCTAACTCATCTTGTGAGGCCTGTATTACCCAGATACAAACCAAAGACAGAAAAAGAAACAACACATGAATATCTCTTGTGAACTTACACCCAAAAGTCCTCCACAAAGTGTTGACAAATCCAACCGAGCCATGTGAAAAAGAATTAGACACCACAGCCAGGTAGGATTTATTTTAGGTATGCCAAGCAAGTTCAGCATTTGAAAATCCATCAAGGATATCGACAACATCAGCAGGCTTAAGAAGAAAAACCCTATGACCCTACAAATTGATGCAGAAACAGCATTTGGCAAAATCCAACACCCGTTCATAATAAAAGCTCTCAGGAAGTTAGGAATAAAAGGGGTACTACCTCGAATTGACCAAGATCATCTACAAAAAAAGCTACAACTAACATCATATTTAATGGCCCAATGGAATATTTTCCTCTAAGACTGGGAACAAAACAAAGATGTCCACTCTCAGCACCGTATTCAAGGCAGAACTAGAAATGTTATGACTGCAACAACTCAGGAAAGAAAAGAAATACACATTGGTAAGAGGAAATAAAACTGTTTTTATTGCAGATGACATGATTGTCTATGTAGAAAATACCAAAGAACCTAAAAAACAAATAAAAACAAAGAACTTCCCAGAACTAATTTAAAAATTTGGCAAGATTATAGGATACAGGATCAACAAAAAAACCAATCTCAAAACTCAACAATAAAAATACAACTTGGGGGGCGCCTGGGTGGCGCAGTCGGTTAAGCGTCCGACTTCAGCCAGGTCACGATCTCGCGGTCCGTGAGTTCGAGCCCCGCGTCGGGCTCTGGGCTGATGGCTCAGAGCCTGGAGCCTGTTTCTGATTCTGTGTCTTCCTCTCTCTCTGCCCCTCCCCCGTTCATGCTCTGTCTCTCTCTGTCCCAAAAATAAATAAATGTTGAAAAAAAAAAATTAAAAAAAAAAAAAAAATACAACTTGGGGCGCCTGGGTGGCGCAGTCGGTTAAGCGTCCGACTTCAGCCAGGTCACGATCTCACGGTCCGTGAGTTCGAGCCCCGCGTCAGGCTCTGGGCTGATGGCTCAGAGCCTGGAGCCTGTTTCCGATTCTGTGTCTCCCTCTCTCTCTGCCCCTCCCCCGTTCATGCTCTGTCTCTCTCTGTCCCAAAAATAAATAAATGTTGAAAAAAAAAATTAAAAAAAAAAATACAACTCAATTAAAAGTGACCAAAGATTTGGACAGAAGAGAAGGCATACGGATGGCAAATCAGTACACAAGAAGATACTCAATGTCATTGGTCATTAGGGAAAAGCAAGTTAAAACCATGCGGTTTTCATGTCTAAAATTTAAAAATCTGACATTATGGGGCACCTGAGGGGCTCAGTCGTTAAGCATCTAACTCTTGATTTCAGCTCAGGTTATGATCTCTCGGTTTGTGGGACTGAGCCCCGCGATGGGCTCTTTACTGCCAGTACGGCGCCTGCTTGGGATTTTCTCTCTCTCTCTCTCTCTCTCTCTCTACTCTGCCCCTCCCCCTCCTCTCAAAATAAATAAATAAACATTTAAAAAAGTAAAAATCTGACGTGGTTGCTGGTAAGCATGTAGGGCAACTGGGGCTCTCCTACGTTTAACACAGGAGTTTAACAACTAACATAGGAATGCAAAATGGTACGGTCATTCTGGAAAATGGTTTGTCAGTTTCTTATAGAATTCAACATATACTTCCTTATACCCAGAAATTCCCTTCCTCGGTATTCACCATAGAGAAATAAAATTTTCTTTCATTCAAACCCTGTATACAGATGATTAGAGAAAACGATTATGGATGATCCATAATTGCCTAAAGCTGGAAACCCCCCCGCCCAGTGTCCTTCAGCAGAGAAGTAGATAAGCTGAACCACATCTACACATGCAATTCTACCCGGTTAAAAAGGAACAAAAAATTGATACATGTTATGACATGGATGAATTTCAAAGGCATTATGAAAGGAGCCAGTCTCAAAAAGTTACATACTGTATACTTTCATTTATATGACAGTCTAAAAAGGGCAAAACTGGGGTGCCTGGGTGGCTCTGTCAGTTGAGCAACTGACTCTTGATTTCGGCTCAGGTCATGATCTCACAGTTCACGAGCTCCAGCCCCATGTCAGGATCTGCACTGACAGCACAGAGCCTGCTTAAGATTCTCTTTCTCCCTCTCTCTCTGCCTTCCCCTGCACTCCCCCCCACTCAAAAAAAAATTAAAAAAATAAAAATAAAGGGGCACCTGGGTAGCTCGGTTAAGCATCCAACTTCGGCTCAGGTGATGATCTCACAGGCTTGTGAGTTTAAGCCCCGCATCGGGCTCTGTGCTGACGGCTCAGAGCCTGGATCCTGCTTTGGATCACGTGTCTCCCTCTCTCTCTGCCCCTCTCCCATTCATGCTCTGTCTCTCCTTCAAAAATAAGTAAACATTAAAAAAAATTTTTTTAATAAAAATAAAAAAGGCAAAACTATAGGGACAGGAAGTAGATCAAGAGTTTCACAGGGGAGGTTCTGCAGACAAAAAGGCAGCACAAGGGAGCTCTGGGTAATCAAAGTGTTCGACATCCTGATGGTGGTGCTTTAAATCTCATAGAACTATAACCATCCCAAAAGTGAATTTGACTGTAACTAAAACAAACTTAAATAAATAAATAAATAAATAAATGGTTAATCATGTGCCTTCTGATGCCACGCGATGCAAAATCCATGGCAACATCTATGAAGGAAAAGAAAGTTAAATAGACACCTATCACATGATTTTATCATTTAGTTCCTAGGTATTTTCCCAAGAGAGATGAAATTACATGTCCACATAACTGGAACAATTCAACATTTATCAAGAGCATTCACCTTATTCAGAGCGTTCTCAATTTTAAAATTGTGTTATATCCATACGCTGGAACACTACTGAGCCATAAAAAAAATAAATAAATAAAAATACGTGCAACAACATGGAATGAATCTCAAAATAATCATGCTTACTTAAAAGACAAAAAAGACCAGAAAAACAGGCATGCATATGGTATGATTCCATTTATAAATGTCTTTGAACTTCTAAAAAAAGTCCCTGACGATAGGGATGGGAAAGGGGGGAGAAATGGATTACAGATGGGCACAAGGACACTTTGGGGGACAATGTTCATTTTCGTGATTGTGGCAATGGTTTTATGGGTGTATGCTAATATTCATCAGATTAAATATGTGCCATTTATTGTATATCAATTTTATACCCCCATGAGCTGTTTAAATTTAAAAACAAAAGAAAGATAAATGTGTACCGAATGGGAGTTGAGCTATGAAATTTCATTTAAAATATGAAGTCTGGTAGGTAGAATAATGGCACCAAGTTGGTGTCAGTGAACCAGAGATTTAGGGTTGATATTGGAAAATTGGAGAATTGATTGGTGTTGGAAAAGACACCACACATTGGATGTCAGAAGCAGTGTCAGAAAGAACATCACAGCGGCAAAGGGAAATTAGGGTAGCAGATGGAATTAGGTTGCTAATGAACTGACTTTAAAACAGAAAGAGCGGGGCACCTGGGTGGCGCAGTTGGTTAAGCGTCCGACTTCAGCCAGGTCACGATCTCGCGGTCCGTGAGTTGGAGCCCCGCGTCAGGCTCTGGGCTGATGGCTCAGAGCCTGGAGCCTGTTTCCGATTCTGTGTCTCCCTCTCTCTCTGCCCCCCACCCCCGTTCATGCTCTGTCTCTCTCTGTCCCAAAAATAAATAAACGTTGAAAAAAATAAAAAAAATAAAATAAAATAACACCGAAAGAGCATCCTGGGTTGTCCAGGTGTGTCCTGATGGTCTTTGAATGGGGAAGATGGAGGCAAAAGAGGAGGTCAGAGTGATGCCAGGTCAGAAGGACCCCACTCACTACTGCCAGTGGTGGACATGGAGGGAGAGGCCGACAAACCAAGGAAGCAGGCAGCCTCCCAAAGCTGGCAAAAACCAGATTCTCCACCTAGAGCCTCCAGAAGGAACACAGCCCTGTAGACACCTTGACTTTAGCCCAGGGAGACCCATTTCAGATTTCTGACCTCCAGAACTGCAAGATTTATAAAGTTGTAAGCCACTATGTTCGCAGTAATTTGTTATAGCAGCCATAGGAAAATAATGCTAGAAGCAGAATTGCTGATTCTCATTTCATCTTATACACGATGGGGTGTTTGCTATGCCGTGATTAGCGCCGTAGTAGTCTGAAAGCAAATACAACTGGTTGAAGCTAATAATGAAATGTTCAGGCTCATGCAGTTGTGAAGGTCAAGAGGTGAACGAGGCTCCAGGACAGATGGACTACCAGTCTTTGTCATCATTGAAACTCATCTCTCTCCGTAGCTCCCTCTCTCACTGCTGTTGGCCTCTGGATTGGTCCTCTCAGGCAGGATCTCTGTACACAGTGGTCCAGAGGGACACTACCAGCAAGAATGTTCCATTTGCCTGCTGGAGGTAATCCCAGAGAAGATTTTAGTAATGAAAGTAAGAGGGAGGATTCTTTTCTTCTAATTAACTTTTTTAATTCCAATGTAATTAACGTACACAGGTATATTATTTTCAGATGTACAATATAGTGATTCAACAATTTCATACATTACTCAGTGCTCGTCACAAATGTCCTCTTAATCCCTTTTACCTCTTTCACCCACAGCCCCACCCACCTCCCGTCTGGTAACCATCAATTTGTTCTCTGTAGTTAAGAGTCTGTTTCTCGGTTTGTCTCTCTTTTTTTCTTCGTTTGTTTTGTTTCTTAAATTCCACAAATTAGTGAAATCATATGGTATTTGTCTTTCTCTGATTGACTTATTTCATTTAACATTATACATTCTGGATTCTTAATGGCCGGCATTGGGAAACATGCCCAGGGCTCAAGCAGTTGCCACCCATGGCTGCGGGGGCGGGGCGGGGGTGACGGGCGGTGGTGTGCACTTGATGGGCCAATGGGAAGTGTGTTCCCACGCACCCCTGGGAAAGAAAGGAAGAGTCCTTCCCAAAAGAAAGTGGGGTGGTAAATATGGGAACAGGCCAAAACCGCTTGCCACGGTCCGTTACCCTAACTGAGGTTGACAAAATACAGAATTAAGGTATAATTACACAGTGTAAAGCTATTAGACTAATGGAAGAACTAAAAATAATTGTGAGGAAACTTGGGATAATGAAGGGAGGAAAAAAAGGCATATACAGGGAGCAATTTCTCATGTTCAACTATAAGGGATCCATAAACTTTCTACAGATAGTAAGTCAAGAACTAAGAGTACATATGCATGCTATTGAGAGTTATGGAGGTACCCACCAGAAGTACAAAAATGGAAATGTTTAAAAGAAGTTTACTGGAGAGTGAGGGTGGAATCTGCTTTCCCTCATCATAAACCCTTCCCTCCTGTTTGATTTGTTCCTATTTGTATGTATCACGTCAATGACCAGACACACTGTGATAGTGAAATATTTTTAAATATTTGGACCAACAACATAAGCTTTGAAAAGGATTTGATCAATATCAAGTATGGTGACTCCATTTGAGATGAAACTTTAAGATCATAAGGAAAAAATATATAATTTGGACTTATCTTTATTAATATTTGAGTTATGCCTTTTAAGAGGGGAAACTACTTAATTTCGTATCTACTAGGCTGAACCTCTAGGAGTTTGACCTGTTGTATCACAGGTCAATAAAAAAATATGTTCCAAGTCTGGAGGGGGGGTGTGAAACCTTCCCCTACTTTAATTTTTAAAAACCTATCACAAATGGATGAGTAAATGGTCTGCTTATCCACACCTTCTCTCCAGGAGATAGGAAGATGTCTCTGTTCTCACAAGAAGATTTGCCCCTCCCCATTTATCTGCTTCCCAGGCCATGTGGCTCATCTGCCTCCAGTGTCTGTCCAGAACACTGACCGTGCTTGTACATTTCTCAGTCCCCACTGGCTCTGGCCCTAGGGGATGGCCGGAAGCCACCTGAGCAGCTGGCCAGGCTCCCAACAGCCTTTGCTTCTCTGGGGCCTGACCTGGCGCTCAGACTCTTAGCCTAGACCCCCACCTCCACTTGCCCAGAATCCAGGTCTGGCTTCCTCGAACCCGAATTTCCTATTGACTCACAGGTCACAGCTCCCTGAAGCCCCAAGCTCATTTAAGTCACAAAGGTTATCTGCATTCCTTCTTCATCAACTCCAAGCTTCCAGATGGTCTTGAGTATCTGCAGTGACAAGGACACCATCCCTCCCGAGGGGTGGCTCCTTCTCCAAATAACTCAACAATCACTGCCAAGCTTCCCTTCAACACAAAGGGTAGCACTAGGACCAAGATGTGCAAGCCACTGAGGCAGAACTTGGCCTGCCCTGCCTGCTGACCCCGAGGCAGCCAGACCACAGCCCTAGGATGCTCATACACCATGACTTAGGTGTGATACTGACTTGCAGCTCCCTTCTGGGTCCCTGCTCACCCACACAAGGCTCCTGGACCAGACATTCAGAGAGGCACTCTCCACCGTCCTCCAGGGCCCAGGTCATTTACTTACACTGATGCTGGGCACCATATAGAACCCTAGTTGATCCTACCTCTGTAATCTTTGGTCACCATCCCAAAGGCAAGCCCCTGGCCACTCACCATCTCCCTCTCTCCCTCCCTCCTGCTCTGGGATTCCTCTCCATCAGTCTCTTCCCTCATGACTGACTCCAAGTCCTGGTCACTATGCCTTTGGGAACCCCATTTCAGAGCAAACAAACCCTCTGTCATCAGCCCTTTTGCAGAGTTCCCTCCCTCCCTGAGGATACATGCCCTTCGCCTTCAGGCCAGGGCTTTCACTCCCCCACATCCAACTGGGTCAGGGATGGAGTGGGGCCTGGAGCCTTCCCCTCTTTCCTCTGTCCTTCTGAGGCATCATCTGCTCTATGAGGGCTGGGAGAGACAACCTTCCCCAAACAACCATCTCCTAGGTCCTCCCAGGTCACCCTGTGCTCTCCAGCTCTCCACCCGAGGGTGGACACTGCCCATGGAGACAGCCTCTCCTGTGCTCCATCTGGAAGCTCCTGGGCTTCCCTGGCTTCATGCCAGCCTCCCAAACCAGGACCCCCCACTTTCATCTGGGCAGCAGTTTGGAGGACCCTTCCCCATGGGAAACCTCAATCAAAAGTGGATTTCTCATCTGCATTATTTAGAGTCATGGAATGAAGTGGAATTCATCCCAGATGATTCAAATCCTGAGACTTTAATGGCAATACTCCCTAAAGAAAGATGGGCAGGGCACAGAGAAAAAGTAAAGGGTGTAGGGAACATGGCAGCAGCTGTGACTACCCATGGGACTAAAGAGACAAAGAGGCCACAGTGCTGTGGCTGCCATGAAAGCTGGAAATGCAAAGGACGCTGCTGGCTGGAGTGGGGTGTTGGAGAGACACAGCCCTGACCCCTCTCTCTTCCTATCCTTTTACCCTCCAACCAAAGTCTCCCATTGGCTGAGTCCAACCTATGTCCAGCAAGAGAGCCCTGGCTAGGCAGCCTGAGGAGGTGTGGTTCCCAAGCCAAATGGACCAGCAAGAGGTTCTCGGTGGGCAGCTGGGAACAGAAGGAGAAGTGTAGAAACCAGGGTCATCGAAACTCTTCTTGGAGTCCAGCCCCCTGGTTTTACAAATGAGGGAACCGAGGCTGGGAAATGTTGGTTGTACAGAGTCCTAGTTGCACAGAGTTTGTGGCCAGGCTAAGCCCTGACCTTGGGTCATCCTGTCCCCTGTCGCCTGTCACATGACAAAGTCCATGACTCCAGCACTCCTTCTATGTAGTCTTTTGAAGTGTTTATGCACTAAAAATAATTTTTAAACCATTTTAATCGGGTACATTGCTTTGAATCCCTTCCCCAACAGGAAATATGCTGGCTGGCTGGTGGGATGCTTGGCAGCTGGCCTTGAACTCCCTTGACCTCCCCACACCCAGGCTGAGGTTTTCCATCCACCACTGTTGCCCGAGCCCAAGCTGAACAGTGGGGGCTGGGATTCAACAATAGCCCTTCTAGTTATTATTCTATAGCCAGCAGCTGGATTAATATTCGGAGAGGGTTGGAGGAGAAATCTAATTGAATTCGAAACATAATAAATTGAAGCAAACTCATTCGATTTATGGCAGTGTCTTCTGGCATCTTTTAATTCTGGGTCACATTCATTTGGAGCCAATCAAATTAGGGCGCTCATTAGCGGCTGAGGTGGGCGAGGCTGGAGCCACGCTCCCTGCTCCCAGCGGTAATGAGATCTGTGCAGCAGAAAAATAGAAGAGTCAGTGGGGGGGTGGGGGGGGCAGGAATGGGAGGTCATGAGGGCACAGTGGTCACTGACTGATTATCAGGAAAATTGACTTGGAGAGGGGGTGAGCATGGACTCTAGATCTGTCTACTTGCTTACAAGATGGCCTTGGCCTTCACCTGACACAGCTTTGCCTCCTCCTTAGGATAAGAGCATCAGCTCCTACCTCTGAATCCTGCGTATGAAATGAGGTCAAGATGTAGTAAACATCTCCTGCTCCAGTTCCTCAGACTCTGACCTCTGGTCCCTCCTCCCAAGGTGCCTGGAGGAGCACCATCCATGGGCTACCTTGGCGCCTGCATACAGGCCTCTTGCACACAGGCCTCTGACTTAGGTGACCACCCTGGATTCACCCCACCTCTCAAGAGGAGCTCTGTCAAAGATTTTGTGGCCATCCTTAATCTTCCACAAAGATGCACTACTTAAAACAACCTTGTTGGCTTGCCTAACTGGGAAGTCCACAACCAGGATTTTGAGGTATGGTTGGGCCCAGGAATTCAAGCAAGGTCCTCAGACTCATTCTTCACTTCTAGACTCTGCAGGCCTCTGCATGGCTTCAATTTCAGACACAGTGTCCCCATGAGCCAACAAGATGGTGAGCAGAAGCCCCAAGCTCACATAGCCCACAGGGTGCATATAGAAGGACAGAGAACTCCTCTTTTCCAGAATTCATTCTCAGTTCCTAAAGATGGCCTCTGGCTGGCCCTGCTGTGTTACATGCCATGCACAAGAGAATAAGCATGTCTGATGTTATGAGGCACTGACTGACCACCTGACTCCCTGTGTGTGTGTGTGTGTGTGTGTGTGTGTGTGTACATAGAACCACAATAAAAAAAAAAATATGGGTGGGAGGGGATATAGGGATATGTCACGCAATCCTCAGGCACGTGGCAGAATTCAGCAGCTAGTTGAGGTCTTATCCTCAGAGCCCCAATTGACAAAGCATGTTAGCCCATCCTTGGCCTGACAGCCCTGAAATCCCTCTCTTGTGAAAAAACAAGTTCAGGGCACAAAGAGACTCATGAATTCATAAGCTGATGTCAATGGCCCCTCACTGAAGACATTGTTCCTCTGCCCACCACCAGACCCTAAAGCATGTAAAATCCATGAATCTACAGTAAGGGCATATCCATGGCCTGAGGCGCCAACCTCTGCATCCATAAAGTGCCTCTCTGGGGACAGTCACTGAGACACCAGGGCAGGGTAAGGTGTGGAGACTCTGGAAAGATGGTTATAGCTGTGCCAGGAAATTCAAGGAGTCACAGGGGGTGGAACAGAGGGCTTGAGGCAGTCTTGGGTGTCCCAGAGGGAGTGACATGAAAGCTATCCATTCCAGGTTAGTTGGGGATGTGGAGGGTGTGGGGGATGAAAAACATTCCGCACAGAGGAAGCCATGTATCTAAAATTCTGGAGACAGAAGGGAGCAGGGAGTGTTTAAGGAAGAAAGAGGCCCACGTGGAGTCAGAATGGGGGTGGGGGAGACAGAAACCCAGGCAAGAAGAGATGGAGAAGAGGGTCCCAAGCTATCAAGACATTTGGTGGGACCTTCCAGCCCAGCCTCTCCAGGACTCAGATGGGAACAGAGTCCAGAGGCTAGGGTGGGGTTGGGAGCAAGCTGTGATGTATGGGGTTCCCATGGAGAAAGGGAATGTCTACAGCAGGGGTTTGGGGCCCAGCACTGTCCCCCACGGGAGGCCTCCAGCCCTGGCCAGTATTGAAAGAGCTAGACTCACGGGTACAAAGTGGCCTGGTATACTGCCTCAGGGTAAGCAAGAGCACCCCCATTTTCACAGCAGACAAGTACAGATGCTGGGGCTGGTTACACAGCAGAGCAGGGCCTTCAGCCCATGTCCAAAGCCCTGTCTTTCCACTATACCAAGTTGCATCCCAAGCCCATTTTGTGGTTCAAGTGCAATTCAAGAACAGACAGCAAGGCTGGGAGATCTGCCTTCCCACTCAGGCGGCCAACTTGCTAGAAAGTTAAGGAGAGAAATCTACTGCCATTCCCCCTACCCACAGCCCCACTGTGACCCCCCCCAGGAGCTGCGTCATAGTGGTGTCATCGGCCTCCATAACCAGGCTCAAAGGGAACACAGCCCATTCCTGTCCCTCCCTCTCTCCCTAACCCCCACGCCATGAATAGTCCTGGCCTTCTGCTAAGGGTCTGGCAGGGCCTGAGAGGGGACAGTCCCCTTCTTTCCTTTCCGATACAGTCCTGGGTTTCTCCTTGGTGGCTTTTAACCCCCCAGGCTCTACACAAACACTTTGAAACAGAAAGCATTTTGCTTCACTGTGCCTACCTCGACCTCATATGGACAGCATGCTGGTCAGCAAACGCGCGAGGAAATCGTGTTCAAAAGTCCTAGCTTGCTCTGCTCCTCCCTGAGGGGCAAGATCAGACAAGATGTTTCAGGGAAGCAAGGTGATGTGAGGGGCTCCATATGGTCAAGGGAGCCTAGGGTGTCCTCTCAGCTAGCCTCCAAATGACCATGGAGTTTCAGGCAAGCCTCTCCATCCTTCTAGGTCTCAATTTCCTCATCTGTAATTGGAGAGTCCTAACCCAGCCAGATTTCAACCCTAACTCTCTGAGTTCAAGCAATTCTTGATCTCAGGTCCAGAGTGCTTGGAACCCTTAAATGACATGAAGCAAACTCACTGAGGAGCTTATCTGGGCACTGTCTGGAAAATTTACCTGGCATCTCCTTATACCAGAGCATGCAGAATGGCTGGATATTTAAGCAGGAAGAACATTAGAATGCATGTCATAGGTGAGGAAGCTTTGGCCCAGGACAGGACAGTCACCTGCCCGGGGTCAACAGCTGCCTCACGCCCACTCCGGGCTGTCTCTGCTCTGCCCCTTTGCTTCCTGCCTCCTGTATTCTGAGCACCGTCTTAGCGACAGACAGCCCAGCCGGCAGATCCAGCCTCCTGCAAACTTGATGTTGTCTCTCCAGAGGTAACAGATCTTTCAGGCAGATGCTGACACTTCCGACTGAGGCAGCAGAAAGTCCATAGCAACAGCAGGACAAGTTTGCTCCAGGAGATAGTACTGCTGGAAGCCAACTGAAGTGTGCTCCAGCCTTTTGTCAAAACTCATGTATTTCTGATCTCTTAACCAGGCCTGGATGTTTGGAGACAAGATGGGATATAAGCAGGAGTGTTGGTGGCTAGATCAGCAAGTGTCTTATGGGAGGTAAGTGAGCCTGCCACCAAATGTCACCAGACAAAGCACCTGTCCCAGCAGGACCAAGGTGTCTGCTCCAAAACCTTGTAGTTCTCACAGGGGCTGTTGGAGAAGGCGAATCAGCACGGCCTTGCTAGAAAGTAGTTTTGCAGACATATCAGAAGCTTGGAAATGGGCATAACCTTTGCCCTTCATTTTACTTTTAGGTAACTCTCCTAAGCGAATTATTAGAACCCGGCTTTCCTGATAGAAGAGCAGACCCGAAAGACCCTAAGAAGCTTCATAAACAGTCTTTTACAGCCAAGCATGAAGTCTTTTAAAAAGAGCTTTTTCGGGGCGCCTGGGTGGCGCAGTCGGTTAAGCGTCCGACTTCAGCCAGGTCACGATCTCGCGGTGCGTGAGTTTGAGCCCCGCGTCAGGCTCTGGGCTGATGGCTCAGAGCCTGGAGCCTGTTTCCGATTCTGTGTCTCCCTCTCTCTCTGCCCTTCCCCCGTTCATGCTCTGTCTCTCTCCCAAAAATAAATAAACGTTGAAAAAAAAATTTTTTTTTTTAAAAATAAATAAATAAATAAATAAAAAGAGCTTTTTCTGATTACAAATACAATGGCTGCTTATCGTAGAAAATTTGGAAAATGTAAAAAATATAAACAAAACAAAAATATCACTATAATGTCATAATCACTGTAGTCTTTCCCTCCAGGGTTACAGTTTGTTTGTTTGTTTGTTTGTTTTTTCTATGAACGTGTAAGCACACTTTACAAATAGTGAGGCGTATACTCCATGGATCAACATCGCGATTTGAAAATATTTCACAGATCAGGGCACCTGGGTGGCTCAGTCGGTTAAGTGTCTGACTCTTGATCTCAGCTCAGGTCATGATCTTGTGGTTCATGAGATTGAGCCCCACATCAGGCTCTGTGCTGTCAGTGCCGGGCCTGTTTGGGATTCCTTCTCTTCCTCTCTCTCTGCCCCTCATTCATATTCTCTCTCTCTCTCTGAAAATAAATAAACAAACATAAAATATTTAAGTATCCTCAACCCTACTAAAAAGTCTTCACTGGGGCGCCTGGGTGGCTCAGTCGGTTGAGTGTCAACTTCAGCTCAGGTCATGATTTCACAGTCTGTGAGTTCGAGCCCTGCATCAGGCTCTGTGATGACTGCTCAGAGCCTGGAACCTGCTTTGGATTCTGTGTCTCCCTCTCTCTCTGCCCATCCCCTACTCATGCTCTGTCTCTCTCTCTCTGTCAAAAATAAACATTAAAAAAAATTAAAAAAAAAAAAAGTCTTCACTCGCAGCCCCATAGCCCATCATACTGTGTTATTAAGTCTTTTCTGATTGTTGGACATTTATTTGTTCCCCATATATGATACAGTACCCAGAAAGGCCTTTTTGTCCATGAATCTTACCATCAAATATAGGTTTCCCTTATGAGGTCTGAGTTCCTCCAGGCCGCCTTATGCACCTTTGCAGTCCTGCCTTCCTCAGCCCCAGGGCCTGGCATGTGCCTAGGCATTTGATGATGTTGGCTGAATGACCCTCATTCATTGATGACTCACCCATAGTCGATTCCTTCCACTGTTAAGTGAGAGAGTACATGCCTCTGGCACACCCACTAAAGAACGTGCTAGCTTCAAGGAAGCTGACAATGACCATTGAAATGCTTAGAGCGACACAAGGGGAGACTGATAAAAACAGGTGGGTCTATTTTTTTAATTGACTTTTTACATTAGTTTCAGGTGTACAATATGGTGATTCAGCAAGTATGTACATTATGGAATGCTCACCACAATAAAGTATAGTTACCACCTGTCACCCAAGTTAGCACAATACTATTGACTATATTCTCTGTGCTGTGCTTTTATCCCCATGACTTATCACTAGAGTTTTGTGCCTCTTGGTCCCCTTCACCTATTTCGTCCCTTCTTCCCCTGCCCCCCGCCTTCCCTTCAGCAACCACTGGTTCTTTATGTTTATGAGATTGTTCCTCTTTTTTGTTGTTGCTATTGCTGTTTGTTCATTTGTTTTGGTTTTTAGATTCCACATATAAGTGAGATCATGTGGGATTTGTCTTTCTCTGTCTGTCTTATTTCACTTAGCATAATAGGTTCTAGGTCCATTTAAAAAAAATTAAATTAATTAAATACATTAAAAAATACAATAAAAGAAGAATGTTATAAAGGATAATGTCTAGGATAAGTTAATTTTAAAATCTGTGTGAATAAATAAATAGAATTTAAAAGGGACTATGTGTATAAACTAAAATGTTAACAGGCATGATCTGTGGTATAGGTTTCTTTGGGTTTATCTGTATTTCCTAATTTTTGTTTAAATTAGACAAAGGCAAATTTGGTTTTTGTTTATGAATAAATATAAATCATTCGTATAGCATTTGTTTCAAGAAAAGTTCACTTACCAGAAAACCCAAAGGAGTCTAGGCACCTGGCCGCCCAGAGGAGAGTGGAGCAGCGGACATCCCGTCCGCCAATCTCTAATTTGTTAAATATTTCTAAACACCAAATATTTCCAGGCCAAGTGTCCGCTTACCCCTGTCAGCATAAGGAAGTTTCCATGTTTACACAGGAACGCATGCATTTGTTAATTGGTCTCTGTTGATACATACAAATGTTGTAGATTCCTGTGTCAACAGCTGTGCCTGAGGAAACGTGGAAGAAGTAGGATCAGGTGATAAAATACGGAGTCCAAGATCCCGAACCCGCTTCCATCATGCCCAAGAAATTACAGAGAACAGTGCTCTGCCTCGGTTCCTCTCTCCCTTCTCTCTGTCTCTCTTTCTCCCTCTTGATCTATCTCTCTCATTTAATTTATATTATACTGGCCTGATTACTTAAATACAAAAAAATAGGCAGGCCCCTGGGCCCCAAAGCCTAGTTTAAATGCTCCGTATGGAGAGTTGTCTTGTGCATGCTGGAGCTGGAGGTGACCGAATCTCAATCAGCTGCACTGTATGGGAAAAGAGGTTGCCAGCCCATTTCTTCCTGGTCTCCTCTCTGAGGCCTAGCTCACGTCCGAGCTTCAAAGTTCATTTGTCCGTTCTTTGCGATGGACAACAGCATACTGCCCTTTCATGGGGCATTTACTCAAGGCCAGGCAGTATGTTGGTACCCAGGAGATAAAGGCTTAGTCTTTTTGCTTCAGGAGGCTACAGCCAGGTGGAAAGACAAAGAAACATTCTTTCTTCCATCCAGTTCTAAGACTCTCTAAGTGGCCAACTGAGACGTTGCAAAGTATTCTGGGCATACAGACACTGAAACAAAGGAGACAGAAAAAGTTTTCAAAGAAGGAAAACTTAGTGTGCAGGGATTCAACATATGTCAATCTGGGCAAAGTGTGGCATGTTTGAGGAACAGAAAAGAAGCAGTGCGGTGGACCGCAGCAGAGGGTGGGTGGGTGGGTGGATGTCAGAACAGAAAATGAGAAGGCCAGCTACAGGTGGACCACAAATGGGCCAAGGGCCACGTAAAAGCACTGGGACTCCATCCTATAGATGGTGGGAACTGCCACATGATAAAGTCAAGGTCAAACTCCAAGGACTAGAGTAAGATTAATCCACTGGATAGCAAGACTGGATGTGGAGATACCTAGAGGCGCCTCCTAGATACATAGAGGGAGGTTCCTGCACTAGTCCAAAGGAACAGAAATGAATCCGATGCTGGGGTTTAGGCAATCAGATGGTTGGTGTTAAGAGTAATTGTGAAGGGAAATCCAGCAGGAATGCAAGAGCAGGGTTGTTTGCTTTGGATGTGCACTTCAGGTGGTGGGGGGGGGATGTCAAGCAGCAAGTAGATGAAGTTTGGGGAGGTGTAATTTGGGCACTGTCATCTTTGAAGTAGCAGCTGAAGCCAAAGGAACACAAGGCAATTGCTCATGGGAAGCATGTTGGGTGGGACACGAAAGTCAAGGCAGAACCAGAAAAAGCCTGACATTTGAGGGGCAGAGGAACCTGAGAAGGAACAGCCAGATTTAAGAGAACAGAGGTGGAGTCCTGTCATGGAAGCAAACAGTAGAGGGGATTTCAGGGATGTGAGATCAAGAATGAAATGCTACGAAGATCAAGTAGGGTGAGGACCCAAACGTGTGGCGATTAGTATGCCATCTGGGATTTTATGGATAGCAACTTCAGCAGCTGTGGATATAAAACACTCATCAGCTGAAAAGCAAGGAGGTGAGGAAGTGGTGGTCAAGAGTGTAGAATACTCAGGGCGCCTGGGTGGCTCAGTCGGTTGGGTGTCCGACTTTGGCTCAGGTCATGATCTCGCGGTTTGTGAGTTCGAGCCCCGTGTCGGGCTCTGTGCTGACAGCTCAGAGCCTGGGGCCTGCTTCAGATTCCGCACCTCTCTCTCTCTCTCTTCCCCTCCTCTCTCTCTCTCTCTCCAAAATAAATAAACATTAAAAAAAATTTTTTTAAAGAGTATAGAATACTCTCAGAAGAACTTGGCTTTGGAAGGAAGAAGGTCCAAAAAAGGGTTGGCAAAGTGTTGGGAGGAATTGTTCCAATGTGACACTTCACAGGATTGTAGGTCAGAATGACAGAGCTTATAGAGAAAGAGTATGAGGATGGCTTAGATGGTGCTAAGCTGGAAGACTAGACACCTATGATGTCATTAATTCTGGAATAAACTTTCCCAAAAGGAGTAATCCTCACATGCTTTGGAACTGTCACCCTCTTACAGGCTCCGATACTTTGACACTCGCCAGTGCCAGACTTCGTGTCAGTTCAGGCCAAGCAGTGGGGGGAGGAGAAGGCTTGGGACCCCATGGAGAAGCCTCCTGGCCAGGCTCAAGCGCTGACATTCTGAGTCCCAGGAGTGTCACAGAATGCGACGCTGGACACAGGCCCGCGTGTGGAGACTGGCAAGGCAAGTTGGCAATAGTGTGATGTGGGAGTCTCCCACCCCGCTCATCCCACATTTTTTCTCAACATTTTGGACATTTATGGCTCGCTATCTAGCACCATGTGTCAGTCAGTGCTCAGTAATAATTCAGATTGATGATACTGTTGTCTGGCTTTTAACGGCCAACTGCACAGCTCTGACATGGCTAATGCTAATTTAAATGACGAAATTAACTAACCGAGCCATGGAATCGAGCTCTGGCCTGCAGATGCCAGGCCAAATAAATAAATAAATAAGGACAGTCCTCATGAAAATGAGACCACAAATTTAGTACGATTCGGGCAACTCCCACCATGTACTGGGAATTCTATTCATTGGTCCTGATGCTGGCCCTGGCGAGGGCTCCTGCTTCATCCCACGAAGATGTCGGAGGGCTACAGATGGAGAAATAATGGACTCTTCTAAAAGAGCACAGAATCCCGAAAATATTCTAGTCCAAACCCCTCATTTAACTTATATGGAAACTGAGACTCAGTGTTAGCAATTTCCAGAACTTTCTCAGTGAGTTGGTGACACAGAATCCACAATGAGAAGATGGCTACCATGATGTGAGAAGGCTTCTATGACATCCAGTCACCCCTTCTGGACAGCAAATCATACCTTGTGCGGCTCGGAACTGGACACAGAGCCTTCATATCTTCTAAGCGGGAGGGCAGGCCTGGGGGGTGTGATGTGGGAGGGGATCTGGGAAGTGGGTAGAAGGGCCGAGGAGGAGGTCGGGGATCACAGAAGTACACGCCCCCATCCTCAAGAGGCCCTACACAGCCGCATCCCCCTCCCCCATGCCTGCGTTCATCAGGGACTCCGTGCTTGTGCGCTTGTGAGAGTGGCCTCCCTTTATCAGGCTGAACCAAAAGGCTATGTAAATGGCCTCAGGGCCCAAACTCCTTATACAAACAAGGGAAAATTACCTGGCAGCCTACACACTGCCTGCCGGAGCAGGGTTCAGTCGGGGGAAACCCACAGAGATAAGCTCAGGAACAAATGTGTTGACCCTTTCCAGGGCAGTGCATAGGGATCCAGCTGGCCGATGTCAGACTCCAGGAAAGGGACCCCAGACCTTGCACTTTCATGATTAGGGAAGCACCAGCCCCTCTTCTGGTGGGATCAGGGCTTGGGATCTGATGGTAGCATGGTATGGCAGAACTCTGGTCATCTGCCCTGTTCTTCCAGCTCAGCATGCATGGTTGGGGAGCAGCGGCCCCACTTCGGCATGGGGGAGGGTGCCATGCAGCTTAGGACACAGCAGCATTTCACCAAGATTGGCCTTTTTCAGGGTGCAGCTGGAGCCAGCCTCCTTAGAGCTTTGTGTGAGGCCAGCCCCACAGGAAAAGCTAAACCAGAAAGGAGCTGAGTACATTAGTTATCACTCCCGGCTCTTCTCTTCACTGCAGTCAAAGGCAGCTTTCCCAACCTTCAACCTAATCATGGTACCCCCAGCTAAGACACCTAAGTGTCCTCTCCTCACCAGCCTGATAGCATCAAACCGCTCGGCCTAGGATGCAAGCTTTCAGCACCGGATCTCACCTCTCCATCCAGCCTGGCCCCCAGCACCCCCATCCCTAAATGTGATGGACCTGCTACCTCCTTCTGTTGCTCCCTCCCAATGTTAGCCTTTTCCCACCTTGCCCACACTCTGAACTTAAAGGCACATCCTCCCAAAAGCCCTCGAGGAAAATGACGGGCTCATCCCCTGTGCCCTGACTCTATGAATGCATTTATCATTGCACATGGTACTTGTTTTCCTACCTGCCTGTCTGAAAGTGTCTCAATTGTGCCATCTGCAGAGAAGATGCCAATGAAGAGGGATGAAATGCACTGGCTGCATATGCTTCTCCCCAGACTTCAGGCTCCAGGCCTCTCTGCCCTGCCCACAGCCTAGACCCCAGATTTCACAGATGGTGAAACACCCACCGTCTTATATAAACTGTGCTATATTTAACTGCTTTAAAGTTGTGTACCGGGGGGGGGAGAGGTGGTGCAGGCCATTACCTCTGAATTTTTAAACGTAGTGATAAGAGACCTCAATGTTCCTTCCGCCAGGGTGTGACTGACGTCTTGCCACCAACTGGCAGTACAGTCTGACAGTACCCAGGAACCTGGGGAAAAGACCAATGCTCACACCTGCCCAGGTAGGATACAAGTCTCCCCCATGTCCCAGCTCTGTGTGTTGAAGAAGCTAAAAGGAAAAGTAGGAAAAGGGGTCTCTATTTGGTAAATCTTTTGTAGCCCCACCCTGCACCTTGAAGTCATAAAGGGGCTGCAAGCGACATTTACAAGGTGGCAACAGGCTGCTGGCTGTTGCAAAGCACACTATCTGGGGAAGGAGATAGGCTATCACAGGGTTTTCGCCCGTGAGTTGGGTTTCTTTGTTCTGAATGTGTGCCCTACTTTCAGTATGGTTTCCTTGGCAGTCAAGAGAAAGACTAATCAAATGCCTACACAGCTTTATGAATGAAAGGAAACATATTTTAAGGGAGCTTTGTGCTGACACACAATTGCACTGATAAATTTTTCAAAGTCTGACGGGAACCAATTTCAAATAAATGGTGACATTTAAACAACTAGAAACCTCAAGGGCCATGATTACATAGCCACATTCATAAGAACCCCCCTGCTCTGTGGGTCATTGGCAAGTTCACCTTGCTGATGTCTTCTCAGCTGCCCAGGGTAGGAAGCACTTGGTTGCTGCTCAGCAAAGAGAGCGTCCTAATATGCTCTGCAAACCCCTTCCAGTGTCTTCTCAGGACCCAGGAGCTCCAGTCTGGTCCATGTCTGTATTTGCAGCAGTCTTGTAAAAATGTATCAGAACCTTGAAGAGTTACTCTGGGAGGAAGCCTCACCACCAGACAAGGCCAAACCAAGAGCTTTGTCACCAAAGGATGTCTGTCCCAAGTCAGCATGACCCAGTTGAAGAGAGACAACAGCTGTGCTCATTCCTCGACCACCAGACCATCCCTCAACACACTGTAGAAGTCAAAGATTTCTTCTATGAGAAACTTCCAGATCTTCTCAGCATTTTTTCAGGCATTATTGCATCCCTGCAAAGCACTAAGTAACAGCAACAATTCCCAACTTCCAGCCAAGAAACTTGACCTTGAAGCTGTCCTTGATTCCCTAAAGGGAGGCCATAGAAAAACTTAACCTGGTAAGGACAACTTGCCTGATATCATCTCTGGGCTCAGCTCTGGGAAATAGCTCCTGCATCTGACTTACTCTGTCCTGTCCACCAGGGCCTCCTTGCTGGGCACTACCTTACTCCATGTCCCACGACGCCAACCAGATTCAGTTCCAGGTAATAGAATTCCTTTGGCCCATGCCCAGCTTCCAATCAGCCCCACTCCCCAATCTCATGCCTATCTGCATGGCTTGGTCAGGCCTTGACCCAAGCTTTCCCTAGAGCTCCAGACTCTAGTATCTGACCATCCATCTGCCTGTCAAGTGTGCCTCAAACAATATATCCAAAAATAAACTACCCATCTACCCCCCCCAAATTATGCTAAATGCGCCAACTTACACCTACTTGCCCACGTGTGGAACCTGGGAATCTTCTTTCTCTCCCCCACACCCAAGTCATCCTGTCCATTCAACACCTAAATATCTTTCCACTCCATCTCTCATCTCTAAGCCCACTTCTGCTTGTGTGTTTTGCCTGCCTGACATCACTTTCTTTAGGAGACTACTTCTAGCCCTTGCTATAGTAATCCTATCACATCCATGTGATTCGAGTGAGGCTGGCCCCACTACCCTGATCCAGGGGTGGTCAAGGGACCCAGGCCTGGCTAAAGAGAGTGTGCAGAAACCTGGCCATAGCCATCTGTTCAGGACTGAGCCATTGGAAGCCTCCCCAGACTTCTGATTGGGCACGGGGGAAGCTATGCTCCTTCTCTCTGGGCTCATGAGCACCAAGGGTAGGAGCTATGGAGACTCTTATTGTCACATGTAGAGAGTGTGGGGCCATGAAGAGACCAGTAGAATTAAGGGATCAGAAAAAGTAGTGGAGACAAAGGGGCAAGGAAAGGAGAGCCCCGATATAATTGTTTGAACCCTGAATGCAGCCTAAAACCAAAGAACTTCCTTTGGTAGAACTCCACCCCATTACATGGGTCTATAAATCCCTATTTCAGCATAACCGGTTTGAGTTGGGGTCTGTCTCCAGCAACTGAACACGAGGCTGACACAACAGCTCATGTGGATGGATCTCTCTGCCTTCAATCTTACCCTCCTGTATTAGCCTGCTAGGTTGCCATAGCAATATATCACAAACTGGTGGCTGAAAAAACAGAAATGTATTGTCTCAATTTTCTGGAGGCTGGGAGTCCAAAATCAAGGTGTCAGTTGGTTCCTTTGAAGGTTGTGAGGAATAATGTGTCCATGCCTCTCTCCTGGCCTCTGATGGTTTGCTGGCAATCTCTGACCTCCCTTGGCTTGTAGAAGCATCACCCTGACGTCTGCTTTCATCCTCACGTGGTATTCTTCCTGTGTGTGTGTCTCTGTATCCAAATTTCCTCCTTTTATAAGGACACCAGTCATATTGGATTAGGGGTCCACCCTACTCCAGCATGGCTTCATCTTAACTAATGTCTGCAATACCCCCACTTCCAAATAAGGTCACATTCTGAGGTGCTGGGGTCTAAAACTTCAACACGTGAATTGGGGAGCGGGGGATACAACTCAACTGATAACACCAGCCATCCCACCTCTAGCTCTGCCCTGCATCAGAACCACTTATGCGGTTCCTCTCGTCTTCACCTGCTGCTTGGTCCAGTGGCCACTGCACCATCCAGCTCTGCAAGGCTCTGACCAACTTCCTGCAGGTGTGACCCGATGCCACCTCACCTTATACCCTCGCAGCACATCTTCCCACCTCTCCCTGGAGCTGTTCTGTTCACATGGGAGTGTGTTCAGTGTCTACGAATGCACAGCTTCATGGGGCAAACCTCTGACAAGTGAAACAACAGGGATCAGTGGTTAAAATTCTTACTTTTCTCTTTCCAGACAGATTGTCCTGAGAGTTACACATTAGATCGTGTGTTTAGTTGCCTTTGAAAAATAGCCAATTCAATAACACATCTTCAAATTGGCTTTCTCTCCTTTCCTGTCTCATTCCCTGTGTCCCTCACTTTGTTCCCTGGGATTACATTCTCCAATAGAGGAAAAGCCCATAAGCCTCTGCCTCAGCTTCTGCTTTAGCAGAACCCAGACCAATTCAGCCTCACTGATCTCTCTAACTATAACCTGACCATGCCATTCCTCTGCTTAAAGCCCTTCATGATCTCTCCATTACCCATAAAGTTCAAACTGTCTAGCTAAAAGCTGGAAGGCAGCTCAGAGGTCATCTGGTCAACCTTCTTCCCCACTGTAACAGTCCAAGTCATGGACTTTGGAATCCATAAGATCAGGTTTCAAATCTGGCTCTTTTTGAAAACTTGGATGAAGTTTTTTACCCCTATACCCATTTCTTCATCTACCCCATCTCAGGGTTGAGCAGAAGCAATGCCTGTACAGTGTCTAGCACAGCCTTTGGAACACTAAATGTACAGCAACCAGTGTCATTACAGGCGAAGAATCAGAAACCAAGATGCAGAGGGGGGTCTATCAGAGTCACATAGTCAGCTAGCACATCTGGGACCAAAATCCTACAAAATCAAATGCCTGCATTCCACCATTAAGAGGTAGAATATGTAATATATAATATATATAATAATATATAACATATAATATATAATTTTATTGTAATGTATAATTAATATATATGTAATATATAATATGTGATCATATGTAATATATAATATCCCTGCCATCATGGGGTTTACATCCTAAAGGGAAAGTGAGGTATTCAACAATGAAGCAATAAATGTGTGTAAGCATATCACAGGGTGCTAAGTCCTGTGGCATAAAGTAGGAATACAGAGTGAGGAAGTTGTATTTTCCTAGCATGGTGGAGGAAGTAATCTTCTGATAAAGGTTCACTTAAAGTGAAGGAAGCAAGGGAGTGAAAATGTTGATATCAGAAGGCAGCAGCAAGAGTAGGAAGTACAAGGGACTGAGGTAGGAGCAATTTTAGAGTATTCAAGAGACAGCAAGGAGGTCAGCACTGCTGAAGGGGGTGGGAGAGGGGAGGAGCCATAACAAGTGAGGTCAGAGACAAGCAGATGGCCAGTTTAGGCAGGCCATGGACTGTGAATTTGGCTCTGAGAGTGAGAGAAAGCCAGGGAAGGGTTTTGACTTCGGCTTGAAAGCATCACTCTGCCTAAGCAAGAGCAGACAGAAGGCCACCACAGTCCTCCTGGTAGAGATGGTGATGGCTTGGACAAGGTGGCAGAGCCAGCGGAAGTGAGAAGTGGTCATTCTGAATACATTTTGAAGGCACAGCTTATAGAACTCACTAGTGGATTGGATGTGGGCTGTGAACGGAAGGTTGATCCCAGGACGGTGACCCAAGCAAATGAAATGAGAGAGTTGCCATTTAATGAAGGGTGGGAGGGAAACTGAGGGAGAAGAGGCAAGACAGCAAATTGGAAGTCTGCTTTTGAACATGCCAAGTTTGATCTAGTAAACACAAAGCAGTGGCTGGATATACAAATCCAAGAGCAGAGAGAAGTCCAGACTGGAGATTCACATTTGGGAGCATTAGACATGTAAACATTCACTGGTGTTGAAAGCCAGGAGACTGAGTGAGCCCACCTAAGGAATCAGAAGTGGGTCTCCATGTCTCCTTGGGGACACACCAATACTCTGAGGGCAGGAAGACAGAGTCCAGGAAGGAGCCTGAGAAGGAGTGCCCAGTGAGGCAGGGCAGAACTATGAGTGAGGTGTCCTAAAAAAGCCACACACAGAAAGAGATTCAAGGAGAAGAGATTGATCAATTGCCAAATGCTGCTAATTGGTCACAAAAGACAAAACTGAGAATTGACCCTGGGATCTGGCAACATGGGGGTCACTAGTGACCCTGGCAAGAGCTATTTGGATGGACAGGTGAGTACAAAAGAGCATGGAAGGAGAAGAAGCAGAGACTTCAAGATTAGACAAGCCTTTGGAGGAGTTCTATGTAAAGGAGAGCCCAGAAAATGATGGATGCTGGAGTCACGTTCAGGAGGTGAGTCGGGACAGGATCTAGTGAACAATGGAGGTCTGCTCATCAATGGTAACCCCCCAACAGTGGCCGGGATACAGTAAAACAAGCACTAGTCACAGAGCACAGATCATTTCAGACTCTTTGGAAACCAGTTTAGCAGTACACATCATAAGCCTTGAAAAACGTCCATGCCCTTTGACCCACTAATTCCACTTCTGGAAATCCCTCCTAAGAAAATAATTCCAAATACAGAAAAAGTTCTCTGCATAGAAGTTCATCACAGAATTATAACCAATAGGTCTAGAAACATCTAAATATGCCACAACAGATAACAATTAAGGATGCAGGATGGACCTTGTCATTGGACTACAAACTCCATAAGAATAGGGAAAATGTCTATTCTTGCTGGTGTATCTCCAGCATCTACCATGTGTCTGACATATCTGTTGAATGAATGAATAAAACTTCTTAAACCTAACAGAATCCATGGGGGAAGGGAAGGGGGAAAAATAGTTACAGAGAGGGAGGGAGGCAAACCATAAGAGACTCTTAAATACAGAGAACAAACTGAGGCTTATTGGGAGGAAAGGGGGAGGGGAAAATGGGTGATGGGCAGAGGAGGGCACTTGTTGGGATGAGCACTGGATGTTGTATGTAAGCCATTTTGACAATAAATTATATTTAAAAAAAACTTCTTATAATGTTAAGCAAAAAAGATTGTAAAAACTATCTTTATAGATATATATGCATATACTTACAGTACGATCTCTACCATGTTTTTCAAAAAAAGCCTAACACTCTATATAAAAACTAAAGAAATGATTCCCCAAAATGAAAACATTGAGTATTTTGGGTGGTGGCATGTGATCTCCTTTTCATTTTGTTGCATATTTTGCATATTTTTGAGAATTTATATAATTCACTTTTTATAATGGGAAAAAACAAGCCAATGTCATTTCTGGAAAAAGGAAGTGTTAGAGTGAGGGAGGATCTACATTCCCACCACCAGGGTTCAGTAATCCTTTGTGCCCTCTAAAGGTCCCCTGGTGGTATTCATGAATATGAGTCTCCAATTCCAGCCCTGATGCTCCTCTGAAGAAGGGTTCCCCCACTACAATCAGGGACATGCCGATTAGCAGGGACAGAGAAAGGCCCTTCCAGAAGCTAAAGAGAGATATCGCTCGGAGGTACCAGCTTTCACTGGCACATTTTCTAAATCCTTAATCAGCTGTCAAAAATGATATATAGCAACATAAAGAACGGTTGACAATATAGCTCAAAGGGAAACAGAGCAGAATACAGAGGGGCACATTCACTGAGAATTTAACTACACAAACTGTTCATTTTGCAAATATTTATTTAAGGAATGAGCAGGTCTCACAAGAAATATGTTCACATGCAGTCAGAGAAGAGACAAACAACCACAGTGGAATAACCCACCTTTTCAGCCATACCATCTTAAAGCCTTATTTCCAGAACAAGGATTCCTAGAACTCTAGTCGAGATCCCAGAGTGGGTGTCCACAGGTGCTCACCGAGCAGCTCCAGGCTCCAGGCACTCTGTTTCCTAGAGCAGAGCTTCTCCAACCTGAACATGTACACCATTAACTTAGAGGTTCTGATCAAATGCAGATTCTGATTCAATAGGTCTCAGGTGGGAATAGGGATTCCACATATCTAACGAGTTCTAAGTGCTGCTAAGGCTGCTGGTCTTCTGAGCATACTTTGAGCAGCAAGGTCCCAGGGTACACTGGGGAACCAGACAACTCCAAGGGTCATTAGGAACTGGGAGCAGGAGACAGCCATCCAGGTAAGTTGTGTCAACTCAAGCAAGGTGAAGACAGCATAGAAGATGCTCAACAAAGCTCTCACCCACTACCCCAATTCCTAATGCCAAGCACCTCTGCCAGATGTCCAACCCAGTTCCCCTGTCCTCAGTCATGTGGGCACCCTAAAGCATCCTTGTCCCCAAGCATCTTGGCACCACTGATACGAGTGATGAGGCGTAAACCCCAGGCAATTGCATGGGCTCTGGAGGCGTCTGAGGCCCCCACATTCTTCGGGAAGCTTGGTCAATGACATCTTGCTGGGATGGGCCCCAAGGTCTGGGCTTTGCTGGCAGGTGGTTACCGGGAGCAGCCAGCAGCAGATGGCACCAGAGGACAAGCACAAGCTGCACCCAATACAGTGGCTCAAAATCTATTCCAAAAGCCAGGGTAAAAGTCAATAAAGAAACAGAATGAGAGATATGACCAAAACCTGGGAAGAAATAAACTCCAGGAAGGGGGCTGGTGGCTCACAGATTACTTGTCTTGGGTGTCGGCTGCACAAGTTCTCGGTCAGGGGCCAGGTCAGAGAGACAGTCAGACGTGATTGTTCAATCTTCTGTTGCCTGGCCCTCTGCCACATATCCTGTGAACAGCGGTCCTAGCAGCCTCCCAGTGAGATACTTGAGGGCTCTGGGCACCTGAATACCCTGCCCCTGGAGGCCATGGTGGGTCTAGCCACTGCCCACTCTGCCAGAGGGTAGGTGAAACTGAGCAGGCAGAGCCAGACCTGGGTGTCCCATTGAAAGTGGCCCAGAGGCAAGCTTGACCTGTCTGGTCCACACAGAGATAAAGCCTTGGATCTGGCTCAGCAGCCAGAAGACTGGGGCAAGACCTCCATGGGTGAGATATTCACATTCATTGTAGCCATTTCTCCATTTTCCCTGGTGGGCTGGAGGAAGGAGGACTCCTACTCCTTTCAGCCAGTGTCCTGTTAAGCCAAATTCACGAACCCCCTGCCCCTGCCCCTACTGAAGGCCTGGGGAGGCTTTGGAACAACAATGCACATCACCTAGAGCAAGTCAGCTTAGTGGTCAGAGTGTGGAACAGAGGCCAGAGTCACAACCTTGAGTGCTGTCAGCCTTGGCAGTGGGTCAACATGGGGGAAGGTCACAGAGTCCCTGGCCTGCTGCCTTGTCTGGCAAGAGAGGTCCTAAAGGCTAGGAAAGGCAGGTAAGAGAGCATGGCTGCAGCAACCTGGCCCTTCCCATGCTGGACCATGGCACAGGGCGCCCGTGCTCAGCCAGGCCCTCAGCAGGGGCATGTTTACACCATCAGCCTACCATGGCAAACCTTGCTGGAGCCCTCTCCCTGCACCAGGTCCTGTCCTAGGCATGGAGGACAAGCCCTATGGTGATGCAGATGTCCCCCTCAAGGTGTTTATCAAGGGGAGATACTTGCAGGCTCATTTCCACATGAGGTGGCGGAGGCAGTGAAAGAGGAATATGGAGCAGGATATGAATCATGGGATTCCTGCTGCTCAGGACTGACTTTCCTCCTGCATTGGAGCATGAAGACCCAAGGTAAGCATGATCCATTCTCTGCACCTGGATGTGCTAACTTGCCTCCATAGACTTCTTTACCACTTACAAAGCCTGTCCACCAACATCACCTCTCCAAGAGGTGAGGGCCTGACCAAGGTCCAGAGCTTTGACCCCCGTGCTCCCTCCCTGACTCCACAGTGACCTCACAGTCTCACTGGAGGAGGTGAAACCCTTGGGCTCCCAGGCTGAGCATCTGTTTCTGAATTGCCAGAATGAACTCTGCCTGCAACGAGCAGACCATCTCTGGCTCTGGCACCTGCTCAGGCTACAAGACATACTGTGACCCGCAGAATCCATGCTCAGAATTCTCCCAGGAACAAATGGCTGAACCAACTGAATGTCAGTCTTCACAATGCAAATGGTTGCAAAAATGGGTTCTTTCCAGCCTCTCTGGGCTCCAGAAAGCCCGTAAGGATGGTGTCCACCAGAATGCCAATAATGATGCCAGTAATGATGCAGTTGGCCCACTTGGCTAAGTAAAGGAACTTGACAATGACCATGGCAGGGAGAAGGCCTACACCTGGTTAAATGGGGTTGGACCTGCCACTGAGCCTCAGAGACCCTTTGGAGACTTCCGTGTGCACTGTGGATAGGGGCAGGTGCTCATACTCTTCCACGGGGGCACTCTGCTGACATGTCAGCACCAAGGCCTTGATCTCCTTCTTGAAGTTGGTGTTGAGAAAGCCATAAATGAAAGGGTTGACACAGGTAGAGGCCATGGCAAGCAGATGGCACACCAAGAAGATGAAGTTGCCATAACAGATGGGGATGGCCTCATGGTACCAGTCCTCCAGACTGTTGAACACATGCAGCGGCAGCCAGAGCACGGCGAAGGCAACCACCATCGCCACGAGGATGCCATTGATCCTCTTCATCTGCCAAGCCCGCGAGCTGTAGGTGCCCTTGCGGAACACCTGCTTCCTCTTCCGCAGGTGCCGGTAGATGCGGACGTAGCAGACCAGGATGAAGGCCAGGGGCATGCAGTACTGGAAGAGCAGCAGGGAGGTGGTGTAGATGATGCGGTGGTGGTACAGCGGCCAGGACTCTGTACAGACCACCTTATCTAACAGAAACTCCACAGCCTTGGAGTGGTTCTTGTGAAAGACATTCTCTAGGACACTGTTGACCAGGAAGGGCAGGGAGAGGAGACAGGCGATGAGCCAGATGACCACAATCCCCAGGTAGGCCTGGGAGATGCTGGGCTTCCAGCCTGTTGGGTTGATGATGAGCTGATGCCTCTCCAGGGCCACAAGGACAAGCGAAAGGATGGAGACTGTCACCGACATACACTGGATGAATGCTGACATCTTGCAAAGGGCCTCCCCAAAGACCCAGTAGTCCATAATAGTGTATATGGCCGTGAGTGGTTGGCAGATGAGGCACATGAGAAAGTCAGAGAAAGCCAGGTTGGCAATGAGCAGGTTGGTCACATTGGTTTTCTCTTTCTGCCTAATGGTCACACATATCAAGCAGAGGTTGCCCAGGACCCCCACAATAGTCTCGATGCTATAAGAGACAACAATAAAGACCATTGGGTCCAGAGAATCCTGGCAGTGGTCAGAGAAGTTGTATGGAATGCTCCTTGACCTGCTCCTGTTTTGACCCTGTGGGGATCCTGGGAGCAGCAAGGCCAGGAAGTGAGAGATGTTCATGGTGCAGGTGAGAAGATTCCAGAAGATTCAGTGACAGTGCCTACAAAGCAAACAGACAAATGGTACTCAGTGATCATGCCTCCTGCGTGGACCCCAGGGAGAAGTGGGGGTCAGGTAGAGAGGGTCATGGCTTCCATCCCAAGGCTGCTGGGACCTCGAGGACCTGAGACTCAGAGATGTAAGCAACTTGCCCACAGTCACACAGCTAATCAGTAACAGGGCTCAGATACGAACCCGGGTCTGATGCCAGAAGTTGTTATACAAATTCCTTCTGACCTCAGGCTTCCAAGTCTGCTTTAATGGTAGAGAAACTAGATTTTCATAAGCAGAGTTCAAAGACAGAACTGCTTAAGGAGTATGGGTAGAAATCCTCTTGTCACATCTTATCCAAATAGAAACGCAGTAAATGCCACTTGGCACTCAGGTCCTTCTACAGCACCCCACGCCCTTGAGAATAGAACTAAACCTCAGGGCTCGAAACACAGTACACCCTCCAGGTCTCAGCCCCTACCTGCCCTGTCAGCCCTGTTTCTCAGGTGACACATGACAGAGTTGATGACTGCTAGGTACAAAAATACTGGGTCATCGGCACACTGGCTCTCTCCCCACGCCCATCATGCTACACATGGGTAGGGCCAAGGTTATGGTTGCCTACTGACCTGCCTATGCTTAAGTCACCCAAAACAGTTTGCAGTTTCCAAACTCAGCAGCCTGGTCCACATCTCTGTGCCCTGGTGTCTCCTCAACACAAGGGACCCTCTGCCAAGACCACATTGGGATTTCGACTCCAGAATCTCCAGGTGGTAATGCCAGTGACAGATATTCTGACAGGGAAAGCCACCAGATCATTCCACACACCACCGTGATACACCTTCTCCATGGGATCTCTGACTGTCACTAAACTCTCAGGCAGTCCCCAGCCCTCAGAAAGCATCAGACCCATTCCAGGGGCATGTCAAAAGTGCAGACTCCAGAGCCCTTCACCAGGACAGGCAGTTAAGTGAGTCTAAGATAGCGCCCAGGGGTCCATATATTTCAACATATGGCCCATGCGATTCTTGTGCATTTCGTCCTTGAGTCCCATTCTGATAAATACTATTCAGAGAGGAAGACCCTATTTCAGATATTCTTTAAGTCCTACATAACGGTCATGTCCATTTGTGAACATATATATGTTCTTCATCATCAAGTGCTAATTTAAAGGCAGTTTTTATAGAGTATGGCCAAAATTAACCAGAGAGCAGTAAACTTTATTTGTCAGCTCTCACGAACATCACTCACCGTGCATTTAATTTGGCTTATAAAGATGAGGTACATTTGGCCATTTATAAGACCAGGTCGTGAATTCAACTAACAGTTTACAGTCTGGTTATTTTGACTACTGAATCTCAGAGGCAGGAGTATTATTCTGACACCACAGTCTTAGAAATGTGCATAGAAATGTGGTGGATACACTGTGCTCAGAAGCAGCAAATGTGACGCAAACCCGAGGCTCTGGATAACCACCAGCCAGGGCTGAGTCAACGGTGGGAGGCAATACCAGCGGCTCCAAACTGGCCGAAAGCAGCACGATCACAGCAGAGTTCATGGAAACTCCAGAAAACTGTCACTCAACTCATTCACTCAATAAACATGTGCCAAGCCCCATGTTAGAAACAAAGGCCAAGATGATATACAGCCACAGGAACTGACCACCAGGAATACAGGTGAACCTCAAGGCCATATTGCCACGGCCCAAACCAGTAGGAATGGGATGCCTGTGAGTGGGGAGATCAGAGAAGAAGCAGGAAGATGAGAGAGAAAGTTACATTGATCCACGGCCTCAAAGTTGAAGAGGAGTCAACCACCCAATGGGCAAGATAGAGGAGGGAATTCAAGGTGCAGGGAACAGCATGGGCAAGATGGTGGGGGGGGGGGGGCGGGCAAGAAAGAGCAGAGCCTCCTCAGAGAACAGTGAGCAGTTCAGAACAACTGGATCCCCGAGTTGGTGGAAGGCAATGGTAAGCAATGAGGCCGGAGAGGTGGGCCAGAGCAGGCATGCTGGGAGAGGCATGCAATCTGGCCAGCAAGGCCGAATCCATTCCAGAAAGATCACTTGGATGTAGAGAATAGACTGAGTACGAGGGCCAGGTCAGGAGGAAAGGGAGGGCTGAAGAAGATGGCACTGGGGGTCTGCCAGGCTTGCAGACCCCTTCTTAGAGAACCAGTGAAGAGCTAACACAAGGGATGGTCACAGTGGTCCAGGGCACCCCGTACCAGCCCCTGCTGACTAGACCACATGGATGTCTGAACCCAAACCAGCCCTTTCCCAGCAGCTTGTGGGACCGGCGAAGGAGGAAAGTGCTGGCACTGGGAGAAGAGCAAGGCAAGAAAGTATCATGGGGAGCCAGGGGGCCGGGGGACCCAGAAAGGAGCAAAATTGCCAGCAGGCCCTTGCATGTTTCTGCAGAGGCTGGGAGGGGCCCGCCGGGAGGACTCCATGAACCTCCACCCCAGAAGGGCCCTCTGCACGCAAGGACTGAGGATTTCCAGAAGCCACTCCAGGGGCAAGGTAGCAGTAATTCAAATCCAACAGCCGGGTCAGCAGGAAGGCCAGATTCCTTCTATAGAACCTGCTGAGAGGTGGGGACCCCCTGGAACAGAGGATCCCTCGGGACAGGTGCTCCTGAGCAGAATCAAGGAAGGAGATTGGACTTGGATGCCGCCAGGGCCTGGTGCAAAGGGGTCAAGATCCAGCCACAGCTCCACCAACTGGGACTTCAGGGTTCAGGGTTAGGAATGGTCAGAGTGAAACCATTGGTTGTGGGCAGTGGGTCACCTGGCTGCTGGGAGCGGGGTTCACCCAAGAGCAGGCCGTAGGCCTGTCTCTTGGGTTGTCTGAGTGCCCCTGGGGTCAAGAACAGTGTCCTTTGTTGCACAGATAAAGCCACCACAGGCATCTAGGAAAACAACAGAGAAACTTATCAGGAACCTAGGGGGGCCAGCAGGCCGCGGGCTTGTCCTGGGTTCAAATTCCTTGCCCTGCCACCTATCTGTAGAGTGGCCTTGGGAAAGTCGCTGAACCTTTCTGAGCCTCAGTTTCCTCAGTTGTATGAGGCAGGGTGTGATACCTATAGGACAGCCTGGTTCCCCAAAGTCAGGGGGTGAAATAGGGAAGAGGGGGGTCTGAAAGGTAGGACTCTGGAGCTCCCTTCCCTTAGACTCTTTCAGTTCAGTCCCCATCTCGTCCCTTGGACAAAGAACATAATTCGATGGACCAGGTCCTGGTCAGGAGCTCTCTCTGCCACCTCCTGGGAAGCTGAGTTGCCCATTTTACAACAAGACCAGCCTGGCATGAGCAGTGCTCTTCGAACATTAGTTGCCTTCTCTTCCCACACATCCCGCCAACCCCACCGGAGGGGACCCTGCTCCCTTCCACCAGAAGAACTGGCCACAGCGATCCTACGAACCCAGGCACAGGCCCCTGAGTGCACCTGGCTCCAGCTCTGACCCAAAGCCTCTTTAGAAAGTCCTGCGGGGGGCGCCTGGGTGGCGCAGTCGGTTAAGCGTCCGACTTCAGCCAGGTCACGATCTCGCGGTCCGTGAGTTCGAGCCCCGCGTCAGGCTCTGGGCTGATGGCTCAGAGCCTGGAGCCTGTTTCCGATTCTGTGTCTTCCTCTCTCTCTGCCCCTCCCCTGTTCATGCTCTGTCTCTCTCTGTCCCAAAAATAAATAAATGTTGAAAAAAAATTAAAAAAAAAAAAAAAAAAAGAAAGTCCTGCGGGAGGGCACAGCGCTGGGACGAATCCCCTACTCCAATCCTCTGCCCAGTGCCCGGCCTCAAAAGGGCACGAGCCCTGCTTCAGCGCCCTCCTGCTCCAAACCCTGCCCCACAGCCGAGTAGCCAACTCTATCCAGGGCTGGAAAGGGCCACACTCCCACCACGTGCATTTCAAAGCGGAAGACCACCCTGTCCGCAGGCCAGTGACTAGCCTGAGAGACACTCACTACAGGCCTCATGCAGGTGAGTCAGTGCCTCACCTGCACTGACCTGTCTGTAGATGAGGGCCCCAGGATGCTGAGGGACAAGTTTGGTCCCTGGACATCCTGGGAGATGCCCAAACAGCCCGAGAGGCTGCACCTGGGGAGGGGCAGGATCTGAGCCTGGTGCAGCCAGGGGAGCAGGAAGAGGACTTGGAAGGGCAGGCAGGAGAGGGCGTGCGGGAGCCCAGTCTTGGAGGAGAGACCCCAAGGAGGGAGGGGGCTCGCCTCACTCTGGAGAGCACACGCTTTCCTGGAGACAGAGGGCAGAAGGACATCAGCTTTCCCTGAGCTTCAGGTGACTGATACTCCACTGAGCATTGATCCACACCACAGCCCTGGGAGGAAGGCATTCCTAGACTGAACCATGTGAAATTGCCAGTATCCAACCATTGTTGACCTGTAAACATGGCAGACGAATATCCCTGACAAAGCCTGACGGAGCCCAGGGCCCCAGGGAGCGCCCAGGGGTGCCGGTAGGAGGTTCAGCCAAATAAGAAGGTACCCCAGGGACCTCCATTGGTCACGCTGAGAGCTTTGGACTTTGGTTCTAGCATGCTGGCTCAGAATGCCCACCCCCCCAGCAGCTCCAAAGACCACCCAGCCTCTTCAGGCTCTTGTCCTCCCCAAGCTGACCTGGGTTTGGAATCTCTAATGCAATGACACTCTTAGAGTTGCCGCCTTACTGATACAATTTGGAGCCTCAGAGACCTCTCTGTGGCAGAGCATGAGAGCAACAGCTCCCCATGGAGGAGACACGACTGGGCAGGTACCGGTCCCTTCCGAGTGACCAGGTGTCCAATGACGTCCCTTGCAGCCTCCAGCAGTGCAATGACCCCCTCAGGGTGATCACATCCACTCCCCGGGATTGCTGAGCAGCGAGCAGCGGTCACAGGGACCACTTCAGACCATTCTGGGAGACTGGGACCCCCCCACATGGGACCTCATACAAAGATTGTCCCTCACTTCCCACTGTGCACCGCAAAGATGCCCAGTGAGGACCAGATCTTATGTCCTTCAGGTACGCCGCAGGGGATGGCCAGTCTGGGAGGAAGGAGGGGATTATTGTGCAATGGCAGTAAAATGATGCCTTCAGATGTATTTCCCAGGCAGCTGGCTAGTCAAGGGGGATGGGGGGAACACCTGAACCCCTGAGGGAGGTCTCCCCTGCAGCCTGCGTCCCCCCCCTCCAGAGAAAAATTAAGAACTAATATAAATCCTATCAATCTCCCAAGGAAGTGAGAATGGAAAGGACATCTATTTTGTTTCCTGAAATTTCAGCCAATAGCTCCTGGTCTCCGAATGCCCCAGGCGCCCAGACACTTGCCATGCACCCCTTACCCCTCTCCTCGCAGCCCACAAGATGAGGCAGAGAGCCATCAACGTTTCAGGGGAGGACCTGGAGGCTATGGGAGCCCAAGGCCACACGAGGAGCTGGGGCTGCCCCCCTGCCCACCCCGCCCTCCACCCGAGACCACGGTAGCGTGTCTCTGAGCCCTGGGCTCCTTGAAGCCCCCCCCCCCACCGACACCCCCTCCCCATGCTCCCAGATGCAGCAGCGCGCACGGCTTCCCGGAGGACCCCTCGCACTGGGCCCCGGGCGCCCCCGCCCCTGCACCCGCGGGGCCCGTCTCGGGGCTGAGCCCGCCTACCCGCTCCGGCGGCCCTGGCGCTCTCTGCCTGCCGAGCGGAGCCTCCCTGCCGCTCTGCCGCTGGCCCGCTGGGCTCCCTCCTCCGCCACCCCGCGCTCCCGCGCCCGCCCAGTCTGCCGCCAGTGACCGCCCACGGGGACGCTCCCGCCGCCCTGAGACCCAGGCGCCCGCTGCGGGAGCCGCGCCTCGGGCCCCACGGCCCTCCCTGCACGCGGGTCTCCCCCACGCCCACCCCGGCTCCGCTCCGCACGGCACAGACTGGAACTGCGCTGCTCTCTCCGTGCCTGGGCCTCAGTTTCCTCATGTATGAAATGGGCCTAAGAAGACCTGCTTTTCATAAACTCGTTCACGAATATTAATTGCAGGCTTCCTATGAGCCTGACTCTCCTGGTGGGCACACAGAACTGAAGAAGACGGGGTGCCTGTCCTGGGTCATCCTGGAGCTCCCAGTCCTGAGAAGGAAGACAAACAAGGGACAAGTCAATGAGTTAGTGTGGAGTGACATGCTGTGGGGAAATAGGTCAGCTCAAGATGGGTGGTCCGGGCAGAGGGCACAGCAAGAGCAAAGGCCCTGAGGCTGCAGGCATTTGGCCCCTGGAGACCACAGGAGGCAGTGTGGCTGGAGAATGTTAGCAAGGAGGCTTCCAGAGAGGCACAGGTGATCAGTCGGGAGGGACTTCTAGGTCCTGGAAGAGCCTCCAAGGTTGTTGCAACGAGAATGAACAGAGAAAGTGCTTTTCCGTCAGAACCCAGGTGACACAAGACTTGGCCAAAATGGAACAGGATTTGTTATAAGGGTTGCTCCTGTTTTAAATACGCTAACTTATAATTTTCTTTCCCAAGGAGGCCACATGGTAAAATTAAGTATGTGCTTGGAGAATCTCCTGAGAGTTAGCAGATCTGCTTCAAGATTTTGGACATGGACCACTCTCCTATAACATGACACACGCCTCCCAGCCACTCTTCCCAAGTAACCCCAGAGGTACTATTCATCTGTGGATATGGCCCTGGAGTTGTGGGCAGTGGCCCTTTCTGGAATGGCAGCTGCCACTTAAGGCACATGTGGACTCTGCAAACACTACCTTATTTGATCGTCACAATAGCTTCAAGAGGTGGGCATTTGTATCCCTGCTTTACTGATGAAGCCAAGTGAGACTCAAAGATTGAGCACCTCCCTGCCAGTCACTCAGCCAAGCAACAGACCCAGACCCACGCCTCTGCTCGCAAGGACCCTGCAATGACCCTTCTGCTATGATCCATTCCTGCAGCCCTCTGTGCTCTGCGGCAGAGGCAGATGACGCTTGTGGCCCCATCCCCCATCACTAAGTCACCAGTGTCTCCAAAGGAAGGCAGGTATGCATTTAATGGGACCTGATCATAATAGTGGCTTCCTGGAGTCTAAAGCAAAGAATATTGTCTATGCAGAAACTACCCAACTGGCAGGAAGCCCTAGAGACACCTGTTCTCTGTAGAGGCAAGAATTCAGATGCTGTCACCGCCTTCTCGTGGAGCAGCTGTGTAGGCCTTGCTGGTGAGCCCTTTCAGGCAGACTGCCACACGGCCGCATTTGAGAACCACTGCCCCGTGGGTCAGACAAGGGCCGAGGAGCTGAGACAGCAGGCCAGGCAGTGGCTCCTCTGAGAGGGGGAGGGAGCGCCTCAGAGCAGAATTCCTAGTTAGAGGGACACTAAGGGAGCTGGCAGTCAGACCCTGCGCCTCTGCTGGAGAAGGAAACAGTGCCCTCTGGCGGCAGAGCTGGGCACCCAGCAGAGCGGGAGCATCTGAAGCTCCCCTCCGAGAAAGGCGAGGCCTCAAGCAAGAAGCTGGCCACTCTACCTCCCCTCTCGTGGGAGCCTGGGGTGGGAGCCTGGGGCCAGGACCCCAGACTGGGAGGTCTGGCCGGCCGGGCAGGCTACATTCTGCAGTTTCTGAGGAAGGGGCTCGGTAAGGTTCTCCCTGTGCCACAAAAGTGGCTGGCTTTTGGTCTGACCTCCTAGACGTGTAGTCTCCTTAACAGCCTGGTGATGGACCTCACTTCCTGCTCCCTGAGGCATGTTCCACGTGAATCACCCTGGAGATGAGCGCAAGCACTAATCCATCAGGCGTGAATGGCCCTCAACAGCTTGCAGATTGACCCCTTGGTCCACTGCAAGCTCTCCTTGGTCTGATGAGAAAGCTGAGGGTCAGGAAGGTGGGGGAAGGATCCCCACTACTTCTTAGCTGGCAATGCGCTGAGACTTGAAATCAGGCCCATTTCACCACCTTAAGATCCAGTGTGGCGGGTGGTCAAGAGCTGGGCCCAGGAGCCAACCCTCCAAGCCTCAAATTCTCTTCTGTAAAATGGAGCTAATAAAATCCACCTCTAGGGCTGTTGCTAGTGCAAACGAGATGAGATGTGACCGGCTCCTAGCACAGGAAACATGCCCTAGAGATCTGCGGCTGCCGTTATTCCACCCCGGACTTCTGTGTGCTCATCCACCTCCCTGAGCACCGCCCCCACCCCTTTCCAACCCAGCAGTCTCCAGACCCACACTCCCACCAGAATTAATCCGACATGGTGCTGACAGGCCCCATGCACATCCATGGGCAGCTTTTCACGCCAGTCTGTTTCTCCTTAAACCCTTCTAGGGTGTCTCCCCCAGACTCCTTCTCCACTCACTCTTCATTTTTAGAGAATATCATGCATTTGACATATCCGGGCTTGTGTCGATGTTACTTCCACAGCCGGGACTCACTGGGCTCACTTTTCACCTGGAAAACTCCCACTCGTTCTTGGAGACTGAGCCCATACGGCCAGGCCTCTGTGAAATGTTCCTGCCCCACCACGTGCTCATTCTTTCTTTTTTAATTTTTTAAATGTCCTTTTTATTTATTTTGAAAGAGAGAGAGAGAGAGCACGCAAGCAGGGGAAGGGCAGAGGGAGAAGGAGACAGAGAATCTGATAGTGCAGAGCCTGATGTGGGGCTTGAACTCGCGAACCGTGACATCATGACCCGAGCTGAAATCAAGAGTCGGAGAGCCTTAACCGACTGAGCCACACAGGCGTCCCCACCGCGTGCTCATTCTAATGGCAAGCTGACACAGAGAGCTCCTGATTTTATTGGAAGGGATGGTTGGGACAAGGTAGGGAAATGTCTCATAATATGGAGCCAAAACCACAAAAAGATGGAAAACCTAAGAGCAAAAACAAGAGACGTAGATGATTAATGCAGATGATCTATTATCCAATTAATAAAATTTCCAGAAGGGAGAACCAAGAAAATGAAAGCACATCAGTGATAGACTCAGTGGGAAGCCGAATTCACTCCCAGATAGTCAAATGAAGAGACATTATTCGAAAAGTAACTTCTAGAGGTGTGGACAGGGGTAAGGGGAAATACAAGAAGTGGTGAGGCACTCAAGGGTTAGCAAAGGCAGTTACCACCCTCCAGCTAAAAGAATGAGGGGAAGAAAATCATGTCATCAGAGCCAGGGGACTATGGAAGAAAGGCCACCCAATGAGCTGCTGTAGTCTGGAAGCATGCCACTGTCACCAGAGACTCAGCATTGACACAAAAGGAAGTAGGGCAGAAGTATACCAACTTGTCTCGGTCCACTTCTGGTCTCCTGTGGGTTCCTGCCATTGATCAAAGCCACCTGGAATCCAGCCTCTCTGGGCACAAAGAAGGCCAGAACAATGGTGGAGAATGGACCTGGGTGGAGTGTAAACAGAGAGTACCCAGCACAGGGAATTCTCAGTAATAAAAGAAACTTTCCCAGAGATGCAAATTGAAAAGATTTCCTGGGTGCTGCTCAAAAAAAATTTGGGGGGGGGGGCGGTGGGGGGGCCCCCGGGTGGCTCAGTCTGTTGGGTGTCCGACTTCAGCTCAGGACATGATCTCACGGTCTGTTGGTTCCAGCCCCACGGGTACTGTGCTGACAGCTCAGAGCCTGGAGCCTGCTTCAGATTCTCTCTCTCTCTCTCTCTCTCTCTCTCTCTGCCCCTCCCCTGCTCACCCTCTGTCTCCCTCTCTCTCTCAAAAATAAATAAATAAGCAATAAAAAATTTTTTTTAAATAATTTTGAAGCACATGTGTTGTTCTTCTTCCATTCCCTTCCCTTCCAAACACCCATATCCATATCCAAAATTAGTTCCAAATGCCTGAGTGTAGTCCAAAAGCCATTAGGTAGGGCTGAGCAAGATGGTGTCCCATGAGGGAAGGTGAGGCCAGGGTTATGGAGACTGGTGGCCAAGAACAGGGAGTTGGAGCCCAAGCAGAGTGCAAAGATGCCCCCACCCCCCCAACCAAGGGACATGCCAGTGGGTGTTGGAACCTGGCAGGGGAGGAGTATATCTGCAGAGGGCAGGACAGCAGCCCCAACAGCCCAGCACTGTGGGAGCCAAGCCCATGGAGAACGGCACCCCATGGAGGGGCCTGGCATAGGGTGTCAGGACGGACAAAGAGAGTGTCCACGTGGGGAGGCGGGGAACCGGCAGCCCAACACAGGGCATCAGAGCTCAAATACAAGGTGAGAGAAGAGGACAGCCGAGGTGGAGTGCCAGAGCCCAAGTAGAGTGAAGTGCTGGTGGGAGGGAGTTCTGCTACGGGAGCCTGGCTCCATGCAGGGGGGTCAACCAAGTAAAGGAAGTGTATCAAAGATAATGGAGCCGGGTTTCTCACCGATGGAGAAGGTAGTTACAAACACAGAAGGGGAAAAATAGAATGAGCCCTGTGGCTTGAAATTAGAATTGAAGGTAGCATATCATCTCACGGCTTTCAACATACAGGTGGTCCCCAACTTATAATGGTTCATCTTAAACGAATTTTCAACCTTACGGTGGTGTGGAAGCCACACACATTCAGTAGAAACAGTACTTCAGATTCTGAATTTTGATCTTTTCCTGGGCTAACAATATGTGGTACCGTACTCTCTTGTGATGCTGAGCGGTGGGCAGCTCCCGGTCCGTGACGCAATCACAAAACTGAACAACTGATACCCATACAGCCATTCTGTTTTCACTTTCCGCACAGTATCCAATGAATTACATGATAGTCCCTTTATTATATCCCTTTATTATAAAATAGGCTTTGTGTCAGATGGTTTTGCCTAACTGTAGACAAATGTTAAGGGTTGTGAGCGTGTAAGCGTCGATGTTTGATTTAGGTGTTAGTTAAATGCATTTTGAATTTACGTTATTTTTTTAATGTTTACTTATTTTTGAGAGAGAGAAAGAGTGCGAGTGGGGAAGGGACAGAGAGAGAAGGAGACCCAGAATCTGAAGCAGGCTCCAGGCTCTGAGCTGTCAGCACAGAGCCCGACGCGGGGCTCGAACCCACGAACCATGAGATCATGACCTGAGCCGAAGTCGGACACTTAACCATCTGAGCCACTCAGGTGCCCCAATTTATGTTATTTTTAAATTACAATGGGTTTATCAGGACATAGAACCATTGTAAGTCAAGGAAGATCTGTATATATAAACATGAATGTAGTTGTGAGATACACACACACACACACACACACACACACACACACACACACACTTATCTCCTTGCTCTGTCCACTGACAGAGCCTTGGAGTGGTGACACCAATAACAATGAGCACTCCTAGCACCCATACATGGCTTCCAATGTCATTCTCCATTAAAAGAACCCAAAGGACAGGGAACATACAAGAGGAGCCTGAGAGATCCTTAAAGGCTAGAAAGTAACAGAGTGCTCTAAGAATGATGGGGCATGTTAAAAGGACACAGAATCCAGCCGGAAGGGACCTTCACTGGCCAAATCTGGGACACTGTGAGCAGTAAAATAAATAACGATTGTGATAGATAATAGCCCATGGAATAAAATAGGAACCAATGAGTCCACTCCAATATAAATAATTAAATGAATAAAGTGAAAGTTTGATGAATGACAGGATATTTGCACGGCTTCAGTGTCCCTCAGCATAAAATGATCATTAATTGCAAAGAGAAAATTAGTTGCTTTTCAGTGGAGAAGCCCAGAAGGCACCACCCTAATCAAAGCGATCAAAACAACCACCTCACTAATGCTGCAAATTGAAATCATGTGCCCACGATAGGATACAAAAAGAGCACATCATTGCCTATGATACTCCTGCCAACGGTGCATAAAAATGACCCCAATCCTGAGGAAACATCAGACTAGCACAAAGCCAGGGATGGGCTACCAGTAACTGGCCTCGTAGTCTGGAACATGTCTCGACCATGAAACTCAAGGAAAGACTGTTCCAGACTAAAGGAGGCCAGATTCAGGAGACCTAAATCTGAACACTTTGGGACCACTGATAGATAAAGCCTAGGGATGAGAGGGTAGTTATATGTCAATGCTAATCTCCTGAATCACAGGGGTTGTGTTTTGGTAAGTAGGAGAATGTCCTTCTCTGTAAGAAATATACAGGGGGCGTCCAGTTGGTTAAGCATCCCACGTTAGCTCAGGTCATGATCTTAGTCTGTGAGTTCCAGCCCCGCGTCGGGCTCTGTGCTGACAGCTCAGAGCCTGGAGCCTGCTTCGGATTCTGCGTCTCCCTCTCTCTCTCTGCCCCTCCCCAGCTCACACTCTGTTTCTTTCTCTCTCAAAAATAAAAAAACATTTTAAAAAATTTTAAAGAAATATACAATTAAACCAATCTTTGTGGGAGACGCATCTTGTCGCAGCTTACTTTCACATGGTTCAGAATTTTTTTTTAATGTTCTTTATCCTCACTTGTAACTTTTCTCTAGGTTTTAGATTGTTTAAATCATATATTTTTAAAATAATAAAAGAATTTTGCACCTTCATGGAATAAGACAAAAATAAAAGTTGAAAGTAGTAACCTCTAGAAATAATGGGGGGGGGGGTGTTAACATCAGTTATCTAAGCAATAGGAATATAGCCCATTTGTTTGTTGCCGTCTCTCTTTTAAAGAAGAATAATTGTAGGTCTTGAAGAAAAGAATAAATCAAAGAAATGAAATAGCATTCCACAGCACAGAGGGTAAAGAAGCTTGGTAACAACCATCCCAGCCTCAGTTTCATCATCTGTAAAACGCAGCCAAGACTGGTTTCCAGCTCATGACAAGCTGGCAAGGATGCAAAGGTTTAAGGGATGGGGATACATTCAAAGCCACCTGAAAGGGAGATATAAACGAGGGACCTCAAGGTCAGGCAGCCCCTAAGGCCTGGTTTTCCACAAAGTGCTTCAGGTAGCAGGCAGGGCTGCTAAAGAAAGCACATCTGCTGTGGGAGGTGGCTCCCTAGACCCTGCAGGATCACTCCTTCTTTGTTTGCCTTTGCTCTCTACGGAGGCCATAAAGAGGCTAGGCTGTAAAATAACCTATACTGGCCGCAGAAAAGAAAGATAAGGGATGTCAGCTGGCAGCCAACACCTTTCCTGTGACCCACCCCAGGCAGCTGGCCTTTCCCTGGCTCTCTCCAGGTTAGGCTGGATGTCCGCTGCCTTTTCCCTGCCTCTCCTTAGCAATGCTTCGCTCCTTCTCTACTCCATCTCCAAGAAAGGCAATGCGAGACATGCCCACCAGCCAGAGAGAAAGGAGGAAAAGGGCACAGTTGCCCCCTGTCGCTAAAGCTCCATTTCCCCAATACAATCCATGATCTTGAAGATGACCAGCTCAGAACAGCATTTTTTCCTCCTTAGCAGAGATTAAGAAAAGGACGAGGGAAAAGGGACATCATTCCCCTAGAGGCTTGTAGTCCTTGCCTTTTGCTACCCCAATGGACTTACTAGCCCACAGTGCATCGATTGCCCCTCTGTGGAAGACAGGGGAGAAATATCAAAGCAGTCCATCCTACACTGTTTACATCAGCCCCCCAATCCCCATCCCTGCCTTCTGGGACCTTCTGGGATTCATTCAAACAGTCCACAGTTATTTAACAAGTATTTTTAAGTAGTTCTACATGTGCTGTATGCTGGACATACAGTTAGCTCCCCAAGACATGTTACAAAAGGGATTTTGAGGGGCGCCTGGGTGGCTCAGTCGGTTGAGCGTCCGACTTCAGCTCAGGTCACGATCTCGCGGTCCGTGAGTTCGAGCCCCGCGTCGGGCTCTGGGCTGATGGCTCGGAGCCTGGAGCCTCCTTCCGATTCTGTGTCTCCCTCTCTCTCTGCCCCTCCCCCGTTCATGCTCTGTCTCTCTCTGTCTCAAAAATAAATAAACGTAAAAAAAAAAATTTTTTTTAAAAAAGGGGGATTTTGATCCAGAAACTCCCAAAATGGATACAGATGGGATTTTAAGTATAATATCCACCAGATTACCATATGTCTTGGATGAGGAATCCACTCTCTTATCTGAAATTGTGCTCAGCTGTGCTGTCCTAACATGTTTACTTGATACAATGATGTATGGGTCAGCTATTGCTGAGTAACAAATAACCACAAAACTCTCAGTGGCATACAAACTACTACAGGTCACCTGGGGTTTAGCTGACCTAAGCTGGGCCCGATGGGGAAGCTCTGCTTTGAGCTGCAGGTCTGACAGGACTTGGATCCTCACTGAGGTTAAGGCTCCTCCATCTGTGTTCATTCTGGGCCTTCAAGAGATGGGCAAGTTCAAAAGCTTCACTCATGGAGACCACAGAAGGGCAAGGGGATAAGCTCAACTATGCAAGTTCATCTCCAGCCCTATTTGAGTCACATTTGCTAACATCCTTTGGCCAAAGCAAGCTGCATGGCTGAGCACAAAGTCAGGGGACAAGGAACTGTATTCCACCCACTCTAAAGCCAAAACAAGTCACAGAGCTGCCGCCAACATTAACAGAACCAGGAACTCTTCTCATGAGATGTGGAGGGAAAGAGTAAAATATATGAACAATAATTTATATCCCACCCAAACGAGAAGAGAACCATAATGCCAAAGATAAAATTCTTAATTGGGTTATATGTATAGAAATTCTCAGAAGCACATTTTTAATTGAAACTTATTTGAGGGGCACCTGGGTGGCTCAGTCAGTTAAGCATCTCACTCTTGATTTCAGCTCAGGTCATGATCTCATGGTTTGTGAGTTCGAGCCCCACAAGGGCTTCTGTACCGACGGCGCAGAACCTGCTTTGGGATTCTTTCTCTCTCCCTCTCTGTCTGCCCCTCACCTGCTCACTCTTGCTCTCTCTCTCAAAATAAGCAAATGAACTTTTTTTTTTAAAGAAACTTTCATTTGAGATAATTATAGAGTCACATGCAGTTCTAAGATACAACACAGAGATCCCTGTGCCCTTTATCTCCATCCGTCATGGTGAAACCACAGTGTAATACCACAACCAGAATATCGCCATTGAAGCAGTCAAGGTACAGAATATTTCCACCACCACAAAGATCCCTCTGTTGACCTTTGATAGCCACACCCACTTGTTCCCACCCTCTGCTCCCACCACCTCCTTAACCTCCGACAAGCACTATAGTTCTCCATGTCTATAATTGTGTCATTTCATGAATGCTATATAAATGGAATCATGCAACAGATAAGCTTTTAGGATTGGCTTTTTCATTCAGCATAATTCTCTGGAGATTCACCCAAGTTGTTGCACGTAGCCATAGTTTGTTTCTTTTTATTGCTGAGAAGTATTCCATAGTAAGGATGTACCATGTAACTAACCGTTGACTTGTTGAAGGACATGTGGGTTGGTACCAATAGTTTGGGTCTACTACAAATAAAGCCACTATAAACATTTGTGTTGCATTTTGGGGTGAAAATGTTTTTATTTCTGGGGTGAATGTACAGGAGTACAGTCCTGGTCCAAATAGTAGTTGCAAGTCTAGCTTGCTTGTTTGTTTGTTTGTTTATTTGTTTGTTAAGAAACTGCCAACCTGGGGGCACCTGGGTGGCTCAGTCGGTTAAGCCTCCAACTTCAGCTCAGGTCATGATCTCGCGGTCCGTGAGTTGGAGCCCCACGTCGGGCTCTGTGCTGACGGCTCAGAGCCTGGAGCCTGTTTCCGATTCTGTGTCTCCCTCTCTCTCAGACCCTCCCCCGTTTATGCTCTGTCTCTCTCTGTCTCAAAAATAAGTAAACGTTAAAAAAATTTAAAAAAAAGAAACTGCCAACCTGTTTTCCAGAGTGGCTGTACCATTGTATGTTCCCACCAGCTATTCATGAGTAATCCAGTTTTTCCACATCCTTGCCAACATCTAACATTGACACTACTTTAAAAAAAAAAATTTTTTTTTAATGTTTATTTATTTTTGAGAGTGAGAAACAAAGTGTGAGAGGGAGAGGGGCAGAGAAGGAGGGGAAGACACAGAATCTGAAGCAGGCCCCAGGCTCTGAACTGTCAGCACAGAGCCCAATGTCAGGCTCGAACTCACGGACTGTGAGATCATGACCTGAGCCGAAGTTGGACGCTCAACTGACTGAGCCACCCAGGAGCCCCAACGCTACTTTTTTTTATTTTGCATTTGTTTTTAATTCAAGTTTATATTAAATATGTATAGCCAGGAGAACTAGCAGAAAAAACTTTTGCAACTCCCAGCAATAACACTGTAGGAAAACAAAACGTTGAGTGCTAACCTGGAAGGAAGGAAAGAAAGTGAGTCAATTACGTCTGGAGTGATTAACATTAGGTACAATTTTTGAATAACCACTGTCTCCTCTGGTGGTCATGTGTTACAAAATTGACTAAAATGTTTCAAAAGCTTGATGTGCATACCATTTGTAAGTTAAGAAATTACACTTTTGATGAGTAAAGACATGCTCAGTAGAAAAACAAGTAGATAACAAGGGACAACTTTATAACGAAGATAATTGTTATATCTTTATATTGAACATCAGGAAACACAGCAGGGAGGATCCAAGACTTGTGATAAAGTTAGAGCAGAATAAAATTTCATTTGACTTGAGACCTTGCCATCAATCAGATTTGTCAGCAAATTGATTCTATGCTTTAGTTCACCGAGTCATAAATATACTACATCCTTCCATTTTCATGGTAGCACAGAGAAGGCAACTTACCATATATTGAAGTGATCTGCTTCATAGTTTCCCTTTAATTAAATATGACTCCTCTCTTAAAAAGAGACTTGTGTTTCTGATCTCATATTTTTTCCTTTTTGAAAAAAGGGGGATTACTACTTCCTTTTTTTTTTTTCTTTTTTTTAGTTTTACTTATTTATTTTGAGAGAGCAGGCAGAGAAACAGAGAGAGAGGAGAGAGAGAATCCAAAGCAGGTTCTGTGCTGACAGCACAGATACAGCCCCGGTGGGGCTCAATCTCACAAACCCCGAGATCATGACCTAAGCCGAAATCAAGAGTCAGACGCTTAACCGACTGAGCCATCCTGGAGCCTCCTATTATAGCCATTTTTAACATGTTTTTATTTTCCTCATCACTTCCCCCCAATGTTGAGGTTATTTAGAATCTTTGTTCCAGATTATTATAATCATAAGCAATATAATCAATACGTTATACTGACAGTATCATCAATGATTTGGAATTATTGAGTTTTACTGGTAGCTTTATTCATATATTTCTTGCAATACATTATCTTTTTCTTGGGTTCATACCTCATTTTGCTGAAGTACATCTTGCAGCAATTCTTTCAAATAAATTCACAGATAATAAGATCAGTGGTAAACAGAACTTTCTCCCTTCAGATATCCTTACTTCACCCTTGCACTTGACTTACCAGACTGGCTGGGTATAGAGAGCCTTATAAATTCGAAGCAGTTTTCCCCAGAATTTCAAATATACTGCTCCAAAACTTTTGTATTCAGTTTTGCCAAGTGAGAAAATTGACATTAGTTTAATCCTCATTTCTTAAGTTTATTTATTAATTCCTTCCCCTTCTTGGGATGTTCTCTCTATCCTTTGTGTTTTGAAATTTCACAACAAAGATTTAAGTCAGCATTTCTTTCTCTTTTTCTTTCCTTTCATCCTGCTTGACCCTTAATGGGTCCTTAAATTTAGTCTTGCCTTTCTTCACGTCTTGGATATTTTCTTCCATTTTCTACTTGATTATTTCTCCCTTCCCCCCTCCCCAGGGGGACCAGCAGCAAGGGAGCAGACCCTTAGCCCAGAAGGGGCCCAGCCCCTCCTCTTGTGTCCATTGGACAGAATTTAGTCACGTGGCCACATCTACCCGCTGTGAGTACTGGGAAACCGTCCAACCTGAGCTCTGGAAAAGGGGAGGCTGGAATGCGGTAGACCTCCAATGGTCTCTCTATGATGTTTGCCCTGGGTTCTGGAAATACTCCCTGTCTTGTTCTTCCAGCTAACTAACTCCCTCTTCACTACTGTGGCTAGGAGTCCCTCCCTTTCATTTTTTAAATGTACTTTGACAATCATATTTTTCATTGCCCAAACCTCATTACTTACTTTTCAAAATAAAATTGCTTGCTCTCATTTAATGGGTTAGATAAACCCATCCCTCTTAAATATTTTTTTTCTTTTAAATCTCCTGCTTGCTCATTTAACTCGATTTCCTTGGTGTCTCTATTCAATTGTCATTTTTTTCCCACAAATATTTGGAGGGTGTTGTTTGCCGGCCCATCTTAGACTTAGACTAGAAGCCTGCAGTGAGCATTATCAGCTCTGTTGCCTGAAGGGAATGAAGGCGTCCTCCAGGGCTGGGGGCTTATAGAGAGTGTTGTTGGACTGGATGTGCCAACAGTTAGCCTTCTGGGGGGGGGGGTGCTCCCCACTCGTCCTGGGTGCTGCCCTCGTGCTCCCACCATAGTATCCACTGCCTGCTGTTCAGGGAGGGAGGTCAGACCAACAGTCCCAACTCTGGTTCCCAGGCAGCCTGCCTGCTGCTGCTCTAGGGCCCGCTGTTCCCTCCATGAGTGTCCTCCAGCTGGAAGCCGCCCGACAGCCGCTCCTGCCTCTCAGCTGTCCCCCACGACACACAGTGGGTGGTGATTTCTGCTACTCACCAAATCCCATGTTTCACAATTCAGGCAGCCCTCGTACGTTCTGGGCCGTCAAAGGTAACGTGACATAATTACATCTGGGGACATAGGTGACGAGTCCAGGATGCCCCCGATTCAATCTCATCCCCACCCCATCATAATGTTTAGACCAGCATTCCCACCGCCAGCCAGAGACCTTGGCAAATATTTGGTGCCATTTTGGTAAGAGGTCAGACAGAGGCAATGAAAACGGCTCCTTGGTATCAGCTTCACTAGGGTGCCAGTCAATGCACGACAATTGCCAGGAGCCCACCCACCCTCTGTGAGCCTAAAGCTCCAGTGGAGGAAATGTCCTATCGGGAGGAAAACGGTGACACTTTGCCTTTCTTCTGGAGATCACTGTCTCCACTCTTAAAGAGAGTATCTGAAAGGCTCCATTCATGTTAAACAATTTAGAAAAAACAATAGCTCAGAGAAGGTAACTCACTTGCTCAGAGTCATGTAGCTGCAATGAGACAGAACCCAGACTCAAACCTCAGCCTCTTCTGGTTCCTGAGGTAGTGCTCTCTCCACTCGCTCTGTCCTCTACGTTCAACATCCCATAACAAGACCACAGTGAACCACAGTGCTGGTCACACTCAGGCATCGTCCATCTGTGGTATCTCCTCCAGGGGTTCAGGCCGAGAATACATAACGACGGCCTCCATCTTGGGTCTGTAAGGTGCCAAGCACTTCATACTGTATCTCTCACTTAATCTTCACATCATCCCGGGAGTTGATGTTATTACCCCCATTTTACAGGTGAGGAAACAGACTCAGTGAACAGAAGTGATGTGTCCAAGTGCGGTCAGTAAGCGACAGCCTGGAGCTATGGCACTCGGCCCCCCCCTTCCCCGGTCAACAACGCCAATAGTGTGCAACCCCCTGCTGCCTGGACCTCCGCAAACAGCAGAAGCACCCTCCCCTCTCCAAGGTCACTGCTGTTGCTCTCTCTTCTCACCTGGCAGGGATAATGCTTTGGAAACAGCCAGCATCTCTGCATCTGGCTGTGAGGAGGAAGAGGAGAAGGATGCCGGGAGGGACCCTCAGGGTGATACAAAGAGGAAAGACGGGAGCCCTTCACTCCCACCTACAAGCGTTGATCTCCATGCCCCTGGGGTGCTCCCTTTTCCTTCTCCCTCCTGCCCTTGGCAAGGCACCCTGGCGCTCCTGTCCAGCACTGAGCCCGGCACTGAGGACTCAGAGGGGAGAGGGGGCTCCTAGATGACTCATCCTCTCAAGGCAGAGACCTAGTAATGAACGGTTTACTCTAGAAGGTTCTAAGTGCCCCAGGTGAGGGGCAGGAGGCCCTCTGGGAACAGGGCCAAGGCTGCTCACAGCCCGCAGAGGCGAGAGGCAGCCTCTGGGAGGAAGACACATTTGTGCAGGGCAGTTAACTCAAGTAGATGCAGGGGGACAACTGCTCAAAAGAGGGACAGCTAACGAGCAGTTAACGTATCTGTCAAATGAGCCTCCATGATGTTCAAACCTGCAGACAAAAGGGATTCCTCCTGTTCTGCAGCTCTGTCAGCACGGACAGGTAAGAACTTCCTTCTGTCCTACACAAACCCTGGGAATACACCACGTCTGCCACGTTCTGTCACCGCAGCGGAGGGCGGCCCGGCCCCTGGCCCCTGGATTCAGTCGCTCCTCCCTCCCACTCTTGCTGCCTCTTTCCTCTCCCAAGCCCCAGCCCGCCTCACCGCCTCACCGCACAAAGGCTTCTTTCCTGCATTCCTCTCATTTCCCCTATTAAGTAGCATTTTCTCTGCAAGTAAACTACACTCAGAGGAGCCAGGGGAAGACCAGTCTGACTCTCAGAATGTGTGTGTATAGAAACACTGAAATCCAGCCCCTCGCTCAGAAACCACAGCTTTGGGAGGGTCCCAAAGAGACTGCTCCAATCAATAGACGGTGATGTGCTTTAATCACCACCTAGGACTTTCCACCCCACATGATTTCTCCGCTGTGGCCATGAGCTCCTTGTGGGTGAGGCCTGCTCTGAGTCATTTCCAGGTGGCCGGGCACACAATAAATGTTTGCTGAATGAGTAGTTCACAAATAGGTCAATTGATTATTTTATGAATAAATGTTTTGGAAATAGAAGCTGTCATCAGCTTCCTCATGTTCCACTTTTTTATTTCTTTTAATGTTTATTTATTTTTGAGAGAGAGAGACAGATCAAGAGCAGAGGAGGGGCAGGGAGAGGGGGAGACACAGAATCCAAAGCAGACTCCAGGCTCTGACCTGTCAGCACAGAGCCCGACGCGGGGCTTGAACTCACGAACAGGGAGATCATGACCTGAGCCGAAGTCGGACACTTAACCGACTGAGGCACCCAGGCGCCCTGTCACATGGAAATTCAAATGCAGGGACTTTACTGATAAGTGACAGGTAAAGTGGACATTCCGAGGCCAGTGGTCACTATAACCATGGCTCTTCTGTGGAGCTGAGTGGCCGGATTCTTGGCAAAGCTGGCTCTGGAGTGTAAGAGCCTAGGGGCTGCCCTGGACAGAGCCAGGCTCCCACGGGCCAGCCCTGTGGACCCCAGTGCATTTACACCTCATGCTTTGCCTGCTTGCTCTGTGCCTTCGGACCTGTGCCCAGTGCCCCAGGCTTCCTTCCCTGTCCCGCCCCACCCAACACAAAGCCTCTCGTTTTTGAACTAGGCCCCACATGTTCTACTTTTAAACGACCTGCCCTTTAGTGGCTTGCCTCTGCCTGATTCAAACTTTCGCTCACAGCTGTGGGAGGGGATGGGGGTGTTGAGTTCTACTTGGCCCAGCCCATCCAGACTGAAGACCTCCACATCTGTATAGCTGTATTTGTCCATTATTCCAGTGCTTTATTTCTTTTCCCCTGGTTTTATTAAAATAATGGAAAACTCGGGGGGCCCCTGGGTGGCTCAGTTGGTTGAGTATCCGACTCTTGATTTCGGCTCAGGTCATAATCCAAGGGTCGTGGGATCGAGCCTCATGTCAACATGGAGCCTGCTTAGGATTCTCTCTCTCTCTCTCTCTCTCTCTCTCTCTCTCTCTCTCTCTCTCTCCCCCTCGGCCCCTCTACCCCACTCACAGTCTCTCTCTCTCTCTCTCTGTCTCTCTCTCTCTCTCTCTCAAATAAAAATATTTTAATAAAATATTAAAAATAAATAAATAATAAAGTAAAATAGTGGAAAACTCTAAATTAAAGTGCTCAGGACTCAGGAAGGATGCATTCAACTGAGATGAGAGTATAGGTCTTCAGGCATGCCAGAGCAGAAGTCCACAGGCCACACATGAAGGAAAAGAGTAAAATTAAACTGTACGTATGAAATGCTAGCAATGCAGCCGGGAGTCCTGTATGCAGATGTGGAGGAAGAAGCAGGGACTGTACCATCGTTCATCTCGTCCTTACCGCCCTGAAAGGGTCCCCCTCACCCCCACACACATCGGTCTGTTCTAGGCCTCCACGCATTCCACTCCCTGCCCACTCCATGTTTGAAGATTGCTCATGCCTAGGGAACACATTACACGTGGCTGGCTGTGGCGTACTGTATACATTCTTCAGTTACTCGGTAAACTCTTTGTTTCTGAGGAGCAAAGGTCATTGGCAGCCCAACCTCTGTCTGGACAAGCAGAAGGGCAGAGGCCGGAAGAGCCCAGGAAAACGGCCATAGCGCGGAGTCCTGGCTCTGCCCCCAGGAGCTCGGGGATCTCAGGTGATATGTTCCAATTCTCCAAACCAAGGTTTTTTCCAGCCTACAAAATGATTACACAAATAACATCCTCTGTGGCTATTATAGGGATTAGATGAGATAACAAATGTGAAGCACTTTGGAACCCATAAAGTGTTGTATCAATATTAGTTGAGCCTGCTGCTATTAGGGCTAGCCTTCTATTAATAAATCATCGCCAACAACATATTTATGGAGAATGAGCTTGCACCTCCATTGGGCCAGCCGTTCTCCAGGTATGGAAGCCAGAAAGATCTCATGGGGAAGCTGGTCCTCAAACATCCCTGGGCGCTGAGCATGGTCTGAGCAGGCCTCTCCCAGAGGGCGCACAGCTCTCTCACACTGCCCCCAGGCACGATGACCCCAAGAGCGGCCCTCAGAATCGGCAACAGGCCTGGCTAGCTCAACCAGAGAGGGTCATGAGCTTGTCCAGGGCCATTTACCAGACTCCACTCTAGTGATTCTCATGTCTTGCACCTTGGCCATTCACTAAGACATGCGCACGGGTTTCTCCCAGCACCGACTTACTCACCGGTTATTAAATTATTAATTGCCACATGTTTACTGAGCACCTTTTCGACACCATGCACCACACCACCTGAGTACCTGCTGCATGTAAAACCCAGACAGGGGCGCCTGGGTGGCTCAGTCGGTTGAGTGTCCGACTTCGGCTCAGGTCATGATCTCGTGGTTTGTGAGTTTGAGCCCTACATGGGGCTCTGTACTGACAGCTGGGAGCCTGGGGCCTGCTTCGGATTCTGTGTCCTCCTCTCTCTGTCCCCCTCCCCCACTCACGCTGTTTCTCTCCCTCTCTCTCTCTCTCTCTCTCTCTCTCAAAAATAAATAAAACATTAACAACAAAAAGTAAAAATAAAATCCAGACAGACATGGAACCAGATCACCTCTTGAACAATCATGACCTGTGCCCTGGTCTCTACAAATGAGGAGGAGAAGGTGACCTGAAGTTGGGAGGGTGGGGGGACTAACCTGGTCTTGGCGGGGTCTCTCTCTCAATTTCCTTATGTTTATCCTGTTCAGCATCCTGTGCATGCTTTTACTCTGAAGTCATGTCTTTCTTAAATTATAGAAGATTCTCAGTCATTCCCTCTTCTACTCCTCTGTCACTTCTGCCCTACCTGCCTCTTAAATTCTTTCCCATCTTTTCATCTCCTTGTACCTGTGAGTGGTTTTCACTAATTCTATCTTTGACTCTTTCATCTATTGATTTGAATAGCATGGCTTTTATACCCAGATTTCTAATCAGTTCTTTCCCAAAGCCAATCTGTTCTGGATTCATACCTTTCTGGCTTCCTTTTATCAGTTCCTGTTATTTTTGTAAACACTCTCTCCTCTTTGAAGGTCTCAAATTGCTTTTTTTTTTTTATTTTCCCCTATTTCCATTCCCCTGCAGTGAATTCATCTCCTCATTGTTGATTTTATTTCTCACTCTTCTTACGATTAGTTTTCCTGTGTGCTTTGGAATTTTAGTTGGCAATAGAAGTTCTGTTTTCTTTACTGTTCTCACTACATTCACCTCCCGTGCCCACACGCATCTTCCCAGATCTTCTCATTGCTCCCATCTGGCCTTCCAGAGTACTCATCCCCAAACCAACTTTTGCAATGGCAAGTTGGAGCTTCCAAAATGCCAATATTGGAGGACAAGGCTGATCCAGTCATTGGCCCAGGGCCTGGCCCAAGAGCTGTCTTCCCAGCTCTTCCTCTGGACCACTTGCCCTCTTACGGATGCAGGCTTTTCAAGCCTTAACCCCAAGTAGCAGTTCTAGTTTGTTCCAGACTCCCTGCACAGGTGGCTCCCAGTTCCTGACATCCCCACCACAAACAAGCTGCCTTTAGTTTCTGGTCCTGCCCATGTCAGAGCCCAGAGCCAGTAAATCCATGGTCTCACTGCTCATGCTGTGAAACCCCAGAGGACAGAAGCACTAACTGTCCAGGGGAGTCAAAAGGGGCAGAGGAGAGAAGACAGGTTAGTGTAAAGGTCCCTACTCTGAGCCATGACCAAAGCAGTTGTGACCCGTGGAATGGACCTATTAGAAGCCTATCAAGTGAAAAGACATGAAAACCAGAAGCGCCTCTCTATCTTTGGATGGGGAAACAGCGTGAGCTGTTTGACACTCCAGAGTTGGAAGTGGGAGGGTTCATACAGGCTCCTTAGCCAGTCATCTGCCCTGAGGCAGGAAGACAAGAAAAAAACTATACTTTGTGAAAGCACCAGAAACGGACTGGTGACACTATGAGGCCAAACCACAGAACTGCACCCAGGAGGCTGCCCTTCTGCCGACCTGAGACCTCCCATCATCACCTGCCACATCATCTTGGGCAGGTACCTTGTCCTAGGTATGCCATGACATCTGGGCTAGTCACCCAGGTCATTAAAATCTTTAACATGCATGTGTCATTGACCAGTTGACATTTGGATGAACACTTTTTCTATAATATGTGTGGGCCATCCCCCATTTGGGACAGATCTGAAGGATACACAGGAGCTCTTTGGGTTTGGGATGGTGCATTTCAGGAAGACAGAACACCAGGACTTGGAGTACTGGACAAATGATGGGATCAGAGAGGAGCAGTGCAGGGTAATGGGGCTGACACCAAAAAAGCAGACAAGATTCAGAATTCTAAGATTTATCCTGCATTGTTGAGAAGATTTGGAGCCTTTTTAGCAGAGAAGTAACCAGACAATATTTACATCTTAGAAATAAAACTGCAAGGTGCGTGGGTGAGCTGTCAGAGGTGGGCGGTGAGAGGCAGGGCAGTTGCAACAGTCTAGATGAAAGTTGATGAGAACTCCCCATTCTGGGGAGTTGGGGAGAGAAGGAAGAAAAGGAGGGAAGGGGAAGGAGAAGTAGGAAGAAGAGGAGGAGGAAGAGAAGGGAGGAGAGGAGAGACTTAGTAGGAAGTGTCTGATCCTACACCAACCCAAGCAGGAGACATCGTGTCTGCTTTCCCTTCCTAACCACGCCCTATTTCTCCCCATCATCTGTCTCTTGGCTCCTAGCCCAGCCCTCATCAGGAAGTGGCCTGTCACATGCCTCCCCCCAGAATCTGGATCTGGGTCACAGAGTCAGGGCTGGAAGGGGTTGGCTTTCTTCCAGCCACTCCTTCTAGCATCTTCACCTGGTGACGAGACTGCTCATGAATGAGGCCATTCCCCACATTGCCTTCTGTAGTGCCTTGGTTCAGACCTGGGGCCCAGTTGGCCCATCTCCCTGCTGAGTCTGTGAGCTAAATTCCTTCCTAAATTCATCAACATTTCCATGGCTTGAACTCAAAGTGGTCTAACAGACCCCATCCTTTATGTATATTATCTCCCTTAACTGTCACATCTTCACAAAGGGGGAACTGAAGCTGGAGAGAGCAAGTCGCTTGCCCAAGGACACCACTGTCAGAGGGATGTCTGGGATTGTGAATTGCTGCATTACTCCTCCCTCTTCCTGATGCAGATGCTGAGGACAGCAAGGGCGGGGGGGGGGGGGGGGGGGGCTTCAAGTGGTGATGTGATACTCCTGCTGCAGCCTAAGGTCGGGTTCCCCTCCAGGTCCTGATGTTGATTCAAAACCTAGGACAACTAAAGAGGCCCTGGTCAGCCTCCTCTCCATCACGCCCTTCCAGTCCTGTGCCCCTCCCCTCCCCCAGCCCAGCCAGCAGTCACTGAGGCCAGTATCTCCATCCCTCCGCTTTGCTTGAGTCCCCTGTCTAGGCTGCCCTCCCCACGTATCTGCCTGGAGGACTCCTGGAGACACAACTTCTGTTTTCAGACTCCAGAGTGGGGAGGTAGATGCTACACGTGTGGCCTCCATCTGAGTTGGGATCCTGGTTCGGCCTCCATCCAGGGAATGCGGTCATGGTCACGTGACTTCACCTCTCTGAACCTCAACTGTTTCCTCTGTAAAAGGAGAACAGCAAAAGCTCTCCTAAAGTGGTTTTAAGCTGCTGCAAAGCGCTCTGTATTTGCTAAGAACTACTGGCATCTGCAAAGTCCTGAGTCAGGGTTAACAGCTTTGGTGAGCATTCATTGTTTGCGCACCCTCCCCCCATCCACCTGTGACTTCTTCGGAAATAGCAACCACGTTTGACTGACACTTGCGAGGCACACCCCAGATCTGCTCATTAAACAAATCAAGAAAGGCACGAATACATGATCAGAACTCTCTTTGCCAAACACATCACCAATGGAAGCACTGACAGCTATGCCCTTGGGAAAACTGATAGCAATATGGTGAGTTTCATCAGGCATAGGAACAAGTAGGCGTTGCTTCCTTCTGTGCTTTTGTGGGTGAAGAAAAAACCAAGGCAGAGCAGGACAGTGAGGACCGCTCCAGTCCATAGCTCCCCATCAGGAGCCCTTCCTTCTCTCCTGACTAGCACTCTGAGAAGCTTCCAGGCTTCTCCTCCTCCCCAGCTGCTCCAGAGTGACCAGGCTCTGGGCTGACCCTCCCCCAGCTCCCACCTGTGGAGTTGTAACTGGCTCCCAACCAAGGTTGACTCTGAGGCGGGAGCATTGCCCAGGCTGGACCCTGACAGTCTCTGCCCTTGACCAAACTCTAGTCAGTCTCCCCTAAGCCCTCAGGGCCTGGACATTGGCATGTGTCTTTGTCCGGCCTGCATTGCCCAGTTTCAGCCAAGAGCCTTGCCAAGTCAGTTCAGTGAGAATCCCCAACCCTTGATATCTGATCACCCTCAATATCTGATCAAATTCTTGCTGCCCCATGTTGCTATCTGCTCACCCTGGCCTGCCTTCAGCAGAATCCTGTCAGGTAGGTTTAGTGGAACCCCCACCCTCACCCCTAAGGCTTCCTCTCCATAACTTTCCATCCACTGACCCCCACCCTGCTCCTTGGCAGTAAATTCCACTTGTCCATGCTGTATTTGCAAGTGAGCTCACTTCTATTTACTAAGTTCTCTTATGCCCAGTTGCAATAGTTCATGAATCAAATCTATCTTTTTAACTGCTGTCCAGCTCTGGTTTTCTCTAACAGCCCCCACAAGCCCTGCCCAGGAGGTCCTTCTGACAAAAGCAAAACTCCCTCCTAGCATGGGACACCCAGCCTGACAAAAGCACAACTCCCTCCTGGCATGGAACACCCAGCTTATGGCCGGGGCAACTATGTTCCACTGAGGACCCAGGTGAAGGCAGCCCTATCCTGCATGCCAGGCACCCTGGTTCTTGCAGAAGGGGCTGGCCTGTCCATCAGGACAACTGAGCCATGCTCCCTACTTATCTAGTCACAAGTGCCCAGAGTAACACCCTCTTAGTGGCCTATCTCCCACTCTGGCCCCATCTCCCAGCATCCATCCCTCCCCCAGGTGCCCAACAGCCCACATGTGCCTCCTTTTCACCCACCAGCCCACACCACCAACATGCTGCACCCTCACTGGCCCCCAAGACTTTGCATTTTCTAGGCTGTTACTCTGAAACTCTCCTCAGCCTGTCCCTTCAGTCTGCAAGCCTCCATCTCCTCCTAAAAGCTCCCTTTCATCAGCAGGATCAGGACCTGCTTTCTATGGGTCACAGCCTCCCTGGCATTGTCAGAGCAGAGACACATTTCAGTGTTCATCAGGTGAGACTTGTCACCTTGTCTTCCTCTCTGGAAGTCACCCATGGATTCAAACACCAGCAGCCTCCCTTTACCCCTGAGTGCCACAACTGTAGCCAGAGCACCGTGGAAAAGCCATAAAATATGTTTACACAGAGATTCCCTCTCTGCAATCTCAATAATCCTCTACATTCCCAGCCGGTGGGAGGTTGCCACAGCCCACAGGAGTCTGGGCCTTCCTCTTAATCTTGGGGCTGTGACCATCACACCTGCTTCACCTAGGCATCCCACCTGAACAGGCCACCTGGATATCTCACCTAGACATCCCACCTGGGCTTGGCAGTCTTTTATGGAAAATGTTAGCCATTGCTGTCATTTGCAGGTGTCATTTGCATTGCATTGAAATGAGACCCCCTCTCATGCCTTCCATTTCTCTCTTCCCTCATCTAAATGATTAACCTCACAAACCAAGTGCCAGCAGGCCCAACCCCAAGCTGGCAAGGTGCCCCCTTCTGTGTCCTCCCAAGCCCTGTTCACACCACATATATCACTCCTGCGTGTGATCAGTCACGTGCACAGCTGCCCACAGCTGTGAGACCATGCCTGACTCACCCCCGACGTCTTCAGCACCATCCCAGGGCCCAGCCACCAGAGGCACCGACAAACAGCTTTAAATAAGTAAAAGAATAACTTGAATGAACTTTTACATAGTGCATCCATGCTCCCAGGCCTGACAACATAAAAACTCAGGACCTGTCCCTGTGGAAAAATATCCATCTCCAGAGCTGAAAGTTGTGGGAGTTTCCTGTTGCTGCTGTAATAAAACTGTCACAGACTTAATGGCTTAAAACAGCACAAGTCCATTATCTTACAGTTCTTGAGGTCAAAATCTAAGATGGGTCTGCAGGGCTGCACCTCCATGAGGGGCTTGGGGGCACCCCAAGTTTCCTTGCCTTTCTCGTATCCCCTGGCTCCTGGCCCCTGGACCCATCTTCAACCCAGCAATGCAGCATCTTCAAATCTCTGTTTCTCCCCACTCTGTTTCTATCCTGGCATCTTCTCGCTCTGACCCTGACTCTCCTGCCTCCCTCTTGCAAAGACCCTGGTGATCACATTGGACCCATCGGAATCATCCAGGATAATCTCCCCATTGTAAGATCTTTCACTGAACCACATCTGCAAAGTCCCTTTGCCAGGCATGGGAGGGGATCCTTCACGGAGTCCGGGGATTAGGAGATGAACACCTTCAGGGAGCCATTACTCAGCCTACCAGAAGTTCTGAGTCAGGAAGCCCTAAAGATGGCAAAGGAAGGTTGGCATGCTATCTTCTTGTGCTAGGAATGTCTTTGCATGGGGTTCCCTGCACCAGACTCTCCCCTCTGCCCCTACTCACCCACACGCTCCTAGGAGGGAATGGGGGGAAAAGCCCCAAGGGACTTCTACTTGGCAGGTGTGTTCATACGTGTTGCCCTCAAAACCACTGTCTGAAGAACCTGCCAGGAGCTGCCCTGACACCCCACCTGGCCCAACCTCAGCTGGCTTGCCTGAAACCAGCCCCCATGCACCCCAATAGGCCACCCATCAGCACCTGGCCTCCTCAGTGAACATCATACCCAAGAGTAGAAGAGGTACCAAAATGCCAAGCAAGCATGGGTGCCCTCATTAAGGACCTGCCCCACCCAACCCCACATAGGATGCCTGCCTCAACACCACAGTCCTAGGTTGTGCTTTCCAGCAGTCAGCATGGACTCCATTTTGCCCCCCCCCCCCCAGACCCCATCTTCTGGGTGTTCTGGGCCTGAGAGCATCCATCATGGCCTGAAAGCCCCACCCGCAAGGGGTGTTCTGGCCTGAACTTGCTTTCCTGGCTTCTGGGAGACCAAAACCAAGCCTGGCCACACCCTAGGAATAGCAGAGTCTGGAGCCCACAGAGACAGAACTTTGCTGAAGCCCGAGAACTTGGCTTTGAACCCAGCTCTAAGTGGCATGTCACCTTGGGCAACTTGCTGAAGCTTTGAGAGGTTCAGTGTCCCTTTATCTAAAGTAGAAAAGCTGCTGCTTTCTGGGCACTTATCATGTCTCAGGACAGCAGTCTCATTATTGCTAATCTGCCACTGCCTTCTTCTTGAGCTCAGGTCCTGGGTTTTGGAGGATCCCTGAGCACAGGGAGCCCAGCCATGTAGGAAGAGCTGAAGAGAGAGACGAGAAGGGGGAAGGAAAGGAGGGATAGAGGCCACTGGGGTCTCTGACACAGAAACTTGATGGAGATTGGAGAGAAAGGATTTCACATGGGCGGCAGAAGAGGGAGAAGAAATGGGCAAGTGGCAGGTGGTGAGGCAATTTCCATGGAGGGTACGGCATAACACACTCGGTCCCCTACAGCATCTTCAGCGAAGCCAAGATTTCTCACCAGTGCTTTGGAGAGAGGAGCTCCTTCTGGAGACTGTGAGGAGAGGAAGAAGCTGATGCAGAACCAGGCAGAAACTGCCCAGGGAGACATGGGGACCATGCCACACTGGCTCCTTAATGTATCCTCAGCCCCTAGGAGGTACATGCATTTAGACCTATTTTACAGAATGGCAACTGAGGCTCACAGAGGCCCAGTGACTCATCCAGTTTTGCACAGCAGTTGCAGAAGTGGGGGAGGCAGGCAGGATCCAAGCTCAGGTCAATAGGGTTCCAAAGCCTATGTCCCCAGCCCTGCACGGTGCTGCCTGGCTGGACTGTTAGAAAAAATGTTTGTACAAACACATCTAGCAGGGCAGGTACAAAGCCTGGGACCCAGGGATCCCTGCACCCAGCTCTGCCATTGCCTTGGGCCCCCACCTGCAGGTGTTAGGTCCCACCAGAATATATCCAGCCCTCAGGAGGCACCTCGGAGCCCCCAGACCAGCAGACACAGGACACCGGGGCCAGGCTGGGGACAACGGATCCTACAGTAGCCAGGGGGCTGTTTCAGGCGGTCGCCACACTACACCTGGACCACATCCTGGGCTAGACCCTGGGGATGGAAGTGAATGCTTTGTGGGGAGAGACAGTCAGAAAGCAGACAGTGACAAGAGGGCAAGAACCCGACTGAACTACAGGAGGGTAGGAAGCCCTTCCACCCAAGGTCACAGAAGAAACTCCACGACAGTCCCTCCACCATTCCCTGAGAGAGGCAGCAGGAGCCCCTCAGGCAACATACTGACACAGGGGTGCTTGAGCCCCCCATTCCCCCCAGCCTTTGGGGAACTGGGGACTGGCCTCAAGAAGCCTTCATGTCAGCGGTGAGACGACCCGTCCCGGAGAGGAAGTCAGAGGCGCCAGCAGACTGAGAGAGAACCCTGGACTCTCAGTCTGGTAAGCCAGGGTTTACCGATGCCAGGATCTCCAGGGAGATGGCTGAGCTCGACACGGCGTGGGCTCACAACCACTCGAATCACAGACCCCTGTGAACAGTCCCTGCCACCTCCATGTGCCAAGCATCAGGACCTACTCCTGCCCTCTGACCCCAGCACTCCCTCAGGCCTGGGCGTGGGACCCCAGATTTCACTGTGGGTGGGCTGGGCTCTTGCTGCCTGAGACCCCGCCTGGGCGGCCTCTTGGCTGCTGGCAGTGGTTCCACTGAAGCCCACAGGGGCCCCTTTGTCATGTCGACAGAAACACTGCCCGCCAACCTCTATCTTACCAGCAGAATCCTCCCCACCCACAGTCAGCTTTAACTGGGCCCCAGGACTCCATCTGAGGCTGGAGTCACTGATCCACTTTCCTACCGAGACCCTAGCTCCCCGGGGGGCCAGCCCCTTCCTCGCTGGTACCTGCCACCCCCATACCAAGGGCTGATCTTCCTGGCGGCCCAGTGCGGGCCCCGGCACCTCCACCTCAGGCTTGCTCCTTCTCCACCCCACTGCCAGAATGATCCTCCAAAGCCCAAACCTGACTGAGGTCCTCCTTTTCTTCATAGTCTTCGGTGACTCCCCATGTCCATGGAATGAAGCCCGGCATTCAAGACACCCCTGATCTGGCCCCTATCTACCTCCAAAGCTTCAGCCTCCAGAGATTCCTTATTCCACCTCCCGCACCCTGGCCCCACTAGACATCTCCCCCCTCCCTGGAATCCCCCGCATCGTCCACACCTTTGCACATGCAACTCCTCAGCCTGGAATGTGTATTCTCCCCTCCCGACACACACCCCCAATCACCACCCATTCATTTTCTCTATGACCAACTCCCATTTATCTTTCAATATCCTAGTCAAATGTCACCTCCTCTGAAACTTTCCCCAATAACCTTAGAAATGTAGTGATTTTTTTCCCCCGCTCTGGGTTCCCACAGTACCCTGCTGGATTTACTGCTGTTGCAATGCTTTAGAGTACTGTTTCATTTTGTTTTCATTTCATCTCCTTCCTTACAAGACCTAAGACCTTCTCTGTCATATTACCAAAATATAGAGCATACTTGCTGAATGGATAAATGGAGAGCTGGGACAGATGGGACAGGCTGGATGGTGGGGGATGGGTGGGGGGATGGGAGGACAGTCAATGATGGATGGTGGATGGAGATATAGATGAATGGATAGATGGATAATGGTAGTTAGATGGGGATGGGTTGATAAGTGATGAAGGTGTATAAATAAATGAATATCTGGATTGTGGTGACTGATGAAAAATGGATAGGTAGGGAGATGTATAGATGAATGATTAATGGATGGATTGTGAATAAATTAACATGTGGAGAGATAATGGATGGATGGATGGATGGATGGATTATTGATGGATGGGAAGGTGGTGAATGATGGGTAATGGATATGCAAGTGGATGGATGAGAATATCCATGGATAAACTGAGTGGTTGGGAGAGAAAACAGCAATAACAAAGAGGGAGGAGACAACAGAGAAACTTTTGCTGGAGCCAGAGAATCCATCTATCGTTGCCAAGATCCCCAGGCTAAACGGAATGAAACTCGGCACTAAGGCTTGGTGTTAGACCAAACCCCACCTCGCAGCCAATAGTTCAGAAACTGACTGTAAGCATGCCGAGTACTCCCCAACACCTGTGAACAAAGTCAGAGAAGCTGCGCAAGACCTGTAGGTTGGAATGGTTTGTTTGTTTTGTTTTGTTTGGGATTACAAATCAGCTGGTAAGTGAATCCCAGCAGACAAGATTACATTGCCCATAACCCGACTAGGTCTGAAAGTGGGAGGTAGGGTGGGGGTGGAAATGACAAAACTGTCGGACCACAAATGCCCTGAGAAGCATGAGATTCCAAGTCCGGTGGCCCAGGGGGATAGATGGTCCCTGGCGGCACCCCGTGGGACGGGGAGTAGCAGGCCTTGCCCAGGAGCAGTTCTGCAGGCCAGAGATGGCCGTGTAGGATGGCATGTCATAGCCCATGGGCTCAGAGAAGCTGCAGAGGGACAGAGGTGGCACTGAGGCTCTGCGGGGGCCACTACTCCTTGCACTTGGGAACTGGGGGTGGGACCATACCCCACGTGGAGTCTGCAATGCGATGACACAAGGCTCCGGCGAGGGCCCTGGGCTGGGATGGAGAGTGGAGGCAGGACGTAACTGGGAGAGATATAGACTATGGACAGAAGCCAACTGTCAGGAGAAGAAACTGGTTGTGGTGGGTGGTCACTCCCGGTCCTCGGTCCCCTCACTGTCACCCACCACTTTCCTTCCTCTGTGCCCCCTGGCCTCTGGGTGTCTCTCTCTGACTTCCCATCAGGTACAAGCTGAACTGTGTCCCCCAAATTCATTTGCTGAAGTCCTAGCCCCCAGTACCTCAGAATGCACCCTTCTATGGAGACAGGATCTTTACAGAGAAAATCAGGTTAAAGTGAGGTCATTAGGGTGGCTTCTAATCCAATTTGACTGGTGTCCTTACAAACGGGAAATCTGGGCTCGGAGACAGACATGCACAGAGGGAAGACGATGTGAGGACACAGGAAAAAGCCACCTACGAGCCAAGGAGAGAGGCCTGGAATAGATCCTTCCCTCCTGGTCCCCGGAACGAACCAGCCCAGCTGACACTTTGATCTTTAACCTCTCACCTCCAAAACTGTAAGACAGTTAGCGTCTGTTGTTTAAATCACTCAGTGTGTGGTGCTCAGTTACAGGAGCCCTAGCAGGGGGTACACCATCTCTCCGCATCTGTCTCTTTGCTCTCTGTTCCTCGTTCTGTCTCTCCCTCATTGTCCTCCTTTAGGGTGGCTAACAATTTCAGGTTCCCATGCCTATAGGGCTCTCCAGGCCATGGGTCTTGGAGGCGAAAACCAGGAAAACCGGGACAAATTAGCCATCCTTTCTCCTCCTCATCGTCTCTGTTTCTCCCTCTTTTTCCCTTTCTCTCTCTTCCTTCTCTCCAGTTCTCTTTCTCTCCCTGTCTCTCTGTGAGATCTGCCTTGTTCTATTAATGCCTCTCATAAACATTTGTTCTACACACAGTATCCAGGCCTGTGTGTGGTGTCTGGGATTATCAGTCAGGTGGGTGCACCTGGAAGGCAGCAAGTTGGCCAGGGCAGACGTCTTTATGCCCCGGTGACCATAGCGCTGCTCAAAGTGGGCAGGGCCCCCAGTATGCCTGGACGGCCAACCCAAATCCCTGCCCAGGACAGGCCTCCTTCACGCCGCAACTCGTAAAATGCTCTCCAATGCTGGTATTAGCAAACACTGTCCTCAGTTGAAGGTGACAAGATGTGCCTGGTATCTTAAGCTGCTGCCACTGTTTGCAAGGCATGAGCCTGACATACCAAAAGGTGTTTATTGAATGAATGGATGAATGGGTCCATTAGCTCACTGGATTAATTAAGAATATGGGAATCTGGGTACTTTTTTCTCAATTTAGCTGTGAACCTAAAATTGCTCTAAACAATAAAGTCAATTAGAAGGCAAACAAAAATACTTGTAATACACGCAAAAGGAGCATGTTATTGATATACAAAGAGCTCTAATAAATCAATAAGGAAAAAAGAATCCAATGAAAATGGAAAACAGATATGAATAGGCAAATCACAAGCAGACTCAAATTGTCAGTAAATATATGACATAATAATAATAATAATAATAATAATAATAATAATACCAAACATTTACTTAGCCCTTGTTTTGAGCTAGGAACTCTGCTAGCAATTTATATGTATGACACCATTAAATCCTGAAAACCAACTAATAAGGCTAGTACCATTACTGTCCCCGTTTTACAGATGAGGAAACTGAGGTTCAGAGAGGTACAGCAATTTGCCCAACATCACACAGCTTGAGAACACCGGAGAGGAATTCTCACCCAAGCAGCCTGGCTAAACACAACCTCACTCACAGTAAAGGAAGTGCAAATCAAAATAACCATTAAGATATTAGTTTTCCATTTATCAAATTAGCCAAAATATTAAAGTGTGGTAACATTCAAATTTGGCACAGGTATGAGAAAATAAGGATTTCCATGTGTTATTTGTACAATCTTTTTGGAGGACAGTTTGCCAATATCCATAGACATTTTGTATATACAATCTGATAAAAACTTCATCCAAAGATATTCTCACATATGGACACAAAACTACATATACAAGGAAATTCACTTTTCCGTGGTTGTTATAAACACAAAAAATATGAGAAATGACATAAAGACCAGCGAAGAGAACTGGAACAATGTCAGTAATAATTCTTGCATTCCATGCAATGCAATACACCCAAGAGAACGAAAGAGGTAGACTCTATTATATAGCAATATTACTAGTAAGATGTATTAATATTCTTTCATTTTCTAAATGTCTTATTTATTTATTTTCAGAGAGAGACAGAGAGTATGAACCAAGGAGGGACAGAGAGAGAAAGACACAGAAGCCAAAGCAGGCTCCAGGCTCTGAGCCATCAGCACGGAGCCCGGTGCAGGGCTCGAGCCCACGAACCGTGAGATCACGATCTGAGCCAAAGTTGGATGCTCAACCGACTGAGCCCAGGCACCTCGCAAGATGCACTAATTTTTAAAATGAGTGCAGAATAGTATCAGAGTTGATCTCATTTGTATAAAATATTTATAAGTCTGAGCTTGTGACTACAGAGGAAATCTGGAAGATTCACTGAAATTACAGTGGGAACTACAAAGAGGGGCGAGAGGCAGATCTTCACTGTGCCCTTTACACTATTTGAAATTCTTATCATGAACATATACTGTTTCAAAGCAAAAAGCCAAGGTCTGCATTGTTTGAAATTCTTATCATAAATATGTATTTCTTTCATTTTTAAAGAGTCAAATGAGGGGCGCCTGGGTGGAGCAGTCGGTTAAGCGTCTGACTTCAGCCAGGTCACGATCTCGCGGTCCGGGAGTTCGAGCCCCGCGTCAGGCTCTGGGCTGATGGCTCAGAGCCTGGAGCCTGTTTCCGATTCTGTGTCTCCCTCTCTCTCTGCCCCTCCCCCGTTCATGCTCTGTCTCTCTCTGTCCCAAAAATAAATAAACGTTGAAAAAAAAAATTAAAAAAAAAAAAAGAGTCAAATGAAAAGCCAGGCCTAGAGTCACACAGACTGGAGTTTGAATTCCAGCACTGTCAGTTGTTGGCATAAAACAGGGCAAGTTACTGGTCTTCTCCAAACCTCAGTTGTCATTGTGAAGTGAAGTAATCGTGAGCAGTGAAAAGATAATGTAGGCAAAACATAGTCAGTGCTTCTGCCATTTGTTTAGTGTCAAACTGTGACAGCCTTCACTCATCTGCGAGCTATGAAAAGCTGACATTTTCAATCAGTTGACTATGTGCACCAATAACCTTTTGTGGCAGATTTTTGGTTTCTTCCTTCCCATCATAATGCGATATCTGGAGGTGCAGCAACCATCTTGTGACCATGAGGACAGCCCTCATTAATACTGTAAAGATGACAGAGCAGAATTAAAAGAAGAACCTGAATCCTTGATGTCTTCATTGAGCCACAGAGACTACTCTAAAAGTGACTCTGTCAACTCTGAAATGAAGTTAAGAATTAAGTGGGAAATTGTGGCGCCTGCGTGGGTCAGTCAGTTAAGCGCCCAATTCTTGATTTTGGCTCAGGTCATGATCTCATGTTTGTGGGTTCGAGCCCCAAATCAGGCTCTGTGCTGACAGTGTGGAGCCTGCTTGAGATTCTCTCTCTCTTTCTCTCTCTCTCTCTCTGCCCCTCCCCTCCCTCCAAATAAATAAATAAACTTAAAAAAATTAAGTGGGAAATTAAACATCCTAATTGTTCAGATACCTTTGGTTCATAATTCAGTTACTTGCAGCCAAAAATGTCCTAAGGGAGATACCACCTTGGAGAGGTTGTGTGGGCATGGAATGAGATAGGAACACCTGCCTGGCACAGCCACTTCCCTTCTCTCCCTCCCACCCTCGTGCCACCAAAGAAGAGAAGCACCCCCCCAACTCCCTCTTTTAGTCCCAGGCACACCTCTCAGCCACACTTCACATGTGAGGTTCTCTCTCCAACCTCTCACTTGGCTCGCATGACCTCTAACATGTTCAGCTGGCCTTGGGGACCACAGGGAGTCAGTGAAGACAAGGAATAACAGGAATAAAGGCTCTCAGGACAGCCCCCACCGCAACAAACTTTAGACCCCAGTCCCTCTCTGACAGTCAACTCCAGCTCAGAACCCCCCTTCTCAGCCCACTGTCCCCCATCCTCCCTCCACCAGCAAAGTCAGTGACTCATGAGGGAAGACACAATCCTGGCTGTCTACAAATGCTCCCCCCAAAGCCCAGGAAGAGGACCCCCTTGGGGTGGGACCACCCTGCATTTAAAGGCTCCAGGTAAATTTTAAGACAAAGGCAAGTCAAAGAAGGGTTATAAAAACACACCCAAGTTCAGGGTGGAATGACAAAGGGTCCCACATCCAGCCCCCTTGGGGAGTATAACTCACAATTGGAATCCAAAGCTTTGTAAAATGAGGCTGTATTCCCCTCAGGGCTTCAGGTGCCTCCCCACCTCCGCCTGGACTCCACTCCCTCCACCTTCTTCATCGCTATCCCCCTGTCGGAAATCTTCAGCCCCCGTAGTCCTGGAGCATCTGGAGGAGGAGAAGAGCCGGGAGCAGGGCGCAGGCACGGGGCGAGATAGCTGGAGGTAGCTTGAGGCTGCTGGGGAGGGGACAAAGTCATTGGTTCCCAGCCTGCGCCCCCAGGTGTCCCTGAAGGAGCGGCTCTGAGGCCACTAGGGGGCGACCGAGCTCCTCCCGCGGGCGGCACCTCTGGCTTTCCTTCCCCGCACTGGAGCCCTCGGGTTGCTGGGTGCCCAGGGGACCTAAAGCTCTAGGAGAGGAGGGTGCCAGGCAGGGACAAGGCACAAAATGTAAGGGGATGGCAAAAGGCTCGGTAATCAAGATAAATAATGTTTTAGTGAATACTTTAAAATCAGAATAAATGCAAAAAAATGAATGACAAAATATCAAAAAGCCAAATAAAGGCAGGATCCCACTTTGCACCTTCAGCAAGACTCAGGCAATGTTCCTAGTGCCTCCAGTAGTGCCCAGTTGCGTGTCCAAGCTCTCCTGGGCCCAGAGCCCTGCTGGTTCCTGCCCACTCCCTCCCCAGCCCAGGGGTGTGACCTGGTAGGAGTCTGAACCACACCCTGAGTTGCACCAGGGCAGAAGGGAGTTTAGGGGTTGGAAACTTCTCAGGAAACCCCTTCCCCTCTCCCTGAACTGCCTCAACTCTGAAGGGAAAGAAAATCAGACCCCATAGTCTTCCTCAAGGGACACAGGCTGGGCTTACAAAGGCCACAAAGACTGAATACAAAATGGCACCCTTGGCCAACACCTCCCCGGACCTTGACTGCTAACAATGAGAAGTGGACAGAGGGAGGGCAAAGCAGAAGGTTACAGGTAAGGGGCCAAGTGGACATGGGTGAGGAACTCCAGTCCTCCCCGGCAGGGCTCCAGCACCCCAAATTTAGTTCCACGATGAGTCACAGAAAATACCAGACCCAACAGAGGCTACCTACTTGGGCTTGCTCAGGCTTTCTCAGTGGGCATTTTCTCAGGTGCCTACTTGGTGTCAAAGACAGAAGTCTCGTCCCCCTGTCCCCAGCCCTGGCTCCTAGACACAAACCAGTCCCACACAGGAGAGAGGCACAGAGATGGGACAGCACGCTGTGTCCCCAAAGAGGCCCAGGACATGCCCCAATCTCCCAATCTAATTACAAGCCAAGCAAGAAGAGTCTGAAAGCACGAAAGAGGAGATGGCCTGCCTAAAACTAGCAGATGGAGACCACACATCCGGTGTGCCCCTCAGGTGACCTAACCAGCCAGGCGCCAATAAGGGCCACCAAAACTGAAGATTGATGGGATACCAAAGTTCCTCCACTTACCCAGCAGGACAACTGATTTCCCTTTTGGAGGCAAAAAGGATGGAAACTTGACAATGTGATCCCAGGTTAGCCCAAGGAGGCCTCCTTCTCTAGGGAGACGCTCAGAAGCTCTTTGGCACGCTCAGATGTTTTGGTTTTTACCGAGACAGAGAACAGACAGGTGGATAGGAAGAGCCCAGACTTGTGAAAAGCAGGAATGCTGAAACCCAGACCCAGCCACGGCTGGGGGAGAAGTGGCCACGAGAAGAGCAAGCAGCTGCTTGCAGCAGGAGGATTAGGGCAAGGCAGACCCTTGGCAGCAGGGGCAAGGACTGCGGGACAGTACAGAGACACAAGGCTTCTGGAGGGCACAGAGGACCAGATACAGAAGAGGAGAAGGGAAAGACTGAGATTAAAGAGAAACAGGGGTTGGGGAGAAAAACACCAAGAGCAGAGCCTTCCCACTGGGCCCTGTCTGGACATCCGGGGAGGCACTGCACTCCCATGACCACATTCTTGGGTGCCCGGTGTCTCTTCTCAGGAGTGTTTCAGAAATGGAAAGCTCCAGGCCAGGACAGACTGGGTGAAGCGTACACGGCTAAGAGCCACATACCTTAAAATGGGACACACTCACCAGCCCTGAGCCCCTCAGATGTGGACTGCCATGTTCGCTCAATTCCCACATTCCGTCCTATAAAGTGGGGCCATAAAACATGAATTCTAGGACACCCATTTGGGAGCACGTTTCAGGGTACAGACCTGCCTCCTTGCTGAGCTACCCCATGCTTGGAGAGGGAGAAATGACGAATGAGTCATGGAGGGTCACCACGGAAGGAAGCAAAGGCAATGTTTACCCAACTCTTGGAGCAAGAGAGTCAGACCCTACCTGTCCACCTCCAGTCCTAAAGGCCAATGCAACTCTGATTTGGTTTGGTTTTCTTTAACCAACATCAACTTTCCTGAGATATTTTTCATGGCTTATTATCTTTATGTAACCACAGCAACAGAACTAGCCCCATGTCTACCCATTAGAGAGACCTCCACCCAGCTTCAGAAAGACTCTTATCATAAAGGGTGAGCAGCCCCACGGAAAGGCCCATTGAAGAAGGTGCTAGATAGAGGCCAGCTGTGCTGAGTGTCATGCTCCTCACAGCCACCCCCCAGGAACCTCGAGGTGAGCCCTGATGTGCCCGGGGCGGGGGGTGGGGGGATGAAAAGGAGGTGTGCCAGCACACAGTGGGGTGGCTTCCCATCTCCAAAAAGGTTACAAGAGAGAGTCTGTGAATCTTAGCTTGCTGCAGATCTCAAACTTCTAGAACAGCTTGTTAAACAGAAGTAAGATGTTAGAAAGGGAAGCAGCGATCACCAGAACCAGAACCGGCTATGTGGACAGCGAGGACTCCAGTCAAGCCCCTACCCCCCTTCCTTGTTTGGATGGGAGGGTCCCTGGGCCGGGACTTGGGTCAGAAGAGTGCTACTGATGTTGAAGACCCAGATTTGCACAAATTCACCTTAAACGGACTTGCCCATGATGACTGTTGATTCACAGGGACCTGGGGACCAGTGCTGACCTACAAGATGACTCAGTGACAGGCCGTGGGCTCTGTGTGGCCCTGCTCTGCCTGACAAGTTGGTTGGAAACTGATAAAGGACTAGTCATAGCTTCAGATGACCAAACTAGGCCAGGCCAGAACGACAACCAAGAAGGAATTTAGCATCGGCAAACGTAAAGCTCTGCAGTTGAGTGACCAAGGTCACTCAGCATGAACACAAAGGAGACAACTGTTTCCGAGCTGCTCACGGAGAGAAGTTCTGGGCACTCTGCAGGCTGTGGACTCCATACACGTCTACTGGGTGAGAGGGCTGCTCAGGGCACGAGTGCAACCGTTGATGAGTGTGCCCCCCAGACCCCACAGATGCCCTTGGTTTCTGTGCACACCTCCCCTGGGATAAGGGGCCTACAACGCCATGCAGAGACCTTCCCCAGGGCTCCTGGAGCCTCATAGCCTGCCTGCCACAGCCAGGATGCCTGGAACTACCCACACACATGCACAGACCCCTGGCCCCCATGGCAGGCATGCCCCAGGTCTCCCCTACGGGACCAAGGCCAGGACTTTACCTGAAATCACACCCTTCTTGACTTGCACTCCCCACTCCCTTTTCCTTAGTCAATCCAGAATCCTCATCCTAGCATGAGCTTCTGGGAGCCCAGCCCCAGACTAGCCTCCTCAGCATGGCTCCAGGAACCACAATTTCAGAAAGCCAAGGCCAGAGTACATGTGACCTAAGCAGGGTATGAAGCACAGGGTAAAGGACCTTGAAGGAGGCTCTATATGAGGAATGGCCAAGATGGGATGTGGACCTTGATCAGAGCCAAGTTGGCCAGGCAAGAGCTAGCCCCTGACTGTGGCCATGGAGGTAGGCCAAAGGAACACTGGCACACGTGGTGAATGCCAGCTCGGTGCCAAGCGCTTTACGTGGGTTATTCCATGTAATCCTCAGAGCAAGCCAAAGAAGGAGGCACAATTATCATATCATCGTGAGGAAGTCGAGGAACAGTGAGGTCAGTAACTTGCCCAACATGGCTACAGGTGAGATCCGGGATTCAAACTCAAATTTTAGACCACTAAACTGTAGTGCCCACCCTCCCCCACAATGCCCAAAGTGCCAGGATCTGCACTGGGAAGGCCCTTTGCACCTGTCAAATAAGAATCCAACACTTCTGGGGACAGAGACCCAATCCAGCTGACACAGGAGGTGATGTCACAGTGGGACAGGCCCATTCTCTGCTTTTCCAGCCCCACCCCGTATACACATCGTGACCTCAGGCGGGTAGTAGCCTATACTCTGGGAGCAACGCCTTCTCCCTTAGGGTGGACTAGTGATTCCCTGTGAAGGTATCAGCAGCCTGGGGCTTGACAAAAGATGCCTGCTCTGTGACCTGGCCACGCCCAGAGGTGATAAGCTCTCGGAAGCAGGGCTTCAGCTGTTGGGGGCCCGGAAGGCTGCCAGAAAGCAGAGAACAGTGGACAGAAGGGAGGAGTCCCTGGAGAAGAAAGAGGGGGGCTGCTGCCTGGACACGGAAGCTCAGAATCTAGGGCGGATGTTCTGAAGGACAAAATCTGTCAGAAAAAAACAAGACCAGCCAGGACCATGGACCCTTCCCTAGCAAAGCTCTGACCTCCAATACTTTATTCTAAATTCAAAACAAAACAAATGTACAAATAATGAAATCCATCACCTTCCAGAGCAGGGCCTGAAGGGGACCCAGAAAGTCTGGTCAGAAATCTGGAATCTGAAGGGAGATCTGTAAACTAAGCTGGTGGCCATGTCTTGAGACCCTAAACCACTGCTGGTCAGGCCCAGCCAGGGAGGGGCCACAGCAAGGGGATGGGGGCCGGGGTTCGTTCTCCAGGTCAAACTCAGATTTAAGCTGCAGCCAGTCCAGGTGGACCCACTGGCGAGGCTGTGCAGTCTGGCTAGTGGGGCCACGGCCAGGGCAGCAAGCTTAACCAGGAAGTTACGATGGGGTCCCCAGCCATGCACAGCCCCAAGGCTGGACACAGGCCAGACTGGATTCCAGCACCACCTTGCAAACATTTATCTTGGTCACGATGAGTTGGGTGGAAGGACTGGCTAGGCCTTCCCACTTGGGGCCCAGCCCAGCCTGCCATCCTGGCCCACCAGGTACAGCCAGGAAGGGGTACTGATTGGCACACAGCAGCCAAACAGAGAATGAACTCAAGGGAATTTGCATGTGACAGAGAAAGTCTCTAAGAGTTTCAGCCAAGTATCCTGGCATGTGGCCCTTCACCTGCCTCTCCTTGTCCCAGGTAGTGGCCTCACCTCCTTTTGCTCAAACTGGAAACCAGCCTCCTAAAACTCTTCCTCCTTTCTGAAGCCACTGCAGGCCCTGTGTGCACCCGTGTATGCACATGTGTGTGCATGTATGTGCATGAATGCCTAACCCCCAGCTCCCTTTCCATCTCCCCGACAGGCCCCTCCTTGGCTCGCACACCTATATCCCCCTGGGCCCCAGCCTCCCACCTCTCCCACACTAATCTCTCCAATGGCAGCCAAAGGGATGTTTCCAAAATGAAATCTGACCCCATCACCCTTTCCGCAGCTCCCCGAAGTCTGCTTCCTTAGTCACACAGGGATCCTCACCACGGGGACCCCTTGCCAGCCTCCCAACCCAACAAACACCCCAACCCAACGTGCATTGCGGTGACTCACCACGGCGCAGGCAGGACAGGGGCCTCCATGCCTCTGACCAGGCTGTCCTGTCTGCCTGGTACGCCCCTTCCCACTGCCACCTGTCTAGCCTCACTGTGTCAAGACCCCGCTCAGTTGTGGCCTTGTGCACTGGTGCCCTCCCCACTCCGTTTCATCACCTGTCACCTCATGGCCCCACAGCTGGGGCTCCCAGAGCCCTGGTGCAGCGCCAGGCACGTGGGCAGCCTGGTACGCACGTGTCATCGCCCAGAGTGTGATGGGCCTGCCTCGCAGAACACCCAGAGGCACAGACGCGCTGCGCAGTAGCCAGAGCCTACGCGTGCGTGAAAACTTGCTTGTGCACATTTTCACCACTCACCACGCCAAACCCCTCTGCCCCAGCCCCACCCTCAGAAGCAGTTCTGATGTGCTGTCATTTTTTTTTTTAAGCAGAGTGGGAAGGGTGCGTTTGGGGGTAAGAAAGCCCCACCTCAGGGCCATGGGAGGCATTCAGACCTCATGCATGCCTTCCTCACCTTGTTCCTTTGGCCCGTTAGAATGCCAGCCCTGCTTTCCAACTCAACCCGCTTTTGGAGGAGTCATTTCCACCACAGTGAGTACAGGGTCCTTGAGGTAGTGAAAGCTAAGCCAGCTGCCAGGTCCCGGGTTCCTAAGTGCATGAGGCCCAGGAACAGGGTCAGGTCACGGGCAGGGCTGCACATGGGCCCTTACTCCACCCTCCCAAGCCAGGGGACCCTGAGCAGCACACTGACCTGGCTCCCTCTTCAGGGCAGGCTGGCGGATTGTCCCAGGAGCTTAGGATCTTCAGCGCTAAGCCCCAGGATGAGAACATAGGCCCACTCCCAAACTCCACAGGTCTTGGGAGGTCCTTGGGCAATGAAGCCAGGCTGTGCCAAGCCTGTGCCCTGGGTTCCTCACCGCATGACCCCAGCCCCCTGTTCCTGTCCCACGTCAGCTCACATGGGCAGGGCTGGGAGGACAGGCTCACAGGCCTCCCAGCTCCCCACGGCCTCACAGCTCTGGCCATTTCCCACCAGGTGAAAAACCCCACCCCAGGCTCCTTCCCTCCTCCTATCCATTTCTGCCTTCTCTCCTTCCAAGAACCACACTGGCCAGGAATAAGTCCTTAAGCCAAAGGAATGAGGTGATAATGGTGTCGTTTCAGGCACTGCAACGTATTTGGGGACAAGTGGCCACGTTTTCTCCCCTTCCTGAGGCCAGCCCCTGACCCGATGACCAACAAGGAGGGCTGGCTCTTAGCAGCAGCCCCAGGCCCTTCTGGGATGCCTGGTGCCCTGGTACGGATGTAGACCCCGCCTCCTCAACCCTGTCAGCTCAGTGAGGGTGCAGACAGCCCATCTCATTCCCCAAGGATTCCACAGAACCTAGCACAGGATACAGACTCAATAAATCCTTCTGGTTCATGACTACACTGCACTGACCACCAATGTGCTGCGGGAAAGCAGCCCAGGCTTCAGCCAGCCCTGGCTCTGAAACTCAGCCCACCACCTCCAGCAGTCCAACGGGCATGTCAGCCATGGCCTTGCCAAATGCCTGTGGTTTCACCCATAAATCAGGGCAAAGAGGCAAAGACTCAACAAGGGAAGGTGACAAGCATAGTGTGCGGCACATAGGAGGTCTTAAACAGTGTCGGTGGCCATCCCCAAAGACCCAGCCAGTCCCTGTGTCACGTGGGGCCCCAACTTTCATGTCAGGAATTGGTTGTATCTGAGCCCTGCTTTAAAATACAGCCACCAAGAGTCCCAGGGGAAATCATGGAAGAGTTCTGAGGAGACACTAAACAGAACATCGAGAATTTTTACAGAAAAATCAGGATCTCCCTTATGCACAGTGCTGAAAGTCTGTCCCAAAGTTCAGAGCCTGGACGTGCAGGGATGTGGCTCTCAGGAATGAAGCCCTTAAAAACCAGCCCAGCTGCAAGGAGCAGGAAGTCCCCAGGCTGCAGTCCTGTGCCCTGCGGTCAGCCAACAGCAGAGACACATCCACGGCTGCCAGGAGGTCCAAGGAGCCCGGGGCCCCCACTGTCCCTGGCCTGGGGCTGAGTCCACGGGCCCAGGATAGCTCTGAGGGCCACAGCTCCTCACTCGGGAGCTGCACTGGAGCAGCCGCAGCAGCTGGGGCGCCTCAAGGACTGCATGACAGCACGCAGAGGCCCCCTCCGGCCCTCCGCAGACAGGCTGTCCTCGCTGGTGGGTGCCCGCTGCAGCTGCTCAAACTGCATCTCCAGATGCTTCTGGATGGCCACGCCAAGTACCTCAGGGTCCACTGCAGCTCCATACACCTCCCAGGTCATGCCCTCAGCATCCCATCGCACATCCCGCACAGGGGATGGTGCCTCCTCCAGGTCAGACCCCAGAGTTACCTCCGGGAATGTGTGCAGGGCCACGGGGGCTTCCAGGGGTGGGCTGGTGGCCACAGCCTTGCAAACCGCCATGGGGGCTGCCTGTACACCAGCATCCTGGGCTGACAGAGAGGATGCCAACACAGGGGCCAAGTCACTGGCTGAGGTCATGGTCCATACATCCTTGGTCCTGGTACCAGGCTCCGTGACCAACCCGGTGGGACCCCAATGGTGGGCACAGCAGTGGGAATGCCCAGGGAGCCCCCCAGGCAACCTGCACTGGAACCTCACCGCATGCTGAGCCTGCAGCCCAGACTCACTTACCGATGCCACTAGTTTGGGAAAGGTCAGGATCCCCGGGGCTGGCAGGGCATGACAGCAGCCACCGGTCCCCACCTCTCTCATATTGCAGAGGAGAGTTGCTGGGGACAGGGCATGGCAGGAGGTCGTGGCTGGCTGCCCAGTGGCTTTGGGCCCAGCCTGGGGGCTGCTGCTGTGGGTGGTTGTCCCTCCCAGGTCTAGTGGCGTCACCCACACCTGACTGTCTCCCAGTGTCCAGGCTGAGTTCGAAGTCCCTTCCTCTGGAGCCAGGTCCCTCTCTAGGCCTGCAGGGGCCCGGCCTCCCTGGCCAGAAGTACTACTGGGCTGCAGCTGAGCCCTGTGGACCGGTGAGCTGCCAAGGGCCGAGCAGCTGAGGCTGGCTTTATGGGCACCACTGTGGCCCCGGGTCTGGGTGCTGCGCACCAGGTCCGAGTGGCTCCTCTGCATGGCAGCAGCACCGGGGGCCCTCAGGCGACCCAGGTCACCACCACCCACGGTAGACACATTGCCCACAGTGCTGCTCCGCCAGTGGCCCACAGCACGGGGCCGGGGCCGGGGGCTGGAGGCCTGCGTCTGCTCCGTGCTCTCAGCGTGGTGCTCCTCTTCCTCCGGGACCTGTGGACTGGCGCTGGCCTCGCCTGGCTGGGCCTGCCATACAGTGCTGCTGGCACTCTTGCGGAGCTCTGGTCTCTGCCCCTGGCCTTCCAACAGGCTGGAAGAGCTCCGGGACAGGGGCTGCGGGCAGGGACTCTGGGGTGGCCGGGCACCCTGGCCAGGGCGGCTGGTGCTCATGATGCCTGCAGGAGAGAGAGGGAGGGAAGGGAGTTGAGTGGACTCCGCTCTGGGCTCACACGGTACAAGGCACACAGCAGGGCATAGCTTCAGCGCTAGCCTGGATGATGGCTCGGAGCCAGGAGCCAAACAGTGACAGGACACCAGACACTCCAAATCAAGATTATCACACATCATACACAATATGACACTGCAAATATCTAATAACCGGTACCAAGTGATTAGAACCAGCCCTAGGGTAGGGTCCTGGATTATGTGGAGGGAGGAGAATCCAGGGGAGAGGCCAAGGCTGCCAGGACACTGGGGGCGGGCGCTTTGGGACAATAACTCTTAGTCAACCAGCACAGGAGTATCGCAGTATTTTAATAACCAGTAAAGCTTGACTGGCAAATACGAGCTGGGTTCCTCCCAGAACTGTCCGTATCCATCTTGCTTTGGACTGGGGCCTCCCGGGTACAGAGTTGTCGTTCAAAAGAGGTTTGTGAGATAAATGAACAATGAATAGAGGGCACACAGAGGACACGCCCTGGGTTCTCCCCTGGCCCCCTCCCCACCCTCTCAGGCCTAGCCTGGTTGGGCGATCATGTCTCTGGGACTCAGTCTTGGCAGCTGTGAAGGGGAAGGGGTTTTCTGACTCCCTTGTCTGGCTCCAGGGTAGGGAGAGACCCCACGCACCAGCCCTTTACACACAGGACACTAGGCAAATGCTCACTCATTCCACAGCCATCTTCAGAGCACACAATGCATGCCTGGCCCTGGAGTTAGGGGACATGGAACTAAGATCCTGTGCCTCCAAGAATGTGGTCTAATATCACCAATCGGAAACGCCCTCCATCAAATTTAAATGCCCTCTTGCCAAGTGTGCTTGCACCCACCTTGCCTCCCTCCTTCCCTGCCTTTCCTGTCTCTTCCCAGCCACACAGACCCCTCTGGACCTGCTCACTGACTCTGGCCCTTCAACATCAGCACCTCCTCCCAGAGAAGCTCTCCCAGGCTGGGCCGGCTCCATCTCTGGTTGAGCACTGTCTTGCCTGGATGCAATAACCTGGCCACCCCACCAATCCGAAGCTGTCAAAGCAGGCCTGCACCCTGTCCCCCTCTATCTGTCCAGCACCTAGCGCTGCCCTGGCACACAGCTGGCCCTCAGAGAATGTCTGCCACGTGCCTGGCCGAGAGAACAAGAGAATATAAGAGTAAACCCACAGAGGAAAGTGCTGAGCACCAAAAACGGGGTCTGAGAAAGGGCATTTCCAGGAGAGCTCACTTTGTGTGACGGATCAGGAAAGGCCTCCTGGAGGTCGGGCCTGGAGAGAGAGGAAGGAGAGGTGCCGGGAGAGGAGGAACAGGATGAGCAGAAGGCAGGAGGCACATGAGGGGAGCAGGGGGCTGAAAGCCGGGCAGGGCCCGACAGGGAGGAAGTGGGGTCAGGGCATGTGGGCCAGCCTGGCCCTGGCTGAAGCTGTGAATGAGGAATATCTCCCAGAGACTCCCTGCCAGGCAGGACCAGCTGCAGAAACAGGGGGGGGGGGAAGAAGCAACAGCCGCAGTTTGGGCAATCCCGGTCCTGCCCTTCCACCCCCGGGGCTGATAAGAACCGCCAGGAAACAAGCCACCTTGACCAGGGGAGCAAGGCCACCTGAAAGGGAATTCGGAAAGGGCTCTCGGAAACTCCGTTTCTGTATAATGACAAACTTCTTCTGCCCCAGCACTCAGGAGACAGCTGCTGGCTATTCAAGCCAACAGTGAGGATGCTTCTGGAGCTGCAGTCCCCTGAGAGCTCGAGGCCTGCTGTGGAGTCCAGTTCAGCACAGCTTCTGGGCCGATGGAAAGATCTGCACTGTCCGATTAGATCAGCACTGGCCACATGTGGCTACTGAGCACCTGACAGACGGCAAGTGTGACTGAGAAACTGGCTTTCTAATTTTACTTAAATTGAAGCAATTTAAATGGAAATGGCCACATGTGCCTAATGACTACCATACTGGACCGTGCAGCTCTAGACACAGCTCCTGCCTGGACAGGGGTGTCCCATCCCTGCTGCTCCTTGGGGCTGAAGCCAGACTGGTCCCTGGAACAGCCAAGAAAAGGATGAGTAGCCAAGAGAGGACTAGAACCCAGTCCCTATTCTCAAGGAGCTCTAAGATGGATGTATAAAGGGCAACAAAGCCATTAACCATCACAGTGATGATAATAACAGCTCCCAGTACCTACTCACCTTGTGCCAGGCATGTGCCACATCCTTTGACACACTGTCTCATTTAAGTGTCAGAGCAGGCTCATGAGATACATCAACCCCATTCTACAGATGAAGAGGCCAAAGCTTAGAGAGGTTTACTGACTTGCCCATAGGCACAGTGAGTGCTAAGTCAGGAAGCAAACCCAGGAGTGCCTGAGGTTCTCTGTGCCCACTCTGAGCACTGTGCAGACCTGCACTGTGGCCATCTTTTTACTTGTCTGTTGCCCTGACTCAGCTGAAGCCCCAGCACCCAACACAGCATCTGGCACTTGCAGTGGCTTCCATGACATGCCAGTGGGACTGGCTGAGTCCCGACTCAGTCCATGACTGAATGAGTGGGAACAAAGCCTGGACCCCCACCCACCTGGAGTCAGGAGAGCAGGGGATATACCTGCTAGCTGGGAAAGCTGTGGTCACCAGCAGCTCCAGGCAGGCGACAAGCACCCAGCTACAGGTCCAAGAACACCAAGAAAGCCCTATCTGGACAGCCTACACAGCCGCTGGCTGAACCCCACCTACCCCAAACCCTCCTAGGGAGCAGGGCCATAAAGAGCCAGGCCAGGCCCTGCCCCCTGCCCTGAGGAAACAGGTGGGATGAGGCTGGGGGTGCCCTCAGACCCCCCCCAGGGGCTAGTGAGAAGCCACCAGTGACAAGGGTCCCACTGTCCCTGCCTCACCAGATGGCTGTCCAGTGACCAGGACTAGCCATGACCCAGAGAGAGCAGTGATCACAGAGACCCCAGTTGGGTGGGTATCTGTGGCTTCCCCTCCTCACCTCACCTCCACAAGTGGCAGGTGACAAATCTGAGGCCCAGAGCAGCTCAGAAATTTCAGAGAGCCCACAGCTGAACCCCAACAGGATATTTCTCCTACCATCTGGCCTTCCCAGCTCTGAAGAAGGGAAGTACTCTGAGGAACGCCACTCAAGTCATCCCAGGGAAAGGAGGTTTCCCACACCCCCTATCACTAAGAACAGGGGCCTCCAGGGAGTGAGGGGAGCTGACCAAATGACCTTGGGAGTTGTTAGTAAGCAGGAGGGACAGGGGTCTGCTTCTAACGCTGACTCTTCCCCTTCCTGTGAAAGCACCCGCAGGTGCACACCACCCTCCCTGAGCCTCAGTTCCCCAGTCTACAGAACGGAAGTAAGTCTCCACTGCAAGGTTGCTGTGAATCCTAATATGATGGAACAGCAATTGCTAATAATAACCTTCTCTTTCCTCCTCCCATCAGGAGTGGCCTGTGCTCAAGGTATCACAGAGACTAGTACTGGTGGACAGAAAGGCCTTTTTAGGAAGCCACTGAGACACCCAACAGGTTAGCCCAGTCTTGCTTCCCAACCCTTCCTGTCTTCGTCTCATCCTAGAACCCAGTCACCACCCGTGTCCCCAGGTCTCCATCACCATACGAAGCTTCCCAAGCCTTACTTTGGGAGGATACACATGCACATGCTTACACATGCGTGCACGCAGACACACACATATGGACACACACAAGTGTGGAGTCTGCCTTCCAGCTGGCTTGAGTGGCATGCCCACCTGCCTTACAAATCATCTAAAAGGCTCTGGGTTCACCCCAAAGAGACCCTAGGAAGATGTTTTAGCACCAGATAAATGACAGGTACGTGGAGGTAGCCAAGACCCCTGGTGTTCTTTGACACCTTATTGTTCTCTCTCCTGCCCCATTTGATGCCAAAGTTGCAATGTGGCCGTGCCTTGTGGCCAATACAGGACTCTCCTGGTGCCTCAGTTCTGCTGGTCAGTAAATGGAAGAACAGCCAGTTTCACAAGCAGCAATCAACCAATGTTATTTTGAGTAAAACCTCCCAGTTCTGCAGAAACTTTCAAACTGGCCCAACCAAAGAAACTGTTAGGTTGACTTGGTCAGAGATTCTAGCTCCCACCATATCACCCAGGCCTTTTAGGGTGTGCCCAGGGGGACCACCAAAGCCACTGCAAGCAGGCCTTGTCTCAGACCACACTGTGGCATCCATATACATCTCTTGTTAAGCGACAGGCATTTGGATGATGACTTCTGCTTCCAGCAAAACCAAAACCGGAAAAGCAAATCCAGGTGGTCAGGAGGGGAAAACGGCTCCAATGTTAAAATATGGACTTTAACCCTCAGGGACCAGGTAGGGCACCACACAAAATCCTCATTGGATAGTGGGGGCATGGCAACCTCCAGCAGGTGGTCTGGTCCATCCCAGCGGCAAAAGGGGGCCTGACGGGACCACTCAAGGCCAAAGTTGGGCAATGCAGCAAGAAGCATTCCTGAGCTACCAAGTAGGACTGTTTGAAGGGGACAAAACCTGCTCACCACAGAGAAGACGAAGGGGCCTTAAGTACAAAATGCCCAGGTCACAAGTTGTGCCAGTAAAGGGTTCTGGGATAACTGTGAGGCAAAGGCCCAAAGGACCCCGCTCTGCTCACTAGAGAGAGGCCAAGGCCCCCACCAGCCCCAGACCTTTCTCCCCTGAGGAGGATTTGCCCACACTTCCCAAGTGGTGTCTGGGGTGGAGAAGGTAAGCCTCCAGGCCCAGGTGCCCCAAAACAAAGGCAGCCCGGGGAAGCTAGTGTCTCCCTACCTGCATGCTCCCAGGCACCCGTGCACCCATGCACTAGCATGGGCCGGAGCCCCACCCGTGGCCACATCAGAGGCCGACGCACAGGCCCGTTTACTGTGGGAGCCGGCAGGAAACAGCATCTCCACGGCTGCACGCCAACCGTGCAGGCCGCCTCTGGCTGTGGGGCCAAAGGCCTGAACACACCACACCATACACTCTCCCAGGACAGGGTTCCCTTCCCCGCCCCTCCACACCAAGCCCACCCGACTCGGGGAGAAGGTCCTCAACACAATCCCCCAAACTAGGCTACAGATCTTCCCAGGAGCTAAGGCAATGACTGAGGGAAGATGAGGCTGTGGGGCAATGGGGTAGGGATGGAGGGCAGAAGGAAGGAGAGGGAAGGGAGGTCTGGGGCTGGGGACAGCAGGGAAGGGTGGAGAGAGGGGTGGGGGTGGAAAAGGGAGGAGGAATGGGAGGGGACGGCGACAGCAGCGGGGGTGGAGGCAGAAGACGACGGGGTCCTAGGCAGAGGACTGGAAATGGGAGGATGGGCAGACGAGACGTGGAAGAGGGGATGGGATAGGCAATGAGAGGAGAGATAAGAGGAGGGACGCGGCCATGGGGGGCGCTGAGCACTAGGCGGGGCCTGGGATGCGGAGGGTCTGAGTGCACGACGAGGTGAGGAGTGGGGTTCTGGGGCGCAGGAAAGGAAGGCGCCGCCCATCCCACCACCCTCCCCTACCCCCCACCGCGGGCACGCACACAGCCGGCCTCTCACCCACTCGCCCGCCCGGAGCCGCGCAGGCCCGCGGAAGCGCTGCTCCTGCGGCCGCCACAGGTGCCCGGCGCAGCGGCCCAAGATGGAGCCGGAGCCGGACCCGGCCCGGGCCGAAGACGCCACCCGCCGCCGCCCGCCTGGCCCGCGGAACCAGCGTCGGGGTGGCGCCCGGGGGCGGCTAGGGGACCCGGGAGGAGGGGCGGATGGGGGGGGCGGCGGTCCTGCTCACCTGGGCCCGCCCCCGCGCTTCAACGCCCGCGTAGGCGTCCCGGCCCCGCCCCCTGCCCGCGGCCACGCCCCCGGACACGATCCACCCCGCCCCCACGGCCCCTCCGCTCCCCGCACTGCCCCTAGCCCACTGCGCCGGAGCCCCACCCCTCTGTCCACGAGCCCCCGGTCCTCCCTCCCGTGCTCAGGACATGTCCCCACTGTCCCGTCTCTGCGGCCCCGCCCCCACCACGATCCCTTGTTTCACCGGGCTGCCCAAAAACCCCCCAAGATACCCATCTTCCCGACCTGCCCCCACCCCGCGAGTCTTACAGCCTTGGCTCCCCACAGCCTTCCAGCCCCCGACCCAGCCCCCAAGTACACTTCCTCATTGCCTCGCCCCCTCGATCTCTGTTTACCTTCACCACACCCCTCACCGAAGTCCACAGGTCCTCCGTCGACCCCCTTCCTCACGGCCCAGCCCCGTGTCCTTCGTCATCCTGGCCCCGCCCTTCACAAGTTTCCGGCCTCTGACCCCACCTTCGAGGCCCCATTGCTCCAGGGCCACCCACCCTCGGATACCAAGCCGGGTCCCCCATAGTGCCGCCGCTATGCACCCCGTTCTCCAAGACTGAACTCCACGGTCCCATCCTCCCAGATCCACATTCGCGGACTCCAAGACTGACCCCGGTCTTTTGAGCTCCGCCTGCACGGCCCCTCCACGCAGCTAGCCTTGTCCCCAGAGCCCTCTGCCCAGCTCCCAGAAGCCCAGCCTGGTAGACTCCATTTCCAGGATTGCGTCCCTGGCCCCGTCCCCAAAGCCTGTATTTTCCCACCCTTTTCTCCCCGCCCGTGTCCCCATCCCCACCTTTGCCCCCCAACCCAACCTCACTCCAGGCATTCAGTCGCCAGCCCGGCCGCCATGGACCCCAACAGCTGGCAGGTGCAATGACCGTGAGTGAGAAGGTGAGTCAACCCCACCCAAGCCCACACCCCATCTTGCAGCTTCCTCTAGCTGGCAGTATGCCCTCCCACCGTCCCTCCCTCCCTCCCTCCCTCCCAGCCTCTCTGCCCCGCTCCAGAAAGCATCCAGGCCCTGGGAACACCTGGTTTTGCCTCCGTTCCCTCTATGTCCCCCAGTATCTGGCCGAGCTTGGGGTTCACAGACTCACAACAGGTAGCCCCCCACACAGGCCTGCCCATGACACCTTCTGCTCTTGAGCGGTTCCTGCCACCCACCCCCAGAGCCACACAGTAAGAAGAGTGTGACCTGTCTCAGGGACCCAGTCTCTGAGAATTGGGTCCCAATGTTGTATCCAACTCCAGGAACCCCTGATTTGCTTGCCCAACCTCTTGCTGAGGGGGTCTGCATCCCTTTGGTCCATTGCCCCCAGAAGCCAATGCCTCTCTGCTCCCCCTCCAGTTTGGGAAGACCCCGGACCCCAGCCTCACCTTTCCAGCCTCTCCCAGCCCTGTTCTGAGGCCAGAGCATCAGGAGAGGGTCAGCAGAAAGCCCCTCAGCCCCTGGATTGAGGTGGAGAGTAGAAAGCCGAGGCAGGAAGGTGCACCATTCACTACCCTTCCCCCAGCCCCTAGCCTGGCACCTAGTCCAGAACAGGGGTGTGCAGCTCTATGCAACAGGTGTGGCTGGTACCTCACACCCAGCTGCCCCCACCCCACGCCACCCCGGGTATATTCCCTGCATGCAGGACCCCTCCCAGCCTCAGTATCCCTGTCTGTAGTTCTGAACTGCCCCTCATCAGATTATTTCATGGACCAAAGGAGACAATGATACCACCCTGTCACACACAGCCTTTGGGCCCACAGGTCATACCCTCACACTTTTCCACCTGGCTTTTAACGCAAGCATCCTTGCCTCCCCAGGCTCCTCCTCTCTGACCTGGAATCCTGCTGCTTAGGGCCTGGCTGGAAGCCTTGGCCCTACCTCCTCTGCTCCTCTCACCACGGTCAGTTACAGCTTCCAGTCAGGGCTCACTCACTGGTGGAGTCGGTGACATTCTGCTCAGGAAGACTCAGACTGCCCTAAGCTCCCCTTTCCAGTGGGGTCTTAGAGCATTGACCCAGAGTCTCGCACAGAGCTATGGAGGGGGCAGTAAGCACTGAGGGGTAACAGGAATGTCCAAGTGGAGGCCCCAGGCCCTGTCCTCCCACCACACACAGATGGGCAGAGGGATCTTGCCCAAAGGAGGCAAATGGGAGATTTGTTTGGTGAGGTCACCAACCCGCTCCTGCTCCCGCCTAGCAATTAGGGCACCTCCTTTCATATCTCAGGAATCTTACTCATATTCCCCATTTAGGGAAATAAGCTGAGCCCCAAGAAGGGATGAGCTGCCTGGGGTTACACTGAGAATTGGTGCCAGTCCCTGGGACTTCCTGCTCCCTGGTTATATGAGAGCCATCTGAGAACCTCAAGACGGATGTTTCAGGGAGGTGGCTCGGAGTTGGGTGTCCATCTGCAGGTGCAACCTGGCTGGACCTGCCACCGGGGTCTCTGAGAATCACCCTGGCCTTGGCATCTTGGCCAGCTGGTCCTCTTCTCCCAATTGTGGCTTGGCCAAGAAGCTTCTCTGGCTGCGGTGGCTGCCCAGGGAGAGTCAGCCATGAATTGCAATCCTAACCGCCCCCACATATTCACTTGCTCTGCGATCCCACACCCAGGCAAAACTGTTCACCTTTCTGGGCATCGGTTTCCTCATCTGCACAGTGACAGTAATTGTACCTCCTCCCAGGGTTGTGGGAGAGACAGGGTTTGTGAAAGTATTCTGCAGAATGCTCTTGCTGTCGTCAACATTTATCAAGCTCCTCCTGTGTCAGGTTCAGGAGATAAAAAGCCAGGACTACATGGTGTGGAACAGGAGTGGGGTTTGTTGACTGCTTTAGTAGAGAGGGGAGGCTCTGGTTTAGGACCCCATGGGCCAAGTGCCATTTCCTGAGACTTGGAATCTGGCAGAAAAGAAGCAAGTATGGCGTACTCAGGAGTTCTGTGGGGGTATGGGCGACACCAGGTGGAGAGGCGAGTTGCACATGAGGAACTGGAGTCTCCCAGAAGGTCTGGGCATCATGGGCACAGGGGTCCCTGAAGCCACAGGAGTGGGTAAGGTCTTCAGGAAGAGTGTAGCAAGAGCACCTAGGACCCAGCTATGAGTAACCAGGTAGCAAAGAACTGAGAAGCAGCAGCCAGAAAGGAAAGAGGGAAACTGGGACACTGCTGTGACATGGGGCACTTAGAGCAAGCAGCTTCAGCAAGGTGCTGGAGGCAGAACCCAAGGAGTGCACTGAGGGAGGAGTCAGAGGGGAAAACTCTTTTCAGCAGAGCCATAAAAGGGAGAAGAAAAGAAAGGTATTACCTGGGAAGGGATATGGGGTCATGAGAGAGATTTGGGGGACTTGGTTATGGGGTTTTTTTTTCTGGTTTGCTTTTTAATACGCTGCATCATGGAATAGGATTCCTTGATTCCAAGCAACACGGAATAACTCAGGCTAAGTTGGACACAAAGGGAAGGTGTTGGGAGACTGCAGGGAGCTCAGAATGGAATCTAATGTGGAGAGCTAGCCTTGGTCCTTTAGGATGGGAGCCAAGTGACTCCAGACCTCAACAACAGGAGCCACGCCACAGTCTTGCCCTGTCATCGCCACAGAAGGAAGGATTCTGGTTGTTTGTCCTTTGCCTCTCAGCTCAAGATTCAAAGTCTCAGGGAAGCAGGAGCTCTTTTGGGCGAGCCATGGCCATATGCCTTCTATCCTTGGACGATAGAGGAATACCTGTCTGAGTGTATCTCTAGGAGTACCTGCAGCCTACCAGGATATTTTCCCCCAGACAGCGCAATGGAGTCCAGGTCACCAGACAGACCCACTGCACGTTGTAACAAACTGAGCACGCTTGACAGTGGAGGGGGGGGCAAGGTGGTGATGGTAAAGGAGCCATAAAGAGGGAGCAGATGAAGAGGTGGAAAGAGTGGGAGCCGCTGCTGGTATAAGGTCTCTAGGTAACCGGAAAGCAAGCAGAAATGACAGGGGTAGTACCTAGGTAGGTTACTAGGCTTGGAAATCTAAGTTTGATGGTTTCCATCTTCTCTGGGAAAGAACAGGCAAGCTCTTGTTCTGAGACAGAAAGGGGAAGATGGAAGATCGGAAGGGGTGAGAAGAGCAGAGGAGGTATGAAATAGAGATTGCAGAGAGGGGACGAGCCTCTGTGGGCCAAAGAAAGCAGTAGAAGATTGCCAGGCAATACTGGGGCCCAAGCAAGATTCGTGACTAGCACTAATATCCCCCAGAAAGAATCATCAAAGAAAAACAAATTCTAATCAGGACTCACAGTTGTAAGGGTGAAAAACGGAGTCGAAGACCACAGCATTTTAGAAGCTGGTGGCCAGAAGGATACAGCTGAGCCAGCTGGCCCTTCTGCCATCAGTGGTGGAGACGTTGGCTTACCAAGAGTCAGCTGAGTTCATATCCAAGTTACTCCAACTGTACATGCTGTCATTATGCAATTACATAAATAATTAAATCTAATTCAATTAAATAGCACATGAATGGATGGACTATGCATAGAAGAAGAAAGTTCTGTTCCTATGAAAACTAGGTTAAATGCTTTGGAAAGTGAGTCACAAAAACTGCTGTCAGTCGAGTGTGGGAAGGGCAACTTGAAACAGAACAGGAGGAAAACCATAACAATCTAGAAAATTCTTGAATCGGATTGCTTCCCAGGTGTCTTGAAGTTGACTGACTTGCCTATGAACCAATCATTTATTAGACCTGAACGCTGGATAAGAGGGCTAATCCTGTATAGTTTAGGCAAATAAGAGAATTTTTTGAATACAGCTTCAGGCAATTGCTGAAGTCAAAGACTCAAATGATGTGGGCAGGGCCCTCCATCACCTACTCCTTCCCCCTGATTCACTCTGGATTAGATTCATTCCTTTTTTAAAAATTTTTTAAGTTTATTTATTTATTTAGAGAGAGAGAGAAAGACAGCACGAGCGAGGTAGGAGCAGAGAGAGAGAATCCCAAGCAGGCTCTGTACTGCCAGCACAGAGCCCAACGCAAGGTTCGAAACCACGAACCGCGAGATTTTGACCCGAGCTGAAATCAGTCAGACACTCACCCAACTGAGCCACCCAGGCACCCCACTCTGGGTTAGATTCATTCCTACATAGACTCTCTCCTCTTGTGAAACAAGAAAGCCAGCAGCCCCAAATCTACGTCCTCACATCTCTGGATCCACAAACCGAATCTTACTGACCCTGCCTGACAATCCCGGGCCAGAGGGAAAGAGCTCTTTGATTGGCCAGCCTGTGTCATGCACTCTTCCCAGGACAGTGGGGGCACTGTCCTACAACTGGCAGCCCCTCAAGGGTCACAGAGAGTGGTGGGCCGGCAAGATGCGCTTGCCAGACTACAGGGAAAGTGACACTGAGCTGTCCCAAAGCGCAGATGACCACGGGCAGCAGGGTCTCTGGGAGTCTCAGAAAAGGAGCCACTGGGAGCCCAAATGTGTCAGTGTGTCTTCAATGCCTAAGGAAGGGAGAGCGTTGACTAAATTCAACAGTGTCTGTTTTTCAGACAAGAAAATCCCTACAGTATGAGAGATTCCTGTACCCTTAAGATCCATGAGTGAAAAGACTGTGTCTTTTTGTCTGACAAAAGACACTGACTTCCCAGGACCTGTCATATAATAGATGCTGAAAGAAAGGGAGGGAGGGAAGAAGGAGGGGGGAAAGTAAGGGAGGGAGGGAGGAACTAGTTTACCAAGATATACCTATTACCTATTACCTGTTAATTACCACCTCAGTTTCATCCACAAACATTTTACTGAGTCCCTAGTAAGTGCCAGTCCTACATGATGAGCTGGGAAGGCAGGCTGTATCAGAGGTGCCTTGACCTCAGAGACTGTGTGATGGGGCATTCAGGGACAGCCTTGATAGACACACAGACAATTAGATCAGAGTGGTAAAAGGAGACAGATGGGGCTGGGGCACACAGAGAAGAGGCCCTGTGGTAGACATCTGTTACTTTTTAGCTCCCCACAGTCCACAACCCCGCTTCATTTAAGGGATCACCCACTACAGAGACTGCCAGTCGTCCCCCAGTACTTATTCTCCCCTTCTGTAGGCATAGAACTGCTCTAGCCGGGAACATGCCCGCCCAGAGTGGAGAGCACATTCGTCAGACACCGTGCAGCAAGGCATGCTGTGTGACTGACTGGGCTCTGTCCAGTGAGATGTTAGCAGAAGTGATGCATGAAGTTTCAGGGATGTGCCCCTCAGCAAGAATGTGCTTCGTTCTTTCTCTCTCCCCTGGTTGTCATGAAGTCAATATTGCTAGGCAATATCATCATGCAAGATTTGTGACCAGCAGTAATATCCCCCAGAAAGAACCATCAAGGAAAACCTAGTTTTAATTCTGACTTACAGTTGCAAGAGAGAAAAAAAGAGAGTCAAAGGCCACAGTATTCTGGATGCTGGTGGCAGGAGGATACAGTCTAGGTGGCCAGGACTTCTGTTCTCAGGAGTCAAGTCAACTGGGGTTAGGCCAGTTTGGACCATTCAGATGAGGGCAAGGCCCCAGAGACATCACTACAACAGGATAGAAGGGCCTAAATCTCAAAACTATACAGTTGTCTATCAGCCCTGGACCATTTATGACCGAGCTTTGCATGAAAGAGAAATTAGCCTGTAGTCTATTTTAAGCTGCCGTTTGGAGTGAGGCTCTCCTACCGAAAGAAAGCTTATATACTAATTGAGACAGAATTTTGTGCCTGGAAGAGAGGTACACGAGGTAACAAAACTTCAAATGTGTTCTCAACACATAGATGTTGTAGGCTGGAAAGCTGGAAACCCTTGCTGTAACATGCTGAAGCAGCTGATAAACTGATTCCTCGCGTACCCTGGAAAGTCGTCTGTAGCTGTAAGAACACGGTGGAATATTTTACAGTACTTGTGTCTGCTGCCTGCATCTTGCCACTCTCAGCAAAGCCCTACGTGAGCCAGAAGAAGTTGACCAGAGCTAGCCAGCATGCTGGCAGAGATGGGAGGGAATGCAGGGGGGCTAGGAGGAGCTCTCTTTCTATGACCACAACCTAAGTCTCAAAGTTTTCTGCAGTTGGAAACTTCAACTGCTTCTATACCCCAAACTGAAGCAGGTATAGAAGATGTTTTTGAAGTAGCATTAGCAGGAGACAAGACTATGGACACTAGTCTTTGTCAAGCACTTTGAGTTAAGAGTTCTCAGCCTGACAATGACAGCCAGCTCCACGGCAAAGACCAGACCAAGGATGTTGCCTTCCAATCTAAGCTGAACGTCTTTGCTGATGCAAGTTCAGAGGGAGGTGGTCAGGTGTCTGCTAAACGAAAGACCAGAGCTTTTAGGCTTAAATCTTAAATGTGTGCCCATGAGAACAGCGGGAAGCAAACAGGCAGAAAGCCAACTAAGATTTTGAGGGATGTGTATTACCAAAGAAAGCATGAGCCTGGCCAGTACAAAGCCTTCATTGTTGACTCCATAAAACAACCAACCTCCACAGGGTAATGTATGGAACTGTTGAATTACTATATTGTACACCGAAATATAACACTGTATGTTAACTAAGTGGAATTAAAATAAAAACTATTAAAAAAAACCCAGCCACCAACCTCTTGCCACCAAACCCATACCAGGAGGAAGTGGGCTGCATAACTGAATAGCCCCAAGAGGTGTACATCTTCAATGCCAGCTTTGGATTTGGCCACAGACGGTAGTAGACAAAGAGGGGACCACCAGGGCCCAGAGGGACAGTCATAGAGAAAGGGCTGTCATTCAAGGAATTTGCTCTACTCCCTGCCCAATTTCTGCCCAGCAGCCAACGAGTGGCTTCAGTGGGTTCCCATTTTTCCTTCATCTGGACAGGGGTTCCTACTGTGTTACCCTATTCTTACCTGTTGTATATTGGGTATGATGGGACGGTTTGTATATGAGTTTACAGGACACTGCACTATGATGAACCATACCCATACCTGGCACTGTGTAGTCCATGCCCAGATGCTAGTCTAAGAATTGTGTGCCTGCCCTGGATGCACTCAGGAGAGGGCATTCCAAACTTTGAAGAATGGGGGACACTGATATTTGGATGGCTAAAGGAATAGATTGCTATATAGACTGCTAACTGCCCCTAGTAGTCATGATCCCCTCATTTGTTTAAAGAATCCCTGCCTTTTACCTGGCAACAGGAAATCCAGGGGGAAAAGCTATATTTGGCCAAGCAACTGACCAGTAGACCTGAAGTGGGGAGAGGTGATGTCTTTAACCAGAAGTGGGGGGGGGGGTGCCCTCCTCTTTTCTCTTTTCTGTTTCCACTGGCTGGGTGGTAGAGATCGTGCAATATCTCAAACCACACAAATACACCATACTTGCGAGTACTGAATAAACAAGATAGGAAGAAATCTGGGCTCCCAGGCTGCTTACCTGCAGACAGGTGAGAGAGAAAGAAACTTGTCTTGCTTAAGCCAACCTTATGTGCAGTGTCTCTTCCAGCAGTTCAACCTATATTCTAAAAATTACTCACCCTCTCCTTTATGCCCATGTGCTTTGGGTGCGTCTCAGAAGAGGAGCATATGACTAGGCCCAAGCCAATCACTGTATCACATTACTCTGGCTCCAGAGATTGTTCAGGATAAGCATGTGTCCCACTTAGAGCCAATGATGTGCAATAAAGAATTTCTCTGGGAGTCCGAAGAAACTCACTCTTTTCCCTAAGGAGATGTGGGGACTGAAGCCACCACCTGACAAGGTAAAGATGTGAAGAAAAGCAATGTCCCAGGTGTATCATCTGAGCTTTGAATGAAGTTTAGGCTAAGACTAGTCTCATTCCCTGACTTCTCAACTAAGGAAGCCAATAATTATCCTTTTTATTTAAACTAGTTTTGGTTAAATTTCCATCCTTTCCTACCAAAATTAGCCTCAGTGATAGTCTTCAGCCAAGCCTTGGAGTATTATGGAGGCAACATGGAAGGCAACTGCCTGAGTTCAGTCTCATAAGGGAAGTCAGAGACCACTTGAAGTTTGCTTGGGAAAACACGGATCTGTTATAAGAATACATCTGAACGTTAATTGGGAAGTCTTTAGGAACTAGCAAGACAGATCCAGAAATATCCATTGTTGCATTGCTTTCTTCCTGGAGCCTGGGAGCACCATCTTCCTCCTGACTTTCCTCTGCTCCGTGCTCTCTGCCAACTAGTGCCCTCTACAGATGCAGAATTTCTGTTGCTTGAATACCTTGAATCACCAAGGCCCCAGCTCCTCCTGGTGGCATCTCTTAATGCATCCTTCTCACTCATCCTGCTAGCTGCCTCACTCCTGCCATTTCCCCCAACTCCCAGTTCAAACAAGAGAAAGCTGATAGACATAGGTCATCTTTCATGCCAAAGGAACACACAATTCCTGGCCAGCTGATGGATTCAGCACCTAGGTCAGGGGCCTCCTCCCACCCAAAGGTCACATGGTCTAAAACACGTCCACCTATTGGTTGTCCTCCCTGCTAGGGCTATAGGCATGGCAGGTACCACTACTGATGTGTCTTGCATGTCTACACAGAAATATTGTATTAGCCAGTACTCTTTTGACTTTGAGAAGCAGGAACCCAACTCAAATTGGCTGAACCACCCAAAGAACATTGCTTGGGCTCTTGTAAGTCAAGAGTCCAAGGCAGTGAGTTTGGCTGGATCTAGGTGTAAGGGATGTCATCAGAACCTGGCACCTCACCATCTCTTTTAGCCAGACTTCCCATACATATTTGGCTCTCAGCAGCTCCTGGATTATATCCTCACACCTATAAGTCTATGGAAAAGAATTTAAAGAGTTGAGAACGATGCCAAGTTATTGTATTGCTATTTTTGTTGTTATCCCTCCCTACAGTTCCCCCAAAATTCTAGGTTTGAGTTACAGTAAACTAATGTGAGTCACCACCCAGCTCTTAATCCATCACTGTAGCCTAAGAAATGTGAGGCTCTCTGACTGACCAGTTCCAGATCAAGTTGAACTCTGGAGTTAAGAAGTCAGCCCACCCTATCACATAGTCTGAGATTAGGTTGAATCAAGCACGAACTCATAAAGCTTCCATTAGAGAGTGATACATGTCACTTCTGCTCATATTTCATTGGCCAAAGTTAATCACACATCCATGTCTAAGCCCAAGGGGGACTTCGTACCACCTGCATGAAAAGAAGAAAGTCGGATACACACTGCACTAATGATAACCACTACCCAGTTTCTCTCTCTTCCTCCTTCCTAAAAGAGTCACAGTTTTGTCCAGGGTGACAGTGTGCCCAGCTAACTGTACCTTTCCAGACTCCCTTGTAACTAGAGATAGCCATGTGACCTTGTTCTGACCAATGAGATGTAAAAGGGAACCACTGGGAAAGAAAGATGCCATGATGCCTCTGAGATGCGGCGGCCATGCTGTGAACATAAGGACGGAAGCCACATGATAAGGAAGGTGAAGGAAGGGGACGGGGGAGCCTGGAATCTTGATGAAATCTCTGAACAGCTGCCTTGTCCCGGGCTGCTAGTCTGTGGGCTGCTTGTTACATAAGAACAATAAACCCATATCTCTTTGATCCACTGATAGCAGGGTTGTATGGGATCTGCATTCCTTACTCTTTACCCTTTCTGTATTTGAAATTTCTCAACATTTCAGTTTTGTTCAGTTAAAGACTGTGTGTTCAGTCTTTAACATTCAGATGGTTCATGGTGCAGTGGAAAGAACATGGGCTTTGGATCAGTCAGTGAAGGCTTCAATTCTAGGGCCAGCCAATTTCCAGTTATGTGTCCTTGAATGGATAACTAAGGACATATAACTAGGCTCTTTGAGCCTTACTTTCCTCATCTGTAAAATGGGAATAAAAATCCTGTGACATAGGCATTTCCCTTACTTCCCTCCCACTGTAAGACTGAAAAGATCAGATGCCCACTTTCTTGACCCCCTTGAAACCAGCTTGGCTATGTGTGGGTCTAGCCAATGATGTATAAGAGTCAACGTGCCGGGAGCTTTCTTATGAAAGGAGAGAAGTGAGTGAGGAAAGCAGCACTATTCCCACCCAATGTTCCTTTCCTTCTTTTCTGCCTTTGAACTTGGTGCTAGAGGACACCAAGTTTGGTACTGTGGTAACTATCTTGCAACTTTAAGGTGTACATGTTGAGATGGCAGAGCAGAAAGACACAAGGAGCCTGGGTCTTGGATGATAACCTTCAGCTGCCCAACCAAATCTGAAGCCATCTAACTACAAATTTCTTGTTAATACTACATTTCACCAGTCCTAAGACCTACATTCTCTTTTACATTTAACACCTCTGAAATCAAGTCACATCTTACAGCTGATTTGATAGTAAGGTATTGCTTCATAGTTTCTTTTTTTTAATGTTTATTTTTGAGAGAGAGAGATAGAGTGAGGGCAGAGGAGGGGCAGAGAGAGAGGGAGACACAGAATCTGAAGCAGGCTCCAGGCTCTGAGCTCTCAGCACAGAGCCCGATGCGGGACTCAAACCCACGAACCGTGAGATCATGATTTGAGCCGACGTCAGGAGCTTAACTAACTGAGCCACCCATGCACCCCAAGAATTGCTTCATAGTTTGACATCATTTTTTTCTAATGCAAGGAAAGTGATACAATAGTGGTACATTTTACAATCAAAAGCATCTTAGAGTTAAGTATGATAATAAATCTCCTTATTGTTTAAGTCACATTAGGTCAGGTTTTATGTAAGCTGTAGCCAAAAGAATTCCTAACTGAGAAAAAAAATGTCTACTACAGAGGGTGGTTGTGAAGAATGAATAAATAAAATAATCTAAGTAAAGTACTTGATGTAGATTATTTTAAAGGGATGGTATTTTTGTCAGGGGCTCCATATCTAGTTATATAAATTATTTTTTCTACCATGTCCAACTGTAAACACACACATACACACCTCTAAGAGAGGTATATATCCAAAAAATAAGTCCAAGGTAAGCACTGACTTACAAATCTGGGCAACAGAGAACTCAAAGCAAGTGGCACTCTTGTATCATTTGAGACTTTTGATTATGAATGATAGAGATCTACTCAAACCTGCTTAAGTACAAATGTGAATTTGTTGACTCACCTAGGGGAAAAGTCTGGTCATGCTCTGGCTTCAGACACAGCCTGATTCATCTGTTACTAAGACCCAGTAATTCCCTGTCTTCCCTGGGCACCAACTGTCCTTAGCTGATGCTGATTCTGTTCTTAGTTAGGCTTTTTTTTTTTTTTTTTTTTGGTTAATAAAACTTTATTGACACAAACCACACCTACTCATTTACATATCGACTATGGTTGTCTTGCACTAGAATAATAAGAGTGGCAACTAAGATAACTTGTGGCTCTCAAAGCTTAAAATATACATTATCTGACTCCTTACATGTAAAAGCTTGCCAACCACTGTAATAAGTCATGGTATTCTGTTCGGTTGTGCTCAGATCTATGAAAGACTTGCCTGCCATATTGGTACAGAAATTTAAGACAGCATCCCTTAGTACCACAACTAATTTTCTGAGGCTATTATAATTTGCAGTGGTAACTGCTTTTATATTTATTTGTTAGTCCTATCTGCCTTGGCTCACAGAAAGTACATAATAAATATTACATTGATCTCAAGAAAATCTTATTAGGCTTACTTCTATCTACAGAATTAAGTTCAAAATTATTTCTGCGTCATACAAAGCTTTCCATGATTTGGGCCCAGACTTGAGTATCACCTACGGCTACTTTCATTCATATGGAGTCAGGCTCTTTTCTCATGCAAGGTTCCCTGGTGCAAGGCCCATGCAAGGCCCTCTGGGAGGCCTCTGGCCCAGCATTGTCAGGAAAACTGCCCCTGGTCAGTCCCTGTGTCTGTGTCTCCCTGGACCCGTTACTACAGCAGGAGAAGGAGCTTCAGAGGAATCAAGGCAGAGGGATGAGTCAACCACACCTGAGCCATTGGCACTGACAGGAGAAAGGTGCTCTCCCAGAACACACTGGGGTACCATTCTACCAGAAGGACAAAGGACGCTGTGCTACAACAACCCCAGATGTCCTCCCCAAGCCCTCTTCTCTCTCTCCCCTAAGCCCACTACCACCACCCAGGCCTCAGCACTTTATCACTCCCTCGACAATGAAAGCTGATCCAGAGAAGACCAAAGTCAGCCAGTAAGGAGAAGTGGCAAGCCCATCCACCCCAGGGCCCCAACTTCAAGAACTGTGGAAGAGGAGATAGAGTATAGCCCTCCAGAAGTGAGCCCTGCTCAGCTCATCACTCTGGTTTCACTCTAGTAAACAAAAAGAGTGTGTTTCAGTCAACTTTTGCCGCTTACAGAATCTCTATGGCAATCATCCATGAGCGTTTGTATCTCCCGCCCATGTCTGTGGGGTTGGCTGGGGTCAGCTGGTGTAGGGTGGGCCCACTGATTCCAGGCTCCCACTTGGGTTTGGATCCGCCCCACAGATCTTTCACTGGCCTGCAGCCAGCGGCTACCTGGGGCATGCTCTCCTTACCACAGTGCCAGAAGCTCAAGAGGACAAGGCATTTCCAGCCTTGCATCATCTCTGCTAACATTCTATCGGTCCAAGCTCGTCCCATGGCTAAGCTCAAAGTCAAGTGGTAGGGAAGTATGCTTCCCCACCATGTTGCAGGGATGGGGAAGTGCAACACTAGTAACCAGGAAGAGAGGGCCTGCGACCAACAATTTACTTTTTTTTAAGTTTATTTATTTTGAGAAAGAGAGATCGGGGGAGGGGCAGAGAGAGAGAGAGGGAGAGACAGAATCCCAAGCAGGCTCCAAGCTGTCAGCGCGGAGCCCCACATAGGGCTCAATCTCATGAACCGTGAGATCAGGACCTGAGCCGAAATCAGGAGTCGGACGCTTAACTGACTGAGCTACCCAGGCACCCTGGGACCAAAAATTTAATCTGCCACACAAGGTCGCCAAGGAACAGCCTTCCCCACAGGCTCAGCACTTTTAATTGATTTCCTTGTCATAGCGAAAGCTCAATTGCAAGCACTGAAGCCAAATAAAATGGCCTTGACCATGATCACATGATCTCTCTGCGAGAAGGGAGGAGGGGAGGGGGAGGATATAGGAGAGCCCTAAACTCCACACGGAGGTCACACCTGGAACGGAGCAACGTCCAACAGAGGTTACCCCTCCCCCCCTCATTCTGTCCCTCAACAGTCTGGACCCAGTCCTCAGAAGGCCCAGCCCGGATAGTCATCATACCTGACAACTTGAGTTAGAGTTAAGTCTTCCTCCCTCCCACAGCAAAGGCCAGCTTCAGACAAGCCCCTGGTCTCTGACACAGCAGCATGGTCAGCACCTTCTCTCCTCCCGCACCTTGCCTACACGAACTCCTGAGGTCAGAGCACGTGGAGAGAGGAAAGGGAAGAAATATGGAAAGTTCTTTCTCGATGGTCCCATAAGATGGCTTTATGCTTTCTGGATCTCAAAGAGGCTTACTGCCATCATGGGCACTTTCAAAAGTCTCTTACAGACCGTCCCCTGCCACTGCCACTCCCCACCCCGCCGTCCCCACCCCCAGCTCCAGCTGTAGTCCCTGATCCCAGTATATGAATCCGAAGACACCTGCTCCCTCTTCAGCCCCTAGAAAGCTCACCTCCTCCTCCCCTCTGCTGTGGTCCCATCAGCTCCGGGCAGGCATTGGGGCAGGGTCTGAGACAATGGCACAGTGGCTCTTTTGATCACATGGCTCACCTCTAGTCATGGGGAACGTGCCACACATTCCCCATCCTGACAAGTACCTGGATCAGGCTGATGGCAATTCCCCAGGCCCACACTCCCACCATGAGTGGCTGATCTGACCCCTAAGGTCAACAAGTCTTTGACCTGCCCCCCCCCATCAGAGGGAGGGCACCTGCCTCCCAATACAGCAGCAACACACCTGTCACTCTGCCTGCACCACCTCAAGCCAAAAGCCACAAATGCCTGTGTGCATCAGCCGCCGTTCAGGCTCTTTTCTTTCAGACAGACTCCCTGGCAAGACTCAAGGCCCTCGGGAAGAGCCTCTGGCCCAACACTGTAGGAACACTGATGTTGCCACTCATTGGCCCCGGTCAGTCCCTGTGCCTGTGTCTCCCCGAACCCATCACTGCAGTGGGAGAGGAAGGTTCAGAGGAATCCCAAATTTCTGGGGACGCAAACCAAGCTCTCAGAGTGGTCCTGTTCAGGTACACGTTCTCTGGGCTTGCGGGGGATATGTCTACCCACCCCGTCACCCGTGCTGGGGGTCCCCTTCTCAGCTCCAACCTTTGCCAAAGTCCTGTCTCTCCCCTCCACTCGCTCAGCTTGTCTTTCCCCCAGTGGGACAGCTGGGTGGCTGGTTCTCAGCCACCTTTGAAAACCTGCATCTCTTATCACCCCTCTTTGGAGTTGATAGCAAACTTCTTCGTATCTTCGCCAAAACATCAACTTAACACCTTGACACATCAAAATAAAAAAATTGTTTAAAGTATTTCCCAACAGCCCCCTGAAAGATGTCCTCACGTGTCTCATTGGCTAGAACACTGCCACGGGGCCACCCGTAGCTGCAAAGATGGCTAATCGAGTCAGAACCCAGCAAAGGGGGCCGAGAGCAATGTGAATATGGCCCAGACCATTCAGATTCATCCCCGGGCCCCACTGTGTTGCTGCCCTGACAGAGTGTGGGTTCTGGTGTTAGCAACAAAGCTGGAGGAGGTGGGGTGGGCACCGGGGGCTGAGGAATAAATTCACTGCTGTTGGCCACAACAGCCCTGACTGATTAGACCCCGCCCCCGAGAGGCCAACAATCCTTGGGAGAGCGGCAGGGCCAGAGGTGACAATTCAGAAATGACAAGCCTTGCCTCCATCCCTGCCTTCTGCATCGTCTGAGGGGCAATGCTGGTGGTCAGGAGACAGAGCAGCTGGTGTCAAGGCTGGCCAGTCACTTCCTAGCTCGGTGGCCTCAGGCAACTCATCACCTCCGAGTCTCACTTTCCACCTGACTGAGATGGGAATGAGCCTCACAGACCTTGCCCACCCATTCGTGGCCTGCCTCCGTTAACGATTAATTACGACTCTTAATTGCAAGTGGCAGAAATCACCTCATACGGGCTTAAGAAAAAAAAAATTTAAATTTAATTTATTGAACCATCTGGGGAGAGATGGCCGCCAGGGTTCCAGGACCAGGGGTCAGACAGCATCATGAAACCTCCCACCCTACTCTGTGCTCCTGTGCTGACTCTGGTCTCACACACCCTCCTCCACACAAGTGTTCCAACCACCCCGGACTTAGCTCCTCCAGCTCCACGGGGCCTGCAAAGAAGGAAGTGTCCACAAATGCTGATTCCACAAAAATTCCAGAGTGAAACATCTCATTGCACCAGGGAATGAAGCACACTGGGTGGCCTGGCCTGGGTCATGTGCAAGGCCCCGGAACAAGGGTGAGCCGGTGATGTGGGCAAAGGGAAGAGACTGTCTTCCCTCAGCTACCATGTGAGCAAAGAGGGGAGAGGGTAGTTCCTGAGAAGAAAAGGCAGGCTATTGTTGCCAGTAGAGAGAAAAGCTGCCAAGCAGGGGCAGCAAAGAGGGAGAACCGTGCAGGGCAGCAGAGAAAACTCCCAGGAGGCAGGAGTGAGCCAGGGGTTCTGGGCCCCATTCTAGGACTCCGAGTGGTTGTCCACAGGATGGGACATATTTGAAACAAGCATGGTGGAGTGGGGGACAAGGCGGGAGCTTATGACCCGATATGGAAAGTTATTTCCTCCAATCTCCTCAAAAATAGGAAAGTAAGGCCAATGTAGTGGAACCAGAGAAAATCTATGATGCTGGTGTGGGGAGAACGCTTCCACACCTCACAGAGAGAGACCTGGGCTGACCAGGGTGGAATTTACATAACTGTGAGAAACACAGTCTTCCACATGCTTCTCAGAGTGGCCTTTATCCTGCTCTGGTCTCTCTCTCTGTTCCTAGGTGACAAGAGATGACACTTCCTCAGACGGGCCGATTCTTAAGGTTAATTGAAAGTGGCCTTTCTCTTGAATCATCCATTGCACTGAATTATTAATCACCTGCAGGCATTTGCAGGCCTTTAAACATTTGGACTTCCTGCAACCCTCCTTGGGAATGCTTTCACCAATTGAAATATGGCTTCCTTTTGGCCACGGCAAAGAGAAACCTTGTCTGCCACTGTTTCCAGATTTCCCAGCTCCCAGAGACCTAGGGAGGAGAAAGGTCTGAAAACAGGAAGCAGGGCCACGGCTGCAGCTAGATCTGGAGGCCATTGTTATGTGAGCAGGCTCCAGGCCAGCAGGGCTCAGAGCCCCTGTGGGCCAGTGGAGAGAGGGGATACTGGCCATGGTGCCTGTGGCTTTTGGCCTAAGTTCACAGTCGTCTCCACAGGAAGTAGTTTCCTGGGGCCTTGCTTGGGCCCCTCAGCTGGCCAGTGGGGGGAAAGGAATGAGGGGGTCCAGGAGCTGAGTCTAGCCTACCACTTACTGGGTAGTCCACGGAACCTCTTTGATGTGGTTTCCTCATCTGAAGCAGTGGCCCCAGCTCTGTAGGGCTGACACAATGGAGGCCTCAACAGGTCATGTACGCTGAGCCTGCATTGTGATGCCCAAAACATAAGAAGCAGCAAAAAGGTGAGCTTCTCCCCTGACACTTGCTCTCATCTTCCTGTGGAGGAACAAAGACTCAAAATTCGGAGGGCTGGGTGCACACATAAGGTGCTTCCAGGCCAAGCTAGCAATGTGAGTGCAGGACCCAGCAGCTGGTCTCCAGGGCAAGGGAAAGAGATCCTGGTGGGCCCTGAAGTGTGGGCCCAGGGTGTGTGCGATGCACGGATAACACTGGCAGAAACCAGAAGGCAGCTCATCCTGCGGGTGCAAGCCTTTCATCCACCATTCAGCACAGCTTGGCCCTGGAGGCAGATATTGGGACGCTGAGCTGAATAAGGCATGGCTCCCTGCCTTCATGAGGTCCTGGTCTGCTGGGGAGAGTAGGGTGGGGTAATCATCACAGGCTCTGAGCACTGCAGAGGGATGGCAGTAGGGAGGCATCCAGGTGGGTGAGACCAGGGAGGGGAGCCTGGAAGACATAAGCTGAGGAGAGGGTTTAGGGATGAGTCTGAAGAACAGAGAGGAAGCTGGTGCAGTGCTCCAGGTTAGAGATGGCGGAGACCTGGGAGAAGGTTTTGGTGTTGATGGAGACGGACTGAGGAAGAAGAGCTGGCAGGAGCGAGCCAAGGCTTGGAGGTAGGTGGTGAGGAAAGGAAACAGATAGGAAGCCAGGAGGCCTTGGAAAAGCACAGCATGGGGCTGGGGGGAGGATGGGCAGCTCCGGACCTGGCCAGAGTGGCCACAATGCATTCGCTTTTCCAGAAGTACCCACTCACACAGGTTGGGGCCAATCATGGAGGTGGTTGGGTGTGGATGGGTGCCATGCCCTGTCAGGGGTAACCAGGCCAGGCGAAGCAGCTAGGAAGAGGCTCATGGCAACTGGAAAGTTACCATGCAAGGGGGTATGTGGGCTTTGCTAGCTGCCTGGTCCTAGCCTTTGGGCCCACTGAGAACTTTAAGCAGCAGGGGGAGAGAGAATGTAAACCATCCCTTCCCAGAGGGCTCCGTGGACACTCTGGCTCCAATGATGTCCATGTCCTCATTCTTGAAAGCTGGGAATGGGTTATCTTCCATGGCAAAGGGGGCTTTGCAGAGGCAATTAAGGTAAAGATCTTGAGATAGGATAATTATCCTGGATTATCAGGGTGGACCCCACAAAATCACGAAGGTCCTTATAAGATGGAGGCAGGGGGGTGCCTGGGTGGCTCAGTCGGTTAAGCGTCCGACTTCAGCTCAGGTCATGGTCTCGCGGTCCGTGGGTTCGAGCCCTGCGTTGGGCTCTGGGCTGATGGCTCAGAGCCTGGAGCCTGCTTCCAATTCTGTGTCTCCCTCTCTCTCTGACCCTCCCCCATTCATGCTCTGTCTCTCTCTGTCTCAAAAATAAATAAACGTTAAAAAAAAAAAAAGATGGAGGCAGGAAAGTTGATGTGAACATGACTTGGATTCAGAGAGATTAGAAAATGCTACTGCTGGTTTTGAAGATAAAGGAAGCAGCCACATATAGGCAGCCTCTAGAAGCTGGGAAAGGATGCGAAGTGGATTTGCCTCCAGCCTCCAGAAGGAATACAGCCCTGCAGACCCATTTCAGCCTTCTGACTTCAGACTGTAAGAGACTACATTTGTGCTTTTAGCCACTACATTTGTGGTCATCTGTTACAGCAGCAACAGGAAACTAACATTCAACTCAGAGGTGAGGGCAAAGATGAGGAGGTTTTGAGGCAGACCCAGACTCCATTTCCTGAGATATCATCAGCCCAGCAGAAGCAAAGGTCAGAGTCCCAGGTCTCCAGACACTCCAGCCAAAATGGTATGCAGGAGGGGGCAGGCTGGTGGAGGAAAATGCCCTGCCTCCACCAGGTTCCAGCAGACTCCAGCAGGCTTCCGGGGTGGAGTGGAGAGGCATGCCCTACTGGACACAGATGCAGGGACCCACCTTCTCACCAGACCCCGGAAAGAAAAGAGCCACTCTTCCCCCTGCCCCTGCGAGATGAGGGGGACGCAGGCTCACCTCACCATCCCGCCTCGCCTCGGGTCAAGCAGTGTTTGGGCAGGGTGGAACTGCACACTGACAGCCTGGTGGGCTGTCCCTCTTGTCTAGTCAGCCTCCTCCCTACCGGGATGGGCACAGATGCCAGGCTGGAGCAGGGCCCAGAGGGGGTCTTTGGTCAAAACCTTCAAGGCTGTAAAACAAGACCGACCCTCCCCCCACCCTCACCTCACCAACACACACATATTCATCTCGGTCCCCATCTCCAGACGCCCCCTCAAGGTCTCAGATGCTCCCACCAGAGCACCCCACAGGGACACTCCATGGGACGCCAAGAGGGTGCACGTCCTCCAATGGGACGCACGCCGGGTGGAAGCTGGCAGAGGACCGGAGCCTCCGGTCAAGGCTCTGGCTGCCTTCACTAGTCCCGACTGGCACTGCCCCCGCGGTCTGATAATAAGCATTTCAGTAAGAGGGGCTGCGGGTGTCCAGGGGATCCAGGCGACGCCACCCTGAGTCAATCACCATAGCGGTGGCTGGCACGCGCTGTGCACCACCCACTCCCCGCCCCCCCGCCCCACGCACCGTGGGGCCAAGTCACCTCCGTTCTAAGCCGTGTCCATTACATACTTTAACCCCAGAGGGATTACTATTACTAACCCAATTGAGGACAGGGAGCCCAGAGCGCTGAAGGAAATTGTCCCCAGCGTCACAACTGGCTAGTGGGGAGCCGGGGTAGGAACCCAGGTGGTCCCGCTGCAGAACCCGGGCTGTCCAACGCCTCATTACTTTGTGTGCTGCCAGGGCGGACCCGTGAATTTCAGCCCCGCACCCCTCGCCCCCCGCGGTCAGGCAGGCGGCGCGGGGGCCCGGGACCGCGCTCGGAGAGTCCAACCTGGAAGCCCGGCAGGCCTCGGGAGCAGGAGTGGGCGCAGGCCCGGGGTCGGGGGGGGGGGGGGGGTGGGGGGGGCGGGGAAGGGATATGGGGGGAGCCAGGGAGGGGGCGGGGGGCGCAGCCACAGCCTGCAGAGGATCGCGGAAGATGGAGTGGCACTCCTAGACCCGCGTGTCGCGTGTCCAGGGGGCCGGGCGTGAAGGGCCAGGTGCCGAGCCCTCCCTCAGACGCGGCGGCCAAGGCGTTGGCGCTGCCCTCCCGGAGCGGGGCGCCCTCGCACCCCACCCCGCCCCAGCCGCGCAGCCCAGAGTCCTGCACTTTCCTGGCGCTCACCAGCGGCTCCCCCTTCGCCGGCGACCCGGGCCTGGCCGGGGCGGAGCTGCGGCCTCCGGGGGCGGGCTCCCTTCCCCCGCCGACTGCCGCCAGGACCCGACGAGGGACCGCCCCCGCGCCCGCCGACGGCACCGCCGCGCTTTAAAAGCCTGTCCCGCGGCGCGTGGAGGCGCGGAGACCAGTGCGCCCCAGCCCCGGCAGCCCGCCGAGCAGTGTCATGGCGGGTAAGTGCCCCTTCCCCACCCGCGCCCCCAGGGCGGCGTCGGGGGCCCTCGGCCCCCAATTCCCCCCGCCCCCCCTGCCCCGCTGGGGCGCCGCCCGCACCTGCCTGTGGCTCCTAGCGCGGGAAGAGGTGGAGAGGGAGGCCCGCTCCTCGAGGACCTTTGGGGGTCAGGAAGGTGGGGGGGAGTGTCTCCTTCTCACCACTCCCCTCGTCCAGACCCCAGAGCCCCGGAAGCCCCGTGTCCTCACGTGACCCGAAGGAGGCCCCCTCTTTGTCAGAGGAAGGCAGCAGGCGCCTGGGAGCGAGCGTCCCAGAGAGGGCGCTGAAACGGGAGTGGATCCTGCCAGGTCCCCGCAATTGTACGGGTGCAGGCAGCAAAGGGTACTTGTGTCTCCGTTTCTCACGCCCACTGCCCTTTTCTTCATCCACACTCCCGTCGTCTCCAGCGGACTCCCCTAAGAGGGTTCATCTTGATAGAGGGTTGAACAAGGGATTGGGTTGTAGAGACAGTTACAAAATTCAAACGTGAGTTCGGCCTCTCAGCAGGTTCCAGGACCCCAAAGGATAGGGCTGGGAATGCAAACCAGGACATCACCCCTTCCTGGGCTTTCCTTACGTACATGATGCCCACACTCAGGTTTGCTCTCAAGCCTGAATAGGAGTCCAGGGAAGATAAAGGTTCTGGTAAGAGCAGATTTAATTTCTACTCAGAAGCACAAGAAAATGGTTCATTTCAGCCAGAATCTCAAGTCCAGGGCCAGCTGCTTTCCAAAGGAACAGGAAGCCTGCTTCTGTGTCGCTCCTGGGGTCCAACTCAGGGCATGTGGTTGCTGCCCAAATCCTGCCCCCAACAGGTCCGTGGTGTGAAGGGGAGTGGCTTTCTCCAGGCATCACAGTCCTAGTGGTCTTTGCCCCCAGAGCAGGTGGCCCTGGTAATCGGGGGCCTCGCTGGGGGGCTGCTGCTGCTACTGCTATTGATCTGGGTGAGCTGCTGTCTCTGGAAGAGGCTTTGTGCCATGTTCACCTATGAGGAGCTGCCAGGGACCACAGCTGCGTCCAGCACACAAGGGGACAAGCTCTGCCCGCCATATGCCGCCAGGACCCAGACAAGCAGGTAAGGCAGGGTGTGGGGCCAAGCAAGCCCCTGGCCTTGCTTAGGGCCCTCCCTGTGGCATTGCCCTTGGAGTAGGGTGGGAAAGGAAAGGTCTGTTTATGGGGTGCCTCCTGTATGCGGTCATCATGCTGGGAGCGATCATGAAGAAACCCCAGAATTGTCACCACAAGCTATGAGGCAGGCATTATGAAGCTCGTTTTCCAGAATGAGCTTATTTCCTATAGGCTCAGAGGACATAAGTAACAGGTCCGGGGAACACAACCAGTAAGTGGCTGAGGCAGTGCTGGCCCCACTGGCTGCAGACAGGCAGAGGTATTGGCTGCGGGTGGGGGTGGGGGGCAGGCAGGGGCAGGTGTGGGCCCAGAAAATGGTGCTCTTGCCTCCTCCTGGCTCCTGCTGGCTTTTCCTCCCCCAGCCTCTGACACTCAACCCCTATGGGCTGTGGGAGCCACACCTTCCACCTGCCACCAACATGTCATCTTCCCGCCTCGGGACAGGCCACCAGGTGTGCCATTCGTGGTGCCCCCTTCCTTCCAAGACCGAGACTGGGTACCCCTGAACAGTGGAGAGTGGGCTCAGGTCCCACGGGACCCCTGCCCAGCCCCGGAGCTCCTGCCCCACACCTCCAGCAGCAACCTTGGTGAGTGCTCCCGCCAGAGCCTGCCTGGGGTCGGGGTCTGCTCTGGCCGGGGTGGAACCATTTGGTTTCATGGGCCTGACCCTGGAAAACAGCCTGGACCAGCAGCCTTCCAGTGATGCCCCCAATTACCAGGTCCACTTGTTCTGGGGGCAGAGACCACCAGGATTGTGGTGCCTGGGGAAAGCCCACACCACTGGCCTCCTGGGGGCAGAATTTAGGCAGCAGCCCCACCCCCTGGGTTGGACCCCAGGAGTGAAACAGAAGCAGGGGTGCTGCTGGCTGGGCTCTGCTGAGTCTCAGCAGTAAAGTCATCTCCCTTGGGATCCTAGTGCTCTGGGCAGAATCTTCTGGTTTCCCTTGGGAAGAGTGGCCCAGTGACCATTCTTTCCAGGTACTTGGGTTTACGAAATGCCTGCTGCACCCTAGCCTCTACCAGATATGGCCTCCTGTGCCATTGTGGAGTAAGACATCACCCTGCCTGTTTGGGGGGAGAGATCCTCACCCCATTTGCACATTCATAAACAGAGGTTCGGAAGGCTAACAGTGCCTTGCCCAAGGTCACAGAGGCTGTAGGCAACAGAGGGATTGGAACCCTGGTATGCGGGTGCAGAACATTTGATGGGTTCTTTCCTAGACTGATTGGTTGGCTGATCCAGAGTTCAGAAAGGTGGGAGCTGGGTGCTCAGCTTTCTGCCCATACCTTTGCTCTGAACACCTTCCAAGATACCTTCCCAGGAACCACTCAGTTATCAGCGAGGCCCTTCTAATTTCAACAGGAATAGAAGAGGCAAAGTTTTATCACTGAGACATCCTCTGAACACCATGGACAGGGGCCAGGTCAGGTCCTGGGCACTATGAACCCCCTGCCCAACAAGCAGGCCCTGACCTAAGGGGCAGGGATTAAATGAACACTGTTCACCCTGCTGGGAGCCGCAGAGGGAAGCAGGCCTGGATATGCCCTGCCTTAGTGCTGGCAGGCTGCCTGAGGAGCTGTACTAGAGAGAGAGGTTGTGTTCAGTCTAGAGAAGGGCAGGGGGTGGATGTGGTCTGGAGAGGCCAGTGAACTGCCTACTGGAGGCTCAGCCAAGAAGAGACGAGCAGGGGGCAGGGGTGGTGAAGCCCAGAGCTCGCTGTCCCCCATGGCCCTGCCTTCCTCTGGCCTGGCAGACCACCCCGCCCCTGTGTCCTTGGAAATACAGGCATGGTGGGGACCATCAACCCAGAGCTATACAAGTTCCTAGAGGACACGAGTGAGACGGACTTCCCTGAGGGTTGCCTGGGGCGGCTGTGGTTCTCCTTGGAATACCAGCAGGAAGCCGAGCGGCTGTTGGTGGGCTTGATCAAGGCGCGGAGGCTGCAAGGCCCCTCAGAGACCTGCAGCCCCCTGGTGAAGCTTCATCTGCTGCCCGACGAGCGGCGCTTCCTCCAGTCCAAGACCAAACGCAAGACCTCCAACCCGCAGTTTGATGAGCACTTCATCTTCCAGGTAAGGCCTCTGGTGCAGACAGGGTCTGGCCTCCTGGGAAGGAGCAGACGTCGTGCAGGTGAGCTCCAGCCTTCTGTGCTAGCCAGGGCCCTGCAGCCCCCCCAAGACCCCTGATGCCACCAGCTGTGCTTTCCCCTGCCTGCCCTGTCCTGACCGCTGATGATGGGGGTAGGGCAGAGACTAGGGAGGTGAGGGGGTAGAGGGCTGGGCTCCTTCTGGCCAGGCTGCCTGGATGAGAGAACGAGAAAACACATTCTTGGAGCACCTACTGAATGCCTCGCTCTGGCCCATGGGGCTCTGGAGAAGTGCTCCAAGGCTTTGGAGCACTGTGAGGTTTCTGGCAAGGTTATCTAAAGAAGGCAGAGGGCAAGCCCCCCATGCCCCTTGGGGTGGGGGCAGGAACTTGCCTATCCTATCAGAGACCGGTGCAGGACCCTAGAGCCATCCTGCAGCAGGTGGTGCGTTTGCTGGCCTGTGGGCGGGCTGGCTCAGGGTCTGGAGGTGCGGAGGCTGTCTGGGCACTGAGCCAAGCTCACAGGTACCTGGGAGCCTGAGCAGGTGACTGGGGGCCCCTTATGGGAAACCAGCCATCAAGAGCTGCCTTGAAGCCTTGGGCAAACATTTTCAAGAGCGGACAGCAGGCTGGCTGGCAAGGTAAGGACAGTCCAGGCAGCATCCAGAAGAGGGTGATTGCTGAGCCAGAGCCCTGATTCTTGCCTTCTTCTGGGCTGAGAGCTGTAGCTGAGAGGAGGGGTGGCATGGGGCCCATCTCCCGGCCTCCTGCTGGGGGCCAAGGCTGTGGGAACTCACAGGTGACCTCGCCCTTCTCGGGGCATGAAGCCTTGTGACATGAAGGCATGTAGCCTTGCTGACTGGCCTGGCCACATGTCACGCTCACAAACTGATTTTTGTTTAACCATCACTCTCCTGCCCCATCCCAACTTGATTCTGCCTCTTTGTGCTTTAATGGGGGGGGGGGGGAAGGAGAAGAGGAAGAGAAGCAAATCAGTATTAATTGACCATCTGCCAAACATCAGACCCCACGATTGCGTGGGGAACTCAAAGAGTAAGAACCACTATCCCCATTACAGATGAGGACACAGCCTCAGGGAGAGGGGTGCCCAACTCAGATGGCAGAGACGGGCAGGTTCCCTGGGCTCCGGTGTGAGACCTCCTATACATTTATGTGCAGGCAAATCACTTGGAGGTCCTGTTAAATGGTAGATTCCCTTCATGGGCCTGAGGTGGGGCCCAGGTCCTATATTTCTAGCAAAGTCCAAGCGAGTGGTGAACGCTGCTGGTCCTCGAAACACACCCTGCAAGGCAAGGCTGTGGCACACACTCCCGCTTCCCAGGGGTACTGGGCTCGCTGCTGGAAAGGGCCCCCTGAGGATGCCTGGGTTTGGGGTGTGCAGGTCCCTGGTTGAGTCACCTGTCACCAAAAGCTCCTGGGTCCAGAACAGCACGCCATCCTATCCCATCCCCTGTCTCCACACCTGACCCCAGCGCAGACCCTCATCTCCCCCAGGTGTCCAGCAAGAGCATCACTCAAAGGGTACTCAGGTTCTCCGTGTACCACGTGGACAGACAGAGGAAGCACCAGCTCCTGGGCCAGGTGTTCTTCCCCCTGAAAAACGAGACCCTGGCAGGTGACTGCCGGCGCCTCATCTGGAGAGACCTGGAGGCTGAGAGCCTGGAGGTAAAGGTCAAGGTCACCAGGCATATACCACTGTGTGTCAGACTACCGTGGGCAGGTGTGACCCAGCACCTGTCGGCCAGCGACAGCCCTCAGCCTACTGCCCACTGCCCCTACCGGTGTGACTCAGGGTTCTGGGCCTGGGCCGCAAGTGCCTGGGACAAGGGGGCAGAGTGGAGCCGCTTCTGGGCAGGGAAGGGCCGCCTGAGGTTCTCTCGCCCTGGAGATCAGAGACTTGTAAAAAGTCCACACTTAAATTCCCACCTAGATCAGACAGCTGTGAAAGGTGACACCCCAAATGGTCCAACCGAGGAAAATATTTACCCTCTATCTTCCTGACCCCCGAGAGGATGGTGGCAGCTTGGAATAGGCTTTGGAATCCCCTAGACCTGGGTCTGTGTCCGAAGCTCTGCCCCTCACTACCGTGTGATCTTCAGCAAGTCCCTTCAGCTGGCCAGACCTCAGTTTCCCCACCCAAGCCCAAATGAGGGTGGGCTTAAAGGAGAAAAGTGCCACACAGTACCAGTGCCTGACTGCTGGGACCAAGGAGGAAGGCACTGCGGCTCCTCCGGCACCTGCTAACTGACCCGGCTGCCTTCCTCTTGGCCTCCCAGCCTCCCTCTGAGTTTGGAGACCTGCAGTTCTGCCTCGGCTACAACGACTGCCTGCGCCGCCTGACCGTGGTCGTGCTTCGAGCCAAGGGCCTCCAGCTCCAGGAGGACACGAGTTTTGTCAGTAAGTTCTTCTCCCCCGGGCAGGTTCTGTCCTGTGAACTTGGGGCCGGGAGCTGGAGTCTGCCCCTTGCCCCTGGCCATGCAATTCCTGCCTGTGTCTGAGCCACCACAGGAGTGCTCACCACCCTCTGTGGACAACTGTGATGTGGGAAACCACTTCCTTAGATTGAACCCACCTTAGATTGATCCCGCCTCTACCTCTGCCCTTCTGTGAAGGACTCCAGTTCCTCCAGGGCCAGACCCCGCGTCCCCTTGCCCCCACGGAGGGTTCCCCTGCACACAAGGCATGGCACCCGACTGGAAGAAGAGGCATCCCGGGCCGACAGGCAGCATGGGGTGCTGCTTCCTCTAGCCCCCCAGAACCCAGCAGCTGGAGGAGCGAAGGCCCTGCTCTGGCTCAGCATAATGTCCTGCCCTTATGTGTCCCCCCCCCCCCCCCCCAGCAAGGTGGTGGCTGTCTGCCATTTGTGTGTCTCCGCATCTGGGTCACTGTAAGCAAGTTGTCATTCAACCTTCCACTGTGGATCCAAAACCCATATGAGCCCCACTCCAAAAATTCAGCCCTCTGAAGCAGAAGGTGTTTAAGGGGCCCCAGGGAGCCTGAGCAGTCAGCAGGCAGAGAGGGCCCCCCTCCACCAAAAGGAGGGATGGGCGTGTGGTGCCAGGCCCCGGTAAACAAGGGCCAGCCGAGCCGTGGGCGCATTCAGGAGGCACAGAGGAAGGAAGAGGAAGGGAGCCCAGCGTTTCCTCTGGCGTGAGGCCATACGCTAATCAACCCTGTTTCCTCTCGTAACGCCCTCTGGCTATAGTGGCTGTGAGCAACGGGGGTCCTGGCGCCCAGGGTGGGCCGCACCCTCCCAGCCAGACCTCCCACAGGCCAGAGGCTGGGCCCCCGCCCGCTCCTCCTGGCCCACGGTCTGCACTGCCCCGCAGGTGTGTGTGTCAAAGTGTCTCTGATGAACCACAACAAGTTTGTCAAGTGCAAGAAGACTTCGGCTGTCCTGGGCTCCGCCAACCCCGTGTACAGCGAGACTTTCAGCTTCAAGGCCGACCCCGCTGAGCTGGACACTGCCAGCCTCAGCCTGACCGTGCTGCAGGGTGCCGAAGGAGAGAGTAAGGCTGCCCCCGCACCCCGGCCGGGCTGTTGGGGACACGGGCAAAGGAGGAGCGTTCAGGCAGCGTGAAGGTGATGGAAGAGGGCTTCTTTCCGGAGCGACCCCTTTCTCCCTCAGCTCTTTGGCGTGAGGCTGGCTTAAGATGTCTCATGAGGAGGGTGAGAGGCAGAGAAGGTGACCCCATAGGGCTGGCTCTCCACCTGGGCTCCCTTTTCCATCTCCGACTCCAGAGCAAAGGCAGGGTCCTTTGGGGGCTGTCAGCTCTTGCTTAGAGAGGGAGGGGGCTTGCTCCACCCTTCCAAAGGAGGAGTAAGTGAGAAAGAGAGAAGGCACGGGGGATGTTGCTGAAGTGATGTGGTTTCTGTGGTCCAGAGAGTGAAGACGTTTTCCCTCCCCCGCAGAGAGCCACGCGCTGGGCCGGGTGGTGGTGGGCCCCTACATGTATGCCCGGGGCAAGCAGCTGGAGCACTGGAACGAGATGTTCAGCAAGCCCAAGGAGCTGGTGAAGCGCTGGCATGCCCTCTGTCGCACCACTGAGCCCTGACCCGGCTCACGCCCTCGGGTCTGCGGGGGGGGGCCTGCTCTCCTCTCCCCTGTGGCAGCCGCAGGCCTGGATGCTCCAGCCAGCATCTTGCTGGGCTGCCAGGCCGGCCGGAGCCAGGGCACTGTGAGTGCCACCACGCAGGAGAGAAGGGACGAGGGAGCCCCAGCCAGCTCGGCAGCGTGGCTGGCTGCCACCCACCAGCCTCAGGTACCCTCCCGACTCACTCCATCCTCCTCTCCCGTGGGGCTGCCTGGGCTCCGAATCCCAGGCACCACAGTCCCGATATGGACCGGAATCTCAGGCATTCAGAAGAAATACTCTATTCAGCGATAGCAGAGCTCTGTGTGCTCAATGGAAACTTAGGCTGCACCATCCCGGAAAGCTGATGGCATATTGATGCTAAACCTATATGGGCTCTGGTTTCCCTGCCTTCCGCTTAGCAGAGAACACAGACTGTGCCGGGGGAATAATGGGGTGCAGGGGGCGCCCAAAGCACTGATTTCAGTTGGTCCACAATAAATAGCACAGTCTCAGAGTTGGGTTGGGCACTTTGGTGTGGAACAGCCCCAGGATTCCTGGGCAGCACGGCGTGCCCACAGCTCAGGAGAGAAGGCTCTCAGGGATCAAGACTCGCTGGCTTTAGGACCTGGGAAATAACATTGGGAACAGCCCACCCAGGTACCAAGTGGTGGACGTGTTCTCGGCATCCTGTCCCTGTGCCAGGGAGGAGGCCTTCACCTGTGTTAGGTCCCTCCCAGGGCTGGGTCAGACCCTGGCCCACATCATGCCACATCTTGCCCATAATCCAAGCCTCACGCCCCTGGTCTTACAGGTGTTCTAGTGGCTTCTGTGGTCTCCCTGGTTGACAGCATTCAGCTCCTTGGGGCTCTCACTTTAGGCAGGAAATGGTGAAAGCATGCGGTCAAAAGCGTAGCCCGCAGGGCTGAGAGCTTTTCCCATAAACCTAAGTGATTTCATTATGGGGACTGTGTTGTGGCAGGTGTCTATGTGAAGTTCATTAAAATGGAAGTCCCCACAAACCACAGTCATCCGATCCCCGTGAAGTTGTACTCAAGGTAATGAGCAGCCATCGCGTCTGTCTCTGTTAACAGGCAACCTGCTTTTTCACCCAAATGCTGTTGAACTTGGGGGTCAACACACCGTATTGTGAAAATGGAACAAACTTTAAACCTGTGTTGTCTCTTTTCTTATGCAGTGAAGCAACTTCAGCAAAAGAAAGTAGCCATCATTATTCTCTGTTTGTGCCTCTTTAACTTCGCTTCCGATCTGATCTCTGTCAATGCATAAAGACTCATTTTACCTGGCAGTGGTCCAAACAGAATATCTTGTTTACTTTTTCTCATTTATTGTACACACACATTCCAACAAAGCCCACACTCCTGTAATTTCTTTGTTTTTAGTTTTTTTTTTATGTTTTATTTTATTTTTGAGACAGTACAAGTGGGGGAGGCTCAGAGAGAGGGGGACAAAGGATCTGAAGTGGGCTCTACACTGACTGCAGGACTGCAGCAAGCCCGATGTGGGGCTGGAACTCAGGTACTGCGAGATCATGGCCTGAGCTGAAGTTAGATGCTCAACTGACTGAGCCACCCAGGCGCCCCTCCAGTAATTTCTAATAACATCATAGCACACACGTGATAGGGGTTCTCTATATGTTTGGATAGCAGGCTGCTAAACTGGGACTATTTCCATTTCACCTGGGGTCCTGAGACAAGAGGTGCCAGCCACCCTACCTTTCAAGGTGACGTTCACGCCTATCAGTGGCCTTTCCAGGGCCACTTGGAAAAGTTGTTAAGTATCCCCTTTGCAGGACAGAGTGAACTGGTGCAACTGACTCACAACTGAACATTCTCAATGGAAGAGATTGGCAGGCTCTCTGGTCTGATGGGGAAGAAGAAGGGATTGCTGTATTGGGCTGGAATGTCTACAGACATGGTCAGGGCAAAAAACACACAAGTGCTTCCACTGGATGAGCGAGAGGTGGCCTGAGTTGTCTCAATCCTGTCCTCCAGGTGATCCCTGCAGAATGAAGAAGGCCTTTGCATTTCCACAAAGCATTGTAGAATCAGCTTGTCAGTTTCCACACCAAAGAAATGCTAGAGTTTGACTGATTTCCATGGAGTATACAGACCAGTTTGGGGCCATTTTTTATCCCTACAATACTGAATCTTCAATCCATTAACATGGTATATCCCTCCGTTTCTTTTGGTCTTTTGCAAGTTTTCTTAAAACCATTTTGTGGTTTTCAGGAAAGTATTTTTGCGCATCTTTCGCTAGATTCTTAGATGTTTTATATTTATGTTTGCTGGTATGTAGAGATTCTATTAACTTTACTATGTGGACTGTTTCTATTGAGTGGTTTTACTAAAATAACTTAAATTGTGCTCACTTCGGCAGCACATATACTAAAATAACTTAAATTGTAATACTTGGTAGATTCTTTGTATTTTCTTTGCATATAGCTATGACCTCTGCAAACGACAGTTGTGTTTCTTCCTTCACAGTCGTTATGGCTTCTTTATCTTGTCAAACTGCAGTGATTGGGCAACTGGGCAAGAAAAAGAAACAAAACCAACCAGATTGTAAAGGAAGAAGTAAAACTATATTTGCAGATGACATGGTCTTGTCTATAGGGAATGCTAAGGAATTGTCAAAAACTGTTAGAGCTAATAAACGAGCTCAGCAAGGTTACAGGGTACAAGATGGAAACCCAAATTGCACTGGCTGGGACCTCCAGAGAGTGCTGGCTGCCAGTAGGGAGAGCATGCAGGTAGCCTTCTTAGTCTTAGGGGGGAAGCTTTCAATATTCACTACTACGTGGAATATTTGCTATTGGACCTTTAACCTACTCATGATTATGTGTCCTCAATTTGTTAAGTTTTTTTTATGGGGCACCTAAGTGGCTCAGTCGGTTAAGCATCTGACTCTTGATCTTGGCTCAGGTCATGATCTCATGGTTCATGGGATTGAGCCCTTGTCAGGCTCTGTGCACTGAGCTTGGAGCCTGCTTAGGATTCCCTCTCTCCCTCTGCTCCTCCCCTGTGATCTCTCTCTCAAAATAAATAAATAAATAAAAATGTTTTTAAGTTTTTTTTATCATAGCGTTGTTTTATCAAATACTTTCTCTGCGTCTTTTCAGTTAATCATATTTTTCTCCTTTTTTTTAATGTGATGAATTGTACTGATTTCTGAATGTCAAACCAGGGGCACCTTGGTGGCTCAGCTGGTTAAGCAACCAACTTCAGCTCAGGTCACAATCTCGTGGTCCATGAGTTTGAACCCCAAGTCAGGCTCTGTAATGATAGCTCAGAGCCTGGAGCCTGCTTCAGATTCTGTGTCTCCCTCTCTTTCTCTCTCTCTGCCCCTCCCCTCCTTGCACTGTGTCTTTCTCTCTCTCAAAAATAAACATTAAAAAAAATTGAATTTCAAACCAAACTTACATTCTTGTAATAGAAGCCAGTGGTGTTTGTGTTCCTCTGTCTGTCTGTATGTCTGTGTGGACACACACACACACACACACACACACACACACACACGGTAGTACTTGGACTTATTTCTTTAAAATCTAGATTTATTTGCTATTATGTTTTTAATTACTTTTTAATATCCTTACATACCAACATCATTTTTTAAATTATTTTTTTTAGGACTTTACATTTTTAGAGCAGTTTTAGGTTCACAGCGAAATTGAGGGGAAAATACAGAGATTTTTTTCATACACATCCATAGCCTCCTCCCATTATCGCCATCCCTCACTAGAGTGGTACCTTTGTTACAACTGATGAACCTATATTGATACATCATAATCACCTAAGAAACACAGTTCACATCACGGTTTACTCTTGATGATGCACATTCTATGGGTATGGACAATGTCTGGTGACATGTTATTACATTTTTAAGTGTTCTTGCAGTTATGTTCATAAGAGATTTTTCTATAATTTTTTTTTATTGCAATATCCTCGCGCTTGAAACAAATCTGTATTCTGTGTGAGTAGGTGTTCTGTGTTATTCTTAGGTCAAGTTTATGAATCAGATTGGTCAAATCATCTATTTTTACTGATTTGGGGGGAGGAAGGTATATTTTCTATTCATGATGGAGAGAGGTTAAAGTCTCCCACTGTGATTGTGGATTTGTTTGTTTCTTCTTTTAGTTTCATCAATTTTTGTTTTGTATATTTTGAGGCTGTGTTATTAGGCTCGTATTCATTTTCAGTTGTTTTTTCTGGTGGATTAGGCCATGTATTATTGTGAAACAGCTCTAACACTCCATTTTTCCCCATATTTTTCAACTTTCTTATGTTCTCATAATTATCTCTTGAATATAATCAAGTCTGTCAACCTCTGTCTTTTGTGTATTTAGCTCATTTACATGTAATTACTGCTATTTATTCCCATTTGTCCTGTTTTGTTTTCTCTCCTTTGTTGCCTTCTTTTGTATTAATTCATATTGTAACTGCATTTTTTTTAATCTTAAAGTTTATTTACATATTTTGATGGGGGGGAGGGCCAGAGTGAGAGGGAGAAAGAGAGAGAGAGAGAGAGAGAGAGAGAGAGAGAGAGAGAATCCCAAGCAGGCTTCTCACTGTCAGCACAGAGCCCAATGAGGGGCTCAATCTCATGAACCATGAGATCATGACCTGAGCCAAAATCAAGAGTTGGACACTTAACCCACTGAGCCCACCCAGGTGCTCCTGCATTAATTCATTTTTTAATCCTGCCACTTCTCATCTGTATGTCGCTACTTACACAGTTTATTATTCCTTTAGTGGTTCCCCTAGAGATTACAACTTGTATCTATTGTATATTATAGTCTAAGACAAATCTTACCTTTTAATCACTTCCCAGATAATGTTCTGATCTTAGAAAACTCAATCTCTATTTCCCCCTGTTTTTTAATGGTATTGATATGATTCATTTTAATTCCACATATATTTTACACCTAGCAAGACATTACTATTATTGCTATGTTCAGTCAATATTCATTTATATTGACCCACATAGTTGTTCTTCCTTTTGCTTTTTATTCTTTCCTACATTTCTGGGATTCTACCCGAGATCATTTTCCTCCTACTTAAAGGTTTCTTTTTAAGTATTTCTTTTTGTGCAGATCTGCTCACAGCAAATTTTCTTAGTTTTGAGTAGAAACGTCTATTTCAAATTCATTTTTAAAGGATTTTTTGTGGAAGCAGAATTCTAGGCTGACATTGTCTTTCTGTCAGCAGTTTAAAAATGGTATGCATTGTCTTCTTGCTTCCATCGTTTCTGTTGACAAGTGAGTTATCAGTGCTATTGTTTCTCCTCTGAAACTAATGTATCTCCCTCTCCTCCCCACCCTTGGCTGTTTTTAATATTTTCTGTTGCTGGTTTTCAGCAGCTTGAGTCTGGTGTGCCTACAAGCAATTTTCTTTTTATTTACCCACCTTGGGAGTAATAAAGCTTCATCAGTTTTGGGAAATTCTCATCCCATATTTCTTCAAATATGATTTCTGCCCCATTCTTCCCCTCCTCTTCTTCTGAGACTCCAATTACACACATATTAGATCTTTCTGTCAGTTCCCACAGGACTCCTATGCACTCTGCTGTATTTTCCATTCTCTTTATGTCTCTGCTTCAGCTTAGAGTTTTTATACTGCCCTCCTACATTTCAACAAATTTTGTTCCACTAAGTCTAATTGTAGTTAACCTATATGCTGAGTACTTAATTTCGATTACTGCACTTTTTTAGTTCTAAATTTCCATTTGATACTTTGTAATAATTCCAGTTCTTTGATGAAAGTCTCTATTTTGTCAGTCACACCAATATCTGTGTCATTAGTGGGCCAGTTTTATTGTGTATGTTTTCTCCCTTTATTCCTGTTACTTGGTATGCCTGGCAATATACTGTCAAATACTGACCATTATGAGAAATTATAGTAGCCCCAGGAGACATTATTCCTCCAGAGAGGGTTTACTATATCCTCTGGCCGCCAGAATGGAGAGAGGTCACCTTAATCCAGTCCTGTAATGAACTCACTGGAGTCTGGGTTACAGTTTTTGTAAGGCTCTATCACCACCTCTGGTTTTCCCACATTTCTAGAGGGTAGTCTTCCAAGGGTACTATTTGGATCACTAAAGGAGACTCTGTTGTGTTCAGTGGGCCCCTCTTCCTTGGTGGGTCCTGAACTCTAGTTTTTATCTCCCTAGTATCATGCTATTTTCAGGGAAGGAAGGAAGGAAGGAAGGAAGGAAGGAAGGAAGGGAGGCAGGGGAAAGAAAAGAAAGAAAGAGAGAGAACAAAAAGAAAGAGAAGAAAAGAGAAAAGAAAAGAGAAAAAAGAAAAGAAAGGAAAAGAGAAAAAAGAAAAGAAAAGAAAAAGGAACAACAGGAAAGGAAAAGGGAAGGGGAAGGGGAAGGGGGAAGGGAAAGGAAAGAAAAGGAAAGGACCTGACATCTTTCACAGGCTTTCTGCATAAATTAATTCACAGCTTCATAATTCAGCAAATGCCTCAAAGTGGAAAACCGTTAAGTGTCAGAATTACTTTTCTACCTCCTTTCTATTCAACATCTTGGCCCCTTCTGTCCTAGCTGCATTGGCGACCCCAATCTCCAATTTCTTGTCTCTCCAGCTCCAGACACTCAGCTGCCTTTTCTGTCTCATAGCCACAGCTCTCTGGCCAAATGCTCAGCCTCTTAACAGGAATCAGCACGTTTCCTGAAGGAAAAAGTGGATCACAGAATGTCAGCTCACCTCTTTGTGTTTTCCTTCTTATGAGATCATGGTCTGTCAAATGCTTGTCAACTGAGCAGCTCTCCGGTAACTAAAAAGAGGTTTTCTGTATTTTATTCAGCTTTTCTAGGGGTTCTTGCCATGAACATCGTTCTGTCTCAAGCAGAAAAGTAATTTTTTTCCTCAGAATTCCCAGAAAATGAATGTTCTTCAAAGACTGATTTTATACAGGGAATTTCATTACACAATTCATGGGAAGGCTGGTGTAGCTAAAAGGAGAGAAGCTGCTTGTATCAGTTAGCTGTTTTTGCAGTAATGGTGCATAACAAACAATCACAACATCTCAATGGTTTGTACAGGGAACTTGATTACACAGTTCCTGGGATGGCTGGTGAAGCCAAAAGGAGAAACACCACTCATGTCCTCGTTTCTGCAGTAATGGCACATAACAAACAATCATGACATCTCAGTGTCGCACTAGAATGAGCATTTACTTCTCATCCATCTATGGCCAGCTGAGTGTGAGCCAATCTAGATTAGGCAACTCACTTTCAAACAATAGGTCTGCCTGGCTCCAGGTCCTCACCCAGGCTTGCTCTGTGTTTGTTCATTCTGAGCACAAGTCCAAGGGGCAGCAGCTACCCAGGAGAGGGTTCTTTTCCTGGAGAAGGCAGAAGGGCAAACGCATCTCTACCTTCTGCTTGTGTTGTTACTTAATATCTTGTTGGCTGAGGCATGTTCAAAAGTTCAAAATCAAAGGGCAGGGAGGAAAACTATGCCTTTTTATGAGAGGAACTGTAAGCAACATAGCCTTGGACATAGCTGCCAAGAGGGGTCAAGAATTGGGGTGATAATTCAATGCACTTTGCTGATATGTTCTAGCAGTGGGGAACTCCAGGGGCCTGTGCTTGGCTGCACAGGTGCTCTCAGTGAAGGCGAGAACCTCAGATCCTCTATTTCGGCCGCTGTTGCCCACTCACTATCCTGTAGTGATGAGTGACGAGAATTTGCACAGCCATCTGCCAGTTACATTTTTTCTGATTTTTCACTGTAGCATTTTTTGCCCAAATTATTGCAGGAGCTTGGAGCATCTTGCTGGCCTAAGTTTCAGAGTCAAAGGAAGAAAAGGATGATTTTTACCCTCTTTCTGCTTTCTCTCTCTTTTTTTTTTAACGTTTATTTTTGAGATAGAGAGAGACAGAGCATGAACGGGGGAGGGTCAGAGACAGAGAGGGAGACACAGAATCTGAAGCAGGCTCCAGGCTCTGAGCTGTCAGCACAGAGCCTGACGCAGGGCTTGAACTCACGAACCGCAAGATCATGACCTGAGCTGAAGTCGGACGCTTAACCGACTGAGCCACCCAGGTGCCCGTTTCTTGTCTCACCCAATTATCTCACGTTTGGCGAACTCAACCTGGAACACTGTTCGTAAGAGTGTCTGGGAAGTATAATTTCCAGACAATGTAATGAAGACCTTTAAAGGGGTTGGGGGTGGTGCTGTGTGCCATCCCACACTCTGGGGCAAACCTGGGTCAAGGGGACCTTAGGTGAGGGATCCATAGGGCAAGGAGGCTCTTGAAGTCCCCACGTGAGTACTGCAGCTCATAACCGTACCAGTCATGGAGAACCTCTCCTGCCCCTTCAGTGGCCTCCTGGCCGTGCCCCTTCCCTGCCCCTGCTAGGACAGCCAGGAGCCTCTGTTAGTAGGTTGGGGAAGGTGTGAAAGCACAAGATGGAGAAACAGGAAAACAGTGCTACCTGCCCATTTCCTGTGGCAGCCTCCTGCAGGCAGGAGCCAGGGTGAGGGGAGGAGGGAAGGGGAAGCTCAAACTTTAAATGAAGTTGGGAATTCAGACTACATGAGATTGGACATTTTAAGCGCTGAACACAGCCTGTTTGGTTTTTTTTAAGTAGAAGTTACAGGAAAAATTTATTGTTATCTAAGAGTGATCAAAAAAGTCATGGGCCTCACCCCAGATTTTTATCCAAAGGGCAGGGAGAAGCTACCTGCTGAGCAGGTTCGAATGGGTCACTGGGGAAAAAACAAAAAAAGGATGAAGTGGTTTGCAGATTACATCCCATAGTTTCAACATAATGGATATAAATAAATAAATAAATAAATAAATAAATAAACTTTAAAAACAAGGATAAATGCAAGCATCAGGGAGGGGTTGCCATTTCTCGGGGCCCTATAGCCAGGAAGTGGTGAAGCTGGTATTTCTATCAGATTCCAGTTGTCTGAAATGGTGTCACTGTTACACACTGCCAGATAGACCCCAAAAAAGTCCCAGGCAACACAAAGTGCCATCAAGTCCCACCGCCTGGGACGTGTTAAAGGACCTTTGTGTGCCTATTAGATAAGCCGTTTCTGTTTGTGCACCTTTAGCTGCTAGTGAGTCTGTGCATTTCTCCACCTTTCCTTTTTCTCCCTTTCCTCTTCCTCCCCTCCCCCCCTTTCTCTCCTCTCTCTCTTCCTCTCTTCTCTCCTTCCTTCCTCCTTTCTTCCCTCTCCCCCCTCCTTCCCTTCCATTTGTGTAAATTATGTGCTCATCTCCACTAATGTAAAGTATAATCCTGCAAGTGACCAGATTTGATTCTTGTCTTCCCTTTGTTTCGATAACATGCTCTTACGAGTTTGCTGATTAACTAACCTGATGAGACAAATTTCCAGAAGGTGGAGAGAGGGCTGAAGCTCTGGTTTCGAGGTCAGGAGGGTCATGGGAACATGACTGACAGGCCAGACATGGGTTCAATGTGGCCTAAGGACCGCGAGCTCGGGCCGCGTGGCAGGCGCAGAGCGCCATCCAGTGTCCTCACACCCTTATCGTGACTGATGTGCAGCTACCAGAACTAGCAAGAAAAGCGCTTGCCTCCCGCAGTGTGCCTCTCGCGCCCTCTACTGTTCAGCAGCGTACTCATTGCAGAGCATGTATTAAGTAAGGATGGATGTGGAGTGGTTAGGAAATTGGTAACTGGTAAACCAGCCTCCCCAGAATCTTCCCTTGTGCCCCCGCCCAAACACACCTCTCCCGCCCCACCAAAATAACCACTAACTTAGTTTTTGTGGAAATCACTTCTTTGCTTTTACTACCTGACTACGCAGCCTTAAATGCTACAGGTTTTTTTGTTTTGTTTTGTTACAAAATTTATATAAGGAATTGGAAAGGACACATTCTTTTGTATTTGGCTTCTTTCGCTCCACATTATGTTTTGAATTCATTATGTATTTGGTGGGGGGCATAAAATCAGAAGTAGAGTTGCCGGATCATAGGGTTTGCATATCTTCCAATTTGGTAGATAAAGCCAGACTGTTCTCCAAAGTCAATTCACATTCTCACCAACAGTGTGAGTTTCCATCGCTCCCACATCCTTGCCAACACTTGGTATCCTTGGTATTGTCAGTCTTTTTATTTTAGTCATTCCTTTTAGTATGTAGAGGTACCTCATTGTGGATTTAATTTGTACTCTGCTGATGGCGAAGGAGGCTGGACATGTTTTATATGTTACTTTGTCATTTCGAGTCTCCTCCTTTATGAAGTGCTGACTCATGGATCTTACCTGCTTTTCTACTGGGTTGTTTGTGGTTTTCTTATTGATTTGTAGGAATTCATTTTGATTAGATGTATTGCAAATTTTTTCTCCCATTCTGGTTTTTTTTTTAATTACTAATATATTTGTGGTTGATTTCCTCCCATTTTATGGCTTTCTTTTGATAAATAGAAGTTTTTAATTTTAATGTAGTGAAATTAAACAATTTTTTTTGAGAGAGAGAGAGAGCAGGGGAGGGGCAGACGGGGAGAGAGAGAGAGAGAGAGACAGAGAATCTCAAGCAGGCCCCAAGTCCAGTGCAGAGCCTGATGCAGAGCTCGATTTCGCAGTCATGACATCATGACCTGAGCCAAAACTGAGAGGCAGTTGCTTAACTGACTGAGCGACCCAGGCCCCCCTTGAAGCCATCTTTTATATTGATGGTTTTTGGTCCTCTTTTTAAGAAGTCTTTCTGTAGGAGTGCTGACAATTCTGACTCCACCTCGGCCCTCCATCCTGTCCACACAATGACCTCTCTCGGGCTACGTATTCAGCCCTTTGGAGGTTAAAGTATGCCCCGACCAGAATGTGGGAAGACTTGTTCTGGTCTTCCCTGAAGTTGTTTAGAAAACTAACAGAGATAACAGTTTCTAACCACCTCCCCCCACCCCCACCCCGGCCCTTGCCTCATTCTGGCACAGATGGTGGTACGAGTTCTGTTAAGTGTTAGACCCTTTGTCCTCACCACAGTGCTCTCTGCACATCCTCTCACTCTAGAAAATTCGTGGACTAAGGTCTGGACCTTGGGGAGAATCGCTGTGCAGCTCTGATCATCACCTGCCCAATTCCCGCATCAGTAAGTTACCCTGAATAAAACTGTGTAAACTGTATGGAGCTGCCTGTTTCATTTTCTGGTCTCAAAGCGCCTTCTCAGTTTAGATGATACTTTACTGCCCCTCCTCCACCTTCTAACCCTTTTCCTACCTTGAGAACATGAAGATATTCTTCTATACTATTTTCAAGAAGCTTTTATTATTTTCCTGTTCACATTTCGATATAGAATGTACCTGAAATAGATGTTTGTATAAGTTATAATTTGGGGTTCAATTTCTTTTTTTTTTTTTTTTTTTTTCCCTAAGGATACCAAATTACCCCAGCACCATGTATCGCAAAGACTATCCTTTTCCCCACTAGTCTGCGGTAGCACCTAGGGAATAAATCAAGCATCCATGCTATGTTTGGGTGTGTTCCTGGGCTCCTTCTGCTACATTAATGAATCTTTACCTTTACATTAATACCATCATGTCTTAATTACTCATTTTCAGTGCAAAGCCTGACACGGGGCTCTATCCTACAAAATGTGAGGTCATGACCTGAGCCAAAACCAAGAGTCAGATGCTTAACCGACTGAGCCACCCAGACGCCCCTATGGTACCGTTTCCTAAGGTGATTTTTCACTTAATACACTGTACACACCAAAACCCTGGGTCTTTTTCATTGTTTTGCTTACTTTATTTTTGTTTGTTTTAGCTTTAAATTTTTTTTCCTGCCTATTCTTTTCTTAACAGCTTTATAAACATATAATTCACAAACCATACAATTCACCCATGTAAAGTGTACAATTCAATGGTTTTTAGAATGTTTACATTCCTTTTTATTCTTCTCAACTAATTTGTAAATCAATTTATCAACTTCTATATGCCATCCCTCAGGGACTTTGGTTAATACTGAATCAACTCTGCATATCAGATCTTTTCAAACAGCAGGAATATGGTATAATGTCTCATGGATTCTTATCTCCCTTTTATTTCCTTCATGGTTTTTAAATCATTTCCTTTGAATAAATAAACGTTTCTGGCTTTATCTGTAAGTATGATTATTTTTACTATATTTAGAACTATATATTATTGTTATGTAGTAGTATATTACTACATTTAAATTTTTTAAGTTCATGTTACATTTAATTAGTTTATGTTATATGTAATTAATATATTACCAATATATTTTTGGTTGGTTTCCTAAGGTTATTTTTCTGTGTATTCATTCCAGCCATTTAAAATAGTGACATTTTAATTTGTTCAAGACTTTCTGTTTCCCAAATATGCCATGCAATTTTACGCACAGCACCATTTTCGTGGTGAACACATCTCGTATTTACAGATGCAGGTTAAATATTTTCCCTCTGAAGCCTTCTTGGATCTTCCATTGCAGCAACACGTCTGTATCTGCCTAGAACTCTCCTTCCATTAAGGAAAGGCTTCTTTCATCCTATGTGGTTCTAGCTCTTTCAAACCCAGTGTCCCACCCACCCCTGGTTACCGGGGGAGATTCAGAGTCCTTCCATGAAATTTGCTATGTGGATACTCACAAAAAGAAAGTCTCTCATTCTGTATTTTTTTTTAAATTTTTTTTTCAACGTTTATTTATTTTTGGGACAGAGAGAGACAGAGCATGAACGGGGGAGGGGCAGAGAGAGAGGGAGACACAGAATCGGAAACAGGCTCCAGGCTCTGAGCCATCAGCCCAGAGCCCGACGCAGGGCTCGAACTCCCGGACCGCGAGATCGTGACCTGGCTGAAGTCGGACGCCTAACCGACTGCGCCACCCAGGCGCCCCTGTATTTTTTTTTTTTAACATTTATTTATTTTTGAGAGACAGAGTGAGACATAGCATGAGTGGGGGAGGGGCAGAGGGGAGGTGGGAACACAGAATCCAAAGCAGGCTCCAGGCTCTGAGCTGTCAGCACAGAGCCTGATATGGGACTCCAACTCACAGATCAGGAGATCATGACGTGAGCAGAAGTCAGAAGCTTAACCGACTGAGCCATCCAGGCACTCCTCTCATTCTGTAAAGAAGAAAGTTTGGGGCTTCCTACAGCCATCTTTTCTCCATGTGGATAGGTAGGAAAGACAGAAGGGGCGCCTGGGTGGCTCAGTCAGTTAAGTGACCAACTCTTGATTTCAGCTCAGGTCATGATCTCAGTTTGTGAGTTTGAGCCCCACATCAGGCTCTGAGCTGACAGTGTGGAGCCTGTTTGGGATTCTCTCTCTGCCCTCCTCGTCTCCCTCTCTCTCTCAAAATACATAAATAAACTTAAAAGTAAAAAAAGATAGGAAGGAAGAGACAAAGAAGGGGAAGATGACAGGAGGGAAAGGACAGGAAAGGGAAAAGGAAATATGGGATGGGAGAGCAGGAGAGAACAGGGCAAGGAAAGAAACAATGGGAAAAACTGAAGGGAAGGAAAAGAAAGAATTAGTGGGTTGGGGTAACCAGATCACAAAATTTAAGCCAACGGATGCAACTGTGCTTTAAGCCAGTTATGTGAGCCAGTAAATCTTCCCCTTGTTTTTGCTCAAGCTAGTGTGAGTTGGGTTTTTATCATTTGCAACCAAGAGTCCAAATAAACCCATCCTTCTATGACTTCTTTTGCCTTTTCCACACTGATAAACTTTTGTTTAAATATTTCTTTTTTTTTAATTTTTTAATTTTTATTTTTGAGAGAGAGACAGAGCATGAGCAGGGGAGGGGCAGAGAAAGAGGGAGACACAGAATCCAAACCAGGCTCCAGGCTCCGAGCTGTCAACACAGAGCCCAACACAGGGCTCAAACTCATGGACCACATGATCATGACCTGAGCTGAAGTTGATCGCTTAACCGACAGAGCCACCCAGGCGCCCCTTGTTTAAATATTTCTTCACCAGCTTGCCTATGGACTCACTAAAAGCAGGCCTTCTTATTTGTCTTTAAATTCCCAGTGCCGTGACCACAGTGAATTCTCAGTAAAAGTCTGCAGGGTGAATCATGTGTCTAATTTTGTTACACCTCTTGAAGATCAGAAACCCCACCCCTTAAAATACACCCCAAGATATAAAAGGAGATTTAGCACAGATGTCACTAGTGTGGAGAAAGGTGAGTGCTTCTAACAGCTGTTGGAGAAGCTGTCGGTTAATACCAAGTACGAATGGTTCTCGAAGACGGGAGAACTGTCCCTCTCAGCTGGACTGTCCAAAGATGAAAAATTAGATTTGCCTAAAATGTCTACAATGTGGTTGCCAGATACAGATGCTAGACTGGCTGCCATTCTTAGGCTACCCAAGTGAATGTTATAAACATTTATGGAGTAGGTTAAATACAACTACTTGTACATCTCAGGTAAGGAATATACCTGGGAGCTGTGGCTCCCCTGATCCCAATTAAATAGATGATAATTTCCTCAGGACATAAGGAAGTCATTTTCAGCTTAAATAAGGGTTCATGGAAATATGTGTTAACCCATGAACTATGTACCCAACTCTGTGAAGGCAGATTAGTGTGACCTGCTGTTCTTGGTGTCACTTGAAATGGCTTAAAGACTTCTTCCCAACAAGGTGTGAAGATCCATCTACTCCAGGGAGCTATGCTTTGGTTGATAAAAGGATTAGGCAGATTCTTGAGGACAAAGTGGGGAAGGGCAAGTTTAAGAGAATAGTGCTCTCGGTAGGCTTACACTGACTGGGCGCATTTTATATCGGAACTCTGGATTGGCTTCTACTGTGGTTATCACTGAAAGAGCATGGCTTAGAAGACATCAGCTCTGGGCTTGAGACTCATCCCCCATCACATGAATTATCCGGGAGAGCCAATTGTTTTGTTGTTTGAATTCCACTATCTCCGGTTACACATGGGGACAACTCTTTTTGTACCCACCTTACTGGGTGCTGGATAAAACCTTAGCAATCATTTCATTTAATCCCTTTACTTCCCCAGGAATTAACTCACCAAGTAAAGTACCTGTTCCTCCCCTCCCCCCTCCCCCCCTTTTTTTTTTGGTCAAGGCTCCCTCCAAGGATTTGTTGAAAACTACTGACCTCCTCCACGGAAAGATGTGCTTCTGTATGTGTGCACTCTCTCACACACATTTTTGCATCTTATTTCTGGGAGGATCACAAAAGCCCTGAGGTTCATTTTTAGAAAAGCCAAATTAAAAAAAAAATCTAACAAACCCTGAATTAGAGAAAACAATTTCAATGAACCAAAAGAACTTTTAAAAGTACATGCACAGAAAAACAAACTGGTTCATTTAATTATGAATTTAGTTATTTTCCAGCAGTATTATCGCTCTACTAACCCTCAGTGTACTGCAAACGTCCGGGTCGAGCACCATCTCCTCATCAGTGACGACCACTTGACACGAGCTCCTTCTACAACCGTGAGAGCACAAACGGGTGTTTGTTACTATGTCAGTTCAGTAAGGTGATCGGATCCTAGAGATGAACTAGCAACGTGGCTCTCTTCCGCCGTTTATAAAAGTTGTTGAAGCAGGATCTTGTTGCCTTCATTTTCTTTTTTTTTTTTTTTTTAACATTTTTTATTTATTTTTGGGACAGAGAGAGACAGAGCATGAACGGGGGAGGGGCAGAGAGAGAGGGAGACACAGAATCGGAAGCAGGCTCCAGGCTCTGAGCCATCAGCCCAGAGCCCGACATGGGGCTCGAACTCACGGACCGCGAGATCGTGACCTGGCTGAAGTCGGACGCTTAACCGACTGCGCCACCCAGGCGCCCCATTGCCTTCATTTTCAAATGCTTCTTCTTAGACATGCTTGTCTTGAACTTGTCTAAACACAGGCTTAGGCAAACTAACCCATTATCATGTGTGGTTATAACCAAGGAAATCATTTCACATTGACAGTTTATTCAAGCAGGACTAAGGGAAAGCACAGAGAGTCTGTAAGCATGGCAGAAAAGCAACTCCCGAGGAAATGGCTTTCATCTGTGTCCTGTGGCCTTAGTATAGCTCTCGAATGGCGCAGGGACCCGTAGAGTGAACCTTTAATTCCCAGGACACTGCTGCATGTTGCCCTTATTGCTAGAGCCTTCCTCTAGAAGCAGGAAAGGAAAAGGCCAAAAAACAAACAGAAAACCTCGCAGAATTCTCTTTGAAAAAAAACTCTCAATTTATATATTGAACACAATTCTCTTTATTAAAAAAAAAAAAAAATTTTTTTTTTTTCAAAACCCAAGGAAAAGCCCTGCCAGACATTCATTTCAAGACACAAATCATTCCAGCGGTCCTCCTTGAAGTACCTGCGATTTCCTCACGTGGCCTCAGAGAAGGGCACTGGGCTCGGGCTTTGTGCCGTCCGGATAGACATCCAGGAGGGAGAACTCTTGCTGCAAGGGGAAGCTGTTTTCATCCAGCACAAAGAGGCTCTGCAGCTTCACCGCACAGGGCGCCCCTCCGCCTGCCAGCAGCGCGTGGAACAGGTCTGCGGCGACCATGCCGTAGGTGACCTCTGACGAAGGGGCTGCGGAACAAGGAAACGCTCACAGCCTCAGCGTCCCTTCCGGGCGACGGAAACGCACAGGGCTAAGGGTTCACTGTTCCCCTTGGTTTCTCAAGCCCCGAACCCACTTTACAGTTAGTTCTCTTTCTACCCCTTCTCCTTCTAGTCACGGGTGCTGAGGATACTCTAGAATTGATGATCCACAGTTCAGGACAGGCTGTTCAGACTGACAGCAGTTCTACTCGGCACAGCTAAGGGCTTCTTAAAACAACAGTGGAAAGAGCGGACATTAACATCTTCTTAAGTCAAGTCTGAGACAAAAAGAGTGTGTCCGGGTCAGAAAAGAACTCTTATTTATCCAGTCTACAGCCCTTATCATATGTATAAATTTATATAACAAAACCCTGAAGCAGCTACGCAATGAGCATCAAATCTTCATAACACAAAAATACTGAAATTATAGATATAGTATGTCACTCTATGTTTGCACTTGTCCTATAGGCTTCCTTTTATTTTTTTAGGACACCAAATCCAGTTATTGAGCGGGGTGCCTCCATACTAGACTGACCAGACACATGTCAAGCTACACTCGCTCCCTGACCAACACCACCAGCCTTTCTTGGATCGGGTCTACAGACTCCTGGGCAGCCAATCACAAATTTTTAGAAGTGAGAGAATTCTCTTAATGATACTTTTCTTTCTTTCTTTCTTTTTTTTTTTTTTGTTTTTTTTTTTTTTGTTTTGTATTTTCACTTGGATAAGCTTAAAAGAAGTCAAGATTAGTGATCATTTGAATGGTCTGATGACCACTTTAGAATTGGTACCCACATGTTCCCTTAGGGTTACAATTTAATTAATGCCAGGAAGGACAACTTTGACTCTGTGAGCAAAACAGACATATATTTGATCTGAGGATGATGGTGCTTCTGTGAGAAACGAAGACTAACTGGTATTGTGCCTAAAATGAAGGGACAAGACTGAAAATACAACAAACAACCTTGAGAGAAGGCCTGAAAGAGCCAAAAGAATGCAAGTTAATAAAGACAGTGAATAAAAAAAGAACAGAGAGCCTTCCAGTTAGGATGTGAAAAGCTGGAAAGAACATGGCTCCAACCTTAACAATTATTAGGAAAACTGAAGAAACTACAAAATCACAATTTATTGAGCCGCTAAGAAGGCAGAGGCAGTGAGACAGCCACACCCATCGAAGTGAGCGGGGACAGAACAGGTGAGCTACAATTTTAATGACTTGCTAAAAGCCAAGTGTAGGCCAGTGCACAGGCGAGGGGAGTCCGTACCCTCAAGTGTGCTTCTCGTCCCTACCAGGTGCTCACAAGCCTGGACTGAGGGCAGGACAGAGAGAAAGCTTCCAACCTGGTGAGGCCAGGAGAAGGGGAGAAGCGGCCACAAGGAAAACACAAACCACCCCCCACCCAGGACCCCTCCGCCCTCCTTTAAGGAACAAGAACCTTAAAGTGCTCCAGCAGGGACCGGCAAATCCTACTGCTCCAGTGCTGAAGATGGGAGAGGGGCGGGGAAGGTGAAAGAAAAATCCCCCCATTCCTGGGGGAGGAGCAGGAAACCGCCCAGGATCAAGACCATCAGGGGTGCCCTACTGCGGGGAGAGGGGCAGGTCTTATCTTCCATCTGACGTCCCCTTTGTTTCCTTTTTACGTGGATAGAAAAAAGACCTTAATTTACAGCATAGTGTTCTTTCTGCTCCAGTATACTGTGGACACCCCTGAAATGAATGGTCTCACCAACAGCAGCCCCTGGACGGCGTGTTGATACCTTACCGACAACTCTGCTGAGCCAGTCAGGAGAAATGTTGAGTAGCATCTTCTCAATCAGCTCTGATCCTACATGGACGCACACCTTATGTACTCCATCAGTGATGGTCATTAAAGCTGGCCTACAAAAGAGCAAATAACACACGACCCTCAACAAGGTTTTCAAATTAAAGAAATGCTTAAATACAAGGTCATTTCAAAGAGCACTGGGTTTTTATTCAGAGTCCATTTTAATTCCTAAAATGACTCTAGGATGCTCTGAGACATCCTAGGAATAAGAGAAGGGCTTTTTTTTTTTTTTTAAGTTTCAAACAATAAATGGATAAATTTGATTTATTCCAGATTCATTTTAAGATTTCAGATACTAATATAAGAAAACATATTTTTACACCGTTGTGTAAATTATTTTTAGAAATAAAAATAAAGATAATCACACATTTCCAAAATCACAATTTCAAGTCATTTTTCCCAACTGGGCTCTTTCCTGTCAGAACCAAACTATTAACCAAACTGTTCTGCATGTCACTAAACAGGGAACAAGATAAATCATTTCCAGTATGTCCTACAGCAGAATACTATGTGGGTGTTAAAAAGAATGAGGAAGGGTTATAAGTGCTATTAGGGAAGGAATGCCAGTCCTTAGATGGACTCTAAGGAACCAACGACATGAATAAAACAAAGTGAATATTATTCTATCTATGCATTTTTTAATTTATTTTAGAGAAAGAACATGCAGGTAGGAGCAGGGGAGGAGTCATGGTGGGGGGAGGGAGAGAGAGAGAGAGAGAGAGAGAGAGAGAGAGAGAGAGAGAATCCCAAGCAGGATCCACGCTCAGCCTGGAGCCCAATGGAGGACTTGATCTCATGACCCTGAGATCATGACCTGAGCTGAAATCAAGAGTTGGATGCTCAGCCAACTGAGCCACCCAGATGCCCCATCTATGTATTTTTATTTTTATTTTTTTTTAAATTTTTTTTAAATGTTTATTTATTTTTGAGACAGAGAGAGACAGAGCATGAACAGGGGAGAGGCAGAGAGAGAGGGAGACACAGAATCTGAAATGGGCTCCAGGCTCTGAGCTGTCAGCACAGAGCCCGACGCGGGGCTCGAACTCACAGACCGTGAGATCATGACCTAAGCCAAAGTCGGACGCTTAACTGACTGAGCCACCCAGGCGCCCCTGTATTTTTAAAGAAAGGACCAAAACCCATAAAATACCTAGGAATAAACCTAAACAAAGAGGTGAAAAATCTATACGCTGAAAACTATAGAAATCTTGTAAAATTGAAAAAGACAAAAAAAATGGAAATACATTCCATGCTCATGGATTGGAAGAACAAATATTGTTAAAATGTCAATACTACCCAAAACAATCTACATATTCAATACAATCCCTATCAAAATAATATCAGCATTCTTCACAGAGCTAGAACAAACAATCCTAAAATGTGTATGGAACCAGAAAAGACCCTGAATAGCCAAAGCAATCCTGAAAAAGAAAACCAAAGCTGGAGGCATCACAATCCTGAACTTCAAGATGTATTACAAAGCTGTAATCACCAAGACGGCATGGTACTGGCATAAAAACAGACACTTAGATCAATGCAACAGAATAGAGAACCCAGAAATGGACCCACAAACATATGGCCAACTAATCTTTGACAAAGCAGGGAAGAATAGCCAATGGAATACAGTCTCTTCAGCAAAAGGTGTTGGGAAAACTGGACGGCGACATGCAAAAAATGAACCTGGACCACTTTCTTACACCATACACAAAAAAAAACTCAAAATGGATGAAAGATCTAAACCTAACACAGGAAGCCATCAAAATCCTAGAGTTTTGAGAAAGCAGGCAAAAACCTCTTTGACCTCAGCTGTAGTAACTTCTTACTAAACACGTCTCCAGAAGTGAGGGAAACAAAAGCAAAACTGAATTCTGGAAACTTGTCAAGATAAAAAGCTTCTGCACAGGGAAGGAAACAATCAGCAAAACTAAAAGGCAACCGACGGAATGGGAGAAGATATTTGCAAATGACATATCAGATAAAGGGCTAGTATCCAAAATCTATACAGAACTTATCAAACTCAACACCCAAAAAACAAATAATCCAGTGAAGAAATGGACAAAAGGCATGAATAGACACTTTTCCAAAGCAGACATCCAGATGGCTCACAGACCCGTGAAAAACTGCTCAATATCACTCATCATCACAGAAATGAAAATTAAAACCACCATGAGATACCACCTCACACCAGTCAGAATGGCTAAAATTAACAACTCGGGCAACAACAGACGTTGGCAAGGATGCAGAGAAAGAGGATATCTTTTGCACTGCTGGTGGGAATGCAAGCTTGTGCAGTCACTCTGGAAAACAGTATGGAGGTTCCTCAAAAAGTTACAAATAGAACTACCCTATGACTCAGCAATTGAACTACTAGGTATTTATCCAAGGGATACAGGGATGCTGTTTTGAAGGGGCACATGCACCCCAATGTTTATAGCAGCACTATCGACAATAGCCAAAGTATGCAAAGAGCCCAAATTTCCATCGATGGACGAATGGATAAAGAAGATGTGGTATCCGTATACAATGGAATATTATTCAGTGATCAAAAAGAATGAAATCTTGCCATTTGCAACAGCGTGGATGGAACTAGAGGGTATTGTGCTAAGCGAAATTAGTCAGAGGAAGGCAAATATTATATGACTTCACTTATATGTGGAATGTAAGTTACAAAACAGATGAACATAAGGGAAGGGAAGCAAAAATAATATAAAAACAAGGAGGGGGGGAAACATAAGAGACTCTTAAATACAGAGAACAAACTGAGGGTTGCTGGAGTGGTTGTGGGGAGGGGATGGGCTAAATGGGTAAGGGGCATTAAAGGGGAACACCTGTTGGGATGAGCACTGGGTGTTATACATAGGGGATGAATCACTGGAATCTACTCCTGAAATCATTATTGCACTATCTGCTAACTAACCTAGATAGAAATTTAAAAAAAAAAAAAAAAGTGCTCATGTCCTTTAATAGAACGTTTCCTACAAGTACCCATAGGAAAATGGCAAAGGCCATGAGGACACAGAAAAAAAAAAGCTTTGCAGGAAAGCAAAAGCAATAGCTCTTAAACCACCAACAATAAAAGTTCAACCTTACTTCTCACTTGTAATGAGAGAAATACAGTTAAAGGGCCACTGAGGTTCCATTTGCAACTACTAGATGGTCGAGGAGCATGATTCTTGTTGGCAAGGTTGTGGGGCGATGGGTACTCTCATACATTGGTGCAGGAAGTATGGAATTGATCCGGTGTCGATGGAAGGCACTCTACCAGTATCTGCCAGCCCAGAAATTATCCTGCAGCCATACAATCACTCATAGGAGGGGCATTTGTCTCAGGACGTGCACTGCAATACTGTTAGCAGTTGCGTTACATTTGAACACATCACTGTCTACCCACAAGGCACCAATTAAATATATGCCGATCTATTCAGGTATGGAATACGAGGCAGCCAACTAAAAGTGTGAGGAAGCTCCCTCACTGCTGACATGCACTGATTTCCAAAGTGAAAATGATGAGATGGGGAGAGAGTGCTGTGTGTCACAGGGGAGTGAAATCTGGGCAGGGACGCGCATAGCCTGTGTCTGGACGGAGGCCCAGGACACAGTGGGTGGGGGGAGGGAGGGAGGGGATATTGTCACAGTAAGGCTTTTGTATCTTTTAAACATTTCTATGTTGGTATTAGGAATGTCTTACACATTAAATTTTACATATTAAAAACAATTTTTAAAAATTAAAAAAAAAGAAAGGGATATACATGTGCTGGTGTTAGCATAATAAATTACTAGACGAATATACAAAAAACTTTGACAAGCATGGAATCAGCACTGGTGGTGGACGGGGTGGGTGGGGAGGAACTTTCTGCTTTGTATCTTCCTCCACTGTTCGCATTTTTACCATGGCTATATTACCTCTTTTAAAAATAAATTGTAGGGGCACCTGGGTGGCTCAGTCGGTTAAGCGTCCGACTTCAGCTCAGGTCACGATCTCGCGGTCCGTGAGTTCGAGCCCCGCGTCGGGCTCTGGGCTGATGGCTCAGACCCTGGAGCCTGCTTCCGATTCTGTGTCTCCCTCTCTCTCTGCCCCTCCCCCGTTCATACTCTGTCTCTCTCTGTCTCAAAAATAAATAAACGTTAAAAATAAATTGTAAAAAATAAAATGAGAACAGGTTTTAGAAACAGACTCATTAATATAGAGGAATTTAACATAACAGCTAAACCACACTCCTGATTTTCCCCCTTTACCCACGTGATGATTCTAGGTCTTCCCTCTTTTTCACTCTACTCTTTCCCCCATGCTGTCTTTCCTCCTTCATTCTTTATTTCAGCAAATACACACTCAATATCTACTATGTGCCAAGCACCATGCTAAGCACTGGGTGCTTGCTAGGAAACAAGACAAATCTGGTTCCCTCACATGAGGAGCATAAGAGTTTAGAGGGGCGAAAAGACAGTAAGCATTTTGACAGTGATGCCAAGATGATTCAACAGGGAGAGAATAGTCTCTGCAACAAATCATGCCGGGACAACCGGATATCCACATGTGAAAAAATGAAGTTGGACCCCTTCCTTATAATCCTTACAACTCAAAATACACTATGGACCTATATGTAAGAGTCAAAACCATAAAATTCTTACAAGTATAGGAGTAAATCTCCATGATCTCAGCTTAAGAATGATAGCTTTCTTAGCTACGATACCATTTAAAAGCACAAGCAACAAAAAGAGAAACACATAATAAAAAAATGTTGGCAAGGATGTGCAGAACTTCATATACTCTTGGTGAGAATGTAAAACTGGGCAACACCTTTGGAAAACAGTTTGGAAGTTCCTCAAAAAGTTAAACATAGAGTTACCATACAACCCAACAATTCTAAAACGTACATTCACATGAAAATGTGTACACAAATGTTCACAGCAGTACTATCTATAGCAGCCAAAATGTGGGGAGCAGTCCAAACGTTGAGTTGGGGGGGTGCCTGCTAATGGAAATGGGGCTACTGGGGGCAGGGGTAATGAAAATGTCATAAAATTGACCATGGTGACAGCTGCATAACTCCGTGAATATACTAAAACCATGGATTGTATATCTTGGATGGGTTCATTTGATGCTACGTGAGTTCTACCCAATAAAGACGATTTTTAGAAAAGACAGAACACAACTCAGACAAGTACAAATTGCAATGTGCACACGCCTGGTGCTGTAGCAGAAAATCGCGGGATTAGGAAGGCCTCCTGATGAAGTACCATTTGAACAGAGACGTGAGGGAGCCAGGCTGGTGGAATCAGGCAGAGGGAAGAACACGCAAGAAAGCCCACGGAGAAGAAGAACGAGTGTCCAAGAACTGCCCGAAGGCTGGGGTGGCTGGAACACAGCGAGCAGGGGGATGCGTGGCAGCAGACAAGGTTGCGGGCGCGACACGGGCACGACAGTTTAAGGGGAAACTCCTGGAAGGTGTTTAAGTGAGGCAGCGATCACCCAGTCAGCTGCGTAGAGAATGGGCTGGAGCGGGCAAAGGCAGAAGGAGACCAACTGAGAGACGATGCTGCTCTGACAGTTTGAGCAAGACATAGCAGAGGCTTGGACCAGGCCCACGTGCTGCTGGACCAGGACGCACTGACTTCCCTTTCTGGTTTCACAATCACCGGGGTTTCAGCAAGGCCAGGTGAAAAGGATGCCACGTGCTCTGCAATGTGTGGGATCCCCTCTACAATTGGAAAGTGTCCTGCCTGAAATGTCAATAGTGCCCCTGAGTCTGAGGAACAGGACTAAGATGCCAGCAGTGGAGACGGAAAAAAGCAAGTGAATTTGTGATACAGTTTTGGATGAAAATTTGTAGGACTTGCCAGTAGATCAGACATGAGAGGTAAGGAAAAAGAAATGATTTAAAGGTTATGTGCAGGTTTCTAGGTTACGGGGGTAGACGGTGATGCCATTCACTGGGAAGTATAAAAATGGGAAGAATCCAGTTTGATATAGATGGGAAAAAATAAGAGAGTCAATCTCAGGCATTTTTAATGTGGGATACCTGACAAATATTCAAGTAGGGAATTCAGCATCTCAATACTTGAGCTTGGAGGAAAAAATCAGGGTAAAGATGCAAATGAAAGTCATCAGCACATAGAGAATCCTTTGCAAGCAAGTGTGAGACTCAAACCATGGTATCTAATGTTTCCACTGGAAAAGCAGCTCCAAGTTGCAAGTAACCAACATAAAATGTGATTGATCCACTCACAGTATGGGACTGTCCTGCCATAGGAATGTTCATTAAGTATTTCATAAAAGACTTTTAAGTATAAGAAGTATGCTTGTATCAATCAATACAACCTCCACAGCACTAAATATCAGGTGAACATACATAGACACCTAATAACTGCCTAATTGATGGAGTCTTTGAAAAATAACCAGAGCTTTTTCTTCTTCAGTTTGCTGACTGAGTTATGTAGAGTCCTAAGTGATGACTTATGCGATGTTTTCTGAATTACATATGTGATAATTTGAAAGAATCTGTCATTTAATATCTCAAAGTTTTCTTTTAATCTGGATCCTAAACCTAAGAACAATTTAAAGACTTTTAAATAAATTTTTTAAAAAACCCAACTCTTACTTTGTCTATCAACATTCGAGTAACACAAAGAATTAGCACTACCTCTTCAATGCAGTATCGTTTAGGATTAGACCTTATGTACCTCATACTAGATTATACCATAATCGGGTGATATTGATATGTGAGGTCCTTCTCTTGAACAGTTATTCTTTAGACTGAATATTCAAAGTCTCTCTTCTCTTTAAGGGATATTTATTGAGTAATGTTTTTGTCCAATAAACAATATATTGATTAGGAACATTAAGAATGGCATAAAATAACACATATACTCTGTAAGGAGCCTTAACTGTTGATAAGAAATAAATTTTAGTTAATTATGTTTCTTATATACCATGCATCTTAATTTAATTTTCTTTCTCATACAAGCAACCTTCAGAGTAAGAGCAAAATGTACTTACTTATTTATAAGGTTTATAGATTAAGCTTCTGAAAAATGTTCTTAATGTATACCATGATAACATGCTGAATACATGTGCATTTAGTTTTTATTTATTTTTTTTTTTAATTTTTTTTTTTCCAACGTTTATTTATTTTTGGGACAGAGAGAGACAGAGCATGAACGGGGGAGGGGCAGAGAGAGAGGGAGACACAGAATCGGAAACAGGCTCCAGGCTCTGAGCCATCAGCCCAGAGCCTGACGCAGGGCTCGAACTCACGGACTGCGAGATCATGACCTGGCTGAAGTCGGACGCCCAACCGACTGCGCCGCCCAGGCGCCCCTGCATTTAGTTTTTAGATACTGCAGTAGTTAGAAATAGAAAAGAGCATAAGACACTGATGGCTATTCTATAAAGCCATATAATTTACAAGGTAAAAAGAAAAATATTATCCATGACTGAACATTTATTATTTGAAAAATGTGTCTTCCACTGAGCTGGTTTGCAATTTTACCAAAGAACATTTGCAATCCTTAATTTCTAATATAAAGTTGGAAAAACTAAGGCACAGAAACGTTAAACATCTTATTAGCTTCCATAACTCAGAGGTTAGATCATAGAATACTTTTAACTTTTAAATTCCAATTATATGTTAAGGTAGGGAAATCAGTTTCTCATGAGCCATTTAGATCTTGGTTAAAAATATAAACCAAGTAAAAATTTTCTTCAGTATAGCTGCTTGAAGACAATAAAAATCTCCCAATTACTGCTTTTAAAAATTCCTGTTATGATTACTGGATAATTTTTGCTTTCATAAATAACCATTTGTCATTCAAGGGAAAAAAATGTATTCTCTTGGATTTAGCTCTAGTTAGTTCTCATAGGGTGATGGGCGTTGAGGAGGGCACCTGTTGGGATGAGCACTGGGTGTTGTATGGAAACCAATTTGACAATAAATTTCATATATAAAAAAAAGAAACTTACAAAACAAACAAACAAAAAAAAAGTAAGAATTGATATATACGATTTGTTGGTCATTTCCGGTCCTCTAATAATAAATATCTTCCGTCCCACTGGCTTGCCTGGCTGCCTCACCTGTAGTACAGCTTCTTCATCGTAAAGGGCAAGCAGCTGTAGCACTGTTTATAGATCTTATTCCCATCAGTTTCCAGTTCTGATCCGCACTTTGCACAGCCAGTATATACGATGTCAGGAAGGGAAGAGAAGATGCTCCTCAGGGAGCTGTGGGCATTCAGAGTTATCTTCTGAGCTGCTGTAACAGGTATTACTAGCTCTAAAATCTGGGCTTTGATTAGAATCACTCCTACAAGAGACCAACAAAAAGACATATTTATAAATGATAGGACCAAAATTATAACTGCAGTTTACAAACATGGTTAACGATATGGTTGATTCCGTTGCTTTTACAGTGAAGGATATCCCTGAGGACTCGCTTTTGGTCTTCTCTTTTGTTCACTCTTTCCCTGGACAATCTCACCCGCTTGCAATTTCAGTGTTTACTCTGGGAAGTGATGGGTGAGCTGCCGGTAACTAAAAGTGAAGATTTATTTGGAGAGTTTGGTTGCAGAGGTGGGTGTTTTCTTCCTCTCTGTTCTCTAGCATCATGCAAAATAAGGTCTATCCTTCTTTCAGGGGAAATTCCTTCAAACACTTGAAACCAGCTAATATACCCTCTTTCCCTGTCCTGTCCTTCTTCTGATCATTGCTAAAAGCCAAGTGGCAGGTCAGCTATTCTTTCAGTCTCTGCTTTATCCAAAATAATACACCACTAGCTTATCCTCTGTTTAAACTTTGTTTTTGTTTTTCAATTTCCTGCCCATCACCATCCATTCTCTGGGCATAGGTTACACAGCACATGAGCACCGAGAGTCTGCATTTACGAAATGTGTGACTCGCCAGGACATTGAGCATGTTCCTTGACTGCTCACTGGCTCATGCATTCACCTGTTAGACAAATACTGAGTATCTGGTATCTATCAGGCATTCCCTTTTTCTAATTCACCTTTGCCTTATTATATACTAGTGAGGTCTGTGAGTTCATCTGAGTTCATCTTCTCCCCTCCTCTCCAGATTCAGTTTAAAACCTTTATTTAAGCCTTTGGATTTGTTCTTCTTCATCCTTTTAGCAGGGAGTATACTCCAGGTCAGGAACTCATCCTTCTGGCTACCTATGCTCTTTTTGGGTTGTCTTCTTTAAGACTCCCACTAATGGTGACTTTCCTATTCCTAAGTCCTTCTGTTTGCTTTAGTCTTTTGGCACCCAAAGACTTTTCCAATCATGTCCTGTATCCCTACATGAATTGCAAGAATACGTAGTGGTCAGCATACTTAATAAACTACAGCAGACTCTACATCATACCTTTCCACAGACATGTTGAATCACTAAAACATTGATGAAAGAATTCAATAATTTTAGAAGAACACTAACATCACTCCTAACATTTTATAAATTTACACACCTCTATAAAAGAATTAAAAGTTCATTATTAATGTAGCTTCTGCTTCAAGGGGGCTTATAGCCTGCTGGGTACTGACATTCTGCTGATGGAAGGACCAGATGCTGAGTAAGCATCTTCATTTCTTTATAAGGAGCCAGGCACAGCCTCACCCCATCCAGCTTCTGTGAAGTTTTGTTAAGAGAACAGACTTTCTTAGGAAATTGTCCCATGTTAAGCTCCCTTTCTCCCTCCTTTTATTTAACTGAAACATGTCAGGAAAAAACTGCTTGTACTTCTATATACTCTATCCATTTCTGTCTTAAAAACACATAAACAATGAGAGAAACAATGAATTTAGCCCTCTAAGTGAACACAAAGAGAAGGAAAAATGGCTAAAAGGACCACTCTGAACACAGCCTAACCAGGGACTGACTGTACAGCACAAAGTCTCTGCATGGTTTAACAACGGGGAGTCCATCTCCAGAGTTTGCAAGGACATGCCCAATCCTCAGCCTCAGCCCCCAAACCAAATCTTCAGAGCTGTGAGCACCTATTTTGTTAGTGTTTATGATAGTCATTTTTATTTTAAAATCTATTTCTATGTCTTCAATTCCAGCAGGGAGCTGTTCTGTGTAAGCAGTAGATAATAGAGCTGACTTCTCCATGACACCAAGTTAAATGTAGCCCCTATTCTACCTGTGGCATACTTTCTTGCAGCAACCAGCTCCATAAGCCTATAGTGCTCTTGGAGGGCAGAGGAGGGGTGCATAAATATGAAGCAGTATAAAAATTTGTATATTCTATCATCTGTGTTCATCTTCTAGAAATGTTAATTTTTTAAGGTTTTATTTTTAAGTAATCTCTACACCCAACATGGTGCTCGAACTCATGACCCCAAGATCAAGGGTTGCATGCTCTACTGACTGAGGCAGCCAGGCGCCCCCAGGAATATTAATTTAAATTAACTGTTAGTATTGGGGTGCCTGGGTGGCTCAGTCAGTTACGCATCCGACTTCAGCTCAGGTCATGATCTCTCGGTTCATGAGTTTGAGCCCTGCATTGGGCTCTATGCTGACAGCTCAGAGCCTGGGAGCCTGCTTTGAATTCTGTGTCTCCCTCTCTCTCTGCCCCTCGCCTGCTCACACTGTGTCTCTCTCAAAAATAAACATTAAAAATTAAAAAAAATTAATTAACTGTTAGTATTAATAAATGTTGCAATGTAGAACTAGGTATATGGAGTTCTTCTCTAAGAATAGATCTCTGTATTCCATTAAAAGTTGGGTTTTTTGAGAGGTGTTACTGTTTTTGTTTTCCACTTGCATTCTCCTTAGACTTAATAATGGTCATATCTTGGAGAACATATATGCATACATATGTGAATTAACACTACACAAGTCAGAAAATTTTAATCTGGCATTTGGCCAACGTAGAAAAAGGGACTGGATTTATGCTCCCATCTTATGATATAATAAAAAATAAATATTTGATCTTTGTCCCTAGTTCCTGGCACAGAGCTCTAAAAAATGCTTGGATCTCCAAGTGATAAGAGTGACTTCCGTATGCTAATAAGATGATGACAGGCGGCTGGGCCCATGGGCAGCTTCAGGTCTTGGTGGGGAAGGGGGCTGATGACCAGAAAGACCAAGGCATGGTTAGAGAGTTGGAACTTTCAGCTCCACCCCCCCAAACTCTGGGGAGTGGAAAGAGGTTGGAGATTGAATTAATCACAAACAGCCAGTGGTTTAATCAATCATGCCTACACAAGGAAACCTTGATAAAAGCCTTAAACAAAAGGGTTCAAGGAGCTTCTGGGTTAATGAACATGTTGAGGTACTGGGAGAACCTGAAAAGGGTGGAGGCTCTGTGCCCCTTCATCCATACCTTGCCCTGTGCATCTCTTCCATTTGGCTGTTCCTGAGTTGTATCCTTTATACCAAACCACTAAATGCAAATAAAGAGTATTCCGGGGGCACCCGGGTGGCTCAGTTGATTAAGCGGCTGACTCTTGAGTTAGGCTCAGGTCATGATCTCACAGTTCAGTTTGTGAGATGGAGCCCTTGTGTCAGGCTCTGCATTGACAGCACCAGCGCAGAGCCTGCTTGGTCTTCTCTCTCTCCCTCTCTCTCTCTCTGCCCCTCCTCTGCTCACACACGTCCTGTCTCTCTCTCAAAATAATAATTTCTTTTTTTAATGGATACATTGGAGTTCATCAAGATTCAAAACTTAGGGCCTTCAAAAGACCTGGTTAAAAGAACAAGTGAGAAGACAAATGATAGACTAGGAGAACATCTTTGCAAAGCATGTATCTAATAAATAATTTTTATTCAGAATATAAAGAACTCTCAAAATTCAATAATAAGAAAATAATCAACCCTTGTTTTTTATTTATTTATTTTTTTTTTTCAACGTTTATTTATTTTTTTTGGGACAGAGAGAGACAGAGCATGAACGGGGGAGGGGCAGAGAGAGAGGGAGACACAGAATCGGAAACAGGCTCCAGGCTCTGAGCCATCAGCCCAGAGCCTGACGCGGGGCTCGAACTCCCGGACCGCGAGATCGTGACCTGGCTGAAGCCGGACGCTTAACCGACTACGCCACCCAGGCGCCCCCAACCCTTGTTTTTTAAATGAGCACAAGATTTCAGTTGACACTTCATCAAAGAAGACATATGGATGGCAATGAAGTACATGAAAAGATGCTCAATATCATTAGCCAATAGGGAAATGCAAATTAAAACCACAACCACCTATCATTACGTAAATTAAAAAGAATGCTCATACCAAGCGTTGACGTGGATATGGGAAAAACAGAACTCCCACACACTGCTTGGTGGAAATGTAAAATGCTACAACTACTTTGGAAAACAGTTTGACAGTTTCTTAAAAAATTAAACACATATCTACCATACAATACAGCTATTTATTCAACTCCTAGGTACCTACCAGCAAAAAAAGAAAGGACTATGTCCATCTAACACTTTATACATGAATGTTTATAGAAGCTTTACTTATAATAGCCAAGAACTGGAAACAACCCAGATGTCCATCAGCAGATGAACAGACAAATCGCAGTGCATTCATACAACAGAATAAAAAGGAATGAATTAGTGATATGCACAAAAGCAGAGATACATCTCAAAAGAATTTGCTTAAAGATGCCAAACAAAACAGTGTACATAATATATGATTCCATGTATAAAAAATCATAGAAAAGTCAAACTAATCTCTGGTGATAGAAAGCAGATTGATTGCCTAGAAGGATCAGGGGGCAGGCATGCGTGGAAGGGAGAGATTACAAAGGGGCAGACTGGTGATGGTTTAACGACTGTGGTGATGGTTTCATGGGTTTCGTGTCAAAACTCACCAGTGTGAATGTGTATACTTCAAATAAGGGCAGTTTACTGTATGAAAATTATGCCCTAAAAACTCAGTTAAAAACCTTTTTAAATCTGACACTCTGAGCCATATTTGAAAAGCACTCTGATAGATCCTCTGCTCTGCCTATGATACAACTTACACCTTTCTGTGGATGTACCAAAAGGGGGTATAGCGTGCCAGCAAAAAGTCCCAGAAATAAACTTGAAAATCTTAGCATGTGATCTCTTAGGAGCTTCAAACCCATTTCATTTTGGAACAGATTCTTTTTTATTAGAATTGTAAAAATAATCTTATTTCACTTAAACCACACCTAGCATTTAATAAAATCTAAAACCATCTATAAGAATTCAGAAAATCACTCATGCAAACGGGAGAATAAAATTAAAACTTACTATCAAGATCCAAAGTTCCTGAGATATTCTTAAAAACTTAACCTACAAAAGCACCAAAAATGGTAATCTTATATAAATTCTGAGAAAAAAAATTTGACCAAATATTTTCTTCTTCATTAGAAAATTTAAATTATGTAACAATAAACCTACAGATACATTCCATTTTTTTCAACCCTCATTTCCCCTCTAAAAACAATTGCTACAAAACCACTAGAAAACATTCTATTAGTTTCCAAGATTGATGATCACTGACATTTACTGATTGATTATTGGCATTTAGCAACCTTAAATACATCCTTGAATGCCATCTAATTTGTTATACCTTTAACTAGGAGTTAGCATACTTTTAGCATCATCTCTGTACTTAGGAAGCCAATGCAATTTATGAGAAGTATTTTCCACTTAACTTGTATCACTTTATCTAGTTATTTTCACTATTTGACTCTCTTTATTCTGAAGTGTATAACATATTGAACCCAAAGCACATTCCTTTTACTACTGCACTCTAATTACTTTAATGGTATTAAGTTCATGGAAAGCATGTATGTGAATAAAATCCATTTCCAAAGCCATTCTTTCATGTAGTGTTTCTAAGGATTAATTTTATACCCATATATGCACACACACATACAAATACGTGAGTTCAGAAAGTACATTATATTTTACTAAGCAGTAAGCAAATTGCGTGGATTCTATATCAATGCTAAATTTTAACAACCATGTATAGGTAGCAGCTTAGTAACTTGATAAAATGCTTATCTCAACAGTCACTCTGGTTAGGGTCATTTTTCTATTTCCGGTTTATTAAATGATGAACGGCTTGTATAAATATGCAAAAAATATTTTTAAGTAATTCTCTAATAATTACAACTTAACCTCAAAGGATTGGTAGGCAGAAAGCTCAGAAGATGCAAATATCTGGTTCGGCTATTTATGATGATCTGTATTTCACTTTTATGTTCAATTGTACATTTTTCCCCACAAATGGCAGCTTAAACTAGCAGTGTCTTACATATATAGAGATCTTACCTGAACACTTATCCTCTAAGTGTGTTGCCAAATCTGACATCTTCACAAAGGAGGGCATGCTTTTTTGGAATTTTGCTTTAAATTTAACCGCCCTTATATCATCATCAAACAGGCACTCACAGGATGACCAAGATGTTGTATGCAATTCTAAGCTTTCTAGGATGTAATTGCGCTGAACAAAAAGATATTTAAATTCCCAAATATAATCTTAAACAAACAAACAAAAACAAAAAGTCACCAAAAAAGAAATAATCTAGGCTCAGAATCAAATTAAATAGATCAATCTGATTAAATCAGTTAAATGCAACATTTATCGCACTAAGGAATTTGGGTGTAAAGAGACAAAATGTGAACGCTGTTTTAAGGCAATAGGATAAAGATGCTGGAGATAATTTTAATAAAAATGTTTTCTAAAGATTTCCTGGTCTCTTAAACAGTCATAATTTATCATAACCAACTGCTTTTCAGACTAGCTATTTCCTGTTTTGGTATTTATAGGCAAAGATTTTTAAAAATAGTAAGGCATAGAAATGGACACATGTCTGCCATAAGTAATACCTCTCGTTGATTTTCCAACACCTTTGTTTTCTTATTTAGCTAATTTTTCCAGGACCAAAAAAAAAAAAAAAAAAGCATTGAGAGACAATTGCATGTATTTTTAGCTCCGTCAGTAATAATCTGAATCCTTAAAACCACAGTAGCATAGAGCTCCTTTTCAAATAATCACATTCTATATTCATAAATTCAACTTTATAATAAAACAAAAAGATTTCTTAGCACTAAGTTTTCTAATAATAACAGCTATTTTTATAAAACAGTATTTTTAGTTTCCTTCAGGCAATAAATCTAATTCACACCCCTCCCCAACACTGCCTCCTTAGTTTTTTTCCTTAGTTTCGTTTGGAAAAATGGACAGTCTTAAAAACGGTAAATCTGTACAGACAGAGCATCGTTAGGAAGAGCTAAAGCATATATATTCCAAGTTATTGCTTAAAAACAATAGCTATTTTTAAAATGGTTTGCTTGTCTTATTATAAAATACATGCTTAGAAATGAGAGAAGCTAAATAAGCAAATAAATAACACCTGTAACCTCAACATCCCCAAATCAACACAGTTAACACTTTTGTGGACATCCAGTTGTTTTCAATGTGATTTTTACTTAATATGTTAAATATATTTTGTATGTCCTTAAGTATTATTCTATATTAATTTTTTTAATGTTTATTTACTTTTGAGAGAGAGAGAGAGACAGAGAGACAGAGAGAGAGCAAGCAGGGGAGGGACAGAGACAGAAGGAGACACAGAATCCAAAGCAGGCTCCAGGATCCGAGTTGTCAGCACAGAGCCCAATGCAGGGCTCGAACCCATGAACCACGAGATCATGACCTAAGCCGAAGTCGGATGCCCAACTGACTGAGCCACCCAGGCGTCCCATTATTTTATATTATTTTAAAATACTACATAATATGTCAATACTTTGGCACAGATATTCCAAAATCTTAAAAACTATTATAGCAATTCCCTATTAAAAGCATGTTGGTTGTTTTTTCAATTCTTTACTATTATAACAATACTGTGATAAATATATTTTTAGCTACATCTCTATAGCCATGAGAAATTCCTAGAAGTATAATCATTAGGCGAAAGGTATTCCAAATTCTGAGATTTTCAAACACATTATCAGTTGTCCTCAAGAAAGGTTTTGCCAATTTACATTTCCAATAGTTTACGAGAGTAGCTGTTCCTCCACATATTCTCTATCAATTTCTCAGGAGAAAAATCACAGGCTGTCATTATTTTATTTGTGTGCCTTCAATTACTAGTGAGTAAATTTTTTTCATACATTCATTGGCCATTTTTATTTCTTCTTTGGGGGACTTTCTGTTCATATCTCTTGCCCATTTATCCATACAGATATTTGTCTTTTGCTTATTGCATTATTTTCTGACAAAATGCAATATTTTTTTCTGGTTTTTCACTTTCTTTTTAATTTGGTATATGGTGATTTTTTTTTTTAATTTTTTTTTCAACATTTATTAATTTTTGGGACAGAGAGAGACAGAGCATGAATAGGGGAGGGGCAGAGAGAGAGGGAGACACAGAATCGGAAACAGGCTCCAGGCTCTGAGCCATCAGCCCAGAGCCCGACGCGGGGCTCGAACTCACGGACCGTGAGATCGTGACCTGGCTGAAGTCGGACGCTTAACCGACTGCGCCACCCAGGCGCCCCCTTTTTTTTTTTTTAATTTTTTTTTTATGGTGATTTTTATGTACCGTTCTTGTTGCTGCATTTTTTTAACCTTCTAATCTTTTTTTTTTTTTTTTTTTTAACATTTATTTATTTTTGAGACAGAGAGAGACAGAGCATGAACGGGGTAGGGTCAATGAGAGGGAGACACAGAATCTAAAACAGGCTCCAGGCTCTGAGCTGTCAGCACAGAGCCCGACGCGGGGCTCGAACTCACGGACCGTGAGATCATGACCTGAGCCGAAGTCTGACGCTTAACCGCCTGAGCCATCCAGGCGCCCCATAGTGTTATTTATTTTTGAGAGAGAGAGAGAGACAGAGCATGAGTATGGGAGGGGCAAAGAGAGGGAGACACAGAATCCGAAGCAGACTCCAGGCTCTGAGCTGTCAGCACAGAGCCCGACGCGGGGCTCGAACTCACGGACCGCGAAATCATCACCTGAGCCGAAGTCGGCCGCTTAACCGACTGAGCCACCCAGGTGCCCCTAACCTTCTAATCTTTAGATACCAAATAAGTTTGCTTATATTTTCTTCTACTACTCACGGTTTCTTTTTTTAAAAGATATTTGAAACTTTAATGCATCTGGAATTTATTTTGGCACAAATATGAAGTATAAACTTAATTCTCCTTTTTCTCAAATTGTTAGCTCAATATTTCAAACATTACCTGCTCTTTTTCCAAAAGGAAAAAGTTTCCTTTATTTCTTAATTATAAATAAAATATATTTACTATAAAATATTTATACAATAAAAGAAAAGAGCAGTAATAGATAAGATTGGCTAATGTTTTAATATAGTAGATCATGGGTACTGTAGCTCATTATATTATTTTGTATATATTAAGTTTGAAGTTTTTACTAAAGGTTTAAAAAATAAATGTGGATTCACACATCCATATACTTCAAACTAGAGGCATAAAGAAAAAAAACACACATAGGATTTTAGTATCTCCAATTCTTTAGTATTTAGTATTTCCAATTCTTTTAATGTATACACATACTTACATACCCGCTTTATTAAAATGGGATCCTACTGTACATGGAACTATATAATGTACTTATTTTTTTCCTTTTTCCATGTTTTTAATTGCCATTATTGCACCAATACGGCATATGCTTTATACACATATATATTTCATTTTCAATTTTATCATGTACTGTTTAAAGTAAATATTAACATCATTTCCATCTCTCCAGGCTAATGAACATACATATCTTTGGTAGTGAATACTTTTCTGTGTCCACCCAGACCACAAATGACCTTCTCAACTGCTCCTTCACCCTCTGAAATAAGCTCAGGCATTCCTATTGTACTTTCCCACCCTGTCCCTGAGGCCACAGTTGATTGAATAGAATTCAATCCGGGCAATCAGATTTTCCGTGCTAGGAATTTGGAAATGGCACTGGTCTAGGTTAAAAGGAAAAGTAAGAGCAGGAGCTACAGAGTAACCATCTTCTGCTGCCTTCCCTATGGTTGAAAAGCAGAGGAAGTCTGCAAGGAGTGAATAAAGCAGACAGAGAAGCTGCCTGGTACCCACAAAGCTTTTCAGCTCCCAGTCCCAAGAACCCCTGAACCCATCAGCGCTCTTGCTCTCTGCACCCTGAGACATCCATTCCTGTATACTTCAGATACATCCCCCTGAATTGTTGAAATTACCCAGAGAAGAGGTCCAGTTCTAACTACAAGCCCTCTGTGCCCAAGTTTAAATGTAATTTCTTAATACATTCCATGGATGGCAAAACCTCTGTGCACAGACATTTTCAAATGTGTGGGGGTTTTTTTCTTATCATTTGAAATGAAGTTACTTCCTCCTCAAACTTGAGTCTCTTACTTCTTAAAGACTGGGAATTTTGACTGGTTGCTTAATCTGTATTTTATTCTTAATTCATTTATTCATAAAGAAAACAGGGGCACGAGGGTGGCTCAGTCGGTTAAACGTCTGACTTCAGCTCAGGTCATGATCTGGCGGTTTGTAGGTTCGGCCCCACGTCTGGGCTCTGTGCTGACAGCTCAGAGCCTGGAGCCTGCTTCGGATTCTGTGTCTCCCTCTCTCTCTGCCCCTCCCCGCTCACACTTTGTCTCTCTCTCTCTCTCTCTCTCTCTCAAAAATAAATAAACGTTTAAAAAAGAAGAAAACATCTATGAGGGCAGGCACAGTGCTGTGTAATGAGCATACAGTAGGGAACAAGCATGGCAGGATGCTTGTATTCATAGAAATTTTAATCTATGGAGAAAATCAGTTTTCAAGCAAGCAAATAAGCTGGATAATCCTGATTGTGTTCAGTGGCACAAATGGCCTTCAAAGAGTTGATCTGATAGAGAGTGGTTATGCATATGTGTGTGAGGCCCCTCTGAGAATATGAAATTGGGGCTGAGAAATGAAGGAGCCATCCACGCAGGGAGCTTCAGGGGAAAGCACTGTGGACAAAGGAAACATGTAAATTCAGGATCCAAGCCAGGAAAAAGATCAGCAAGTTCAAGTAACAGAGAGGAGTCCTGTGCAGGTTGGACTAGTTAGTCTGAGGGAGACTGGTATTGAGACAATTTGTAATACATTTTTATATTGAATCATGAATTAAGGATGTGAATAGATTTCAAACTTCCATGCAGACCTAACTATGATTTTGCATGAAGTATAATCACAAATGTTGGGATCATTTGCATTACTCTGCCTATTTAGTAATATCACAAGAGTGATTTACTATAATTTGTTACATTTTTAAAGTATTAGATTTCTATTAAATACTTTCAGGTGAATATTGCATTAGAATGGCATTCACTTCTGAATAGCTTATTTTATGTACCCACTTATCCCTAAGAAGTCCACACTCATTAGGACCTAGACTGTGATCAACACTTGCTACATATGAGGCATCCCAAATTCCCATGCATATTTCAAAAGAATGTGAATTTGGCATTTCTTATTATTCTTCCCCCAAAACATCACCTCTGTGATCTCCAGTATTCAGTAACAACTACCTGACGGTCATTTCTGATTATATCACCTACATGTGAGTTTGTTATCCTCAGGAACAAGTAAAACCAGTGCCCAGTGTGGAGGTTAATATAGAGAATGCCTCAAGAAATCCTAAATGAATACATAAAATGCTAACAATTTCTGAAGGGAGAATCACTTACTTAGATGATCCTTCAAAATTGGTATTATCCTAGTTTAAAAAGAATAATCTTGAGGTATTGAGGTGGATATCATAACTTAAAAGTGATGGTAATGAATAAAGTATGCTAAATGAATGAATGAACAAAGAACAACTGTATCTTAATTCCTGGACTCACAAATTTTCAATATTAACCTAAATACCATAGAATTATCTAGAGACAACTGGAATGTCTCTTCTATTAACCAAAGAACTACTACTTTTCAAAGAATATCCACATTAAGCACAGAGCAGTGTGCTTGGCTACAGCTCCATTATCAATGGAATAACACCTTTGACCTACATTTTGTCCCACATGCACTAGACTCATGTTCCCAGCTCTGACATAATGGTCAATAATGATGGCTGGTCTACCACTGACACGTGTTTGTCGGATTTCTCAACTGAACAAATATTTGTTGCTGTTTGATCCTAACATGAAAGTCAAAAGTCAGACTTATCTCAAATCTTGGTTATGGGCTATTAATGATTAAAAGAGAGAATGTGACAGATCGTATCCTTAGATAATTATTTTGTAGGTAGAAGTTTGGGAAAAGGCATTAACTCTTTGGGGTAAAAAAAAAAAAGTCACACACCTAATCAATCTGTAGATTAATTTAGCAGGATAAAATGACTGGCAAGCCACTAATTAAACTATCTCTGACTGTTACAACTAAAGAATCTCACAATATCAAAATGAAGATACATAATTTTCTTGAAACATCAATTCCCTTTAATTAAATACATCATAAATTATTATTAAGTCCTGCTTTAAAGAAAACGGAATCGTGGGTCATATTTTAAACACAAACATTCTATGGATAATAGTCCACGCTTTTAGAACAACTGGTATAAAAGCCTGGAATGCACTCATTTATTAAACAGTAACATTGAGACTTGAAAGGGTTAATGCAGCTCCCCTAACATCTGCCTTATAACCAGGGAGAAGTTTATTTATCAGGGTACTTTGGCTGAATAAAAACTGTAGAAGCTTCTCCAGAATTCAATTTTAAAGAACATTTCCTGAAGGAGATAAGACCTTCGCTAAAAAGGTAAAGTAGTATACCTGGGAATAAGTAGAAGCTTTTATTCTACCACCATTAATTATAGAGGACTTTTCAGATCACTAAACTGCTTACAGGAGGTATAAAATTATAACAGAAGAAATCTCAAGAAGAATAGTCAATTATGACCACCTACTATTTCAAACACAGACCTTCTTAATCTCTTAAGAAGTTCCTCATCTGAAGCTCATAAGCATTAATCATTTACCTAACTATAAATAAATTAAATGTTTTTTGGTGTATTTACCTTTTTTCCTTTGAAGTTGAGGGTACCAGGCTGCTCCAGGACCCCATAATACAAGCACATAATGTTGACCTTGGACCTGTTCCACTGTTAACATAACTTTCCTTTGCTTCTGTCCTCTATAACTGTATAATGCCTCTGGAAAAGAAATATTTTAGTTGGCATTACTCTCTCACAGGTGACACCATACTCTAATGTCTCGTGATAAATACAACCGTGATACCCAAATGATATCCTAAGAAAGTCTTGTATCTTAATTATTTTATAACCTAAAATTGAGAAGGAGCCCCCAGTGTTTACCTGTCAGTATAGTGATATCAACAACCCTCAGCACCGCATGGACTAACATGTCCGGCTGCAGCTCCTCCAATTCTACAAATTCTATACTGCTCACTCTCTGAGGCTGCCTCTGAGGAAGATCTCGGAGATAGGAATGTTTTGAAGACACGTATGCCAGTAAGTCTTGAAGTACAGCATCACTGACTATCTTGGAATCTAAGAAAGAAAAACACACACATGCAGAAAAGATGGCAAAATTATATTTTCTTGAAAACACAGTATTTTCTTAGAAATGCATTTTATCTTGTAAAGTGTGATTAAGTGTAAAAACCACACTTTCATTTCTACAAATATGTAACTTATTCTTAAATGTTTAGATGCAAAACATAAGCCTGATTATTTTTAACCAACGGAATTAGAATTATTTACTATCTCCAGAAATAACTTGCCCTGTTCCCTTCTCAGTTCCATTTTTCTACCAATTAACTAAGACCAGTATTTCTTTTTTTTTTTTTTTTTTTTTTTTTTTTTTTTTTTTTTAACTCCTCCATTACTCTCTTATACCCAATCGGTCCCCTAATCCCTGCAGTCTGATTGGCTCACACCTTCCACGACCATCCCAACCACTGCTATTCTTCCTCGAGGCTCTTACATTTCTCACGTGAAATGCTCTTAAGGGTCACCTACCTGACCCTCCCTGAACATGTCTTCCTTTTCCCCACTTCTATGCCTCTGTCCTTACGATTGTCCCTGGCTACAATGCTGCCATCCTCTCAAACTATCCAAATACTACACAGAATACACTATGGAGAGGCTCTCAGTGACTTCTTCCTCTGAACTTAGAGGGTTTTTATCTCCAGCTCCCGTGTGGCATGTGAGCATGTGCTACACTGGCATATTCCCTTGATTATTAGAACAGTTATTTAGTTCTTTGGTCATTATGCCATTTACATGTTTTTCTCCTATGTTTAAATTATTTGTCTCAATGTTTCTCATTTTTTGAGATACATTTACATATAATAAAATGCACACATTGATAAGTTTGCTGATTAAAATTTAACTTCCTTGAAGGAAAGGGAGGTGTATTTGAATATATGGTGGATTGTTGATCAAAATACAATCTTAGCAAAAGGCACTTACGTACTTTTTTAGAAGGTTGGGTCTATTTGCCGATTTCAGTAGAAAAAAAAAAAACCAAGTAATTCTTCTTTCCTTCTCCCTTTAACACCCTCCTCCTAATGTATTTCTTATGCCACACGAAAGCCTCATTATTCATTCACTCATCAGAAGACCATCCACTGTGTGCCAGGCATCATGCCAGGTTCTAGGGATACAAAGATATACCTTGTCTGTATACCTGCCATTATACCTGCACAGAAGAATTATCAACCTAGAGACAGTCAATAACAAACACAGGGCTTAGAGTATAAGAGATACATGGAAGCATTCTAACAACACACAAAATCAACTGCCCAGGCAAGTGGAAAGAGGCTTTATTGAAGAAATATTTGAGCTGGGTTTTGGAAAAATGTCCTGGAGTTTTCTAGGTAATAATTGGAGAAGGGGGTATATCTCCAGGTAAAGAGAAAGGGGTCTGTATTCCTTTATGTATTATAGATGCCTCTGGCAGTCTGATGAAGTATAATCAATTATCAGAATAATATTTTTATAATAGCCTTATTGAGATATAACTCACATGCATAAAATTATCTTTATCAGAATAGTATTTTTATAACAGCCTTGTTGAGATATAATTCACGTGCATAAAATTCACCTTTTAAAGTGTATAATTCAGGGCACCTGGCTGACTCAGTCAGTAGAACATTCAACTCTAAACCTCAAGGTCGTGAGTTCAAACCCCATGTTGGGTATGAAGTCTACTCAAAAATAAAATTTTAAAAAATGAAATGAAATGAAAAGAAAGAAAAGAAAAGAAAAGAAAAGAAAAGAAAAGAAAAGAAAAGAAAAGAAAAGAAAAAAATAATGGGGCACCTGGGTGGCTCAGTCAGTTAAGCATCCTACTTCAGCTCAGCTCATGATTTCACGGTTCATGGGTTCAAGCCCCAAATAGGGCTCTGTGCTGACAGCTCAGAGAATGATTCTGTCTCCCTCTCTGCCCCTCCCACTCATGCTCTGTCTCTATCTCAAAACTGAATAAACGTTAAAAAGAATTTTTTTTTAAGGGGCACCTGGATGGCTCAGTCAGTTAAATACCTGACTTCGGTTCAGGTCACGATCTCACAGTTCATGGGTCCAAGCCCCTTGTCAGGCTCTGTGCTGACAGCTCAGAGCCTGGAGGCTGCTTCAGATTCTGTGTCTCCCTCTCTCTCTGCCCCTCCCCCGTTCATGCTCACTCTCTCTCTCTCTCTCTCAAAAATAAATAAATATTTTTTTTAAAAAATTTTAATTTTTAAATACAATATAATAATAAAAATAATTTAGTTATGCATAGTATTCCACTGTGGAAATGTAACACAATTTAATCAACCATTCTACTATGTACAGGCATTCCAATTTTTCCCTCTTGCAATTACAAATACTGCCTCATGTTGTTATAATCGTATCTTTAGGACAGATTCCTACAAGTAGGCTTGCTGGGTTGAAAGCTGAGTACATACGTACTTTGTAATTTTGTATCACCAAATATCTCTCCAGAAACTGCAGCAATTCTCATTGCCTCCAGCAATGTGTCAGAGGGCCTGTTTTCCCACAGCTTCATCAACAGCATGTGTTATCATATTTTTAAATTTTTGCCAATCTGATAGTAAGAAATAAAATTTCTGTGTAGTTTTAATTTGAATGACTCAGGTCTTTTTCCCATTTTCCTATCAGGTCCTTTGTCACTCAATTTGTAAGAGTTCTCCCTATACTAGGAATATTAGCCTTTCGTCTAGGTGTATGTTGCAAATATTCTCTCCAAGTCTGCCGATTGTCCTTTGGCTTTGTTAATGGTGCTTCTGGGCATGCAAAATTTTATTTTTCTACAGTCAAATTTATCTGTCTTTTTTTTCTTTAACTGCTTCCGAATTCTGAGAAATAACAAGAAAGTGTTCCCTACATCAAGATGATAGAGAAATTCATCCATGTTTCCTTCTAGTAACTGAATGGTTATATTTTTTATATTTAGATTTTTAATCCATTTGGAGTTTATTCTTCTATTTTGTGTGAGATACTGTTCTAATTTTGTCTTTTTTCGAAATGGCTACCCAGTTGCCTCACCACCATTTATTAAAAAGTTTACCTTTGGGGCGCCTGGGTGGCGCAGTCGGTTAAGCGTCCGACTTCAACCAGGTCACGATCTCGCGGTCTGTGAGTTCGAGCCCCGCGTCGGGCTCTGGGCTGATGGCTCAGAGCCTGGAGCCTGTTTCCGATTCTGTGTCTCCCTCTCTCTCTGCCCCTCCCCCGTTCATGCTCTGTCTCTCTCTGTCCCAAAAATAAATAAACTTTAAAAAAATAAATAAATAAATAAATAAAAAGTTTACCTTTACCTCAGTGATCTCAGATAACATCTTTGTCATATACTAAATTATATGTATACAGGTCTAATTCTGATCTTCCTGTTCTATTCCACGGGTCGATTTGTCTATTTATGTACCAGTATCACACTGTTTTAATTATAGAGGCTTTACAGTTTAACGCCTGTCTCGTAAGCATGGTCCCTTGTGCTTTTTCTTTTTGAATGTTTTCCTGAATATTCCTGCATGTTTGTTTTTCCATATGAAGGTTAGTATCAAGTTGTATATGCCATAGCATGGCTTCCCAATATTGTTATTGAGACGGCCCTGAATTTATAAATTCACTTATGGAGACCGGATACCATTATAATGTTGAGTCACCTTATTCAGGAACAGGGAATGTTGTGCTTCCATTTCTTCTTGTCTTTCTTTCTTTCCGGAGTGTTTAAATTTTTTTCCTTATATAGGCTTTGAAAATTTCTTGTTAAATGTATTCCGAAGTATCTTCTTTTTTGCTTTCACCAATGACTTTTGCCCTACCATCATGTCCTCTGTTCAGTGTTTGTGTATGGAAGGCTAGTGACGGTTTCAACATTAATTTTAGTATCCTGTTGCACCACCGAATTCCTTTATCGTTTGAATTGATTCTTTGGTTCCCTGGAGTGTTTCTGATATGTTATCAAAGCATTTGCACATATAGTTTTTACTCTTCTTCACCCATCCAGATACCTCTGCTTGTCTAGTTGTATTGGTTGATAACTCCAGTATCATGATAACGAGCAACGAGCAGCAGAAATAGTGTACATCCTTACCTTGTTCCGGATTTTAGTGGAAATGCCTCTAGTGTTTCTCCATTAAATAAAATACTGGCATTAGGACTAAATACATCCATTTTAGTGACACAGTATCAACTGTATTGTAACTGTTACCACTGTATTGATATTATATTTATTGATCCTGAAGGAGAAAGTATCCCTCAACTCCATTTCCTGGAGAGCTTCTTATGATAAAGGGGTGCTCAATTTTGTCAATATTTATGGAAATAATAATACAATTTTTCTTTCCATTTATTAATATGGTATATGATAGTCATAGATCTTCTAATATTGAAACACATCTTTCCATTTCTGGAAAAAATCTCACTTGGTCATTATTTCTTTAAGGTAGTGTTAGATTTGGTTTACTAATATTTTGTTTAGACTTTGTATGCATGTACAATACTAGTCTGTATTCTTATTTGTAATGTCTTTCTTTGGTTTAGGTGTCAGTGTCTTACTTTATAAAAGGAATTAGGAAGTTTCCTTCTTCAATATTCTAGAAGAATTTTCAGAGCACTGGAACTATCTGGTCTCTTGGTAGAATTCTCCTGTGAAATGATGTGAGCCTGGCAACATTTTTGTATAATTTTTAAACTAATTTTGAATAATTTTCTCTATTTCTTCTATAGAACTGGTCTGTCTAAGCTATATCTCAAATCCATCCATTTCTCATTATCTCTGCTGGCCACCCATTATCTCTCAACCTCGACTACTGCAGTAACTTCCTAACTCCCTAATTCAGCTCCATGAGCAGCCCTTTGCAGCCAGATCTATGGTATTCCCATCTCTGCCCTTTGTTAGTTTCCGTCATAGCATTCATGATCACCCTCATGTCTATAGGTTCTTCCTTATCGGCCCGCCACACAGGGACATCGGCGCCACGAAGGCTGGCACCAGGGGGACACCGTTCACCACTGTACCCCCAGTGCACAGTGCCTCAAACAACATCAACACTTCATACATATAAACCGGGTAGGTGAAGAACTCAACTTTGGTTATTTTATGAGATCATGTCAGTGCTGATTTTCTGCTGACTAGTTTCCCTCGGAAACAGGGAAATCTTAACCCTTTCCAAACACCTTTGTTATTGTTCTAACTGTTGTTACTCTCTTCTACTTACCCTGCCTTCCATTGAGAATACTCATTATTCACGGGTTGGAATATGCTGTACCTTCCATACATGCCACACGACTTTCTTGTTATTCTAATTAATCTCTTGTAAAATCAGTGTATTCTTATGTACTCATGGCTATCTTTCTATGACACTGTTTCAGTATTCCATCAAATACATTTTGCTTACTATTTCTCCCATTAATATTTCTGTATTGTTATTATATATTACATGCAGGTTCAATACCTCACGTTTAATCTTCACAGCAACCCTATAAGCTACGTATGTATTTTAATTTCCATTTCACAGATGAGGAAACAAGGGTACAACGAGGTTAAGTAACTTGCCGGAAGACACAGACTGTGCAAGTGGTAGGGCCAGGATTCAAATCTTGCTCTGACTCCATTGACTATAACTACCAGTTTATACTATCTCCCTTACTTTGTTTTCTTTTTCTTTTTTTTTTTTTTTTTTTTATTTCTTGGAGGAAAAGATAGCTTCTGGGCTCTTCAGTGCTGATTTTAAAGAAGAGAAAATGGATGTCAGAGAAGGAAGGTAGTCTTTCCTTGCAGTGCTGGACTGAAGAACAAGGATTCAAACCACAACTGGCTGACTGGGAGGCCCAGGCTTTTCTCACGACCTCAAGGGTTCCTAACCAGAGGCTGGGGAACCCCACAGAGAACTTTAGCCTGGCAACAGAGAACTTTAGAGGTCCAGGGAACCATTTGGAGTTATGTGCAAAATTCTGTGTCTATCTACCTAAGTCTATTTTTCTGGAGAAAGGGCACATAGCTTCTCTAAGAGAGCTAGGACTCCCTAAAAGGTTAAGAACTACCACTATGTGGACACTCTAAGAAAAGTAAGAAAATGGAAACTGAACCCCAATATTTCTTAAAACAAATATGATTTACAACGTACAACTTTATTTTTATAAATTCTATTTTCAGTCTTACTAAAGAAAATAAACCAATACTGTCCAGCTAACCTGTTTAGAAAACATTTCGTAAAATTACTATTTTAACTTTTTTTTCTAATATGTATATATACTTTTGAATACTAAGAAATGATTACATTTAAAACGTGTCTTACATTCTTCAGACTGGACAGACGGGTAACTCCCAAGATTTAATAACTGACTGGTAAAAGTTGATTGTAGTACTGTCTCACCAACCCAATGATCTTCATGAACAGTAACATCTAGACAGGGGGAAACAAAAGTTCTGATCATGTCATAAATTCCTTCACACTGTGGTTAACTTGCCAATCATAGCAAAATATTATTAACATCTCTCACAGGCCAGGCAACTAAAGTTCAAGTGGGTTAAATCATCGCCTAAAGCCACAAAATGATAAAATAGCAACAACAGAATTACTTCTGTATATTCGAACACTATCAATATGGAAGCTCACTGCTCCACAAAGAATGGTTTAATGGCTTTTGTTCATGTAAAAAAAAAAAAAAATGTTATAGTGTCTATTTTGAGAAATTAAAAGGAAATCATTTAGGGGCAGGAAGCAAAGTAATGGTTCCAAAACAGTAGTGTCTAACAGAGTAAATAATATTAGTATGCATTTACCCCTTCTGCCACAAACACATATGAATATACGACATCCTTAAAGGACTTGGATTATTTTCCCCTCAATAGCATGGTAATCTTCATCTACAGATGTTAAAAGTGAAAGATTTTGGAGGTAAGGAACACTTTCCAATAGGAAAAAGAGAGCTCTATGATCTAAGATGGATACAGAAGAATCATAAAGTGGAACTAAATATACCAACAGGTAGAAACAATTTCAAGTAGAGCAAAACTGTAAGTTAGAGACAGAGACATATCAATCTCTGGAAGAATATAAACAGTGCATAAAAGAATATAAACAGTGCATAAAATGCTAGAGGTATAAAGATATCCTAATAGTAGCCAATTTTTGAGATAATAAGGAAGAAAAACAAGGATGCACACATTCCAAGTAGTCACTTCCAAATTTACAGCCAGACACTTTCCCCAGCTTCAAACCCACTTACCCATTTATCCACAACTGCCTCACGGACATTCCTGACTGGATATTCTATTGGCTCTCCAAATTCAAAAATTGCTCAAACCTGCTTTTCTTCTCACATTACCCATCTCATTTGTTGGCACTGTGGAGCTAGCCAGGTAAATTAAAATGTGAAGTCATCCTGAACGTCTACCTCTCCCTCCCCACCTTCTGTCTCCAAACCCCCACCTGCTGAACACTGCCCCCTGAGTCTCCCCACCGGCCCTTGACAGTGCTATTTTATATCGTGCATTCCTTTCTCTCCTGGTAGGTCCCCTTCCCACCTCCAATCCATGTCCCCCAGGGCCAATGAGTAATTTTTCACGAACATTAATGTGATCCATTAACTAGTTTAAAAAACACTCAGCTCCCCTCTGCCTGCTCAGAAATAGCTAGGACAGCATTTTAGACTCTTCATAATCTGACCATCAGGATGCCTGCTCTTCAGGAAGGAACAAGTAAGAAATTTCAAGGACAGGCTTTGGAAAACTAGGTTGTAAAACCTATGTTGGGTTAGTGACTTGCTAATCACTGGTGACAGGGTGGAGTGGAATCAATGGCCCAGCCCTTGCCTCCTGGCTGTCCTGATTCCCTCTCACTTATATGCCCTAGAGCCTCTCCTATTTGTTCTTAAAAATCTGTGGTTTCCCACAGATAGGGCCCAAGGTCCTCTTTGAATTCTGGTCAGCAGTCTCCCGTAGACCATCCTTACTTACAGCATCTCTTCATTCTATTGCTGAAAGTCTAACAGCAAAAGGTCAACTGTGTTACTGAATGGAACGTGATCTAGAATACATCTGCTGTGGGAAAATTTTCAGTTTTGGGGTGTATATCAGTAGATAGTATGAGATATCCAACATAGAGATATAATAATGTACAATTGGATGCTGTTAATTAAAATAGGATTTTACCTACAAATTTCTATGTAAATATAATTTTACTACCTAATTAGGAAAGTATAGGTTTCTCCGTTTTCCATGAAGTTTCCATCTGTCCGCACAAACAAAAGAAACTTATTCAGAAATTGATGAACTAGATTACTTTACTAAGGAAATAAGGTAAAAGAGGGGGAAAAAAAAAACCTGATATTATTTTTAAAGGTGCTGATAGAAATCATCTAAATATCCTATAATGAGAAAATGGCTAAGTAAAGCGGTAAAGTCACTTAACAGGAGGTTACCTAGTTGCTAACAACTGTATGGACACTAGGGGAAAACACAGAGATGGCAGGTCTGAGTTTCCATCTGCCAGGAAAAGTCCTCCTATGGGGCCCACACAGTGACAGTAATTGCCTTGGTAAAATAACCAGTCCAGGGCTCAGCTCTCTCTTTATAGTCTGGGGAATCTGATTTTGTCAGCATCCCCAAAATAGATTTCAGCTCTGCAACATAAGCTCACATTAAACAGGTTCATGAGACAAACAAAAAAAACTAGAACACAATTTTTTTTTTTTAATTTTCACTGAGGCATTAATTGCCACAGAAACAACATTGGCAGCCAATTCTCACCTTGTAGGCAGTTTCACACCTGGGAAGCCAGATCATAAGCAAAGGGCAGCTCAGTGAGCACTGAATCAGAACAGAGGGAGCTGGATGAACCGCCTTGCCAACAAATAAGATGACATTGCCAGTGGGACGGGACCGTGCTGGGCCTACGGGTTATAGCCCACGTTTATCTCCTTATTAGAGGCTGCACCTGATGTACAGCCTGATGCACCTAATGTACAATAGCCAAGGCTCTCATTCCCCCAGCAAGCCATTAGGTGGGAACCACTAATGATTGCCTTCATGTTTTCTTTTTCCAAGCTCCTAAGGCTCACCCACTCTTCTTCTCTACCACATTCTTTCTTTAGACACGTTATTGAGCTTAATCAGTTTCCTCCCAGTCTGGGACTCATCCTTAAAATGACTGGTATCTCCGGTCTAATACAATGTGTATTTATTTTCAATTAATGAAGAACCTGTAACACAATGTTAGATTTCTTATGTCAGAAAAAGAAGCAAGGTAAAAACCATTCCTTGGAAGGTATTATGCTAAGTGAAATAAGTTAGTCAGAGAAAGACAGATATCATATATTTTCACTCATATGTGGAACTTGAGGAACTTAACAGAAGACTGGAGGGGAAGGGAAGAGGGGGAAAAAATAGCTACAAACAGAGAGGGAGGGAGGCAAACCCTAAGAGACTCTTAAATACAGAGGACAAACTGAGGGTTGATGGCGGGGGAGAGGGGGAGGGCACCTGTTGGGATGAGCACTGGATGTTGTATGTAAGCGATGAATCATGAGAATCTACCCCCAAAACCAAGAGCACACTGTACACACTGTATGTTAGCCAATTTGACAATAAGTTATATTAAAAAAAAAAAAGAATGTTCTTAATGATTACAAGTATATAGTAAGAGTATGGGTTCCAGAGTCTAGGTGAAATCCCGGCTTTGCCACTTCCTAGATGTGTGAAACTGGGTAAGTGGCTTTACTTTTCTGGGTCTCAGTTTCCTCAAAGTAAAAAATGGGGATAATAATCCATACCTTTTTCATACAGTTGTTGTAATGAGTTGACATACATGCAAAGTTTAAAACACAAAATAAGTTCCCAATAAACATCAACCATCCTCTGCGTACGTATACACATTCTAAGGAGCACAGGGAGAACAACGGGACGGTAACTCTTCGAAACATTACCGGTGGTGACATGAGGCTGGTTTACTATCAAAAGGTCTTCCCTTCCACATTTCCAAATGTGATTAATACAATTTTAGTAATTAAAAACACAATAGAAAATCTGTCTCTGATCCCTCACTTAGAATGCAATGTGCACAGCATTATCAGGGAGTAAGGAGTAGAAACACTGTCCTTTCATAAGACTGCTAATATAAAGAAAAAGCTTAAGGGGCGCCTGGGTGGCGCAGTCGGTTAAGCGTCCGACTTCAGCCAGGTCACGATCTCGCGGTCCGTGAGTTCGAGCCCCGCGTCGGGCTCTGGGCTGATGGCTCAGAGCCTGGAGCCTGTTTCCGATTCTGTGTCTCCCTCTCTCTCTGCCCCTCCCCCGTTCATGCTCTGTCTCTCTCTGTCCCAAAAATAAATAAACGTTGAAAAAAAAAAATTTTTTTTAAAGAAAAAAAGAAAAAAAAAAAAAAGAAAAAGCTTAAAAATAAGACACACGTAGACAAAGCCATAAGAAAACAAAGAGCAAGCCTGATGATATGACCTGATTGCTAACAGAGCGAATGAAGGAAGGGTGCGACCAGGGAAGGCTTCGTAAAAGAGGAGTGGAAGGGAGGTTCAGAACAAAGCAGACTAGAGCACAGGCCCAGATACAGCAAAGCACAGGATACAGGTCAATGGTTAGGAGACCAAAGCAGATGCTGGAAGGGGCTGGACCACGCTGGCTCCCACAGAGGCAAACGGTAAAAAGGCGGGGTAAATGTGGGAGTGCAGAAAAGCCTACAGCTTTAAGCTACCACTATCCCATGATGACCTTACCTGTGAGCAAAATTATATCTCCAAGAAACACTGTAAGTGCCCAAAATGCTGCAGTCCTCCACAGAACGACCTTCTTCTTAATTTCTGATTGGTCAGTTACCACAATCGTTGCTAAAGGCACTTGAGAGCCAGAATTTGGCCCAGATTTTATATTTATTTCTTTCACATGACATGGAGATAATACCATGACTAAACAATTATACTTCCGACCTTTAGAATCACAATTTTTTATTAATGATGTCTTTTTAATCCCCTTAAAACTAGACACATGCCTCTGGCTCACTGCTGCAGTAGGATCTCTTGCATCAGAAACCAACTTAATTTTCTTGGATGGTTGGAAGGCTTTAGACAGAGCTTTGGAATGGCCCAATTTATCTTCAGAGGTCCAACCTCTTTTAGTAGAACTTTTGTGGAAAGTATTTAGTTGGGAACACAGGATTCCTGAGCAATAGGACTCAATACATACATCACTGGGGGGCACTTTGTCTTCAAAATTGAAAAGTTCCTGAGATCTTATATTTTCTTCAAGACCTTTATCAGGCTTCACGTGAGTGTCACCACTTTTTGTTTCAGGACAAATAGGACTGAAGAGTTCAAGGGAATGTGCTTGGTTTTGTCCACTTTCATCTCCTGCAAAATCATTATTAGGCTGAATCAAATTATCTTCAGTTATCCTTATTTCCCCATGACTTGCCTTTGGTTCAATCTCCACACTTATGGGCCCTTTATTTCTAGAATTCTGTCCTTTATACCTCCTCTGAGATAAAAGAACAACCTGGCTGGCAGTCATTATACTAAGAAATTCAGTATCAGTAGATATTTTAAGGTCTGAGACCCTTCTAACAGGTTCAGACCTTGGCTTATCTTCCGTCTTCAAGGAAAAGAACCCTAGACACTGGTTTTGTCCCTCATAATGTCCGGTTGGCACACATTCTGTTTCAACAGCTCCCGGCCCTGTATGAATGTGTTCTGTACCACAGACCAAATCCAGTGCAGCGGCATGCTTATGATCTAACTGAAAGACATTTTTTTGAAAGTTTTGACCACATGTATTTGACTGATCTTTGTGCTGTTCATCTGTGATTTTCTTGTTGTCACCGAAAAGCTTTGGATACTTTTCTCCTTCAGTTAAATGCTGAACTCTGCCCTTAAGTTCACGTATTTGCACATCAGAACTAGTTATATCACTCACCCCTAAGAGGTGACTCTTCTGGGATTTTCCAGTCTCCGTTTCAGAAATACAATGTGTAAAGTCTTCTTTCACATGAACAGGTTCACTCATCGCCTTTGTTAAAAAATGACCACGAGGGAGATCTGGAGGGCCAACAGCTTCTAGGATTTGATAGTCTTCAAGAGTTTCGTGCATGCCTTTTTCATCCCTTGGATGTAAAGAACGGTGATTGTATAAAAGTTGAATTTTTTTCCAGGGGTCATCATCGGATATTAAAGAAGTTCGCTCCTGTGACATTGTCATGTTCAGTGGACCACCTGGGGCACCCCAAAAAATGTGGACTTGAGATCCTCCACTCATAGTTTCTGAAAAAAATTTAAATGAGTATTTTGTCAGATTTTTTATATATTAACTTATTATATGCCATCAAAAACATAATAAAGGTTGTTTATTTTGGTATTCCATTAAATTACGAAAGGCATAAATATACAAGAAATCATAAAGGGAAATCAAAATAGCCAGAAAATATCCTCACATGAAGACTCTTTAATACATTAAAAGGGATACTTAAAAAAAAGACTACAAAAAAAATAAAGCTAAGTACACTGACATCAAATGGTGTTTAATTACATTTAAATAACAAGTTAGTAGAGAAGGAAAAACAAAGCATTGGTTTAATTGTACTACAGTCACCTTTAAATTTCCTGTTTTCTTTACTCCATAGACTATCTCAGTAACTTTGGGGCCTCCTTCCTTCAACTGTGAACTCAGTTCCCAAGACCAAAATAGAAGGTTCAAACGGGAAGCAAGAGAAAATTTAAAAAAAACTGAGGCTTGAGGCCCTCTTCAAGATGTAGAAGTGACTGTCATCTATGCTCACTCCAATCTGTTAGCATAATAATTACTTCTGTATTTTTAAATCTTCTCTGAAATACAAAGAATTAAGAGTAGTCATTTTGTAATACATGGATAAAAGAAACTCGTTATAATTTAAACTTTTTTCATTAACTGTGGCACCTGATATAAGTACATCTAAGAAAGCATCTTATTCATTAAGGTAAAAATGAAGAATTGTACCATGATTTACTTGATCATAACTGACTTTCAAAAGGAACTTATTAAAGAGATCCAGTCCGGGGCTCCTGGGTGGCGCAGTCGGTTAAGCGTCCGACTTCAGCCAGGTCACGATCTCGCGGTCCGTGAGTTCGAGCCTCGTGTCAGGCTCTGGGCTGATGGCTCAGAGCCTGGAGCCTGTTTCCGATTCTGTGTCTCCCTCTCTCTCTGCCCCTCCCCCGTTCATGCTCTGTCTCTCTCTGTCCCAAAAATAAATAAACGTTGAAAAAAAAAATTAAAAAAAAAAAAAAAAAAAAAGAGATCCAGTCCTAGAGTTTGTTGAGAACTCTTTCACAGTGCTCCAGGGACAAAAAGATAGATAAGGCTCTTGACCTAAGGGAACTGTCAGCCTGGTTTTAAAAAAACAAAATAGAGGGGTGCCTGGGTGGCCTAGTAGTAGGTTGAGTGACTGAGGGTTCAACTCTTGATTTCGGCTCAGGTCATGATCCCAGGGTCGTGGGACTGGCCCGTGTCAGGCTCCACACTCAGTGTAGAGATTCTTGAGATTCTCTCTCTCCCTCTGCCCCTCTTCCCCACTCACACACTCTCTTTCTCTAAAATAAAAAAGTTAAAATAAAATTAAAAAACAAAAACAAAAAAGAGGGAAAAATAGTGAGTGTAAACTAACATTCTCAAAATAATGTAATGGATACTATAGACTATAAACAGGAAACGACCATCAGCCAGGGAAGAACGCAGCTACGGAAAGCAAGCATTGTGGCTAAGAGCACTTAAACAAAGGAAACAGCATCAGTAACAGGCAGAGTTATGAAAAACCATGGTATGACTAAGGACTTTTGATTAGAGTATAGGGTCCTTTGTAAAAAGAAAAGTTTTCAAATCGTGAAAAGTCCATATAGAAGTATGGAAGTATATAGGAAGGAGGAACCATCAAGAAATGACAACTATAATCTCCTGTCACTCTTATCCTTGAAGATTCACTCATTGTCACCTTTTCCAAATCTAATAATTTATCCAATTATAATTCTTATGATTTCAATATCAGTGTGGATGATCCCTGGCCTCTCGGCTCCTTGACCTCTTCTCCTCCATTGACTGTATTCTCCACCTTACCCCAGTTATCCATTCGTATAGTCATGTACCCTCCCATTATCAATAACTGCACACCCTTCCCTAAACTCAATTTTAAACATTCAACTCTCTAACTAGCTTCTCCCATCTTCCTACTCACTCCCTCTAAATGCACAACTCCAACAACTTTCTGAACGTGCGGGATCTACAACTGATCATACATACCACATTTTTACAGCTTCATTCTTCACTTCCTTCCTTAACCAGCTCAGCCGCTATGGTCCATTATTATAATCACTCCCTAGCACACATCGCTAATTCTACTGCTCTCCTCACTAAGATATTTGCCCAGCTGAACTCAAACACTGGTTGAATCACCACCTACTCTGCACCTATAGCCCATGGGCTAGAAGTAACTAGGAAAAAAAAAAATTACACCTTCATCTGAAAACTAGTCTCATTTTAAGTTCATTAGCACTAACTTCCAGGTGGTACCTAGGAATCTATCTTTCCCTATCTGCTCACTCACTAAGGAGCTCTTTCATACCTCTTCATTCTCTAAGTCTCCAGAATCTCTTCCCCAGTCCTCGAGTACAGCTGGTGACCATGCTACCACCGTCTCCAATTACAAGCTCTCAACAACATTCCTACCAACCCACCCCTGTCATATTATATACTGTGCCCACCTTCCTGTTACTATGGATGGACCGTCCATGCTTCGATGCCAGGCCATCTCTTCCTCACTTAGACATTAGATCTTATTCCCTTGTGCTTCCTCAGGTTCCAATAATCCTCCCCTTCGCTCCTACGTTATTTTTTTGCTCTTTACTGGAGCATCTCCAACCACATAGAAACGTGCTACCATTCCTTCTCATGTTGTTATTCCTCACCTTCTTTGCCGCTCCAACTGTTGCACCATTCTGCTCCCTTCTTCAGCAACATTCCTTGAGAGAATTGTCTATACTCCCTCTTCTCTTGTTCTCTCTTAAACCCACTCCTCTCAAGCTTTGGTCCAAACCACTCCACTAAAACAGCACATTTCGAGGCCCCCAATAACCTCCACATTGCCATGATGAGTCAACTCTCTATCTTCAGCTCACTCAGCCCATCAGCAGCATTTGACACTGCTGACCATGCCTTCCTTCTTGAACACTCTATTAATTTGGCTTTAGGGATACTACATTCTCTTGGTTCCCACTCCACTTCATTCTATTTCAGCAGTTGCTCCTTCTTGCTCTCCTCTGCTAGCTCCTCCTCATTGCCAAACTTCTTGCTCAGGGGCCTGTCCTTGGATCTCTCTCTGTGCTCACTCTTGAAGTGACTTCACTCAGCCTCAGGCTCTGAATACCTTCTATACATGAATGACTATCACAAGTTTACCTCCATCACAACCTTTCCTCTGAACTCCTGACTCTTCAACCCACTTTCTACGTACTCCCCACCACCACAAAATGTCTAATAGTCAGCTGTGCAGAAAAGAGGTAACACAGTAAGGCCTGAGACTACCGTCATTAAAGAGGGCTTGCTTGCAAGGTGGGCCCAGGTTGGCATCTAGGAATTTAAATTCCAGGAGGGTTCCCACCATTCCTTGATAAGAATAGCTCAGCCTGCCTAAACTATCTATGTAAACAATGTTACAATGAGCTGGAAACATCAATGTGTGCGCTATGCAGATGGTAGCTACGTAACCAGCACTCCTTAGAGAAATGGCTGATTCCAGGTCTGGAGCAGGAAGAATACAAAAGAAACCTGAAATATCTCATCACACCAGGCAGCAGTAAAACTAGCAAAGACTACTAGAATGGTGTCAAAATAACTCAGGAGCCAACTTAAAGAGGTTCCCACTGGCCAAAGTTGAGCAACCAATAAGAATAATTACCATAATAGGTTGAAACACACCAAATCACCAAATATGTTTAAGCCCATGAGTTCACAAAGATAACGAAAACAAGCTCACTTAGTGATCACCTTGAGAGGATATTGGTGACTAAGCAATTGTTTTAAAAGCTGGTGAGTGAAAAGAAACTTTATCCTTTCTTTACTAACAGTATTGTAAGATGACCAACTATTTAAAGAGAAGAAATCTCTCTTTACAGAGGTATCCTGCTAATAAACCAACAAATAAAAAAGAAATGACAGAAACACACCACTTTGCCACTCCTGATGAAGTAGCAGATTTTCTAGGCAATAAGTATAAGTGACTGCTAACATCGCAAGGTAGATGTCATAAGGGAGAATGGAGGGAATCTGTAGACTGAGATCAATTATAATGTACAGACCTTATTCAGATTCTGACTTGAAGACACAAATGTAAAAATACCTGTATTACAAGACAGCTGGAGGAACTGAAACTCTAATGTTTAATAACATTAAGGGATTATTGTTAGTTTTTAGTGGAATAACGATACCGAGGCTATGTATGAAAGAGTAACGTGCTAGAGACGCAGGAGTATCTGCAGGCAAGACAGGGTGACATCTCAGATTCCTTTAGAACACTGGGAGGGAGAGGGAGGGTGGGTGTAGATGAAGCAAGATGGGCCGTGTGTGATCAGGATGACGAAACACACAGAGGCTCACTGCACTAATCACTCTCCTTTTGTATGTTTCAAATATGCTGTAACACAAGTCTTCACTTCTGTGTTGGCTTTTTTTACTATTTTATTTTAGAGAGAGGGAGAGAGCACGCACATGGCGTGTGCACAAGCAAACACAAGGCAGGGAAAGGGGCAGAGGTAGAGAGAGAGAGGATCCCAAGCAGGCTCCATGCTCAGCACAGAGCCCAATGCACGGGACTCTATCCAACGACCCTGAGATCATGACCTGAGCCAAAATCAAGAGTAGGCCACTCAACCCAGGTGGCCCTCTTTGTTGTTGCTCTTAAGAAATACTGTTTCATACCCACAGGACTGCAAAAAGGTTTATGCAGAGATACCTAAGATTGGGGAACTCTCACACTGATGGTAGAACAGGAAATTAGCATTCTACCAAATAATTCCACTTCCAAGTTTCTGCCCTGGAGAACTCCGGTCATATATACGTATACAAGAAAACATGTATGAGAATGATCATGGGATACTTTATAAGCAAAAAAAATTTGGAACCTAAAAGCCCTTGGAGAGGAGAATGGATACATCGTGGAATATCCAGAGAAAGATTACTGTACTATATGGCAGTAAAAAGCAGTTACAGGTCAGCTGGATACATATTACAAATATAATTTTAAATGAAGGAAACAATTTGAAAAATATGTAACTTTTGGTATCAATATATTGAATATTTTTTGTGTTTTTTAAAATTTGAGTATAGTTGACACACAATGTTACATTAGTTTCAGATATGCAACTTAGTGATTTGACAAGTTTATACATTATGCTATGTTCACCACAAGTATAGCTACTCTCTGTATTGAATTACAATATATTCATTTTTAAATATGCCTGAGTATAAAACACCAGATTCGGGATTGTGGTTAACTTTGGGAGAGAGGAATGGGGATATAATAGGTAAAGAGTAAAGGGCTTGAACTGTTCTGAACATGTTTTTTTTGTTGTTTTTTGTTTTTTAGTGTGGTGTGGTTAAAGAGGTGTTCCTTATATTGTTCAAAAATATTTTAATATTAAAAAATCCTAGAAAGAAAAACATTGAGAAGCAATATTAAGGATGATTTTTAAATTTTTTCTCTATTTTAAAAGTTTTATTGTGATGAATAATGAATATGCATTATTTTCATAATAATTAAATCCTTTTTGCTTGGTAATTCACGTTTTTCTTTTACAATCTTCAAACTGAATATGATGTTCCAATAGTTGTAGAACAAAGGACCCAAATCTAACATTGCAGAGTAAGAATTGAGCACAATGATGGCAGTTATTAATGCGTTAGCAGCTAAACAAAGATACACTGCAATTTTCAAGGTTCACAACAATGAATTATTACCATAGAAACAAAATTATAGTGTTTAGGTGTCAAGTTTTGACAAATAAAAGAGAAGTAAGCATCACTAATTACCATAACTACATATCCCACCCTTGTCTAATCCACAGAAAGAATAACCTGTGTAAGGAATAACTTATATGTTGGACCAATCAACAATTTACTACTTATATATCATTATCCAGATTGGCCACTAGGGGGCCCCCAAATAGCAGAGCAAAAACCTTCAAGTTGTGAAGATGTGTTCAAACCAAGCAGAAGGAGAAATAAAACAGACTGACAAGCAGGTGAGAATACTTATTTTCAAATAAAATGTATAAAATTACTATGATAATGACCTCCCTTCTCTTAAATCTTTGGGTTTCTCTCCAATGGTTTCTTCCCTTTAATCTCAAATCTTTAAAAAACAAAACAAAAAAGCAAACTTCTATTTTGTTTCTATGTTCTTATTTCCCATTTATTCTTCAACTCACTTAAATACAGCTCTTACTCCACGCATCTTGCTAGAACACTTTTTACTATGAAAACCAATGCCCTCTAATAGCTAAATCCAAAGGTCAGTATTTGATCCTTATCTTACTACTACTTGAAACTGTTTGTAAGTCCCTCTTTCCTGAAACATTTTTTTTTCTGTGAGAGCATCAAATTGGAATTACTTTGTGCTTAAGAGACAGATAATTGTTGGTTTCTTCATTCAGTCATTCACATAACAAATACCTACTCAATACTATGTGCTAGACATTATGCTAAGTAGTGGGAACTCAGCGATAACAACAGGGAGTTTTAATAGTCTGATGAGAGAGATAAAATGACAATTCACAATAGTGACATTGAACTGCCATGGGATTAAATGCAGGGGTGTGCCTAGAAAGCAGAAGGTGGGGGCTACCAACCAAAATAGGACTGCCTATTATCTGCATTTTTCATAGGCTCTTTGGACTACAGTTAACGACAAAATTTTGAAACTAAATTTAAATAAATACAGAAAAAAAAAAGGAGTACAATACAGCCCCCAAGTCCCCTTGCCCCCACTCCAGCACAGGACCCAGGAAGGCAGCTTTAGTTGCCTTACCCAAGAGACACCAGCTACAGAACGTTTTTAATCTCCAGAACGTTTTTACAGAGAGTTTAAGACACTCACTGCTTCTGTGTCCTTACTTAACCTTTTCTCCTAAATGTCCTGCAAACGGACTTCTATTTCTTATCTCTGTTAAGACAACAGTGAAGTCCAAATTGTCAAATAAGCACTCACAGTACAGGACTACTCCAATCATAAAACTCTCTTTCTTTCGTTTCTAGAATGCTATGCTTTCCTGTTTCTTCTACCTCTCTGGTTCTTCTTTCTTTTTCCTTGGACCATCTTCTTTTCACTCCACACAACTCTGCAGAATTTCATCTAATCTCCTTCATTTAACTACTAAATATCCAATTATGCTTTACCAATCTATATTTAACCAACCACTCTCCCTATTATCAGACACATTTCTAGTTTCACTATATTTGACCCAATCACAGTAGATAAAAAAAAAAAGCAACGTTCTATTTAGCTTTCTTGAAGGGAAAATCTGACTAAATGACCTTATATCTAGCCTGGATTACACAGTCCTTCGACTCAACTCTAGTATGGTTTATGGTTACAGGGCCATGAGGCCATAAGTCCCCAAGATTTAGAGCTCTATGTGCCCTCTAGACAGGGGAGGATGGGGAAGTGCATAGAGGTGACACAGGGCATCTTGAGAGTTCAGAAAAGATCTCCTGGGAAAAGAGATGTCTGAAATGAATCAGTTCTATAAAACACAAGTGTGGAACTTCCCACACACACACCAAAAAAAATGGACTAGAAAGTATGGTCCTGTTAATTTAAAAAACAGTAATTTTGGGGCGCCTGGGTGGCTCAGTCGGTTGGGCGTCCGACTTCAGCTCAGGTCATGATCTCGCGGTCCATGAGTTCGAGCCCCGCGTCGGGCTCTGTGCTGACCGCTCAGAGCCTGGAGCCTGTTTCAGATTCTGTGTCTCCCTCTCTCTCTGACCCTCCCCCGTTCATGCTCTGTCTCTCCCTGTCTCAAAAATAAATAAACGTTAAAAAAAAAAAATTAAAAAAAAAAAACAGTAATTTTTTACAAAGTCTTTATACCTAAGGCTGCTGCTATGAAATCCAGTAATTTATAGGAGTTGTGAGTATGTGAACAGGGGAATGGGATGTGGGCATCCTAGGTGAGGGCAGGGGAAACAAAATATTTATCAAAGCAAAAATACACAGACTGGAGAGTTGTTATAGACAACCGATAAATTTCAATGATTCTAGGATATGTTTTGGGTGTACTCAGAGGGTTAAAGCTCATTAAGATACCAGATGAAACTTGCAAGTACATATCCATTACTGTAGTTAATAATTACACAATTTCTCAATCTGCAGAAGGCCACTTCAGTCAGAAAGACCAATACAACCATAATCCTTTATCTTTAGAGTGGTCAGAGTCTGATGAATGGGTCAAAGATTTATAAAGCAGGATGAACTGTATCAGCAAGTTTTGTCTTTGCAGAACACTGCAACTAAAAATGCTTATTACAAAATATATGTGGTTTAAAGAGAGTGCTTTCTCCATCTTATTACCAACCTATAAATTTCAGTTATAATGCCTTTGTACGTCTATTTTACCAAAACCAGTAAGCATCATAGATATTCAATAGCATCAAATGACAAAATGAAGAGTCAAGACAGGACTGTAATGAGAAACATGGGTTTTAGAGTAGGGTATATGGGTTACAACCCTATTCTATGACTTTACTAAAAATGTAAACTTGAAATTGTAGAAGCTAGGTGATCATTACACAGGGTTCATTTTGCTACTTTTATATATATTTGAAAACATCCATAACAAGAGGGGCGCCTGGGTGGCGCAGTCGGCTAAGCGTCCGACTTCAGCCAGGTCACGATCTCGCGGTCTGTGAGTTCGAGCCCCGCGTCGGGCTCTGGGCTGATGGCTCAGAGCCTGGAGCCTGTTTCCGATTCTGTGTCTCCCTCTCTCTCTGCCCCTCCCCCGTTCATGCTCTGTCTCTCTCTGTCCCAAAAATAAATAAACGTTGGAAAAAAAAACAAAAAACAAAAAACATCCATAACAAAAAGTTAAATTTCTTTATAGGTCACATGGGAATCAAGTTTCTTTACCTGTCAAATGAGAATAACATCAATCCCTGTCTTACAGTGTTATTGTGGGATGGACACAGTACTCACTCAGTAAATGTTAGTCTTAAAACCTGGACACTCTATACACACACACTTGGTAACACAAACAAAAACCAAGCCATTGTATTTCCTCCAAGGTTTTGTTTTTTTATGTATATTTTTATATAGTTATAACTATAAAATTGAAATAAGTTCGTATTCTGTTTCCACGGTTTTATATGGCCACCGTTGTATGTCAGTCTATAATGTTCCTAATCATTTTTAATGCTAGCTTAATAATTCAGTGATGAATCTAATTTAGTTAACCATTAATCTCTAATTCATTAATTTGTTTCTAACTTGTCACTATTATAGTCATTGCTGCAATAAATGATTTGGGGCATTGACCATCACGTTTCAATTATTATCTTGTGGTAATCTCCCAGGCGCAGGATTATTGGGTCAAAGACATGTCCATTGTTACCGCTCTTAAAATGTATTATTGTGTCATTTGCAAAAGAACTGAACAGTTTATAAAGCCACACAGGACAGCTGAGGGTTCCAGCTTTATACAACTTTGTTAGCGTCTGAAAAAATAATTGTACTAGTAAGGGTATTGTGAGGTAGTTTACTGCTGTTTCATTTGCATTTCCCTAGATATATCTAAATAGAAAAAAATAGTAAATTTTAAATTATATTTGGATGACTATCCTTAATTTATGAGGAGCTATGCAAGCATGTGTGCACCCAGGCACACAAAGTAATAAGAAAATGAGATCAGAAGATGAGCAGATACATAGTACAGAAAAAATACATGGTTAAAAACAAAGAAAACTTTTGTCCTCCTAATAACATGAACGAAAAATGTATAAATTAATGAGAAAACATTACTACCTATCAAACTAGCAGGGATTCATTTAAAGGATACAAAGTTACAGGAAAATGACTTCTACTGACGGGTTTAAACTAGTAAAGCCTTTCTGGAGGACAATACGGCAATATATGTTAAAAGTCTTAAAATTCTGCATCCCTTTGGCCCCACAATTGCACTCCTAGGAGTTTAACCCAAAGGGAAAAACATCAGATACACTCTCATGTATTTAGCTACAAGGATATTCATAGCAGCATTGTGTAAAATGTTAAAAAGGAGAAAGTGAGAGGGTGTCTGGGTGGCTCAGTAGGTTAAGCATCTGACTTCAGCTCAGGTCATGATCTCATGGTTCATGGGTTCGAGCCCCACGTTGAGCTCTGTGCTGACAGCTCAGAGCCTGGAACCTGCTTTGGATTCTGTGTTTCCCTCTCTCTCTGTCCCCCGCCCCCGTTTGCTCACTCGCTCTCTCTCTTTCCCTCTCTCTCTCTCCCTCTCCCAAAAACAAACATTAAAAAAATTAAAAAAAAAAAGTGATGAAAATGTGCATCCATTGAGGTCTGTTAAATAAATTATGGCACAGCCATACAAAGGCAAACTCCACAGCCATACACAGCCATTAAAAATCACAAAGGGGGACGCCTGGGTGGAGCAGTCGGTTAAGCGTCCGACTTCAGCCAGGTCACGATCTCGCGGTCCGTGAGTTCGAGCCCCACGTCAGGCTCTGGGCTGATAGCTCAGAGCCTGGAGCCTGTTTCAGATTCTGTGTCTCCCTCTCTCTCTGCCCCTCCCCCGTTCATGCTCTGTCTCTCTCTGTCCCAAAAATAAATAAATAAAAAATAAAAAATAAAAAAAATCACAAAGGGGGGTGCGCCTGGGTGGCTCAGCCGGTTAAGCATCTGACTTCAGCTCAGGTCATGATCTCATGGTTTGTGGATTCGAGACCTACATTGGGCTCTGTGCTGACAGCTCAGAGCCTAGAGCCTGCTTCAGATTCTGTGTCTTCCTCCCTCTCTGCCCCTCCCCTGCTCATGCTCTCTCTCTCTCTCAAATATAAATAAACATTAAAAAAAAAAAATCATGAAGAGGGGGTGCCCAACTCTTCAGTGGAAAAGCATGCAACTCTTGATCTCAGGGTTGTGAGTTCAAGCCCCACATTGGGTATATATTACTTCACGGGCCCAGTACACTTCTGCTGCGCCACTCTGCTCAGCACAGGTATAGATTACTTTAAATAAATTGAGGAACCTGGGTGGCTCAGTCGGTTAAGTGGCCGACTTCGGCCCAGGTCATGATCTCATGGTTCATGATGAGTTCAAGCCCTGTGTTGGGCTCTGTGCTGACAGCTCAGAGCTTGGAGCTTGCTTCAGATTCTGTGTCTCCCTCTCTCTCTGACCCTCTCCCTCTCTCTCTCCCTCTCAAAAATAAACATTAAAAAATTTTTTTAATAAATAAAATTTTTAAAAATCATGAACACATGTAATATATTTTTTCTTAGTATACTGATATATAAAACAAGGAGACTATAGAAAATTGTATATGGAAGAATTTTATATTTAAAAAAAATTTTTTTGTTAATGTTTATTTGTTTTTGAGAGAGACAACATGAGCAGGGGAGGGACAGAGAGGGAGACACAGAATCAGAAGCAGGCTTCAGGCTCTGAGCTGTCAGCACAGAGCCCAACACAGGGCTTGAACTCACGAACTATGAGATTATGACCTTAGTCAAAGTCAGACACTTAACCAACTGACCCACCAGACACCCCTATATTTTAAAATACAGTATTCAATGTACCACCATTTACCTTGAAGTTAAAAACCATTTCCCCTCCTATGTCAGAAAAATGTGTTCTCCATAGTAACTGATACAAGTGGTAGTAAAAAAAAAAATAGCTTTTCTACACTTTAACCTCATTTAATTAATCCAATTTGTTACCTTATGTCATTGTGCTAAGAAGTGACATGGAGTACTAATAACCCATGTATTACGTACATTCATGTTGAACTCTACTCCAAACAATCATCAATAGCTACTAAATGCTAGTACCAGAATTTCCCATTTAAGATGACAGAACAGTACCACACTTTAGGTGACTTATGAAAGGTTAAAAGATACAGCATTTGTCCTAAAAACAAAAGCAGTTGAAGTTTAAAGCTATTACTCATTCTTTCTTTTTTTTTTTTTTTTAAAGCTATTACTCATTCTTGTAGCTAAACTAACAGCTACTAAAACAAACCTGTGAGCAGACAACTGATTCCCTAAATCTCCTTGCATAACCTTGACTTAATTTGCAACACTCTGCTCTTCAAGTGAGGCGTCTGTCATGGGCCCATAGCCACGAAAGGTCCACACAGTGCAGGGAGCGTCCTTAGTCCTACGGCAACACTGCAGGACTTTCTCCTTCCCGCTCCCTATTCCAGGCATTCACCCTTCTCCCGGTCAAGTCCAAGAATTTCAACAAGAAGCAAACTTTAATCTAGCTGCTTTTTTACCATAAGAATGTGGTGGCCAGACATTTGGCTTTGCCCAGAAGAGTCCTAGGTTAAGCATGCTATCCTGGTGTCCTGTTCAGTTTCCCTTTTCACTGGTTTAGAGATAAATTATACAGTCACCAAGAACCACACAACTACATGAATAAATGCTCTAGCAGTGAAGAGTGTGCTTCCTGATACATTTTATCAGAAACATTTTAATAATAGGAACAATTTAAGGGAGAAAGGAAACATTCTGTTCAGTTTTCCTTTATGACTTCTCAAGTAATGAAATACTAATGGAAATTAGGTTGAATAGTATCTAAAACTTATAATATGCATTTGAGAATCTCACAACAAAGAATTAAATGAGGTAGAGAAAAGAATTAATATGTTTGGTAACTAAGGGGAAAAAGGGGCCTATGGCTGTCAAGTTCTGGGTAATGAAGCAGCAGACAATGGTACTAAAACTTCTGGATCCAGTCTTCCCACAAAACATCCCAGACAGCAAGACGTTAACTTGTCCAAGGCTCATGCTTTCTCAGGAATTCCAGTCGAATGAGAAATCCTAAATATACCCTAAAATATCACACTTCACATCCCCCTCCCCCACAGCAAAAGGACTAAACTCTGAGAAAGGAAATCACAATCTCATACACATAAGGTGGGTCCCAGGGGTCTGCCTGCCAACCCCTGTGCTTGCTATCATCTCCACCCACTCCCTAAAAATATGAAAAACAAAACAAAATCAAAGGAAAAAACAAAACAAAACAAAAAACAACTTTGCAACTTAAGCCATGACCTTGCTTTATAAAACGTCACACTCAGCAAATGGCAACTTCAACCTTCCAGTTCCTCAAGCCAAAGAGCCTGGCATCCTCACTGATTGCTTTCTTTTTCTCACAACTTCCAATTGGTCATCGAATGCTTTTAGCCCTCCCTTTAAAATTCATTCAGAATTTGGCCACTTTGCTCCACCTTCGCCTGCCACTGCCCTGGTTCAAACCACCATGGTCTGGATAATTGGCAATAATAGTCTAATTGGTTTCCCTTTTTCCCCTCCGGCTCACTCTGAACACATGCCCCGGGTCACACAATCTGAAGGTAGTGGAGCAGGGACTGGAATGCAGGAAGTAGGAGCCTATGTTCCTAACCACTGTTCTCGATGTCCCTTTTCTGTCTTCACACATCTGTGCACCTAGAATCCAAGCTAGGACCCTGCCATTGAATCATGAAGTATCCTCACAAAGCACTGACTTATCTAAAGAGGTGTGAAAAAAACAAAACTTCAGTATAAAGACGCTTCACTATCAAAGAATTCCACTGGGAAAGTTCACTGTAACTTAATGAAGTAAATAATAAATGGCTTTTAAGAAAACATCTTTTTTTTTTATCCCTTCCTTCCTATCTGCCCCAATCCTCTCTCCCTGCCTCCCATCCCTTCCTCCCCCTACCCCTCACCTCTTCTATCTTCTCTCTCACTTTTTACTTTAACCACCTGGCAAGGAGATGATAAGCTTCCAAGAAATTAAATATTCAAAATTTTAAAACCTGTTGCTTAGCTGGTTGAAAAAAAGAGTTTTGGATGACAGAGCTACCTACCTGACCTAACCTTACACTTTCTCCCTTTTACCTTTAATATCCTTAAAGTATACCCCAGCACCCAAGCACACTTGCATTAATATTCTTCCCCCAGACTCTTGTTTATTATTTTTTAAAAGCTGAAGTATAGTTAAACATTCAATAATAGGCACAGAACTTACAGGTTCTGTTCAGTGACTATTGACAAGTGTCTACACCCATGTAACCATCACCTGAAACAAGATATGGCACATTTGCATGGACCTCAGGAAGTTCTCTCCTGTCCTTTTTTTTTTTTTTTTTCCCAAGTAATCTCTGTACCCAACATGGGGCTCAAACTCATGACCTGAAGATCAATAGTCAGATGCTCTACTGACTAAGCCAGTCAGATGCCCCTTCCCTGTCCTTTTCTAAACAATTTCCCTCCCTCTCCAGTCTGTAATTATTTCCTGATCTCTATCAGTGTAGAATAGTTTTGTTTTTTCTTGGATTTCATATAAACCATATACTCCGTTCATTAATGTCTAATTCCTTTCACTTCACACAATGGTTTTGAGATTCATCTGTGTTGCTGGGCCAATCTGTTGTTGGCTACTGTGAACACATCGCAATTTTTTTTCTCCATTTTGCTATAGACAGACATTTCAGTTGCTTTCAATTTTTTTAGCTATGGTGAATAAGGCTGCTATGAACAGTTTTGAATTCATAATTTCAAGGACATATTTTTCATTTCCCTTCATTAAATATCTAGGAGAACTGACAAATCATCAGATAGATATGTATTTAATTTCATCAGAAACTGCCAAACAGTTCTCCAAAGTAACTGTACCCTTTTGCACAACCACCAGCAATGTATGGTTCTAGTTGTATCACATCATCCCAGTGCTTAGTATACTTAGTCTTTCTTTTTTTTTTTTTTTTTTCAACGTTTATTTATTTTTGGGACAGAGAGAGACAGAGCATGAACGGGGGAGGGGCAGAGAGAGAGGGAGACACAGAATCGGAAACAGGCTCCAGGCTCCGAGCCATCAGCCCAGAGCCTGACGCGGGGCTCGAACTCACAGACCGCGAGATCGTGACCTGGCTGAAGTCGGACGCTTAACCGACTGCGCCACCCAGGCGCCCCTACTTAGTCTTTCTTTTGTTAGTCATTCTAGACGGTGTGAAATGGTATCTCAGTGTGAGTTTACATTGCATTATTTCCCTGTTGACTAAGTGATGTTGACAGCCTTTGCAAATGTTTATTGGCCATTAGTATATCCTCCTTTGGGAAGTCTGTTCATGTCTTTTCCTCATTTTGTTACTGGACTATTCCTCTTTTGCTCATTTTGCTGTTGGGCTTTTGCAGTTCTTTATATGCCCCAAATACAAGTCCTTTGACACATAAAAGTGGTAGAAATTATTCTTCCATCACTGGACATTCTAATTGTTGGGTGTTGGCTTTTATGTATTGGCTGTATTCCTTTAAAGAGCGATGGATTTAGTTTGGGTACACGGTTGAGTTACTTGCAATTCATTTGACACTTTCCTAACTTGCTTCTGAGCTTTGTTAGGGTGAGTTTAGATAGGGCTGCAGTCTATGGCTAATTTAACCCCACTCCAAGATTTCCAGCCAGTGTCCATGTATGAAACAGTCCCTCCCTTCATGCCTAGTAGAAACACACATTATTCCAATCTGTGTGAGCTCCTGGAAGTGTTCGGTGTACTGAGTTCCAGTGTGGCTTTCTCCAGCATTATGTGGCTTCATACTTTGCATATGCAGATGAGTATTCAACAAAAGATTCTAAAGGACCCTTCTATAGATCTCCAGAGATCTCCTAGTTCTATGAATTTCTGTGTAGTACTCTCTGCTCCAGTTTTTTTACCCCACAAATTCTAGTTGTCTTAACTTCTCTAATCTCTCCTGGGTTCCACTGGGGTTTCCTTACTCTGTGCTGCAATCTAGAAAGTGCCTACAGGCAGTATGCTGGGGCACCTATAGTGCTCATGTCATTTATTTCAAGGCTTGCCATCCTGCACTGACTGTTTTCCAATGTCTAAAAATATTTGTTCGTATATTTTAATCCTGTTTTCTAGTTTACAATAGGAGGGCAATTTTCAAAGCAGTTGATCCTGCACAGGAAGATGTACCATTTTTATAATAACTCTCTCTGTGTTATTTTTTAGTGGTTGCTCTCCAGATTAAAATATGCACCTGCTGTAAGTTATTATGGTCTACCTACAAATAAAAGTATACTAATTCAGTCTATGAAATTTATGACAGCATAATTCCATTTCCCTCTTGTGGCATCCTCATGGTATTATATTCTATTTCTATATAAGTTGTGAACCCCACAAATGTTAATATTTTTGCTTTAAATAGCCAATAGTCTGTGTGCATATATTATACATAGCCAATAGCCTATGTGTATACATTATCCAAAAAGGTACCAAAAAGTTTTTCTATGTATTTGTGCCACTATTTACCATTTCTGCTGTTCTTTGTTCTTTTCTGTATACCCAAGGTTCCATCTGGTCTCTTTCATCTTTACCTCGTAGAACATTTTTTAGCACTTTTTGGCAGTTCAGATCTACTAGAGACAAATTCTTTCATCTTTGTTTTAAGTTTATTTATTTTGAGAGAGAGAGAGAGAGTACGCCATGGAGGCGCCATGCATGCCAGGGAGGTACAGAGAGAGAGAAAGAGAGGGGTTCTCAAGCAGGCTCCGCACTGTCAGTGCAAAACCCAACACGGGGCTCAATTCCACAAACTATGAAATCATGACCTCAGCTGAAATCAAGAGTCAGATGCTTAACCGACTGAGTCACCCAGATGACCCAAATTCTGTCACTTTTTAATCTGTGTGAAAATATCTTTGTGTTACCTTGATTTCTATAGACTATTTATGCTCAACATAGAATTCTAGGTTGACAGGGTTTTTTTTTTTTCCCCTTCAGCACATTTATGGCTATCATCCCATTGTCTTCAAGCCTCCAGTTTTTTCTTTTTTTTTTAATTTTTTTTATGTTTTTACTTATTTTTGAGAGAGAGAGAGAGAGAGAGAGAGCGTGAGCAGGGGAGGGGCAGTGAAACAGGAGACACAGAATCCAAAGCAGGTTCCAGGCTCTGAGCTGTCAGCACAGAGTCTCACACAGGGCATGAACCTACAGACTGCGAGATCATGACCTGAGCCAAAGTCAGATGCTCAACCAACTGAGCCACCCAGGTGCCCCGCCTCCAGTTTTTTTTGATGAGTAGTTAGCCATAACCCATACTGTTATTCCCATGTATATACTGTATCTTCTATTCGGCTGCTTGTGCAATCTGCTCTTTAGTTTTCAGTAGTTTGATTATGATGTGCGTAGGTCTGGAATTTTGTTGTTGTTGGGTTTGCTTTTGTTTTGTTTTGCATTTATACTACTTAGGGCTTGCTGAACTTCTTGATTCTGTCAACTAAAGTATTTCATCAATTTTAGAAGTTCTTGACCATGGTCTCTTCAAATATGTGTTCTGCCACTTCTCTCTTCTTTCTAAGATTCCAGTTATACACACATTAGACTGACATTATCCCATAGGTGGAAGAGTTCTTTCCTCCCTCTCCCCAACTCTCTGTTCTCTTGTTTATCAATTTGGATATATTCCATCAACAAGTCTTCACATTCACTGATCCTTTCTTCTGATATGTTATGGAGATATTAAGCCCATGTGACACATTCTTCACTTCTAATATTGTATTTTTCATATCTGGAATTTTGTTAAGTTTATTATTTATTTTTTATTTATTTTGAGAGAGAGATGGAGAGCAAGCAGAGGAGGAGCAGAGAGAGAGAGAAGGAGACACAGAATCCCAAGCAGACTCCTCACTGTCAACACAGAGCCTTATGTGGGAATTGAACCCATGAACCGTGAGATCATGAGCTGGACCAAAACCAAGAGTCGGATGCTTAACCAACTGAGCCACTCAGGTGCCCCTTCAAGGTTTCTAGAATTTCTGTTTGGTTCCTTGGTAGAGTTTCCAAGACTCTGCTAAAAATCCCCATCTTTTCATGCATAATGTCCACCTTTACCATTAGATCCTCTAGCATTCTTTTTTTTCATAGTTATCTTTAAATCCCTATCTGATAATTCCACCAGCTGGATTATCTTTGGGTCTCTTTCTACTGGCTATTTCCTCTCCTGATATTTGGCCACATTTTCTTGCCTTTTCTTGTGTCTTGTAATTTTTTATGATAAGACAGACATTCTGTATAAAAATACATTAATGATTGAGGTAAGTAATATTCTACTTCTAGAAAGAGACGTTACCCTTCTGTCAGGCCACTAGAATGTCCTCATATGTAAGTAATCTGGGCCTGGGCTTGGATGCAGCATTAGTTTGATACAGTCTATCACTGGCTTAAAATATTTAGAGGGTGGGAATCAGTACTTTCACTAGAGCAGGGCCTGGGATCCAAGCCCAGGTAGGATTTCAGAGATCTGCCTGTACTTCACGGCTAAGCCATGGGCTTTCAAAACTGTGGGAGTGCTTTTATGTGTACACTGTGATTGAACAATTTAAGTAAACAGATGGCAGATGGTGTGAAACAGGTTTCTCACTACTGGAGTAAGAATTTACAGATAAACAAGGGGAGGAATTTAGAATGATCTATGTGGCAATGGATTTGAGTTGGATATGTCAATATGAACTCATTTGTATATATACAGATTAGTATACTTCCTGGCTCTGTCAGCTGAGAGGGCCTACAGGCACAACATCTCAGTAGCAACAGGAACATCTAACACCTAGATCTTGGTTTCTCCATTCACCAATTAAAGCAACCAGGGCTCCTTGGAGAAAAGGCTGACTCTAGGACCGTGGCAGGAAATATAGAAGATAAACCTGGAGCATCAGCAGTGCCAAAAAGTAAAAAAAGTGGCCATACACACACACACACACACACACACACACACACACACACACACACACTGATGGGGGTATGTCAAAGAGGCATAGGAGCCAATTGAACCAGCTCCCAATGGCCAGAAGTGGAACAACTTCACCAACAAAATACAGTAGTATTGGATTATAACCTCAAGTATAAAATAAATATCCATGAATCCATACTGTTAAAAGAATGATTGAACAAATAAATAAATGAGGGGAAAAGAGACAAATTTCCCGCACAGGAGAACTCCAAATAATTTACACAGATACTCCACCCTTAAGGACAGGAAGAGTAACTACCCACTTAAGTGTGGGCTTTGCACAAGTGACTTCCTTCCACAGAGTACAGCATGGAAAGAGAGGGAAAAGGAGAAACCTGAAAAACACTACCTCCATCACATGCTCAAGCTCAACATCAACGCCACTAAGTCATGTACCCTTACTACGATGTGTAGTAAATGACAATTAATCTCTGTGGTCTTCCTCCCCAAAACCTAAAACCCCATCCTAATTATGAGAAAAATATGAGCCAAATACTAATAGAGGGACATTCTACAAAATGCCTCAACAATACTCCTCAAAACTGTCAAGGTCATCAAAATCAAGGTAAGTTGAGAAATTGCCACAGCTCAGAGGAGTCTAAAGAAACATGAAAACTGGGGCGCCTGGGTGGCGCAGTCGGTTAAGCGTCCGACTTCAGCCAGGTCATGATCTCGCCGTCCGTGAGTTCGAGCCCCGCGTCAGGCTCTGGGCTGATGGCTCAGAGCCTGGAGCCTGTTTCCGATTCTGTGTCTCCCTCTCTCTCTGCCCCTCCCCCGTTCATGCTCTGTCTCTCTCTGTCCCAAAAATAAATAAACGTTGAAAAAAAAAAAAAAAAAACATGAACACTAAATGTAACGTGGAACCCTGGATGGGATCTTAGAACAGAAAGAGGACATTAGGTAAAGTCAAAGAACATATGAATGAAGTATGGATATTACTTAAAAATAACATATCAATATTAGTTCATTACTTACAGTACATATACCATACTACTATAGGTGTTAATAATAGGGGAAATTCGGTGTGGGGCATAAGGGAACTTTCTGTACTACCTTTGTGATTTTTCCATAAAACTAAAACTATTCCAAACAATAAAGTTCATTTTAATTTTTTTAAAGTTTATTTATTTATTTTGAGAGAGAGAGAGAGTCAGAGAGCACAAGTGGGGAAGGTGCAGAGAGAAGGAGAGGCAGAATCCCAAGCAGGTTCCACACCATCAGCACAGAGCCTGATGCAGGGCTCAAACCCACAAACCACGAGATCAGGACCTGAGCCGAGATCAAGAGTCAGATGCTTAACCGACTGAGCCACCCAGGCACCTCTGAAGTTCATTTTAAAAAAAGAAAAAGACTGGGAACTCACTCTCTGCTTTAAGCATGACTGCCAGATTTTCCCATCTGTTAGGGAATTTTCTTTACTTTCCAGTCCCACACCTTGCTTTCCGCAGCACATGTGATCTCTCTCAACCCTGTTCTTCCTCCCCAGCCTTCCTTTTGGAGGGCAGCTTCCAACGTTGTGTGAAAGCCTGGAATGAATTAGAGGAGTTTCTCTCACCTCTCCTGCCCCGTCCCCATTCCTTGGGGACTGGAAGCATCGAGTTTTCCATTAGAGTAGTTCCAGACTCTTGGGGGGAGGTCATCTCCAGCTGTTTCCCTGCTTTTAGCCCTCCTCCATAACTGAAAACCTGGGGTGCTTCTGGGGAGTTTCTCTCATCTCTCCAGGTCAACCCCCTGCTTGCTGAGGGTGGTTGCTGTGCACTAGGGGGTAGTTCTGTGGGCCTCGGGTAGGGTCTCTGTCAGCTCCACTTACTTGGTCCAGGGGTGTGGTTCATTACCCCTGAACATTCAGGGAAGACCTGTAGGTGAGAGCTGGGGCCAGGTGCAGACTTGCCCTTTGGTATAAGAGCAGCCGGGGCTCCTCAGGATCCTAGCCCGTCCACACTAGCCCATCCACACCAGCCCGCACCAGCCCACCCTGCCAAAGTGTGGCTGGTTTCTCCTCTCCCCTCATCTGCTGCTGGAAGGTTCCTCCTCTGTGGGCTGTTCTATCCCAGAGCAGCGATGGGTTTCTTCTCTAGTGTGAAGCTTTCATTACTTTCTGGAGTTTGGTTCATTTAGGTTTCCTTGTATCTTCAATCTCTTCCAACTGAGCCAGCCAGGCACCTCCAAAATACAATGCTTTTTAAAAGAGACCTTGGGAGGGGCTCCTGGGTGGCTCGGTCGGTTAAGCGTCCGACTTCGGCTCAGGTCATGATCTCACGGTCCGTGAGTTCGAGCCCCGCGTTGGGCTCCGTGCTGACAGCTCAGAACCTGGAGCCTGTTTCAGATTCTGTGTCTCCCTCTCTCTCTGCCCCTCCCCTGTTCATGCTCTGTCTCTCTCTGTCTCAAAAATAAATAAACATTAAAAAAAAATTTTTTTAATAAAATAAAAGAGACCTTGGGAATTAAACTTAGGGAAACTTATCAGAAAGAATAGAGAATAAAATAGATGATAATAAAAATAAATAAATAAATAAATAAATAAGGAAATTGGAAGTCCAGTCAAGATAATTTAATATCTGTATAGTAGAGGCTCTAGAGGAAAAAAAAGTCAATTAAATAATTCAAGAAAATGTCCCCAAGTTAACTAATGTAAGTTTGCTAACTGAAAATACAGAATGCCGTCTATGGCCATACCACCCTGAATGCACCTGATCCCATCTGAAAACACAGAATGCACAGCATAATGGATTACAAAAGTACACTTATACTAAAGCATATCTTTTTGAAATGTCAAAGCAGTAGAAACAAAGAGAAAATCCTACAAGCTTCCCAAGACGGAAAAATAGGTTACAATGGATGAGGAGTTAATGATTTCAAACTTTCAACAGCCACAGTATAAGCTAGAAGACAGTGGAATAAAATCATCAAAATTCTGAAAGAAAATGATTCCAGTCTGACAATAATACACAGCCAAACTATTAATCAAGGTTGAGAGAAAATTTAAGGCCCTTTCAGACATGCAACGTATCGAGTAATATGTTCCTATTCCCTTTCTTCAGTGAAATGTGGGAGTGAACCGGGAAAGAAGACAACTCAGGAGAGAAGAAATAGAAGATCCAACACAAAAGAAAAGAGAACCCCTGGAATGATAGCTGGGCTCTCAGAAAACAGAAGCTACCCCACACCAGAGCACCTTGCCCTGGGAGGCATTTCTTCAAGATGACGATGCTAACAGAATAAATGATGTGAGAGAAAACAGAACTTTGGGCAACTGGTAGAAATTTCTGAGTTGAGTTAGTGATGATAATGACCCAGAAATTCCTATACACAAGTTATCCCCTCAACTGAAAAGTCAGGTAATGTCAGTATGTCAAAGATATTACTTAAAAACCCACAGGTAAATCCCAAACAGCTAAGAGTTGAGGATAGCTACCTCAGAGAAAGGGGAATGAAGGCGGGGACTGAGAATTCCTGTTTGAACAATCCCTGACAAACTATTTAACTTGCTGAACTGTATAAACTTGAAAAAATATATACATAGAAGAATATGGAAGATGGGGAAAGAGTATAGAAAATACACCTTGACAACTAAATCTGACCTCTGGAAACAAAGAAGTCTGACAAAATTGTCCCATAAAGTAAAAAATGACAAGAATGAATGAGTTTGGGTGGGGTGGGGGAAGAGTAAGAAAGAAGTAACATTACTTCCATGCTACCAAAACTCTGGTCCAATGCTCAGCATCAACAACAGAAATCTGTAAGTTTCTGGGCTCCATGTCCCTAGCCAGTAAAGTGGGTGTAACAGTATCTCTCACAGGACCACTGGTAGGCTTAAATCAAGATAATGCACATGAAGTGCTTATAGCGATGTTAGATATAAATATTATTAACACAGTTAATAATTCACTCTTCTTTAAATAACCGAAATTCTTTTTTGATATCAAATCAGCCAATTCAACTATCACAATACTGAAGAGTTTACTTGAAGAGTTACCTTGTCTACTCAAACATCAAGGCTTCCAACCCTTTCACAGATGTCTCCTAAACAAGAGGGAGGGAGATAAACTGACTATCCAAGAGAAAGAGAAATTGTTTTAAAAAATACTTATCACACTAAAGTATTGACTGTACCAGAAAAACTACCCAGGTCACCATGCTTTATCTTACAGGTTTTCGTTGATTATGATCAATCATTCACTCACTAAGCAAGTCAGCAATTAGAATTGAAAATTTTGTACCAACTGTACATTAACTCAGTAATCCTGAGGCAAGAATTTTTCCATTTCAAAATAAGCAAAGTCTCCAACTTATGCACAGATTGTCTTCTCCAAGTTCAATTATACGCTGTTAAAAAGCTTGAGAAGCATTTTTCCAAAGAAACAAAATTATGAAATAAAGTTGAGACCCTGAGCAATCACCATAGTAAGTCCATAAGTACCTAAAAACCATAGAAAAAGAAATAAAACCACTTCTTTTGTGCTCCCACAGCTAGTAAAAAAAAAAAAAAATAGCTCTTATTTGAGATTAGACATTATATGCCACATCTGGTTTCATTCATCTTTGTATCCTTTTAAACACAAACCATATAAAACAAAGTAGCCGCCTTCTCTCAGGAGCTTAAAATATTTACTTAATGAATGAATACCTAGAATTAAGAGTCCAGCTTGAACCATACTCTTTCCTATGGAGAAATGCATTATAATTTCCAACTGAAGGAACATCTTCCTTTATCCTGGCAACAAGCCCAGTTTGAACACCAAGAATAATACAGTGTCAGCAGATACTCCATCGACATAATAGTCATTCCTCCTTAGAAATCATATTTGGTCAGAGATCACTCATATTATTGCTAAGTATATAAAAATCACTAAATTGGGTTTTCCAAATATAAAACTTGACCTTCAAAACTTCCCTGATTTCTTTCCCTTTTAATAGCAGCCATCAACAGTTTATCTGGAAAGGTTTTTTTCCCTAGTTTTATTGGGATTTAATTGACATATAATATTGTATTAGTTTAAGGTATACAGCATAACAATTTATGTACATATAGTGCAAAATGATCATGATAATTCTAGTTAACACCCATCACCATACAGTTACAATTTTTTTCATCACAAATGTGATGAGAACATTTAAGATCTATTCTTCTCTTAGCAACTTCCAAACATGCAATATAGTATTTTTTTTTAAGAGAGAGAGCACACGTGAGCTGGGAAGGAACAGAGGGAGAGAGAATCTTAAGCAGGCTCCATGATGAGCACAGAGCCAGACACAGGCTCGCTAGATCTCACAACCCTGAGATCATGACCTGAGCTGAAATCAAGAGTTGGATGCTTAAGCGACTAAGCCACCCAAGGTGCCCCTCAATACGGTATTTTTAACTATAGTCACCATGTTGTACATTACATCCCCAGAACTAAGTTATGTTATAACTGGAAATTTGTACCTTTTGACCACCTTTACACATTTCCCCCATCCCCCACCTCTGGCAATCACAGATTGGTTCTGTGTCTGGGCCTTTGGTTTTTTAGATTCCACATGTAAATGAGATCATACAGTATTTGTCTTTCACTTAGCATAATGCATTCACGTTCCATTTTTTTTTTTTTGCAAACAACAAGATTTCCTTCTTTTTTATGACTGAATATTCCAATGTGTGTGTGTGTGTGTGTGTGTGTGTGTGTGCGCGCGTGTGTGTGTGACACATTTTCTTTATCCACTCAGCCACTGATGGACACTTACGCTGTTTCCATGTCCTCAGTATTATAGATAATGCTGCAGTGAATAAGGGGTACAGATGACTCTTTTAAGATAGTGATTTCATTTCTTTCAGATATATCCCCAGAAGCGGAATCACTGGATCAAATGGTCATCCTATTTTTAATTTTTTGAGGTAGATTTTTGATTTGCAGTTTCTGTACTACTTCAAGTTAGTACAGAAGCTTATCAACTGCAAACTTAATACCATGTTCCCCAAAAATACAAAAAAAAACCCCACCCCATATTAAAAGAAACAATATTCAAACAAAAAGATCTGATTAAAACCCAGTATTTCTGTAGCTCAAATGGAACTACCTACTCTTTGATATTTCAGAAGCAAAATAGATAAAGTTACCCAACACAAAAACAAATTATTTTAGGCACCAAAATAATTGCAAAAATAACTGAAAATTATAGGTTAAAATTCTAGAATTTAGTAAACAACATATCCAATATGCACAATGATACTGATTTTCATAGTTTAAAACCTGAGAGAAATTTACCTTAAAAAGAACTCCTTTAATTTTTCATTACTCTAAAAAAAACAATTCAATCTCTATAATATACCAGGAATAAAGATTAATTTATCCTAGAGAGAGAGAGAGAGAGAGCTCACTTCAAGCTTTTTTGGAATGACTGATCATCACGTTTCTTCTTCCAAACACAAAATCCATATAGATTGTCACCTTAAATGAGATAAAGCATGGAAACTGCTTAAGCTCCAATCTAGTATCATAAATTACTCCATCAATGTTATTTCTCTTGAGTGCTCTTTCTGCTCTAAAATTCTAAACCCCCAATAAAACCAACTTACTTTCTTTCTTTATAATGCTTTCATCATATGTAAATGTATGAAGGCTATCTAAGTATTTGTTAGAACAAATGTAGGAGGCTGAAGACTACTTGATGATGACTACTGACAACAACAGAAGCAGAGACACAGGTAATGTCATCAGCTGAGGAAACAAAAGCATCCCTAGACCACCGACTACGTGAACACAACTAAAGATTTTTAAGTGAGGTCTATATGTGATATTTTTGAAAAATATTTGTACATCCAAGAAAATTTAATCATAATTAATTAAATCTATGTTGACTTTCGTTTCAAGAATGTTTTCTGTAAAAAGAGCAATGTACAATGTCTCTGCATTGGTAACCTATGTAATAAAACATGAAACTCACTAAGGAAAAGCAGAGCAGGAACCATTAATGTATCACTTTTAGAGATCTATCCTTATGTGAAAAAAGTAAACATCATTAATTGCAAGCATATTCCAAACTTTTAGGAGAATTAAGTGGATTAAGAAATAAAGATTAAGAGGGCATAAAGAATTTGACACTCTTTCTATGATTTCAATATATTTTATAGGCAAATTGACACATCCATCTGGCTTGTCAGAAGGGCTGTCATAATATTCTCAGGTTAACATTTTAATAAATATTTTTCTCATTTTTCCAAGTATCTTAGCATTAAAAACTTCATAACACGATGTCAATGCTTTGGACACAGTCTGGCCGTTCCTCAAAAAGTTAAACATAGAGTTGCCATATGACCCAGTAATTCCATTCTAGCTATATACCAAGAAAAACTGAAAACATACGTCCACACAAAAACTTTCACAAATGTTCATAGTAGCATCATGCACAATAGCCAAAAAGTGGAAGCAACTCAAACATCCAACTGGATGGATAAATAAAATGTGGTATATCCATCCATACAATGGTGTGTTATTCCACCCTAAAAAGGAATGAAGAATTTGATATGTACCACAACAAAGACAAAACCTGAAAACCTGCAAAGTGAAAGAAACCAGACACACCAGGCAGTATATGGTACAACTCCATTTACATGAAATATTCAGAATAGGCAAATCCACAGATATGTAAGTGGATTATTGGCTGCCACAAGCTGGGAGAAAGGGGAAACGGGGAGCGACAGCTTCATGGGTACAGAGTTTCCTTTGGGGGTGATGAACAAGGTCTGGAACTAGATGCGGGGTGGCTGCACAAGACTGTGAACATCTTAACACCACTGAAACTTTTCGTTATGTGAATTACATCTCAATTAATACAAGAAACTCTATGTCACAAAAAAATAGACATTGACATCCTATCAGAGAAACATGGATTATTTTGGCAGCCCTTTAAAAACCTTATGGCTGCAGGGGTGCCTGAGTGGCTCAGTCAGTTAAGCATCCGACTTTGCCTCAGGTCATGGTCTCACCATTTGCTCCAAATGGAGCCATTTGCTTTATATACATTATTACTTATTTCAACCTCATGATACTTTACAAGACAGGTTAACTAACTTATCTAAGTTCACAACAGTAAGTTGTAAAGCCAGAATTGAAACCAAGGTCTGTTGGGCATACAACTGTTTTTGCCAAAACATTCTGAGTGTTGACTACAAAAGAATATATTTTCAGTTTAATTGGCAAACATTCATATTCTCTCCTGAACACGGTTTCCAAGTGGTTAGGAAATGAGAAAGAAAAAAGCGATTGAAAAGAACATTATTAAAGAGTAAAGTGAGGTGTCTGGAAAAACATGCAATGCATTCTGTGCCCACTATATGCCACATGTGTGCTGGCATGACCATTGAACTGTTACAACAATCCTGGGACATAAATACCCGTGTTTCATTTTTTACATAAGAGGAAGCTGAAGCTTAGAAAGTTCAAGAAGGTCCAAGTTTAAAGACATCACAAGGCACAGAACTGGGATTAGAAACCAAATTCAGTTCATCAATACATATTTACTCGGTGCTTACTAGATTTCAGGGCTAGAAGAGGCACTTAGAATAGAATATTAGAGATCCCCCCACATACAGCTCAAACCAAACCCATTTTCTTTTCACTTAAGGAGTGAGTCATTGTGAAATTGAAAAATCCCTGTAGATTTTTTCCTTTAATAGCTTTGTTTTAAATAATTATTCATGCTGGGGCACCTGGGTGGCTCAGTCAGTTGAGCGTCCAACTTCGGCTCAAGTCATGATCTCACAGTTTGTGGGTTCGAGCCCCACATCAGGCTCTGTGCTGACAGCTTTCTTGGAGCCTGGAGGAGCCTGCTTCGGATTCTGTGTCTCCTCTCTCTTCCCCTCCCCCATTCACGCTTTGTCTCACTCTGTTTCTCAAAAATAAATGAATGTAAAAAAAAATTTTAAATAATTATTCATGCTTTGGTTAGATGTGTTGTTAAGTACTGCCCCCTCAACTCCAAAGCTGACTGCCAGGAAAACTGAACAAACCTCTAGTAGCAAATGTAAAAATAGAAGCAATTCTGTCCTACATGCATGATTTTGAACGTACTGCTGGATGGAGAAGACCACTTTGGAAAATACACTTCACGTGTTCTGAAAGATGAATTAAACCCTTTAGCATTCTATGAAGCTTCTAAAGGTCTATCAGATGTTAAGTGACAACAGTGAAATTTCAAAAAGAACAGGATAAGTCAGCACCAGAGCTGGTTTAACATTAATAATAAGTGATCTAATAAATAGGCCTATGTTTGCCCAGTCAGGCTTTGCTTATTATGTCAGTTGGAAAGCCGGAAGGAAACTGGTTTTAACTCCCATACAACCTGTATCAGGACAACATCACTTTATCAGAAATGGAGCTGATGTCAGCATAACATTGAGACAGTTCAAATTTAAAACTGACCTTTCTTTTCTAATTGTTTTTGCAATTCAATCATAGTATAGAATTGAGGGCAAGCAACATTTACTAAGAGCTTTCTATGTACCAGACATGACATGAATCTTATTTCTCACAGCCACCGTGCAAGATATTAACTTTGTCTTTTAGAGGAAGAAACAGAAGTTTTGAGAAGTGAAATAAGTTTTCTAAGGTCACGCAGCTTTCAGAGAGGCAGAGCCAAAGCTCAAATTCAGATGTTAGTTATCATCATGTTCCAGAGCACTAAAAAGCTATCAGTTTCTTACCTTGTAAAGAAAGTTTTATAAAAAAAAAAATAATAATAACAGCAGAGAAAGCAGAGTAACATAGTGATTTGGATTATAAACTGATTTAGTACCTCAAAAGTAGTATAGGGTGATGTTGACCTATTAAAAATTCCTGGGAAGGTCACTGTGAAAGAGAATATAAAGTGCCTTAAAGTTAAAATAATAGTCTTTTAATAACATTTAAAATTAACAAATAAATATAATACTGATATTATCAACAGAGAATTAAGTTAAAAAAGAAAAAAAGGAAAAGGAAAAGTTCTATTCTAAAACAATGGTGTTTAAGAGACTGGACCAGTGTAGGCTGGCTTAAGGTAGCACTTCCTGGTTAACTCCATGAAAAACCAATCCCTATAAAAATATGGAAAGATAATGAGATAATATAAAGATATGGAAAGAAATGCCAGACTTAACACTAAGCCAGTCTTCTTTCCAGTTACAAATAGTACAACATAGTGCTTAAAAGTCTTCTGGAGTCAGTCTATCTGGGTTTGAGTCCTGGCTCTTCTACATACTAAGCCATGACAGTGACTTTGGGCATGTTATTTCACCAATCTAGACCTCAGTTTTCTCCTCTGTAAACAAAAGGAGGTAATTGCAGAAGACAGACTTGTTGTAAAGATTAATATATATGGGATTGTTAGAACAGAGCCTCAAAATACTAAGTACTCAATGAATGTTAAATTGTCAGTGGTAATATATCATTTCCCTGAGTCTTTACTAAGCTGCTGAAAATTGATGCTCATTATTAATCACCAAACGGGGAAGGGATATAGTATGCAGTTTCCTCTGAAAATTACATGATGGAACCCACTTTTTCACAGCCCATCAAAAAGACTGGTTAATGTGGTTTTTTTTTTTAATTTTTTTTAATGGTTATTTATTTTTGAGAGAGAGAAAGTGAGCATGAGTGGGGGAGGGGCAAGACACAGAATCTGAAGCAGGTTCCAGGCTCCAAACTGTCAGCACAGAGCCTGATGCGGGGTCACATCCACAAACTATGAGATCATGACCTGAGCCAAAGTGGGACACTTAACTGACTGAGCCACCCAGACACCCTGGTTAATGTCTTTAAAACAAAAAAACAAAAAACCATACTCTGAGAAATAATAGAGAATTCCATCACTAAAATAAAATGTTAAAAAAAAAAACAAGAACAAAAACAAGATTGGTGCTTCCCAGTTGGTGAACACATCAAGGTGCTGGAAGGGTGACATGTCCAGAATGGGCGTGGAAGGGCCGTTTCCCCCATGCCCTGCCCTACCTGTCTCTTCCATTTGGCTGTCCTTAAAAATAAACTAGTAATACCTCCTTACAGATTCCAGCACATGGATTCAGTGCCCAGAACCTATACATGTAGTGGAAAGAAATACCATTTTATTTTCCATTCCATAGCCTGCATTGGCTTCAATCCGTTAAATACTGCCCCCTAAACTCCAAAGTTAACTGCCAGGAAAACTGAATAAACCTTCTGTAGCAAATGTAAAAATATAAGCAATTCTGTTCTACATGTATGATTGTAAACATACTGCTGGATGGACTGATCATCAGATCATTCATTCAATCATCCAAAATATTGTGTGTTACCTACTCAGTCATCATCCAGCCTGCAATCATCTGAATAAGAACAAAAAATGTTTCCCATCATCAAGATATGGCCATCTATGTAAGTCTCATATCCCCTGTATAGATTTAAAGTCAATATTCAGATGGTGTTTTTGCATTTGATGTTTACTGTGCCCATTTGTGAAATTTACAGTCATTGCTGGAAGTGCCAACCATGCCACCCTATCACTAAGAATTTTTCTAAGCAATATGTGTCAGGATCTTCAGAAATGCGTACAGCCTTTGATCAAACAAATCCATTTCCAAGAATCTATACTATGCAAATAAATAAAGAATACACAATAAAATTGTATGCAATACACATATTGTAACATGGTTTAATATTCTAAGAAATTAGAAATACAGTTGACTCTTGGGGTGCCTGGGGTGGCTCAGCTGGTTGAGTGTCCAACTCTTGATTTTGGCTCAGGTCACCATCCCAGGGTCATGGGATCGAGCCCCATGTCAGGCTCCGTGCTGAGTGTGGAGCTTAAGATTCTCTCTCCCACTGCCCCTCTCCCCCACTTGCACGCTCGTTCTCTCTCTAAAAAAAAAAAAAAAAAAAAAGAAAAGAAATACAGTTGACCCTCGAACAAAGCAGAGGTTAGGGGCATCAACTCCCACACAGTCAAAATTCTGACCATAACTTTTAACGCCCCAAAGACTTAACTGATAGCTATTGTTGAGCTGAAGCCTTACCAATAACATAAACAGGTGATTAAAACCTACTGGTAGGTATAAAAACAGGTGATAAAATACCTACTGGTATGTAGTATGTACTATATACTGTATTCTTAGAATCAGTAGGTTAGAGAAAAGAAAATGTTATTAAGAAAATCCTAAAAAAGATAAAATACATTTACAGTACTACATTGCATTTGTTGAAAAAAATCTGCATGGGCATGCCTGGGTGGCTCAGTTGGGTAAGTGTCGACTCCTGGTTTCGGCCCAGGTCAGGATGAACCCCACATTGGGCTCTGTGCTGACAGCATGGAGTCTGCTTGGGATTCTCTCTCTCCCTCTCTCTCTACCCACTACCCCGTCCCACCCCCCACCCTACCCCTGCTAACATGTGTATGAGCTTTCTCTCTCAAAATAAATAGACATTTTTTTAATCTGCATATAAGTGGACCTGCGTAGCTCAAACTTGTTTTGTTCAAGGTCAACTATACTCAGAAAGTCTAATTTTAGGGGAAGGGTTATATACAGAGTGGTATATTCGTCATATTGTGCAATCATTTCAAATGATGTTATGAAGGTTATGAATAATGCTATGTGAAAAAGCAGATTACTAGTTTAGGTTTACAGTATAAGCATAATTACTTACCTAAAACAAACAAACCAACAAAACACCAAATAATCAAAATTTAGAGAAAAACTCAATCTAAAAAGAAAGACACCAAAATACCAAGTGTGGTTGATTTGAGCCATGGGTAACCCTTCCTTCCTAACTTCCTACATTGTCCAAGTTTTCTTTACTGAGTGTATCTTACTGTTAAAATATTTCTTGAAAACTCAAAAAAAAATAAAAGGTTCAATTTTTTTTAAAGGTTGAATTTTTCTCTCCAAAATTGTCATTAACTCTTACTTGCCACCACTTGCCTTTGAGCTAAAGTTCTAATATGACAAAAGAAACAATGTGAGGCAGATCAGCCTAGTGGTTAAAAAGACTTTAAAAAATTGTGGCATGTGATTTCTTTTGAATATTATCTATTATTTTGTGAGAGGCAGAGATAGTTATACATCTAAAGAAATCATGTTTTCTGCTGGGAGAACTGTTCTTGGTTTGTATAGTGAAATCATACATACCAATTATTTCTTTTTTTAATTTATTTTCTTTCTTTTTTTAAGTATAATTAACATACAGTATTATACTAGCTTCAGATGTACAATACAATGATTCAACAATTCTATCTGTACATTACTCAGTGCTTATCAAGGTCAGTGCTCAAGAGCACACCAATATTCTTAGGGCTGCGCAAAAACACCATGCATCATGCTTCTAAGTATTTCTTGCCCCAAGGAAGTCTGAAAGCATATTTTAAATGTGCCAAAGATTGGGCACCTGGGTAGCTCAGTCGGTTAAGCACCCAACTTCGGCTCGGGTCATGATCTCGTGGTTTGTGAGTTCCAGCCCCGCGTCGAGCTCTGTGCTGGCAGCTCAGAGCCTGGAGCCTGCTTCAGATTGTGTGTCTCCCTCTCTGACCCATCCCCTGCTCGTACTCTGTGTGTGTGTGTCTCTCTCTCTCAAATAGGAATAAACATTAAAAAAATTTTTTTTTAATATGCCAAAGATCAACGTAAAACCTTTGGCTTCAAGAAAGGCATTTTGGGAGAGGTAAAATTTTGAGAGTATTATTTTGCAACTTTATAATTTGACACATTTTCTAATTTTAAAAATAGACATTTAATGTGTAGCATTTCAGGTTATACTTTTTAACTTAAATATGACTTAAATACTGCTGCAATAGTATTAAATTTTTAAGTCATGAAGAAGATCATTAATCATCCTTACTGCTAGTCCCTCCTTTTGGGACTCAGAATTTTTCACATACCCCTTCAAGCTGGCATCAGGTTTTCCAAAGGACTGATGACCTATGATTTCTCACCCCAATTTGGACTCAGGATTATCCCTACCTACCTACCCACCCCTTAGAGACAAGTTTGTCCTGGTCAAAAGATCACGTGACCACCAATCGCTTCTGCCCTGCCATCCTCCTCACCAGGGCTAGGCCTTGCCAAAGAAGAAAACACTTCCATGCTAGGGTTCTTGATGACATGCTGAGCAAAGGCCACAGATTGCTAAACATTGCTAAGCAGACCTGAAAATAATGAAGTCATCCAGTTTTGTGCACAACCAGTATCTCAGTCTGTCAGCATAAATACATTTTCCCACAAAATCAATAAAAATTTTGAGACCAGCTAAGACTACCATGTTTTTCATCATTACCACAATCACCCAAACCTAAGCCCCTCCAATTTAATTCCTCTTTGTCGCTGCACTCTGATCTCATTTCTGGTGTGTACTCCCCCTCCTCGACTAGCACACATGTCCAATAGCTATATTTCCTGATAACCCTTTACATGTTCCACTGTAAACAAATACCCTAAACCTTGAACCAATTTGAATAACATTCCAGCAGTCTTTCTGTCTAAACTAAAATCTGAATGCAAGCTATTCTTTCTCCTGCTCAGCCAAGGTGAGGCATGGAGGTCATTCTTTATTCACCAATGCAGTTCTTTACCCCCATATAAAAGTACCTCTGTAGAGGTTTATGTCCTGTTCCTGCCTTTCTCTCCTTGTTTCTGTCATCGACTGACCTCTTGGTCACTCTCCCACGTTCACTAAAGACTTTGGAACAAAGTTCATAATCTTCCCAACCCTTGTCCTGGAACCATTCTGAGCAACTTACTTCCTCTGTAGCTGGCTCCTGTTAACACCCTAGCTTTACAGTTCCCTTATCTGTTCAACCCCCGTAACCTTCACTTTCTCTCTACTTCAGAAATCTGCTCCATAACCAGCTCTTGCAGTCAGTCATAACCAGCAACTGCTCCTCCTATATAATCTGAAATTTAACTTAATCTTAAATTCCAATATCCAGTCTCGACACTTCATATCCCAGCTGCTTTCCGGTTTCAAAAGTTACCCCCTATTCAGCTTAGCCTCAATGGCCCATCGCTTTAAACCCTGTCACTGCTGAAATCTCTTGCCTCCCTTTCTGCCACACTGGCCCATTAGACGGGGACTTGTTCAACTTGTCTGCTCACTCAGGTTGCTGAGCCCTGACATGGGGGGAGAAGATCACTCATACAACTATATACACCAGAGCCATGAAATATGTGTCATTACAATTCATCTAAGTAATCCATTCCATTAGCCCTCTCATTTCCACCAATGGCCTTCTGAAAATGCTCCCTTCTCCTCAAACTCTCCCCTACAATCACTATTTTCTTACTCGATAAACTCAGCTAATGACTTTAACCTCCCCACACTTTACTGAGAAAATTAATCAAGTGTAAGGAGGCCCCAAATCCCTCACCTACCACCCAAACACTTTTCTTCCTCAACACCATCTCTCCTTCCGCTACTCCTATGTCAGTAGAAACTATACTCCTACTCCTACTCCAGCCCTATATCTTCCCTCCATTCCCGCTAATCCTGAGGATAACATTCAGTCTCACATACTTCCTTTTTCCTGTATCAACTTCTCCCTTTCTGCCAACTTCTGTGTAGTGCATAACCACGTTGAAGTCACTCTCATCTTGATACAGCATGCCCTCTACCTACTATCCTTCAAGTTTTTTTTAAAAGAATGTCTGCACTTACTGTCTCCACCTTCTCGCAACCTTTCACCCTTCATCATCAGCAATCTGGCATTTATCTCCACCACAGACGCTCCATCGATGCTCTTCTAAAGACCATCAATCAGCTCCTTGTTTGCTCAGTCCTTATGTCCGTTGACCTATTTGAGACATTTGACACTGCTGACCACTGTTCCTTAAGACTTCTCAGTTTTCATTTGACAACCGGAAACCTACTTTATGACCAGAACTGGGGATAAAATGAGGAACATGACAGAGTTAAGCCCTCAAGGAGCTTAGAGTCAAGTGGGGAAACTTCTATGATAACTCGTACTCTTCTTTCAACCTTGCAGATCACTCCTTCCTTTCTCTACTCGGTGCTCAGAGACTAACGTTCCCTCAGGACTCCTTCCTTTGCTCTTCTCACTTCCATCCTGGGATTACCATGTTCACACTGCCTACTCACTGATGACGACCAAATATATATCTCTAGTTTAGAATTCTATCCTGAATTGTGGACTCACTCATTCTATGAAAAGATACTGGTACTTCAATATCTATCTTGAGAGTACTTCTGATGTACAAAAGTTTTTAATTTTGATAAAGACAAATTTATCTACTTTTTGTGCTTCTGGTGTCATATTTAAGTGTTTTTTTAAGTTTCTTTATTTTGAGAAAGAGTGCACGTGCCTAAGCCAGGGAGGGGCGGAGAGAGAGGGAAAGAGAGATTCTCAAGCAGGCTCCACACTATCAGCACAGAGCCCAATGCCGGGCTCAGTTCCATGAACCATGAGATCATGACCTGAGCCGAAATCAGGAGTTGGATGCTTAACCCACTGAGCCACCCAGGCATCCCTGGTGTCATATTTAAGAAACTGTCGCCTAATATAAGATGAAGAATATTTACACCTACATTTTTTCTAAGAGTTTTATGGTTTTGGCTCTTACATTTAGGTCCTTAGTCCAATGAAACCACAATTCTTGAAAGTTAAGAATTTCACGTGCAAGATCTAAGGGGTTTTTTTAAATTCTAAATTAAAAAAAATTTTTTTATGTTTTATTTTATATTTGAGAGAGACAGAGACGGAGCGCATGCAAGGGAGGGGCAGAGAGATGGAGACAGATTCTGAAGCAGGCTCCAGGCTCCAAGCTGTCAGCACCGAGCCCAACGTGGGGCTCAAACTCACAAGCAGTGAGATCATGATCTGAGCTGAAGTTGGATGCTTAACTAACTGAGCCACCCAGATGCCCCAGGGTTTTTTTAAGTTCTAAAACCCTGACTTTCAGCACCACAGACCAAAGCAAGAAAACTTTCCTGGTAGAGTTTATACTGTAAACTACAGCATAGAGGAAGTAGGAGGTGCTGGCGTAAATGCAATTCTCCCACAACAATTGAGAGGACATAAAAACCTGAAGGAGGAGTATGGAGAGAAAGGGGAGCTAGAAAATAGTTAAAAGTTTGGAATTCTTCCTATCCCATCTGCAACTATGTCTTGGGGCGAGAAAGGGTAAGAAAATATTTGTGCGTAAGGACTCAGAAGATAACTGCCTTTCCCTTTTGCAAGTTATGGTCCAGGGAACTGTATGTCTTTTAGCAAAAACCTCGCACCTGCCACTATATTAATGTGGTAGGTCAGTAACAGCCAAGGACATGCTCATACTATATTCCTGAAAAGCTGCCTCAAAGACCCAAGCACACCAGCATGCTGTAGAAACCATTAAGAAGTTTGTTTGGGACCACTGGGCCCAAAAGAGCCCAGAATTAGGGTGGGTCCAGCACACACAGACCTGCTGACCAGAGGTCAGTAGTAGCAGGGACATCAGCTTCAGACACAGCACAGCAGGCAGTGCCAATCAAGACTAAGCCAGCCAAGGTACAGCTCAGCAATGGCCAAAGTCAGAAAATGGCACAAAGATGAGATGCCCCCTCCTCAATGCCAGGAAAAATTATAAAGCTTCTCTACCAGTAGCCCCAACCCAGAAGAAAAAAAGGAGAGCTATGTGGAAAACTGAATCCTTGTAGAATGAAGCACAAAAAAATAAAAAGCTGAAAACACAAAAAGAGTAGGTAAGAAACACAGAAGATAAAGTGAAGGAGGACAGAATGGAGTAGAGACAGTATTTGAAGAAGTAACAGTTGAAAATGTTCTAGAACCTAAAGGGGCCCCTGGGTGGCTCGGTCAGTTAAGTGTCTGACTTCAGCTCAGGTCATGATCTCACGGTTCGGTTCTTGAGTTTGAGCCCTGCGTTGGGCTCTGTGCTGACAACTCAGAGCCTGGAGCCTGCTTCTGATTGTGTCTCCCTCTCTCTCTGCCCTTCCCCCACTTGTGCTCTGGCTCTCTCTCTCTCAAAAATAAACATTAAAAAAGAAAAAGAAAAAAGAAAAGAAAATGTTCTAGAACCTGAAAAGATTTGCATCTCCAGATTCAAAAATCGCAAAGACAAATATACAACAGAAGATATCAGTAAAGCCAATAAACTAGTCAAATGAAGAGACACACTGTCTGGTGAGCTGCCTCCCTAATCTCTTGCCATTTCTTCTTCTGCCTCTCCCTCCCTCCCCAACAGACCTACACATGCACACACTCTAGCCACAATGAACCAAGGTGCAGTTACCTAACGCATATCATTTTGATCAGGCTTTTTTGGTTTAAAAAGACATTTCGACCAGCTCTGTAAGTGGGGAGGATATTATTAAGAGACACATGGATTAGAAATAAAACTAAAGGGGCGCCTGGGTGGCTTGGTCGGTTAAGCGTCCGACTTCAGCTCAGGTCATGATCTCACGGTCCGTGAGTTCGAGCCCCGCGTCGGGCTCTGTGCTGACAGCTCAGAGCCTGGAGCCTGTTTCAGATTCTGTGTCTCCCTCTCTCTCTGCTCCTCCCCTGTTCATGCTCTGTCTCTCTCTGTCTCAAAAATAAATAACGTTAAAAAAAAAAAAATTAAAAAAAAAAAAACTACTACTTGTTGAGTTTAAAAAAAAAAAGAAATAAAACTAAAATTGGAAAGCCATCCTTCTGACCAAGTCACATCACAGGTTTCTGGCCAGCATTTAGACTGGACATGGTTGGGTATCTGCCCAAAAGGCGGTCAGTCATCTGTAACCTGAGGAACAGGATGAAGGTCACAGGGTACCAAACGTGACCATCAGAAAGAGCTGAGCTAAGAACACAGATCACGAATAAGATCAATAGTACAGCTCCAGGTAATTCAGCAAAAAGCATGTTGGTCAATATGACAATTTGGCTAACATGACAATTAAAAAAAAAAAATCAATCTGTACCAATGCTAATTTCTTAATTTTGATAAATGTATTCTGGCTATATAAGATGTTATCATTAGGGGAAAATGGGTGAAGGGAACTCTGCAGTATCTTTGCACCTCTTCTATATATCTAAAATTATTTCTAAAGAAAACTTATTTCAGAACAAATTATTATTAGCATAATCACTTCAAAATAAAAATAAAATTTAAGAAGTGGAAAAAATGAATATATCTAGTCATTGTTTTTTCAACTGTTAGTATCTTAAAATATATCCTGGAGTGCTTTTATGTGCCTAGATACCGATTTTTAAGCATTCTTCTTTCCTATTTCAGAATTTTCAGGTCTTAATCTACTCTTAAAATTCAAATTCAGGGGTGCCTGGATGGCTCAGTTGGTTAAGCGTCTGACTTCGGCTCAGGTCACGATCTCTCACGATTTGTGAGTTTGAGCCCCGCATCAGGCTCTGTGCTGACAGCTCAGAGCCTGGAGCCTGTTTCAGATTCTGTGTTTCCCTCTCTCTCAGCCCCCATTCACCTTGTCTCTTTCTCAAAAATAAACATTAAAAAATTTTTAAATATGTACATCTAAAAATAATAATAATAAATAAAATAAAATAAAATTCAAATTCAGAGTCAGGCTGGGGGATTGGTGGGGGGCCAGGGGTAAAAACAGAAGAAAAATAAATAAAAAATCAAATTCAGTTTTTGCCAGTTATTACTATTTTAACTAATAACTATAGAGAAAAATTAGGAAGATTTAAGTGTTTCATCATGAGAACCAATATGAGAAAAAGTGACTTGGATTAGAAATGACAAGAGTCTGCAGAAATAGGTTAGGAATAAATGTAACTATCCCTTGTTGTCCCATCTGTTATGTTTCTGAGTTCAGACAGCAGATCTTGGATCAGCGAGGAATGCCTGTAGTTGAAAACGCACAGTCATTGCAGACTGATGGGGCAGTCTTCCTATTATTTTCATAGGTACACTTTTAAATTTTTCTCTAAGAAAATGTTAAAATAAATGACAACCATAAGAGGTAAGGAACTGGACTTTCTCAAGGTTCAGGTCTTTTAGTTTTTTGCTTTTTTTTTTCAATTTAATTTTTTTCTAGTTACTTTCAAGCCAAGTGTGATTATTTCTCTCATGTTTCCTTCACTTTTTTTGGTGTTTGTATTGCATAAGAAAAGAGGCATGGCAATATGAAATTACACAAGATAGTCAAAGTCTGTCATTCTTTAGAATACTTATTAAAATACACCAAACAATTGTTATTCAAAAATAATTCCATTTTATATCTGACCTAGAAAAAAACACATGAAGGTATGGATAAATACCTGCTTTCAAAAGAGCCTTTCAACACAACTTCCCTCGCTCTTGAAGTCCTGACACCTCTCCTGTCTCTGTATCAGCACTTTCGCACTGACACACTGCTACACGCTGATATTTCATTTTTTTTAATTTTATTTATTTGCTTTGAGAGAGAGAGAGAGGGAGGAGCAGAGAGAGAAGGAGACAGAATCCCAAGCAGGCTTCATGCTGTCAGCGCAGAGCCCAATGACAGGCTTTGAATTCACAAACCGTGAGATCAGGACCCGAGCTGAAGTCGGACGCTTTACCAACTGAGCCACTCAGGAGCACCAATACTTAATTTGTTTTTAAGTCTATTTATTTTTTTTGAAACAGAAAGAGAGCACGGGAGGGATAGAGAGAGAGGGAGAGACAGAATCCCAAGCAGGCTCCGCACTGTCAGCGTAGAGCCCAACCTGGGTCTTGATCCCACAAACGGTGAAATCATGACTTGAGCCAAAATTGAGTCGAACGCTTAACAGACTGAGCTACCCAGTCACCCCAACACTTAATTTCTTTTTAAACAGCTGGCCAGAACTTCCACTGTGGGTGGCTGGTGATATCAATTTCTAGAATCTAGAAACCTTTGTGTTTCATTGGTTTTATGTGGCCCTCCAGGAATACAATGATAAAGATTCTGTCTCTGACAAGAAAATTGTGGAGGACAAATATATGTAAAGGGCATCTTTACATATCTGCCCCAAGTATCTTCAAAATAGTCTTATCCCAAACTGTGTTTCTGATAGTATGTCCTATAACATAGAGGCTCCAATGAAATGGTCACTTCCACCCTTAGCACAACAAAAGAACTTCCAGTTTCAACATAAAGGCCAGATTAGCCCTCCTGTTGATTTAAGCCACTTGCCTGTGTGTTACACCATTGACAAAAATTGCTGGTGGCAGCTTAATTTGAAGAGCTCATGAAATCATCTGAGCATTTTATATTTCATTATATTTCCCATATTGTCCCCCAGAAGCTGAGGATGGGTTTCTGTTCTGTTCTCTTACCTGGCAACACAGTAAATATTGCCTTATAAGTGTCAATGGCAAAAAAAAAAAAAAAAAAAAAAAAAAATTGAGGCATAATCTTAAAACTATAATCATTATATAAAATCTCAAAGGGAACTAGACTCAGCAAATGTCTCAATGTAGAGAACATGAAACATAATGATAGTTTTCAAAGGGAACTAGAATCTGTAGATTTCTCAATGTAGAGACATGAAACCACAAGCATAATTCCCAGTATTATATTTAAGAATGTTTAACCTCTCTGAAACTGTGTTTAAATTCTAAGGAAATATATTATTCACAGTAAGAACACAGAGCAGGCAAGCTATTTTCTGAAGCAAATACAGCAAACACTGCTGGTTGCCAACCTCACAATTATTCCTCCTGACACCTCTTTCTTCCTTGCTGGCAGTGCCTATCTGTACCTTAGAAGTTCAAAGTGTCAGAAAGCCCTACTTCTGGCTTCCTTCACAGCAAGGGCATGGCATATAACCCATTCCTAGCTACTGAGGCCTGCCTGAAAGAGCTGAAGCTGGCTGGCAGGCTTTTGGAAAAGATTTTCTTTTTCATGTTTATTTATTTTTGAGAGAGAGTGCATGAGCAGGAGAGGGGCAGAAAGAGAGAGAAGGACAGAGGATCCAAAGAGGGTTCTGTGCTGGCAGCACAGAGCCGGATGCAGGACTTGAACTCATGAATCATGAGATTATTACCTGAGCCAGACGCTCAACTGACAGAGCCACCCAGGCACCCCTGGAAAAGATGTCTTTTTTTTTTAATGTTTGTTTTGAGAGAGAGAGAGAGAGAGAGCGTGTGTGTGTGTGTGTGTGTGGAGGAAGGAGCAGAGAGAGAGGGAGACACAGAATTGTAAGCAGGCTCCAGTATCTGAGATGTCAGCACAGAGCCTGATGCGGGACTCAAACCCACCAACCGTGGGATCATGACCTGAGCTGAAGTCAGATGCTCAACTGACTGAGCCACCCAGGTGCCCCAAGATTTTCTGTTACCAACAAAGAAATATGTATGGGAGGAAACTGCTGTTCCTACATAGCATAGTGCTATGCTCTACATAGCACTTAGTTGTTAACTTGATGTGACCCCTGGAACTGATGTAGCAAACTTACAACCATGAAGAAAGAGACCACCAACTTGCTGAATGTAACACAGAAAAGCTCTTGGTTCCCTGATAGAATCACTGAGCTCTATACCAATAACCTACGGGAATAGCCTTGCCCCCAGGCTTCTTGTTAGATTATAGTTATCTCATTTAGTTTGCAGCTTCAGTCTAAGGCACTTTTATTTGGATAATGTCCCAACTAATACAGCTAGCAAATATCTTGTTCACTTCAAGGCCAGGAAGTTAGGCCACTGCTACTTAGCTGACCCCAACCATTACCAGTGTCTCTTCCTGGATCCATACTGCCTCATTCATGTTTTTCTTTTCTACCTTTCAATAAGAGCAGACTCAGTGCCATTACACTCATAGCTATGCTTCACAATAAAGTCTGTTTCTTCCATAACTCTTCCATGATAGTCAATGAGAAGGTACTTTTTGCTTCTCTGACCTGCTTTTCAGTTATGTCTGCTTTTAACAGCATCACAGACATGTCTCAATTTTTAGTAAAAATTTTTACACTTTTTTCCTTACTATTCTAACTCCAATCCCATAGTAAGATCACAAGTGATCTAAAATTTCCAAAATGGAAATGCAAAACCTAGAATGAAGATTTGCTTTTATAATGGGTCATCTACATAGATCAATAAATAGAGCTGAGGGGTGAGGCACCCTTTTAACATACAAGGGAAACAAAAGATCTCAATTTAAAAACAAAGAAAAGACAGAGACATAATGAATTACGTACAGGTGAGTTCAGAATCCCTTCTTAGTACAGTTAATTTTTAAGAGACCTATTTGTTTCTTGCATACTATGCGTAAAGAGATAAAGTTCCTACAATGAGTTTTTATGTTTATCCACAACATGGAAAGAGCTCTTAAGCAAGAGTTGATAAAAACCTTTGTTGAATATTATTCACCTTAACCAAACTAGACAAGTAGATATAAGTGACATTTAATTTATTAGGAAAAAAGTTTTTTTAAGAGGAAAAAAGACTACAAACTCAGATCCTTTTCTTGGATTTTGTTTACTGTTTTTTGCTTACTAAAAAAACATGCTCACTAAAGGGGAAAAATGAAAATGACAAACTTTTCTGAAAATCAATTAGAAACACAAAAGCAAGTATCAGAAAAAATTTTCCTGAAAATTATAGCACAATGGCTTGAAAAACAATCCATGATGCACCCAAATTACCAATATTGGAAAAAAAAAAACAAACAGAATTAGAGAATACTAATTTTCAACCAAATTGATGCTTAAGCCAAACTGTTATCATGATCAAACTGCTTTCACCCAGAGTGTATGCTACCCTATATTCTCAAATCATTGTCTCATTTACCTTCAGGCCTTTGCATTTGGTGTTCTCGTAACACAAGGTTCTCTTCTCTCCTCACACTCAACTGGCTGATTAATGAAGTACTAATAAGCACTTGTGTAAAACCTCTTGAAATATAGGGCGCCTGGCTGGATCAGTCACTAGAGTATGCAACCCTTGATTTCACGGTCATGAGTTCAAGCTCCATGCTGGGCATAGAGCTTACTTTAAAATAAAATATAAATAAAATAAAATAAAATAAAATAAAATAAGGTACAGTAAAGTAAAATAAAATAAAATAAAATAAAATAGGAGTGCCTGGGTGGCTCAGTTGGTTAAGTGTCTGACTCCAGATTTCAGCTCAGGTCATGATCTCAGTTCATGAGCCCACACTGGGCTCTGCACTGACAGTGTGGAAACTGCTTGGGATTCTCTCTCTCCCTCTCTCTTTGCCCCTCCTACACATGCAGTGCACTCCCTACCCCTCAAAATAAATAAACATTTAAAAAATAAAATAAAATGTTGTCACAAAATAATCTTAAAAAAAAAAACTATTAAAATTAGAAAGATAGTGACCTAATAAAAGAGACATCAAATTCTTTAGTTCCTTGTTTAGAAGCTCTCATTTAAACTTTTTTTTTAAGTTGTATTTATTTATTTTGAGAGAGAGAGAGAGCAAGTAGGAGAGAGGCAGAGAGAGAGGGAGAGAGAGAGAATCCCAAGCAGGCTACTCACCACCAGCACAGAGCCCAATGCACGGCTTGAACTCACGAACTGTGAGATCATGACCTGAGCCGAATCAGACGTTTAACTGAGCTACCCAGGCACCCCTAGAAACTCTTGTTTAAAAAATCAAATAATAGGGGCGCCTGGGTGGCGCAGTCGGTTAAGCGTCCGACTTCAGCCAGGTCACGATCTCGCGGTCCGTGAGTTCGAGCCCCGCATCAGGCTCTGGGCTGATGGCTCAGAGCCTGGAGCCTGTTTCCGATTCTGTGTCTCCCTCTCTCTCTGCCCCTCCCCCGTTCATGCTCTGTCTCTCTCTGTCCCAAAAATAAATAAACGTTGAAAAAAAAACATTTAAAAAAAAAAATCAAATATTTGACTTTTCTACTTATGTCAAATGAGAAGTGAACAACTTCATAGGAAAACAAAATTCTGATGGCTATTAAATTCTTCCTAAGTTCAAAGTCACTGCTCATACTTAGGAAGATAAAGTCATCCTGAGAGAAAAAAGTCTGAAAACAGATGTTCTATGTAATAGGTTATTCATGGTTGCACTGCTGTGACTTCAAGGTACATGCCCATCAATGAGAGACTAGCAAAAATAACTATGGCATGTACATACAACGAAATACTGGGCAGTAAAAGAAAAATGCCCATCAATGAGAGACTAGCAAAAATAACTATGGCATGTACATACAATGAAATACTGGGCAGTAAAAGAAAAATAAGCAACAATTAGGCAGTGAAATAAAATACATCTATTGGAAAAGAAGTAAAACTATCACCCTTCGCAGATGAGCTTGTAAGTAGAAAATCCTAAGAAATCCACTAAAGTAACTAATCATAAGTAATAAATGAGCTCAGTAAGGTGAAAGCATAAAAGATCAATATACAATAATCGGGGCACCTGGGTGGTTCAGTCAGTTATGTGTCCAACTCTTGGTTTCAGCTTAGGTCACAATCTCACAGTTGTTGAGATTGATCCCGGTGTTGGGCTCTGCGCTGACAATGCTGGAGATTCTCTCTCTCTCTCTCTCTCTCTCTCTCTCTCTCCCCCTCTCTCTCAAAATAAATAAATAAGCTTTAAAAATAAAAATATATAATAATCAATTATATTTCTATAACGTGAAGTGAACAACCTGAATATGAAGAAAACAATTTGAGTTACAATAGCATCTAAAAGAATAAAAGGCTTAGTGATAAACTTAACAAAGGAAGTACAGAACTTCTACTCTGAAAAGACAAAACACTGCTGAGAGCAATTTTCAAAGACCTAAGCAAATGAAAAAACATCTCATGTTCATGAAGCCCAGATGGGATATTGTTAAAATGGTACAACTCCCAGGGCGCCTGGGTGGCTCAGTCGGTTAAGCGTCCGACTTCGGCTCAGGTCATGATCTCACGGTCCGTGAGTTTGAGCCCCACGTCAGGCTCTGTGCTGACAGCTCAGAGCCTGGAGCCTGCTTCAGATTCTGTGTCTCCCTTTCTCTCTGACCCTCCCCCATTCATGCTCTGTCTCTCTCTGTCTCAAAAATAAATAAACATTAAATTTTTTTTTTTTTTAAATGGTACAACTCCCCAAACAGATCTACAGATTCAACACAATCTCAATCAAAATTCCAGCTGGAGTCTGTGCAGAAACTGATCACTTGATCCTAAAATTCATATGAAAATTCAAGGCACCCAGAAGAATCAATCTTGAAAAAGAACAAAGTGAGAGGACTCACACTTCCCAATTTCAAAATTTACTACAAAGCTACAGTAATCAAGATAGTGTGGTACTAGTGTAAAAAAAGACATATGGGCAAGTAAAAATGAACTGAAGAGTCCAAAAATAAATCCTCACATTTAGGTCAATTAATTTTTGATAGAGTGTGTAGACAATTAAATGGGAGGAAGAAACAACCTTTTGAACAAATGGATATCCACCAACAGAAGAATGAAATTGGATTCCTTCCTCATTCCATGTACAAAAATCAACTCAAAGTCCATTTTGAGACCAAAATGTAAAAGAACTAAATGTAAAAAGACCTAATGTAAAAGCTAACACTATAAAACTCTTACAAGAAAACATAGGTGTAAATCTTCATGACCTCCAATTAGACAATGACTTCTTAGACATGACACCAAAAGCACAAGCAATAAAAGATAACATTTATAAATTGAACATCATCAAAGTTAAAAATGTTTGTGCTTCAAAGGACACCACCAAAGATGTGGAAAGGCAACAACAGAACAGTAGCAAACGCCTCCGAATCAGGCATCTTATAAAGGATTTGTATCTAGAATATATAAAGAACTGTTACAACTCAACAATAAAAAAGACAAATAATCCAGTTAAAAAATATGAAAAGGAAGAAGGCCTGGTGGCACCTGTCGGTGCCAGGTCTACTCAGGTCATGACATGAGTTCAAGCCCCACCTTGGGCTCTGCACTGACAGCTGTGAGCCTGTTGGGGATTCTCTCTCCCTCTCTGCCTCTCCCTGGCTCTCTCAGGCATGAGTGCTCGGCCTCACTCTCCCTCTCTGTCTCTCTCAAAACAAATAAACTTTAAAAAAAAAAAATAGGAAAAGGAAATGAACAGACATTTCTCCAAGAAAAGATATGCAAATGACCAATGAGCAGGTGAAAAGATGTTCAACATCATTACCCATCAAGGAATTGCAAATCAAAACCAAAATGAGCTACCACTTAACACCAGATAGTAATAAGTGTTGCGGAGGATGCAGAGAAATTGAAACCCTAATATACAGCTAGTAAGAAAGAAAATGGTGCAGCTGCTGTGGAAAACAGCTTGGCAGTTTCTCAAGGTTAAGAAAGCTTTTTTTCCCCCAAAGGTTAACAGCAATTCCACTTCTAGGTATATACCCAAGAGTTCAGAAAACCTATGTCCAAACAAAAACTTGTACAAGAATGTTCATAAGAGCATGATTCACAATAGCTAAAATGTCCATGATGAATGGATTTAAAAATGTGATACAGTAACACAATACATACTATTTAGCCATAAATATGAAATACTGATACATGCTACAACATAGATGAATCTTTAAAACACTGTCCTAAGTGAAAGAAGCCAATCACAGAGGGCCACATATTGTATCATTCTGTTTAAATGAAATGTCAAGAAGAGACAAAGAGAGACACGGTAGAAAGTATGCATTTTTTCAAATCATTTTTTTAAAGATTATGTTGTTCATTTATTTATATGCTATATCTTTCCAAATCCTAAAACTCTTCTGAAATATTTTTAAAAGCACTTTCAAACACAAAAGCATGCAATGATCAAAGAGAAATAACCTGCAATTTTAAAACAGCTAAGGAAAACTCATAAATGTCAAAGGTAGAACATGGATTTGTCTTTGTTGAAGGTTATCAAGTGACCAAAATTCCCTTCAAGTTAAATTCTGGCCTCCTTTTGAAATGGAAATTACTAATAATAAAACTTTAATTTACAAAATAACTGTATATTTTATAAAGGCAATCATCAATGTAATATATGGAATTGTTCAATCACTATATCGTACACCTAAAACAAATAAAATACTGTATGTTAGCTATACTGGAATTTTAAATAAAATAAAATAAGAAAAAATCATCAATGTAAAGCTGAAACTTACTAGGCTTTATATCACAGTAGTTTAAATGCAACAAATACTTAAACTATTTGTTGGACAGTAGCAACAGAATAACTTTGGAGTCGAATACACAGGTTTGATTCCCAGACTGCTATTTACCTGCAAGGTGACCATCAACAATGTATTTGGCCTCTCTGAGCCTCAGTTCCCCCTTCTGTTAAATCGGGAATTACAATACCTACTTTAGTTTAAAGAGAAATACTCCCAACTACTTACTAAATGGGGGAAAGGAAAGTAGTGTTTGGAAAATATCACTCTTTTACCTATACCATTTGAATTTTCTGTATGATTTGAATTTTTTTTACAACTTATAATTTTAAAACACAATGGAAAATTTAAAAATAAAAGCATCCACTTTATAGGGTACTTATGGAACCATTTTGTAAGATATTTATACATAGGAGGCTCTCAAACATAATTTCCTCACTACTTCCATAGCCTTTCCAACTTTTGAATTCAGGTGAATACAACTTGGAAGAAGTTAAACATTTATTTTTCAGAAGGCTATGGCTATCAAGAAAGAGATAAACAGGGTAATAAAACTAAGCTTTCAAACCACTTTCCTCAAAACATACCAAAGAATTTAATCTGAAGAGAAAAAAATGTCCACATATTTACTGATGTTAATCACTTTATTCTAAAATTTTAGGGTTTGGGGTTTGGTTTTCATGGCGGTTTTTTGCAATGTAAAATTATAATACCATCAAGTGAAAAGGAAATCTGGTACCTTTTTTTTTTTTTTTTTTTTTTTACCAACAAGACAAATTCAGGATTCAGTTCAGAGAGTATTTTCCACTGAAAAACAACATACAAATATAAATAATGATACATTTATCTAGCAAATAAGATAAAGTATCAGCTGCATCTTCTTTGAGAGCACACTGAGATAGATGAATATAATCTAACGATCTAGGTTGTTGCTTTATACTTTGTGGTATATCGTAAGAATTAAGGACATTCTTTTCCATATTCTAATAGATGCATAAAGTGAATGTCAGGAAGTTGTTTTGCAGATCAAAAAGGTGCCATTTTAAACCACCAAAGTACACTGGAGCCACTAAAGTTGGTACTGTGGCCTTTGTTTGGTAGCTTTTCAGAAGACTGAGTCATAGGACTTACATGCGTCTTACCTACCCATTGGAGCCTATAACTTTAGCATTGCTCATCACATATGTGTAAGTACAAAATTAACCCTCATGTAGCTTAAAGTTTACAAATCCTATTCTGGACCACTTAACACATATATTACTGAGAACTTCCTGGAGTATTATTATTCCGTTTCTATCGTGCCTTTTTGTTTTTAAACTATTTCAAGAACATACTTTTGAAACGGGGAAACACGGTCAGTAAATGTTACAAAGATACAATGATTCACATAACTTGACATTAATGAATGGCTGCCATGGAGCAAAATTAAAAACTTAGTTTTTTGACTAAGGCCAGTGGGTAAGGGATTCCCCAGCTCCCAGGCTTTTTCCTTTCCTGAAAGCCACCTCAAAAATCCTACTCCGGATGACATTAAGTCCTTCGCAGTCCCCGCAGTCAGAGCCAAGCCCACAGCCCGGCTTTCAACCGCCGCTCCCGGGTCGCGGAGCCCAGCCCCGCAGGAACACCAGAGGGCAGGCCAGAGAGTGCAGGGCGGCCACCCGGCCCGAGGGAGTGCAGGCGGAAAGGAGGGACACCCGTGACTCACCAGGCCCAGCCCGCCGCCAGACCGCACGCCTTCACACACCCCACCCCCCCACCCCCCCCCCCCCCCCCCCCCCCCCGGCGCGGCCCAGCCTGTCAGCGCCCCCCAGAGGCAGACAGGCCCCTTCCCGGGGCAGGCCCCCTCCCGGAACGGGCCCACTCCCCACGAAGACCCGCTCCCCTGGACGCGGTGGGGGCGCGCACTGACCTGAGACACCGCCTCCCTGCAGATCCGGCAGCCGGTGGGTCCCTCGCCCCGCCCCCAGGCCGGCGCGAGCATGCGCACTGGGCCCGCCCGCGCGCCTGCGCGCCCCCGAACGCCCCTGCAAGGCACGCGCCGCCGCCTGGGAGGCCGGGCGAGGCCGCAGCAGAGGCGGAGGCCCGGCTCCCTGGGCGGCGCGCACCTCCCGCCCTCCGCCCTGCCATTCACTGGCGACTTGGGCCCGTGGCCCCCAAAGTCCGTCCTCCCCGTTAGGCGGCGGGCGCCGGAGGGGAGGGGACAGCCCAGGGGGCAGGAAGCTGCAGCTTAAAAGGGCAGCCCGCGCCGGGCCCTTCCTCCCTCCCTTCGTCCCCGGGCCTCCGAGAGTGCCTCTGCTCCGCGGCCTCCGCCCCGCCGCCATGTACCGCTGCCTGGGCGAAGCGCTGCTGCTGTCCCGCGCCGGGCCCGCCGCCCTGGGCTCCGCGGCGGCCGACTCGGCCGCGCTGCTGGGCCGGGCCCGCGGGCAGCCCGCCGCCGCCGCCGCCGCAGCCCCGCAGCCGGGGCTCGCGCCGACCGCCCGGCGACACTACAGCGAGGCGGCAGCCGACCGCGAGGACGACCCCAACTTCTTCAAGATGGTGGAGGGCTTCTTCGACCGCGGCGCCAGCATCGTGGAGGACAAGCTGGTGGAGGACCTCAAGACCCGGGAGAGCGAGGAGCAGAAGCGGAACCGGGTGCGCGGCATCCTGCGGATCATCAAGCCCTGCAACCATGTGCTTAGCTTGTCCTTCCCCATCCGACGCGACGACGGCTCCTGGGAGGTCATCGAAGGCTACCGAGCCCAGCACAGCCAGCACCGCACGCCCTGCAAGGGAGGTGAGCGCCGGCCGAGCCCCTCGCGCCCTTCCCCGCCGCCCTGCCTGGCCGGGGATCTGGCCCCCTCCCACGCTTCCCCCCCCCCCCCCGCCCCCTGCAGCAAGCGTGTCAGTCTCGCGCGGGTGGTGGGTTTTCCTCCCGAAATCCGCCACGTAGTGGTCCTGTCTTCCTCCCCCGTGAGCCATCATCCCGGGTTCCTGCAAATGTGAACACTGTATGCTGAATAGATGCTGCACCGCTCTCCTTTTGATCTTAGTGTAGGTGACACCCAGGGTGGATCCTGACGAAATGCACTTCTAGAAATGGGAATGACCGGCCCATCTGATTGTGCTCTGCAAGTTTTTGTGAGCATCTATGACTCACCGAACGAAAACTATGAGATAGTTATTTCCAGCTCTTTTTTTCCCCACTCATTTTTACATCAGTGGCAAATGATACAGGAACTTACAAAGTGAATTGTCTTGTGGATTTGAAATCCAGACAGTTTTACTAGCCAAACGATTTTACTAATTACACCATTGGCTTTTTAAGTTGTTTTTCTACCCTGACAGCCTCAGTTTTGCGCGCGCGCGCGCGCGCACACACACACACACACACACACACACACACAAAGTAATACATGAGCAACGTAACATCTCCGACAAATAAACACCGGGCGCCCTGACAGTAAATCTTAAAGGGTGTAGAATGCAGGACAGCCCGCCAGCCAATGGAATGAAATAGCCCTGGGGGTGTGGACTGGTCCTGGCTAGCACCAGATTTGAGCTTGGGTAAAAGATAAAGTACTGAAGGAAAGGAGTTGAATCGGTTACAATTTGATAGTCACCAAGTTATCCCGTAGTTTAAATTTTCGAATATGTGTAGATTTGGCCTCTGCAGTCAGATTGCTTCCTTTGGGCCAATAAAAACTTTCAAACATTTCTCCTCAATACATCTTTAAAGATGTATAAATGTAACCTTAAAAAAAAAAAAGGTAAAACCACTTCTTTTCTATTAAAAAAAATGACGTTTAATAAAGGCCCCAAGGAGGTGAAGTCTTGCTTGAGGTTGCTTGGCTAATAACCACAGAGAGGATGTTGGGCTGGACCCTTTGTCTCCATAAGCCCGTCACAGTGTTTTATTACACTAGCTGACTTGTAATGATAATTTTTAGAAATCTCTCTACTAGAAGAATTTGAACTCTGCTGGCATTCCCAGCCTGGGAACAAAGGTTGCCTGAAACTGTTTAATAATTTACTTGTTAAATTTGCATTGGCCCCACCCTCTTCTAGGACATACCTTTAGAGCTTAATTATCCTCTAGCTCTGTTTCCTCTTCTCAAACTAATGTTTGAACCACTTTGACCTCTAATTTCCCTTTGCAGCTCCAAAATTACATAAAAGGTACACAGTCAGTCTCCTACATCACCTTCCTTCTTCCTACCACTCCCTTATTCTGTAAACCAAGAATACAAGTTTAGACTCCCAAGAAAAGCAAACAAGGATGATGGAGGAAGAGAGGTTAGCAAATACTAAACTGCAATGTGTCTTTAAAATGGACGTCTAGTTTATATTACTATCCTGCTGGCAGTATTTTCCAGTCCCTTAAAAGATACACAAATAAACCATTATGTAAATTTCCGGCAGGATCTAATTTAGTTTCCCTGAAGTTCTTTACATTCCTGTTCTTTATATGCCAAGCCCTCTCCTATCTTTATAAATCACAACTCCACAAACCCACTGAAGCAGCTAAAATTTACCATAGTTTGTCAGTCCTTATCCTCTTGTTTCCATGGCAGTTTCGTACCAAATTATTGAACCTAGCAACAAATCACATCAGCCCTCTTGAGACACTGTTATTGTAGCACTTGCTTGCACTGGAAGTGTAAGATACAGTTCTCTCTTCAGTTTATCCCATTTACCAGAAGGCATATACTAAAAGCACTATTAACTCCCAGCATGTAAACATGGAGAAACCTATTTGCAACTAATGATTAATAACAGGCATTGAAAGATAACAGGATGTGTAAGAAAATTGGCCACTATAAAGTGATAAATATTATCTTAAGGAACTTGAAAGACATCATGGAGATGAGATTGGGAGGATTATACAGCCCTGAAAGCCCTTAAAAATATTTTAGTGTGCTTAACATAATGAACAGTGTGCTAAATAGGTGATCATCAAAATTTGAACATGCTTTCCTTTCGTAACACTCCAGGATCTTTCTCCCCATTGCCACCTTCATCTCATTGCAGAGAATACATATTCTAAGAGCACTTTATTTTTGGTAGTTTTTGTCTCCAATTAAACGTGAAAGCTTTATTTTGTTTTGCTTTGCTTGTAAGAAAGTTGTTGACCTCCTTGGTTGTATTGTGGTCTTAGAAATACAGAATACATTAGGTGATTGAAATTTTTAAGGATGCTTCGAATAATCCCTGTGACTTCAGTAAATCTTTCCCTTTTAAGCATACTTTAACACACTCGCTCTCACCTCATCAACTGCCTTCTCTACCATAGTTCTTCTCAAAAACAAACAAAAACCCAAAAAAGCCTTGTCTGCTCCTCTTCATACTTTTCATAACCCTCAGTTTTCTGCATCTAATCTTTCCTGGACCTTCTACCTGAGTTTTCAGAAATAAAATTTTCAAGGTTGAAAGTAACAATCTAATTATAATCTGTGTAAGGGAAACAGGTGGTTTTCAGACCTGGGGTGGCTGATGTGTACTTTCTTCCAAGTAAATATTTAATAATACATTTTAGTTTTTTTGCTTCTTTTCCCGCAAAGCATATATAACTGAAACCATCAGATTGGTACCTATTAAGGATTTGCAAAAGAGTATGCTATAGGCTTTGAAGGGAAGTTTTAAAAGCAGTCTTAATATTTTCAGCAAAGATGAATAGTGTGGGAATTTCTGCTTTGAGAAGACTTTTTCAAAGTTTCTTACATGTTTGAAAACATTATCAGTGATTGTTCCTGTTATCTTTCTCAGAATAAATTCTGTATATTCTTGGCCATGCTTCTGCCCATGTACCTTTTTAGAAAGGAAGTTTATCATTTAAAAGTCAGTTTTGAGGGAGAAGTACAGATTGGTAACAGCAATTCATTGATATAGGAGCAATTTAACTTTCTCTCCCAACTTGTCCTCCCCCACCTCTTTTCGTCATATTAAAACTATTAAGCCAAAATTCTGTTACTGATTCTTCCTTCTATCATAGAACTTTCTAAAGTTATCATTATTGAAATGAAGTTGATTGACTGTAAATGGAATGCCCTGATATACTGACCCTGAATCTTTTGTTTAACTGTAAATATCAGTATCAAAAAAAAAAAAGTATAAACTGTGTTAACCCATTGACTTGTTTTTTAAGAGCCAAAATGCAAAAAAAAAAGAAAAAAAAAGAAAACAGTGGGAGGTAGACAGGCTTTGTTCTTGTCTCTGGGGGACAGGATGCAGGGGTGGAGGGCAAGCGAGGCAACAGGATTGGAGTCTGTGTAGTATTAGTCCACTCGTCCTCTGGAATATAATTGTCTGATGATGATGGTACTTTGGGGCAACACTACAGAAAGTACTTTTACTGTTTTAAAAGGACACATCCTCTGTCTTCACTGAAAAAAAAAAACGTTTCTGACTTATTTCTGCTGGGTCGAATTGACAACCATCAAAACTTGGGTAACTTTGTTTTTTTGTTTTTATTTTTTTACAATTTTTCTAATGTACATTTATTTTTGAGAGCAAGAGACAGAGTGCGAACAGGGGAGGGGCAGAGAGAGAGAGAGAGACACAGAACCCGAAGCAGGCTCCAGGCTCCGAGCTGTCAGCACAGAGCCCAGTGTGGGGCTCAGACCTTCAAACCGTGAGATCATGACCTGAGCCGAGGTTGGATGCTTAACCTACTGAGCCACCCAGGCACCCCAAAGCTTGGTTAACTTTGAATAGACTCTCACACTTTCTAACATTCTCAGAGTGTGACTGTGTGTCTGCATCTACTTCCACAAGATAAAATGTAGCCTTTGTAGATAGATTAAATTTAGGATTTAATGCATTCTGAAAATTCATTTAAAAGACAAGTAATTGTATGGGGTGCCTAGGTGGCTCAGTTGGCAAGGTGTCCGACTTCGGCTCAAGTGACTTTGGCTCAGGTCATGCTTTCATGGCTCATGGGTTCAAGCCCCGTGTCAGGCTGTGTGCTGACAGTTCAGAGCCTGGAGCCTGCTTCAGATTCTGTGTCTCCCTCTCTCTCTCTGCCCCTACCCCTCTCGCATGCACGCGTTCTCTCTCTCACTCTCAAAAATGAATAAACATTTTAAAAAAAAATTTTTTTTAAGGTAATTGTAATGTGTTCTTCTCCCTAGCCCTCATCCCTAAGGTTTTTGTTGGTGGTGCCACTGCTGTTGTTTTTAATACTTTTTAATTAAATCCAGAACTGTTTTGCCATGATAAAGGCCTTTTAATGTCATGGAAGCCAAATAGCTCAAAGCCTCTAAACCGCTCCCCTCTCACAAATATACTAGAGAACAAAGAGATCGCCATTCAGTCTTGCTGTCATTTGGTGTGAATCCACGTAGCTGGTTTGCTTTGGCATTCAGAACCCCATACGCAGGAACACAGACGCTGCCCGCTGCCCACTGCCCACTCATTATGCAGAGTACACATTGCAGGAATTGGGGCATCAAAAATTGGAGGACCAGCACCAGTATGTTAAACCCCAATAAAACTTGCAATGTTTAAATTTTAAGCATAAGAAATAAGAATTAAACATGAACTTTCTGGCTTATAGGGGAAAGAAATTGGCCTTACAACTATTGATGATAATTTAGATTGCTTAGGAAAATTGTTTTTGTCCAGTGATGTTAAAGGTGCTGAGGATTCTGCCAGGAACCAGTAAAGACTAAACTATCAGCTTGTGGATGCTAAAAAATTCTGGGATGTTGTGGGGTTCTTTCCTGTTTATTTTGCATAATAATTAGATTTTCATAATACAAAAAAAACTTTTTAACCTCTAATATCACTTAGTGAAGAGCATCAATTCATAAATGCCCCATGATGACTCCACCCAACAAACTCCTGTTAAAATACATGTATGTCTTTCAAATATTCATATAGTGATAACAGTTGTAAAATGACAAGTAAAACAGCTCTACCCCCAGTTCTTCCCCAGGAAATAACCGTCAACAACTTTAAATCCAAAGCCATTATCTAAAACTGACCTAGCTATTCTGAGGAACCAGTGTTTTTTCCCCTTTGCAGAAATTGATACAGATTGCAGTACTCACTATCAAGACTGAAGCATCAATGTAGGAAATAACTACTGATAAAGGCAGGAAAGGTTTTGCAAAGGGCAAAAAGACAGCCTGGAAAAGGGCTGCTTCGAGACCTTCTAAGCTTCCTTTCACAAGGTAACAACACTTGGGAGATCCTGCCTCCACAAAGGTCAACTGGAAAGCAAGGGATAACCTAAGATCTAACATTTATTGCGTTCTCCATGTATACCAGGCATTTTGCTAAGAGCTTTTCATGCATCATCGCTTTTATCCCTCATAACAACCTCATGAGATACACTGTTGGCCCTGATTTTCAAATGCAAATACCAGGGGCGCCTGGGTGGCGCAGTCGGTTAAGCGGCCGACTTCAGCCAGGTCACGATCTCGCGGTCCGTGAGTTCGAGCCCCGCGTCAGGCTCTGGGCCGATGGCTCAGAGCCTGGAGCCTGTTTCCGATTCTCTGTCTCCCTCTCTCTCTGCCCCTCCCCCGTTCATGCTCTGTCTCTCTCTGTCCCAAAAAAAATAAATAAACGTTAAAAAAAAAATTAAAAAAAAAAAAAAACAAACGCAAATACCAAGGCTGAAAAGTGGAGGACTCCTGGTAAGGTTACACACCTAGTTACCTAGTGGAGTTGGGCCCTGTTAAGAGTCCCGTCCTCTGACTCCAGCACCCACTTTCTTAATAATTATTTTCTGGGGGCTTTCATGTAAAAAATTATACATTGTATCATAAGCAGTGATTGAGAACTATGCCATGTCATCCACACAATAATTCCCAACACTGGGGCTCATTCGAAATGTGTTAAAGGTTATTAGAAGGCCTGCCTTCTTCCTAGAAAAAACAAGTATATGCCAACAAGTGTGCATATAGAACTCACTCATATATGATATCTTTATGGGCCCACTTATTCCAGTTACTTAGGCAATGGAAGAACATTTTAGAGTTTTCCACTGAAAGAGGTTTGAAGAGCTCTGGTGTTGAACAGTGGCTCATTTCTCTGCCAAAGTGTATGACATGTATCTTTAAGGGTTTTCAGTGGACTCATTTTAACATGGCTTGCTTCTGAGTGTCTCTTCCTTAAAAACGAAGAAGTTATAGTTTGTAATGAATTGCTATTTCTCCTGGTTATTTATTCTTGGAGAAAGTCTGTCAGACCTTTTAACTTTTCTGAATTGCTTCTTGGCTAGAGGAAAATGTGAAAGATGACACAAATGGAAATTATAAAGGTTGTCAGTAATATGACTCCTTTTGCCCACGTATCATTATCGTAAATATGTGAACACAGGCCTTCAAAACATTTTGTACATTTGAGCCTTAGTAGGATTTAGGACTCTTTTTTTTTTTTTTTTTTTTTAATCCCTTTTAGCAAGAGAGAAATAGCAAGGGAATAGTCAAGGGTGATAGTACCCCCATTGGAGGTTTACTGAATAAGCTATATGAGCTATAGACTATATTCCAAATAAATCAGTTTTTCCATTATGTGTTCATTTTCTCTGCAGGCAAGAGCTTTAAACTTTATGCTTGATTAAGGAACATTCCTTAGCTCATGGGGATTTCTGATAGTTAACCTGTTCATTACAGGTCTTTTAATTGCCTACTCTGTATCAGGTACGCTGCTCTTTGCTAAGGGAACTATTCACAAGAAAGCTTTAAAAAAGAAGAAGAAAACAAAGCTGATTTTTTTTTCTTAAAATGTTTTTAATTGATTTCCTCAAAATAGAGCAGAATCCCAAATCCCTGCTGGTATCTATATCATTCTTCTTTTGCTTTTAGTTCAGTATTCTATTTCTACATTTTCCTTTCCCAGGAACAGTCAATAAATGACACAGTTGAAAACACTAAACAATGCATTGCTACAATAGGAGTTCAAAGGAGATACCAGGGAGAGACAGTCTTGATCTGCAGGTAGGGAAGGCTGGATAGGAGTTGGATGGGGGAAAAGGTCATTTAAATTTTTTTTTTTTTTTTACATTTATTTACTTTTGAGAGACAGCAAGTGAGACAGAGCACAAGCGGGGGAGGGGCGGAGAGAGAAGAAGACACAGAATCTGAAGCAGGCTCCAAGCTCCGACCAAGTGTTCAGCCCAGAGCCCAACGCGGGGCTCAAACCCACAAACCTTGAGATCATGACCTGAGCCAAAGTCAGTCACTTAACTGACTGAGCCACCCAGGCGCCCTGAAAGGTCATTTTAGATAAAGAGAAATAAAGGCGGTGACTGATTCAGCCCAGACAAGATGCAGGACTGTGTGTGATGGAGTCATAGGGACAGACTGTGTGTTTATAAATAGTGGAAAATGAGGTTTTATGACATAATATTTATTTGGTCTCTGCTCCCAATTCCTGACATAGAGCTCTTAAAATCTTTGTAATTTCCTGAGTGATGGGGGGTGCTTGGAGCCTCCTTTGTCCTAATATTTGGTCTTGGACTCCAGTTCCTGATACAGAGCTCCTAAATCCCTTGGAATTTCCTGGGTGATAGGAACATCTTTTGTTCTAATGAGGCACTTCTTGCTGGGTTCCTGGATAGCTTCAGGATGGCAGCTGGTGACTAGAAAGACTAAACCATGATTAGTAGCCTAGAACTTTCAGCCCCATCCCCCGCCCTCCATGGAAAGGAAAAGAGTTGGACATTGAGTTAACACCCATCATCCCTCTGTGAGGAAGCCTTCATAAAAACCCATAAACCACTAGGTTCTGAGAGCTTTCCTGATACCTCCATGTGTCAGGAGGACGGTGCACCTGTTACCTAGAGACAGGCTCCTGTGCTCAGGACCCTGATAATAAACCATTAAACATATGTAAAGTGTTTACTTGAGTTCTGTGAGCCATGATAGCAAATTATTAAACCTAAGGAGAGGGTGTGGGAGCATCCAGCCAAGTTGGACAAAAGTATGGGTACAGTGGGCACCCAATACTTGAGATTAAAATAAAGGCCAGTCTTGTGGAACTAAGCCCTTAATCTGTGGGGTCGCGCTAACTCCAGGTAGTCAGTGTCAAAATTGAATTAAATTGTGTATGACAACCAGTTGGTGTCCACAGAGAATTAGAGAGCTGGTTGTTGGTATGGAAAACCCGCACATATGGTGTCAGAAGTATGCGAGCAGAAACAGCTTTTTCCCTTTATGCTTGCTGGGTGCATAATGGTAAATCCAGGAGAGCTAGGCTGCAGAGGAGCTGAGGATGAGGTGATAAGTAATAGCAGAAGGAATGAAAAGCAAAGGGCAGCTAAAAACATTTTGAAGGAAGGACAGTATTCCCCAACAGGTAGGATGTATCAATGAAGGAGAGAAAAGTCAAAGATAACTCAAGTTTCTAGCCTGAGGCACTGTTAAGAAGAAAAAGTGATATTATTATTAGGAAAGAAGACTGGATTTTAAAAATAAAGGAGATTTGGTGTAAAATGATCCTTAGCAAAACTTGGAAATACAGGCATATATATTTTCCCGAACTTACTCTTGCAAAAGAGTATAGTCGCTCTACCTGTAGTGCCCATCTATCCCTTATCTCCTTTCTCCCTTTAATTCTCTTCTTCCTCTTCAGAACCATCTCAAATATCACCTAGACTTGTAAATAATTTATATGAAACTGGATATCTGTAATTTCAATACTTTACCCTTTGAACCTTTTTATAACAGGTTATCGTTATGTTTTACTAAACGTTGTCCAGTTTTATATTCACCACTTTTACTAGCATCATTTCCAAGACCGGTTTGGTAGGAAGGTGTGGCTAAGTTTACTGCTATTATCCCAATAAGTCGATGAAAAAAATGAACAAGATCCCCCTCTTAGTGTGTAATCCTTCCTCCATCCATTGGGCAGTAAGTTCAATACTTAGGCACACAACAGAACTCTGTGTCCTATAAATAATATGTACTTAAATGCAGGCAAATTATTTGGAAGGATCTATATATTACCCACTTCAATCACCAAGAATAGTCCCCCATAAGAGAAGACTGGGATTACATAGTGGTATGTAATGGGAGGTCAGGGGAGACTTCCAATTTTTTGTTTTTAAGTTTTGATGAACGCATACACATATGTGTTGTATAATTTTTTAATGTTAATGAAAAGAAGAAGTGAAATGTCCTTTTCATTTCTCCAACATCAGCTAAACATATGCTTCCCAGAACTTATTATGAAGTTTGTCTCTTTAAGTGTTTGGTTCCTTGCCTTCCTACATAGACATGGACACTGTCAAAAGCAGTTAAAGGCTATGATATTCCTTTGTTCCTATGTGGCCTGCTTCTTGCACTGCCAACTGAATTTTTATCTGAGACTTCCCATGTTTTCCGAGGTCATTACATGCTGGAGGGCCCCAGTTCCCCACTGCCCCTTGCCCTCCTCTCCTCATTTGTAATTATGTTACTCTGTTACACGTTAGGAAATTATATTAGTATTAAGTGAGAAAAGATGTTCTCGTGAGTAAATGGCAAGAGTGCTAGGGCATGCATTTCAAGAGTTCTGAGGTCTTTATGCTTTTCTGTGAGTTCTGTGCTTGTGGTAGAACTCTTGGTTTTCTAAAAAGTGAGAGAATGCAGTTGGAAACTGAATTTGTGATAAATAAATCAAAGACCTCTTAAAAGATCCAGGCTCAAGTAATTTTTAAAACCATTTAAATTGTCATGAATGTGTTTTGTTAATGATTCATCACAGAAAAAAAACAATGGTGACTTAGTTGCTAGGAGCTTTTTTGTATGTTTTTGGTTTTGAGTCAGCTCGCAAAAGGAAAAAAATTCAAGCTGCTCAGTTGTGGTTTTCACTGAAATTTTTCAAAGGAACTGGTGTGGTTTCTTCATCACTATAGCAGCTTTAGCTAATTTTTGCTTTTGATTTTGATTTCTCCTAGAAAAACCTGGTGTAGTAAGGAATATCTTTGGTCATTAAGTCAAAAGGCAGAGAAATGTTTTGTGCTGTGTAGTGTGCAGATGTCTGCATTTTATTAATGTTCTTTTGAAACATCTGGATACCAGTTAGCTCAAAATAACTATGTGGCAGAGTTAATTACTCTTCAGAATAAGAGGTCTGATTTCAGACTTCTACCACCAACCCTTCCTCCAGCTCTACCAGGTTTGATAAATAATAAACGCTGTCATGGGTGGTGGTCAGTTTCCGCTGGCAAACTGGAAGTACAGGTTACTCTGTGGGCCAGTGAGAATGGGGTCTTGATTTGGGGGTCCTTGTTTCTAAGGACTCCTGCCGTGTGGTCCATACCTGCGTAATCACCCCATTTCCTTTCTAGTTCTGCCAGCTGTGGACTCTGCTTTTCATTGAAAGCATCCACCTCTCTCATGATACCTACTAGCGCTGTCGCTCACAGACCCCATCCATCTCTTCCCAAACACTAGCAATGCTAGCGGCAACATAGGCTAATGGGTAGTGCTACAGGACTTTAGAATAGAAAAAAACCTAATTGACTCCTTTCCATTTCTGGAATAAAATTCTTGGCCCTTTTAGTTTCTGCCCTTGTGCCCCCATCCTATCCCTGTCGGCCCTGCTCACTGTTAGCCTTCCCTGCCACCCCACAGAAAAGAAGTAAAGGCTTGCTGTTACAAAAAGTGAAAACATTCAGACTGCAAATAAGATCCTTCTTGCCTCACTTTGTTTTAAAATGTTTTAAGGTTTCTTGGTTTTCTTCTGTGCATGTGTGTTCTTACCTGTCATTTGGCTTTATTGAACGACTTTGTTTTCAAATTCTGTGTTCTTCAAATATGGTAGGTATTCAGAAATGCTACGTTTCCCCCCTCCTTTACAACTTTGCAGTAGTCTGAGGTCTGCCCTAACTCCAGGTAGTCAGTGTCACGTCAAGTATGTCGCATCATTTGTCCCTCACATACCCCAGTTGTGCTAATATCTCATAATCCATTGGATTTACAAATACAGTAGAGAGTGGCTTCTTTTTTGTGGTCATACTGTTAGTGTCCATCAGAATGTGGTTAGGAATTTTTAGGTGACCGCATATTTTTAGTAATTATCTTTGGTTTCCAGTCCCATGAGAAGCAAAGCAACTAGCCTTCCCTTAGGTGTAAGCTCCTGTACTGGAGGGAGTTTGTTTCATCTCAAGCATTGTTACAACACAGAGTATTTTACTTACGGCTATCCTTGAAGGGTTTTGGGGTTTGTTTGTTTTTTTTTTTTTTTTTTTCCAGACTAACAGTTAAGTAACCCTGTGCTGGTATGTCTGCCAGCTTCCAGAAGTAACAACATTTATGTATCACTGATTAATCAGAAAGTTGAAATGAAAACCTATTTTTTCTTTAGCCCAGGCAGTAACCGACCACCTGCATTCCTTTCTGGGTACCTCCCTGCCCCCTCCTTCCTCTGCTCCAGAGCTTCCCCGCCCGGCTAACGCTTCTGCTCCTTTCCTTATTACCCCTCCGTTGCCTCAGTTCACTAGAAGCCTTTCTTGGCTCATAGCCTGCAGAAAATGCTGATGTGAAAGGTAATTTATGTAACTACTTCTCTTCTGTATCTTGCAGTTGAGTTTTCTGATTGGGTGTGGCTCAGAAAGAAAATTTCACTTTACACACAAGAATGCCTGGGTTCCATCCAGTGGAAACATGTTTTTTTGTTATACATACACAGTTTCTGACTCATGGTTCTAGAACTGTTGCAGTAACCTAGGCATTTTGTTTACACTGTCTTGTACTAGGAGGGGTCCAGTTTCTAATTAGCATCAATGTCTAGAATAACAGGATTATAATCAGATTTGTAAATGTTACTGTTTCAGGCTGTGTTTAGTTTCCCACCGAATGTATTAGTTTGAAACACTGGATAAGGGAAAGTAACTTTTCCCTTCCCTTAAGAAAGCAAGAAAAATGGTAGCTACCCTTGTGAGCATGCTGTAGTATATAGAATTGTCCAGTCACTATGTGGAACACCTGAAACTAATGGAATATTTTTAAAGAAAGCAAGGGAAATTGGGGGCGCCTGGGTGGCTCAGTCGGTTAAGTGTCCGACTTCAGCTCAGGTCATGATCTCTTGGTGGTGGGTTCCAGCCCGCATCAGGCTCTGCACTGACAGCTCAGAGCCTGGAGCCTGCTTCAGATTCCGTGTCTCCCTCTTTCTCTGCCCCTCCCTTGCTCACGTTCTCTCTCTCTCTCTCTCTCTCTCTCCCTCCCCCTCCCCCCCTTTCTCTCTCTCTCTCTCTCAAAAATAAACATTTAAAATTTTTTTAAAAAGAAAGGGAAATTAAAATAACTTAATGACTACTTCCACAGACTCTAAAAGAGCAATGAAGAAAGTGCTTTGTGTGTGATAGAAATACTAATTCTCAATAGCAGACTGTTATTCTGCCCTCATGAATTGATCTTAAAGTAATGAAATCAAGGTTTATTAAGCTGTTTGTTTAAACTCCTATAAGTTTAGCCTTTTTAAGACATAGATTTCTTTGTTATCTGCCACTGCTTCGTAATACTTACAATAGCAGTGATAATATAGCTGAGATTGAACTATTGACCATGTCAGCTGCTTCACGTGCATTGTCCTGTGCGGTCTTGATGGAACCTGAGAACAGAGGCTGTGCCTCCCCAGGTAAGCAAGTGCAGTCACCACAGTAGTTGCCACTGAGCTGGGTCCACTTGGTTAGGAAGTACCCGGCCCAGATCACTGGCCTACCATGGCCTTCACTGAGGCATTTGCCACATTGCAGAGTAGCATTTTCACTGATTTTAAAAACATATTTTAGTGTTTAATTTTTTTTTTAACGTTTATTTATTTTTGAGACAGAGAAAGACAGAGTATGAACGGGGGAGGGTCAGAGAGAGAGGGAGACACAGAATCCGAAGCAGTCAGCACAGCACCCGACACGGGGCTCTAACTCACAGACCGCGAAATCATGACCTGAGCCGAAGTCGGATGCTTAACTGACTGAGCCACCCAGGCGCCCCAAAACATATTTTAGTGTTTAAGCCAAATTTTTTTCTTATTTTTGAGAGAGAGAGAGAGAGGATCTTTAGCAGGCTTCACACTCAGCATGGAGCCCAACTCAGGGCTCAGCCTCACAACCGTAAGATCGTGACCTGCACTGAAATCAAGAATTGGACCCTTAACTGACTGAGCCACCCCCCAATTTTGCCTTAAAGAAACAAATGTTGGGGCGCCTGCGTGGCTCAGTCGGTTAAGCGGCCGACTTCGGCTCAGGTCATGATCTTGCAGTCCGTGGGTTCGGGCCCCGCATCGGGCTCTGTGCTGACAGCTCAGAGCCTGGAGCCCGTTTCGGATTCTGTGTCTCCCTCTCTCTGACCCTCCCCTGCTCATGCTCTGTCTCTCCCTGTCTCAAAAATAAAATAAAAACGTTAAAAAAAAAATTTAAAGAAACAAATGTTTAGTTGTAATATTACTTACAATTTTTTTTTTTTTCTGGAGTACTTTTTAGGACCTGGTGCTTTTGCCTCTTACTGCTTTATAGTCCTTTTGTAATACATGCAGTGTATTGTGAATTGTTTAGAACTTATAGGCCTGTCAGAATTTTTAGAGACCACGGTTTTTCTGTCTTAATACCTTAAGTTTTAAGAGTCAAGAAATATTCATGTATTTATTCATCCTGTATTTGCGTGCCTAATACACGCATGCCATTTTCTATGTTAGGGACCAGGAATTGAAGCATTGAACAAAATACAGTCTGTCCTCATGGTGATAACTTCCCACGTGGGGAAGCCAAGACAGTAAACAAATCTATAATATAAAGTCAGTGGTGGGGCGCCTGGGTGGCGCAGTCGGTTAAGCGTCCGACTTCAGCCAGGTCACGATCTCGCGGTCCGGGAGTTCGAGCCCCGCGTCAGGCTCTGGGCTGATGGCTCAGAGCCTGGAGCCTGTTTCCGATTCTGTGTCTCCCTCTCTCTCTGCCCCTCCCCCGTTAATGCTCTGTCTCTCTCAGTCACAAAAATAAATAAACGTTGAAAAAAAAAAAAATAGATCAGAGAGGAAGATGGCGGCGTAGGAGGACGCTGGGCTCACCGCGCGTCCTGCTGATCACTTAGATTCCACCTACACCTGCCTAAATAACCCAGAAAACCACCAGAGGATTACCAGAACGGAGTCGCCGGAGCCAAGCGCAGACGAGAGGCCCACGGAAGAGGGTAGGAAGGGCGGCGAGGCGGTGCGCGCTCCACGGACTGGCGGGAGGGAGCCGGGGCGGAGGGGCGGCTCGCCGGCCAAGCAGAGCCCCCGAGTCTGGCTTGCAAAAAGCGGAGGGGCCTGACGGACTGTGTTCCGACAGCAAGCGCGACTTAGCGTCTGGGAGGTCATAAGTTAACAGCTCTGCTCAGAAAGCGGGAAGGCTGGAGGACAAAGGGAAGGAGAGCTGCTGAGCCCCCGGACGACAGAGCTCAGTTTGGTGGGGAACAAAGGCGCTCGCCAGCGCCATCTTCCCCGCCCATCCCCCAGCCAAAATCCCAAAGAGAACCAGTTCCTGCCAGGGAACTTGCTCGCTCCGCGCAAACACCCAACTCTGCGCTTCTGCGGAGCCAAACCTCCGGCAGCGGATCTGACTCCCTCCTGCTGCCACAGGGCCCCTCCTGAAGTGGATCACCTAAGGAGAAGCAAGCTAAGCCTGCCCCTCCTGCCCCCGTGCACCTTGCCTACCCACCCCAGCTAAGACGCCAGATCCCCAGCATCACAAGCCTGGCAGTGTGCAAGTAGCCCAGACAGACCACCCCACCCCACAGTGAATCCCGCCCCTAGGAGAGGGGAAGAGAAGGCACGCACCAGCCTGACTGTGGCCCCAGCGGTGGGCTAGGAGCAGACATCAGGTCTGACTGCGGCTCCGCCCACCAACTCCAGTTATACACCACAGCACAGGGGAAGTGCCCTGCAGGTCCTCACCACGCCAGGGACTATCCAAAATGACCAAGCGGAAGAATTCCCCTCAGAAGAATCTCCAGGAAATAACAACAGCTAATGAGCTGATCAAAAAGGACTTAAATAATATAACAGAAAGTGAATTTAGAATAATAGTCATAAAATTAATCGCTGGGCTTGAAAACAGTATAGCGGACAGCAGAGAATCTCTTGCTACAGAGATCAAGGGACTAAGGAACAGTCACGAGGAGCTGAAAAACGCTTTAAACGAAATGCATAACAAAATGGAAACCACCACGGCTCGGATTGAAGAGGCAGAGGAGAGAATAGGTGAACTAGAAGATAAAGTTATGGAAAAAGAGGAAGCTGAGAAAAAGAGGGATAAAAAAATCCAGGAATATGAGGGGAAAATTAGAGAACTAAGTGATACACTAAAAAGAAATAATATACGCATCATTGGTATCCCAGAGGAGGAAGAGAGAGGGAAAGGTGCTGAAGGGGTACTTGAAGAAATAATAGCTGAGAACTTCCCTGAACTGGGGAAGGAAAAAGGCATTGAAATCCAAGAGGCACAGAGAACTCCCTTCAGACGTAACTTGAATCGATCTTCTGCACGACATATCATAGTGAAACTGGCAAAATACAAGGATAAAGAGAAAATTCTGAAAGCAGCAAGGGGTAAACGTGCCCTCACATATAAAGGGAGACCTATAAGACTGGTGACTGATCTCTCTTTTGAAACTTGGCAGGCCAGAAAGAATTGGCACGAGATTTTCAGTGTGCTAGACAGAAAAAATATGCAGCCGAGAATCCTTTATCCAGCAAGTCTGTCATTTAGAATCGAAGGAGAGATAAAGGTCTTCCCAAACAAACAAAAACTGAAGGAATTTGTCACCACTAAACCAGCCCTCCAAGAGATCCTAAGGGGGACCCTGTGAGACAAAGTACCAGAGACATCACTACAAGCATAAAACATACAGACATCACAATGACTCTAAACCCATATCTTTCTATAATAACACTGAATGTAAATGGACTAAATGCGCCAACCAAAAGACATAGGGTATCAGAATGGATAAAAAAACAAGAACCATCTATTTGCTGTCTACAAGAGACTCATTTTAGACCTGAGGACACCTTTAGATTGAGAGTGAGGGGATGGAGAACTATTTATCATGCTACGGGAAGCCAAAAGAAAGCTGGAGTAGCCATACTTATATCAGACAAAATAGACTTTAAATTAAAGGCTGTAACAAGAGATGAAGAAGGACATTATATAATAGTGACAGGGTCTATCCATCAGGAAGAGCTAACAATTATAAATGTCTATGCGCCGAATACCGGAGCGCCCAAATATATAAAACAATTACTCATAAACACAAGCAACCTTATTGATAAGAATGTGGTAATTGCAGGGGACTTTAACACCCCACTTACAGAAATGGATAGATCATCTAGACACACGATCAATAAAGAAACAAGGGCCCTGAATGAGACATTGGATCAGATGGACTTGACAGATATATTTAGAACTCTGCATCCCAAAGCAACAGAATATACTTTCTTCTCGAGTGCACATGGAACATTCTCCAAGATAGATCATATACTGGGTCACAAAACAGCCCTTCATAAGTTTACAAGAATTGAAATCATACCATGCATACTTTCAGACCACAACGCTATGAAGCTTGAAATCAACCACAGAAAAAAGTCTGGAAAACCTCCAAAAGCATGGAGGTTAAAGAACACCCTACTCACGAATGAGTGGGTCAACCAGGCAATTAGAGAAGAAATTAAAAAATATATGGAAACAAACGAAAATGAAAATACAACAATCCAAACGCTTTGGGACGCAGCAAAGGCAGTCCTGAGAGGAAAATACATTGCAATCCAGGCCTATCTCCAGAAACAAGAAAAATCCCAAATACAAAATCTAACAGCACACCTAAAGGAAATAGAAGCAGAACAGCAAAGGCAGCCTAAACCCAGCAGAAGAAGAGAAATAATAAAGATCAGAGCAGAAATAAACAATATAGATTCTAAAAAAACTGTAGAGCAGATCAATGAAACCAAGAGTTGGTTTTTTGAAAAAATAAACAAAATTGACAAACCTCTAGCCAGGCTTCTCAAAAAGAAAAGGGAGATGACCCAAATAGATAAAATCATGAATGAAAATGGAATGATTACAACCAATCCCTCAGAGATACAAACAATTATCAGGGAATACTATGAAAAATTATATGCCAACAAATTGGACAACCTGGAAGAAATGGACAAATTCCTGAACACCCACACTCTTCCAAAACTCAATCAGGAGGAAATAGAAAGCTTGAACAGACCCATAACCAGCGAAGAAATTGAATCGGTTATCAAAAATCTCCCAACAAATAAGAGTCCAGGACCAGATGGCTTCCCAGGGGAGTTCTACCAGACATTTAAAGCAGAGATAATACCTATCCTTCTCAAGCTATTCCAAGAAATAGAAAGGGAAGGAAAACTTCCAGACTCATTCTATGAAGCCAGTATTACTTTGATTCCTAAACCAGACAGAGACCCAGTAAAAAAAGAGAACTACAGGCCAATATCCCTGATGAATATGGATGCCAAAATTCTCAATAAGATACTAGCAAATCGAATTCAACGGCATATAAAAAGAATTATTCACCATGATCAAGTGGGATTCATTCCTGGGATGCAGGGCTGGTTCAACATTCGCAAATCAATCAACGTGATACATCACATTAACAAAAAAAAAGAGAAGAACCATATGATCCTGTCAATCGATGCAGAAAAGGCCTTTGACAAAATCCAGCGCCCTTTCTTAATAAAAACTCTTGAGAAAGTCGGGATAGAAGGAACATACTTAAAGATCATAAAAGCCATTTATGAAAAGCCCACAGCTAACATCATCCTCAACGGGGAAAAACTGAGAGCTTTTTCCCTGAGATCAGGAACACGACAGGGATGCCCACTCTCACCGCTGTTGTTTAACATAGTGCTGGAAGTTCTAGCATCAGCAATCAGACAACAGAAGGAAATCAAAGGCGTCAAAATTGGCAAAGATGAAGTCAAGCTTTCGCTCTTTGCAGATGACATGATATTATACATGGAAAATCCGATAGACTCCACCAAAAGTCTGCTAGAACTGATACATGAATTCAGCAAAGTTGCAGGATACAAAATCAATGTACAGAAATCAGTTGCATTCTTATACACTAACAATGAAGCAACAGAAAGACAAATAAAGAAACTGATCCCATTCACAATTGCACCAAGAAGCATAAAATACCTAGGAATCAATCTAACCAAAGATGTAAAGGATCTGTATGCTGAAAACTATAGAAAGCTTATGAAGGTAATTGAAGAAGATTTAAAGAAATGGAAAGACATTCCCTGCTCATGGATTGGAAGAATAAATATTGTCAAAATGTCAATACTACCCAAAGCTATCTACACATTCAATGCAATCCCAATCAAAATTGCACCAGCATTCTTCTCGAAACTAGAACAAGCAATCCTAAAATTCATATGGAACCACAAAAGGCCCCGAATAGCCAAAGTAATTTTGAAGAAGAAGACCAAAGCAGGAGGCATCACAATCCCAGACTTTAGCCTCTACTACAAAGCTGTCATCATCAAGACAGCATGGTATTGGCACCAAAACAGACACATAGACCAATGGAATAGAATAGAAACCCCAGAACTAGACCCACAAACGTATGGCCAACTCATCTTTGACAAAGCAGGAAAGAACATCCAATGGAAAAAAGACAGTCTCTTTAACAAATGGTGCTGGGAGAACTGGACAGCAACATGCAGAAGGTTGAAACTAGACCACTTTCTCACACCATTCACAAAAATAAACTCAAAATGGATAAAGGACCTGAATGTGAGACAGGAAACCATCAAAACCTTAGAGGAGAAAGCAGGAAAAGACCTCTCTGACCTCAGCCGTAGCAATCTCTTACTCGACACATCCCCAAAGGCAAGGGAATTAAAAGCAAAAGTGAATTCCTGGGACCTTATGAAGATAAAAAGCTTCTGCACAGCAAAGGAAACAACCAACAAGACTAAAAGGCAACCAATGGAATGGGAAAAGATATTTGCAAATGACATATCGGACAAAGGGCTAGTGTCCAAAATCTATAAAGAGCTCACCAAACTCCACACCCGAAAAGCAAATAACCCAGTGAAGAAATGGGCAGAAAACATGAATAGACACTTCTCTAAAGAAGACATCCGGATGGCCAACAGGCACATGAAAAGATGTTCAGCGTCGCTCCTTATCAGGGAAATACAAATCAAAACCACACTCAGATATCACCTCACGCCAGTCAGAGTGGCCAAAATGAACAAATCAGGAGACTATAGATGCTGGAGAGGATGTGGAGAAACGGGAACCCTCTTGCACTGTTGGTGGGAATGCAAATTGGTGCAGCCGCTCTGGAAAGCAGTGTGGAGGTTCCTCAGAAAATTAAAAATAGACCTACCCTATGACCCAGCAATAGCACTGCTAGGAATTTATCCAAGGGACACAGGAGTACTGATGCATAGGGGCACTTGTACCCCAGTGTTCATAGCAGCACTCTCAACAATAGCCAAACTATGGAAAGAGCCTAAATGTCCATCAACTGATGAATGGATAAAGAAATTGTGGTTTATATACACAATGGAGTACTACGTGGCAATGAGAAAAAATGAAATATGGCCTTTTGTAGCAACGTGGATGGAACTGGAGAGTGTGATGCTAAGTGAAATAAGCCATACAGAGAAAGACAGATACCATATGGTTTCACTCTTATGTGGATCCTGAGAAACTTAAGAGAAACCCATGGGGGAGGGGAACAAAAAAAAAAAAAAAAAAAAAAAAAAAGAGGTTAGAGTGGGAGAGAGCCAAAGCATAAGAGACTGTTGAGAACTGAGAACAAACTAAGGGTTGATGGGGGGTGGGAGGGAGGAGAGGGTGGGTGATGGGTACTGAGGAGGGCACCTTTTGGGATGAGCACTGGGTGTTGTATGGAAACCAATTAGACAATAAATTTCATATATAAATAAAAAAAAAAAAAAAAAAAAAAAAAAGAAAAAAAAAAAATAAAGTCAGTGGTAAAACATTAACGTAGAGGGAGCTAGAGAGTAGGAATGAGAAAGGTGCTGTTTTAAAGAAGGTGGTCAGGGAAGGCCTCTTGGAATGAAGAAAGTTTTAATAGAGGCCTGAACAAAATAGGGAAGCAAGCTCTAAAGCAACAGGTAGCTGCTCTATCTTTAAAAAGACTATCCCTTCTTGGGGCACCTGGGTGCCTCATTTGGTTGAGCATCTTCAGCTCGGGTCACAATTTCACGGTTCATGAGTTCAAGCCCCATGTTGGGCTTTGCGCTGACAGTGCACAGCCTGCTTCAGATTCTCTGCCTCCCTCTCTGCCCCTCCCCTGCTCTCTCTCTCTCTCAAAACTAAATAAGCATTAAAAAAATTGTCCTTCCTTATTCTAAAATTTCATTAACAAGTAAATTTGTTCCAAGAGCTCCCTTTTCTAAATATAATCATTTTATTTTTCTAATAGGCTAAAGAAATATGTTCAGCTTTAGAATTTGCTCTTTATGATCTATGTACCACAGATAAAATTCTCTTAAGTCATATCATTGGCGTTTAGCTTTGTGCAGTGGCAGTATCATAGCCAGTGAGATTTATCCAAGGTGCAGTTATTGCTAATTGGAAAAGATATCATTTGTGTTTAGATAGATGTTTGCAGAAATATACAAGAAGCCATCTTTTAAAAATGACGGGGACGGGGGGCTTGCTTGGGTGGCTCAGTCAGTTAAGCATCTGACTTCGGCTCAGGTCATGATCTCGTGGTTTATGAGTTCCAGCCCCACGTTGGGTTCTCTGCTGTCAGCACAGAGCCTATTTGAGATCGTCTGTCCTCTCCTCTCTCTCTCTCCCTCCCTCTCTCTCTCTCTCTCTCCCTCTCTCTCTCTCTCTCCCTCTCTCTCTCTCTCTCCCTCCCTCTCTCTCTCTCTCTCTCTCTGTCCCTCCCCCGCTCACGCATGCTGCTATCTCTCTCTCAAAAATAAACATTAAAAAAAAAAAATGACTAGGGAAGTTTTCTCCAACCACCAGTTTATGAGATATTGTATATTGCTGTCTGAAAAACTTTTGTTCCCAAAATTCTTTAAGAGATGTCCCTGAGGCCCCCCATTACTGTAACTCAGTGGAAGTTGTACCCAGCGTCATTCAAGAATCCTTCATCGCTCACAAACACACATTGTGCCAGGGAGCGCCAGGTAGCATGCAGACATTAACCTCACCCTGGCCTTCTTCCTTTGGGTTGAGAAACAATGAACTGCAGAGGACAAAGGGTGGCCTAACCCTGAAAACCTTGGGAGGGTGAGTGACCAGGACCCACAAAACCAAAGTAGTGGACATACTCACTTTCCACGTCCACTCTACCAAACACCTAACACTACCAAGTACAGGCGCATTGAGACACAATTAGTTGTCTGTCGCTTGGCCTCCTGCCATCCTTGCAGAAAGGATAGAGGGAATTGCTCATCTCCAAGAAAAAGAAATGACTTGCCAGCTTCTCGTCTCTTGGTTGACAGGCTGACAGTGAATGAAGGGAGGAAGAGACTGGGACATCTGGGTGTACTCGTTTGAAGCCAGAACTTCTATTTAGACATCTAATATTAGGTTGAATCAATCTGTTGACTATCCATTTGCTCATATTTGTATGCTATCAGAAAGCAAAATTTTTGAGCTCCTTGCTACCAAATCACCTAAGTCAAAACATGAAAGAAAAATTTTAAAGCCTTCCCGGAGTTAATTGCCTTCCTAAAAGTGTAACATTCATTTGAAGGTGGTTTTTGTCTTGTGAAATCATAGTTACTGGTGTTTCCCACTGGGCTGTCAGTCCCCAGAGGACAGGACTGTGCCCCATTCACCTCTTAATCCCCAGGAGCCCTGCTCCATGGTCTCATCCTGAGCTTGTACCAGAACACAGAAACTGCACTCCAACACCAGTCTTTCGCTCATAACTGTCCAAATACTTAAAATTCAGTGCTCATTCTGTAGCTCTTGCTAGGTGACTCCTTAGATTTCCCTGGACTTTGTATCATAAGCTTCTTTAAGTGTTCTTGGAAATAACCAAGGTATTGAAATGCAAAAAGTGTGGACAGTTCAATTTCTAGCACTTTTTTTTTTTAACCTGCCAGAAGGGTGTTCTAAATGCATCCCCTTCTTTCTCACCCCCTCAGGTATCCGTTACAGCACTGATGTGAGTGTAGATGAAGTGAAAGCCCTGGCTTCTCTGATGACCTACAAGTGTGCTGTGGTTGGTAAGTGATCTCCTTTGTTGCCACCTAATGGCGCTTGGGGAAATATGTTTACATACAGGGTTACTGTTAGGATGTTATTCAAGGTGCACAGTTTAATGCCCACACCATTTTTCAATTAGCCTTAATTAAGAGTTAGTCTTTTTTTTTTTTAATGGAGGACTTGTTATAGGAATCAATTGGATTTTCTTAAAGTGTAGATCTTTTTTTTAAATCCCTTTCTGTACACTGTAAATAAGACCAAATCATAGTAGAAGGGAAATAAATGTTTTTTTCTTTTAGAATTAGGAAAGCACACTGATTACGCATCGTAACTTGCCTAGCCTTATCATTTCTGTTCCTCTAGAGTTTTAGTTAAAGTACAACATTTTAGAAGAGATTGATGTGGGTTTATTTCTTGAATTTTTTGAAACTAAAGCTTAAAGTGTCATATTTATACATTGCATAGTGCTTTCTGCATCTTTAAGTTTTTTATCCTTTGTATGGAATAACAACTTGCAGCCTTCTCTTCCAGATGTGCCATTTGGGGGTGCCAAGGCTGGTGTTAAGATCAATCCCAAGAACTATACTGTAAGTAACAAAATGACATTTGTGCACATGATACACTGATGGGGGACTTGTAATTACTGGGCTTCTGTGTGTCCCCCATATCAGTGAGATTAATGGCCCCTATTGCTTTTTAAAGGAATGGAAAAACAAGTAAAGAATTAACACATTGAGTGTTGTGCCATATAAGGGTCACCTGGCTTAACATCAATGATCAATGTCCTTTTTTCATTTTCTCACTTGGTTAGAAGGTAGTTAATACCTTCATATTCTTAGGCATTTATATCCATGTTATGTATTCTATAACATAAATATAATATGCTCTATATAAATATAGTATATATTACTATGAGATTTTTGTGTTGGGTTATCAAGGTCCAGTGACAAATGTATTAATTCAGTAAAAATCTTATTGTTTATCCTATCAGTTCCAAGTTAATTTAAGCCATTACTATACTTTACAGCACCAAAGTAACATCTGTTACAAACATAACATGTATGATTTCATTCTTTTTAAGATTAACCATTTAAATGAAAATATACCGTAGGGATTGCTCATAGGGTCCTATATTAATACAAAAACAACAGGAACTGGGATCTGAGCCCTAATTCTACTGTCTGTTGTTTATATGACCTAATTTGTGATCTGTCATTTTCTCATCTTTAAAATGGAAATGCCTGTTTTATGAGCTTTGAGGATTACACAAGAAGATAGGTGAAAATGTCCTATAAATAGAAAATATAATCCAACTATTACCTATCTCCACCAGTAGTTTTCTGTCAAAAACATTTGTTTCATTGTTGTTTTGTTTTCATGTTTTTCCTTTATAGGATAATGAATTAGAAAAGATCACAAGGAGGTTTACGATGGAGCTGGCAAAGAAGGGCTTTATTGGTACGTATTACCATGCAGGTTTCCACAGAGTAGGAACATCTAAAAAGTAATGTTCTTACGGTAAACTCCTGCTTTTACCTGCGTGTACATGGGTAGAACTGCCCTTTTACTCTGAAAAGCTGGGTTCTGTGACAAATATGGTGGACGTACATGGGCCTGTTTTTGATACATCTCTAATAGCAAAGTTCAGGTTCTCACTATGCAGTATGGACACCAGAGGGATCGCTTCCACCTCGTCTCCTTGTACAATCTCTGTTGTGATGTCCAGAAAGATTCTAGGAACTGAATAATACCTGTATTATAAACATTTTTTTAATATGTAGAAATCACTTTCACAGTAGTGATCCTGTTCTGAAAGCAGTGGGAAATCTGATGCCTTTGGAATTGGAGGTTCAGCACAGTGGGCACAGGCTAGGAGGTGAGGGGCCTCACACTAATAGCTCACGCTGCCATCACCGGCTGGTTTGGAGGGTTCCTGGGGCTCCTAATGTTTGTTACTAGGCCCTTTCATCAAACACTAGATCTCTGAGGTGCTGATCTTCACTGGCTTGATGTTTCCGTATCATACTGTCATCTATCTCATGTGCTTTTTCGTATGAGATGTGAATTCTTTGCTGTGATGTGTAAATATTCATTTTAACTTTAATTTTCAAGCAAATTAAGTCTTTATATTTCTTTTGTTGATCTAGAGGGATTCTAATTTGTTTAAATAAAAAAAAATATTTAATAGAATGTTTGCCCTTGTAACATAAAGAAGACTGACTAAAATAAGAAAGAAAATCTATTCTTTCTCTGTTTTCCAGCCCCTGTGTTTTTATTCCCCAATATTCTCCCAACTGTTGGTTGACAGGTTCCTATGAACTTAAGATATCTTTATTTTGAAATGCCCTCTTTTTAGGGAAAAAAAAAAAGGACATGAAATAAATAAACTAGCATAGAAATAAAAGTTAACACTAGAATTTTACCAGATTCAATATGTCTTTCATCATTTAAAAGGCATGCAGGGGTGGGGGGCGCCTGGGTGGCTCAGTTGGTTGGACATCCAACCTAGGCTCAGGTCTTGATCTCGCAGTTGGTGGGTTCGAGCCCCTGTGCTGAGAGCTCAGAGCCTCAAACCTGCTTTGGATTCTGTGTCTCCTTCTCTCTCTGCCCCTCCCCTGCTCTCTCTCTCTCTGTCTCTCAAAAATGAATAAACATTTAAAAAAAAATTTGTAAGTAAACAAACAAAAGGCATGTGGATTCCTGGCATGCCTCCCCCTCAGCACTGCTGTGAGCTCATACTACCACCATACCGGCAAAGCAAGGCCCTGGGTAGCTGGAGTTGACTGCCTCCTTTACGGAAATGCCCACTACTTCTGAGATTCGGGGAACTGCTGTCATGTTCAGCCTGTTGACAGCCTTCATGATTTTTATATCGTATTTCCTCTTAGCTTAAGTCGCAAACGTATTTAATGGTCTTGAGTGGTTTCAGACTTTATTCAGTTGTATTTATTGCCCTTATCTAGAGTATAACCAGCTAATTTTCTCTACATTTATATTGTCAAGTACCTTATAATTCCAAAGGTTAGAAGCAGTTTGACTCCTTGGTTTAAGTACTGAGGCCTCATTGCCTCACACTGCAGCTAACCCGATTGTGGCACGTAGAGGGAGGTGAAGGAGTTCTTTCTCTTCCCCCAGGACAGAACTGGTCCTGAGCAAACTTCTGGAACTGATGTCATTTCTCCATTCTTCTCCAACTTCTCTTTCCACACAGTTTGAGAGTATGAGTTAAAGCTGGCTCGGAGTCCTGACCCTGTCACATTGTGTGCATTTAGGATTAGCTTTTGAGTTTCTGCAAAAATGGTCAGCTGGGGTTTTCATAGGGATGTTGCCGTCCTCACCATGGTGAGTGCTCCAGTCCAGGAATACTGACTGTCCACGGACTCGGGCGTCCTTTAAGGTCTTTCAGTAGTAGTTTGTAGTCTTCGATGCACAGATTTATACCACTTCTGACAAGTTCATTCATAAATTGTGTGTGTGTGTGTGTGTGTGTGTGTGTGTACGTGTATGTGTATGCATGTGTGTGTTCTAAGGGATATTGGTCTGTAGGATTCTTTTCTTGCAATGTCTATGATATCAGGATAATAGTGGCCTCATAGAATGAGTTAAGAAGTGTTCTCTCCATGGGGCGCCTGGGTGGCGCAGTCGGTTAAGCGTCCGACTTCAGCCAGGGCACGATCTCGTGGTCCGTGAGTTCGAGCCCCGCGTCGGGCTCTGGGCTGATGGCTCAGAGCCTGGTGCCTGTTTCCGATTCTGTGTCTCCCTCTCTCTCTGCCCCTCCCCCGTTCATGCTCTGTCTCTCTCTGTCCCAAAAATAAATAAACGTTGAAAAAAAAAAAAAAAATTAAAAAAAAAAAAAAAGAAGTGTTCTCTCCTCTTATGTCTTTTTTTTTTTTTTTAAGCTTGTGAAGGTTGGTGCTAATTCTGCTGTGTGAGTTTAGGTACCACCTTTGCAAACCGTGAAGTTCCCTTGCAATAACCTGATGTCTCCCTCCTTTTATTCCCCTAGTGTATCAGGCACCAGAATTGCCCTTTCAGCTCTTGCTCATGCTCTGTTAAAGCAACTGCACTCTCCAGCCAGTTTTTCACCTTCTTTATACTATTATGGGATTGAGTGATGGCATTTTAGCTTTCCTGAGGGTAGTTACATGTTCTACAAGGTATGGACTTTCAGACCTGTTCTCTGTAAGATATTTGAGAATTTTTCTGCAACTCAGGAACTATTTGTGATCTGAATGTCAATTTTTGTGTGGAATAGAAAACTCACAAGCCTAATAATATTTTGTGACTTTGGCGTTGGGTAGAGAGAGCTGTCTCACCTTAGGCTGTCTAGATGAATTGAGGTTTTTGAGAAGCAATGTATCATGGTACATTCCTGATTTGCAAACTATATTCCTCATACTTGCTCCTTGCCAATAGCCCTTCTCCAACTGGAATTGTTATTTGAGCCAACAAGGTTACTTGACCCTTGATATTGCTAAAATACTTTTGTAGATACTACCAGAAGGATTCAGGAGCAATTTGTCATTGATACCTTGGGAGAAAAGCAGTATGATTAAACAAATCTTTACTCACATCCTCGACGTATGTCACTCTAAAGGAATGGACATCATGAGCAAATGGGGATGGTAGAGGCCTTTTGTCAGAGGATGAGGCTAGAATGTGGAATGAATCCTTCCAAGTAGGAGAGTTATATGGAAGGAGAGTAACTTTGGGGAAGTCAGACTTCATGAGGTTTAGAAGCTGCCTAAAGGAAAGGGTACTCAACTCAGGAGGGTGACAGATTGCCGGGAGGAGGGGCAGGACTGTAAAAAGCAAGGCTTGACCACTTCTCAGTTGTCTTATGCCATCTTGTGTCCATCGCATCACAACTTGTGCAGAGAAACACATCACCTAGGATCTGGGCGTCTGAGATGTAGGAAAATACTAAAACGTACTTGTTCTATTGGTTAAAAAGTAAAAAATATAGAACTCAGGGACAGCCCTTAGAAAGAACTTTATTTGACAGACTTAATAGTTTAATCATTTGGGGCGCCTGGGTGGCTCAGTCGGTTAGGCGGCCGACTTCGGCTCAGGTCATGATCTCGCGGTCCGTGAGTTCTAGCCCCACGTCGGGCTCTGTGCTGACAGCTCAGGGCCTGGAGCCTGCTTCATATTCTGTGTCTCCCTCTCTCTGACCCTCCCCTGTTCATGCTCTGTCTCTCCCTGTCTCAAAAATAAATAAACGTTAAAAAAAAAATTTTAAATAGTTTAATCATCTTTAAAGTTGTGTTTTCCTTTTCATGAAGGTAATGAGTTTGTATGATACAATTGACACAATATAGAAAGTTATAAACAAGGCCGAAATGGAAACCTAATGAACAAGTGTAAGCGTGTCCTTCCAAACTTCTGCACGCAGACAGTGTATACACGTGGAAGGATAGATGCTTAGATATTACACAGATCTAACTAGAGAGGGAAAAAGAATTTTATTTAAATAGGAACATACTATATACGTGCTGTGTGAAACCTGCTTTTTTTCCACGTGTGTTTCGGTGAATATTTTTTACATAGAAACACTGTATTTTATTTAGTTGACTCACTAGATACTTAGGTTGTTTTGATTCTTACTATTTCGGGAGATGTATTTCTGTGTATCCCTACTTTGGCCGATTTGAGTAGGCATCATTTAACGCATTTTTATCTGAGATCTCAGTGTGGCCATCAGTATTAGTGCTGTCACTAGACTTTTTGTTGTTGTTGCTGCTGCTGCCTGTGGACTAACTTCTTATTATCCTCAAACTTTTTAATTTTCTGTGATCTGAGGAATTGAAAGCTAAGGTTTAAAATTGCATACACTGAGTAAGCTTTGAACAACAGGCCAAAGCACGGGTGTGAAGGTATTATGGGACTTAATTCAGTTGCTTCAACAGTGTGTCTTTTTCTTCTTTTCCTACTTGGTGGGGAGGGCTTACCCATCCCTACCCCCGCCCCCAGAAGTGATGTGTTTCTGTGCTGTCTCAGACTCATACACTCCCTAACCGTAAGAGTCCTCCTTCTGTAGGGCAAGATGGTACTGTTTACTCTGACTGCAGTTCAAGGAACTGACGTCAAGAGGGGTACACTGATTTGCTTATGCTCACATGTTCAGAAGTTCAGTTGAGTGGCTCACATCTGTCACAGCAGAGCTAACCTCCAAACATAGAGCCAGGAAACGCCACCGTAAGAAATTACTATGTAACAGTGTGTGTGTATAATTGTGTGGTGAAACACTTAGCAAATATTTCAATTAGTGGCTAATTTCAACTAATGGCTTCAATTAGTTACACAGATGAAATCTAAAGTTTTCTAACAGTGGTAGCTTTGTTATTATAGAAAATCCCAAGGATCTATGTGTTTGAGAGGAGTTTATCTTAAAAGCTGGCACACTGCCCTTTCCTTGTGCCCCAGGTCCTGGCATCGATGTGCCTGCCCCAGACATGAGCACGGGCGAGCGGGAGATGTCCTGGATTGCTGATACCTATGCCAGCACCATCGGGCACTATGTAAGTACCCACCGAAGGTCCTGAGGGCCTCATTCGCCATCTACGAGAAATAGCAATTAAGCTCATTGTATGTGGAAGGTGAGAATTCTCTGGGTTTTTCTCCTCTCCTTTAATCACGTCTTGATTGGCATATTATTTTACTTCCCTCTCTCTAGTCACAAACCATAAATGTAGTGAATATGGCCTGAGCTTTCATTTACATGCCTCCCCATCCTGAAAGCTGGGATGGAACCTCGACAACGGATCACCTGCTAGGCAGAGCAGGACATGCTGCAAGACACTAGAAGGGAAGTAAAGAAGCAGATGAGGTATGGAGATAGTGTAATACAGAGATGGAGTTACATCTCTGAAAGAAGGCTTCCTGGATGAGGTGTCTGGGCTAGACCTTGAAAATGGGCAGAATTTGAACACGGAGGTTGCGGGGATAGGAGGAGAAACAGTAGAGCTCAGACCGTTAGGAGATGAGGCATATTAGAAGGGTGATAGAAGAGCGAAGAAATACATGAACTAGGACAAAAATACTCAAGGCTAGTGAGAGGGGAGCCTCTGGTGCCGACCCTGTCTTGGGGGCTGAGGGAGCTGGTGGTGTTGGGCTGCCCTGGAGCCCGGGGGCCCTGGGGGCTAGGGAGAAGCAGTGGTGCATGGCAGAGATAGGCTCCGCAGGACTGCAGTGGATGTGTGTCATCAAGGAAAAGGAGACCCGGGAAGACTTGAATCTAGGGGACTGAGCAGAAGTAGTGCCACTAATGCAGAACACAAAAAGAAAAGCCAACTTTCCGTTCTTGGAAAAGGGTTGGAACCTTGAAAAACATTTAAGGGGTAGGAATCGAAAGGGAGTTGAAAAGACGTACATTAAAAATGCATACATGGAGCACCTCTGCCACGCAAGCAGGGTTTCCAGTACAGTTGGGATAAATGAGAGCAGGGGAAGTTCTCATGCTGCGAAAAGGTGTAAGGGGGCCTGGCCAAGCCTTTGCAGGTGACATCAGAAAAGGCCTCCGTGAAGGAGTAAGCTTCTATTCTGCACTCTGAACATTGAATAGGATCAGCTGGGGAATGGGTGGGGGTGCGAGTGTGGCAGGCAGAAGGAACCACTGAGCAAAGTTCTGGAATGCAGAAGAGGGGAACCTGAGACTGAGAGGAGACCGTGGTAGTCAGAGGGGAAAGTGAGAGAGTAGGGCACAGGAGAGGCCAGTTAGAGGAAGGTCGGACTAGATCATCACCCCACGAGTGACAGCAGAGACTCTGGTTCTTTGTCCTGAAGCCAGAAGGAAGCTGGGGACTGCTAACTATAAGCAGGTGTGAGGCATTTTGAGCGCCACTCCGTGTGCAGCAGAGAATTGGGACTGTTGGGGGCAGGACACCATATAGGAGCCCAGAAGAGAGGGGGTACTGGCCTGCCCTGGAGCTGGGGAGAAATGGACGGACTAAAGAGGGATTTAGAGGGAAAGCAGTCAGTCATAGAAGAATGAGAAGTGCTGAGAGTTCCATGTGGTGATGTTAAGGGAGGGGTTTCTGGGAAGAGACCAGTTCAGCAACTAGATCATTCATGGGACGGAGATTGGAGCCAGGCTGCAAGGGGGTGTTGAGAGAGGGAAGTAGGGCATGAAGAGTAGCCTTCCCTGAGAAGAATGGCACTGGACAGCAGAGAGAAGACTTGAAATGTGGCTGTTGCCCAAAGAGAAAGGTTTTTGTTGTTTTGTTGGCAAGTTGACTGGCTATGGCCCCAGATTCCTCCATGTGAGAGACGATGGGAGAAAGGTGTGAACAGTAGAGGTAGCAGAATCTTCCAAGGGAACAAGTCCTCATGAATTTTCCTTTTAAGGGCCTTAGTGGAAAGATGAGCCTTGGAGAAGAGAAATATTCCCTCAGAAGAAGGAAGGGGGCTGCAGCATGCAGGGGAGGAATTCAGACCCGGGCTGATGTCTGAATTTCTGAGGGAGTGCAGTCTGTGGGTGGGAACACGGGTGGGCAGCCTGGATTCTCAGGCTCCCTCACACACCAGCTCTGTGACCCATGACAGGTGCCTAGAGCTCTCTGTGCCTCCGTCTCCTCGTGTGTAAGACGACAATGTAATAGCACCCAGTGGGGGTTAAGTGGCTAGTAATATAATGCACTTAGAACAGCACCCACTCCTTAGTAAAACACACAGTATTACATCAGGTGAATTGCATAAATCCCTGAAATGAAACAGGAGCAGTATGAGACTCTTGAAAGAATTTTTATTTCAACTGCCTCTCCCTAAAATGATGCTTTTCCATGTCACCTTTTGATGTTAAATGAGTTCTGGATATGGTCTCTCATTCTTTTTAAGCGAGACGCTAGACTGAAGAGTGCAGAGTAGTGGGCCACATATCAAACATTATTTGTGGCTCATTCCCAGTGGTTAACAACAAAAGGAAATTTTGTGAGGCTCTGCCAGCAAACCCCGGCAAAAGACTTCCTTCTTAAAGTGACACCAAAATCAGGGCCTAAAAGTAAGGAAGCTACAGTTTTTTTGATTTCCAGATGTAGACCTGAACATGCTGCAACTTGTGTCTAATCCTGCCCAGAGGCACAGGCCTGGGAGGGAGGGGTTTTGTCGGTGGGCTCCCGGGACAGTCAGGTGGGCTGGGGGGCTGGGGAGCTGGGCAGCTGGCACCGGGCCTGACCGCGACAGGACTGTGGCTCCAGCATTTGCATTTGCACTGTTTAAAAGCATTTGGCACTAGGTGTGTAATTCTGCGTTCGCAAGTGTTAATTATTCATGAAGGCAAACTGTGGGAAAACTACTAATTTCTGTAAATCACTTTACTAACTACTTTCTCTTTTTTTAGCTTTTATTCTTTTTGCTGGCAGTTATGCAGCTAATATAATTCTAAGTTGTCTTGGTAAAAATAGTTAAACAATACAGATAAAATCCAGGTCACTTTTTAACTCACCCAGCTAGAACATCTATTGGAGGGTAGGACTATGGTGTGAAGTAAGGCACTTCATCTTACTTTACATGGGTAACAGAGTGCCCCACGAGTTTATTAAGTAGCCATACCATCCATACTTTGTCCACGAATTTGAAACACCTCCTTCATTTTGTGTTGGTTTCCTGTATGTGGTAGGACTGTCTAGTTTCTTCTGCCCCACTGATCAATCTGTCTCTCCTGCACTGTTCTGGCTGATACAGTTGACGGTATATTTGATATACCTCGGAAAGGACGCTCTCCCAAGCCCTTTCATTTTCCTAATTACGGTTGTTTCTGAACAAGAATACATGGTCAGTTCACAGACTACAGAAAGACGGGTGGTGAAGACAGATCCTCTCCCACCCTGCTTCCCAGAGCACACTGCTGCCACCAGAGGCCCTCCCCTCACGGTGTAGGCAGGAGCGGCTCCGTCTCACCCACATATACCTTTCTGCTTCCCTAACCCCAACGATACCATACTAAGTGCACAAAAAAATGTGACTTCCTAGAAGTAGAATCTTTGGATTAATGGTTATTTTTATTTGGTAGGTATTCCTGCAAACCCCTTAGTTATTTTGTCTTTTTTTTTTTTAATTTCTTGAATACTTTTGTTAATCCACTCTTATTTGAACTCGAATATTATCTTTTAAAGTTCTTTTTTTTTTTAGGGGCGCCTGGGTGGCTCAGTCGGTTAAGCATCCGACTTCAACTCAGGTCATGATCTCACAGTTGGTGAGTTCAAGCCCCGCATCAGGCTCTGCACTGACAGCTCAGAGCCTGGAGCCTGCTTCAGATTCTGTGTCTCCCTCTGTCTCTCTGCCCCTCCCCTGCTTGTGCTCATTCTCTCTCTCTCTCTCTCTCAGAAATAAACATTTTTAAAAAATAAAGTTCTTTTTTTTTTAAGTGGCATTTTATTGAATTTCTAAATTAGTTGAGCAGAAGAGTATCTTAACCATATCGAGTGTTCCCATCTAACCGAGAACACCATAATATCTCTTCCTACTTAGGCTCCATTTTGGTGATGAGCTCAAGTTTTATAGTAGATTTTAAGACACATGTGAGATGTGTACTCCAACTTAATAGGGCTTAAATATTTTTGAGGGAATAATATTTTAAGCAGAACTATCTCTAGTTTTGTGATATTATTATTTGTACTTGATGATGTTAAATTCCTAAAAACCTTGTTTATCCCATTGGACAATATAGTCTATTTTATTATATATTTTCTAAGAATAGAAATCTGAAAAAGTAAGTTTTCTCCCTATTGGTGAATGTGTACCATGAGCACACACATAGTCTTAATGAGCATATTAGTTAGAAATGTGACATCTTGACTTTTTCTTGCAGGATATTAATGCCCATGCCTGTGTTACTGGTAAGCCCATCAGTCAGGGTGGAATCCATGGACGGATCTCTGCTACTGGCCGGGGAGTTTTCCATGGAATTGAAAACTTCATCAATGAAGCTTCTTACATGAGTATTTTAGGAATGACACCAGGGTTTGGAGACAAAACGTTTGTTGTTCAGGTAAGAATGTTTGCTTTTTTAAAGAATAACTGATCTACATAAAGGAAGTTTTTCAGTGTTTTTAGATTTACAGTTTTTAAAATGTCATTCTTTTGAATCTTTTAAATTCTAGAGTGAATGTTTTCAGAGTAATACATGCCTTATTTTTTGAACCTTGGTATAATTCGTGTGACTAGTACCAATTTAAGTATCTTGCAGATACATATGAAACTATCACCAACTTCTTTGGGTCAAAATTTAAATTGAAATTTAAACTTTGAATTAAAAGTTGAATATTTCAACTTTGAGGAAGAATGGGCTTGCTATTTGGATATTTTATTGAGTGGAATCTAAATTAAGTTGAATGCTACTTTTTTATTTTTGTTTTTGAATCCTATTTTGAAATAGAATAGAATTCATATGCCTCCCAGTGAGTGACTTTATGTTGTTGCAGCCATAGGACACCTGGTCATCAGGGCCTGAGGATTTGGGTGGCATGACTGACCACTGCCAGTTCTTTATAAGCCACAAGGCTGCACCAAACTAAAGTTCTTTGGGACCCATTATCACAAATTAATGGGTTCCATGTTCTGAAACAAATTGCTAAAGAGAAGCCATTTAGTACATTGTTTCTTATGGCAAAGGATTCTGAGAATTCTTCCTAAACTTACAGAAAGGGTACTGGTCAGAATCGACTTTACCATGTGCACTAAGACTTCAGTTTCTATATCACGTGTAATTGTTCTTTACAGGGATTTGGGAATGTGGGCCTGCACTCTATGAGATATTTACATCGTTTCGGTGCTAAATGTATTGGTGTTGGTGAATCTGATGGGAGCATATGGAATCCAGATGGTATTGACCCAAAGGAACTGGAAGACTTCAAATTGGTATGTCAATCTAATATCTCAATAGTCTGACTACCCTGAATATTGTAAAGTTGAAATAAGTCTTATTAAAATCTATTTCCATTGTTTACTTTTTAAAATGTAACCCAAAGAGGGGCGCCTGGGTGGCGCAGTCGGTTAAGCGTCCGATTTCAGCCAGGTCACGATCTCGCGGTCCGTGAGTTCGAGCCCCGCGTCGGGCTCTGGGCTGATGGCTCAGAGCCTGGAGCCTGTTTCTGATTCTGTGTCTCCCTCTCTCTCTGCCCCTCCCCCGTTCATGCTCTGTCTCTCTCTGTCCCAAAAATAAATAAACGTTGAAAATAATAATAATAATAATAATAAAATGTAACCCAAAGAGCTCTTAATAGATGAGTCTTCATGTCATAGGCTCTAAACATAAACATTTAAACAGTGATGTAGCCATTAATTCTGATTTTTCAATCAATTTCAGCAACATGGATCAATCCTGGGCTTCCCCAAGGCAAAACCCTATGAAGGGAGCATCTTGGAGGCTGACTGTGACATACTGATCCCTGCTGCCAGCGAGAAGCAGCTGACCAAGTCCAATGCACCCAGAGTCAAAGCCAAGGTGAGAGCATTATAGAACCTGAGCTCAGCCTTACCAATGTAGAATGCCCTGAGGGTCATAGAAAAGCTCTTAGTTGGCTTTCCTTTTTTTCACACCTTTATTGGGATATAATTCACATACCATACAGTTCACCCAAGTGTAAAATTTCATAGCTTTTCATATATTCACAGTTATGCAGGCATCCATCACCATGAGTTTCCTCTTAAACCAAGCTTCCAAAAAGCAGTTAGGAAAATAGAAAGGTGAAAAATAATTGTATACGCTTTATAGAACAAAATAACTCTTAATAATTGCATTCAAACTGGAGTTCTGCCTCTTCCCGCCCCCACTCCCCTGCCCATCCCCCTGCCCATACACACACACACCTCTTGCACCTGCTGGAGGGGTTTGTGGTGATGTTGGTATTTCTGTATGTCCTGACTCTCTTGCAGATCATTGCTGAGGGTGCCAATGGGCCGACAACTCCAGAGGCTGATAAGATCTTCCTGGAGAGGAACATTATGGTGATTCCAGTAAGTCATCTATCTGTGTTTGCCAGGTTTTAAATGTACTTGAAACCCTAACTGTCTTCTGTGAGGAATTGTGGGGAGAAGATCATCGTCATTCATTTCCCAAGCTATAGTGAATTCTTCATCTGTATTTTGCTTTTAAGTAAATAAAGTAGAAGCATGCTTAGTGTAAAAAGCCTATCAATTTTCACTTTGACCTGAACTTTTTCTTCCAACTTCAGGCTCTTTCTTGAGTATGTATTTAGCCTTCTTAAGAATCTAATCATAGGGGCGCCTTGGTGGCTCAGTTAGTTAAGCATCCGCCTCTTGATTTCAGCTCGGGTCATGAGCCCATAGTAGTGGGATCAAGCCCTGTGTCAGGCTTGTGCTGACAGTACTGAGCCTGCTTGGGATTCTCTCTCTCTCTCTCTCTCTCTCTCTCTCTCTCTCTGCCCCTCCCCCCCTCGCTCATGTGCGCACTCTCACTCTCAAAGTAAATACATAAACTTTAAAAAAAGAATCCAATTATATAAATGTATATTGTGCTAGAAATACAAATTCTAACGTGAACAATGAGCTTTGGTGTAATTTCTAACCTTATGCATTTCAAATGTCCCTTGCTGCTTTACTCAGAAAGCGAATATGAGGAATATGTGTTTCGGTTTTCACTGGGTAAGCATGGGGTTATTTGCAAGTGGAAGTTAGTGTGGACTTATGATGCATTTAGGACTTTTGCTGAAAACACTTAAGAAATTCAGTTTAGCTGAAACAGACTGCCCTTAGGTAGTAGGAGAAGGAACGCTGATCTGGTGAGTCACCCTGTGGACAATCCAGTGCATCGTTGAGTGGGCAAACAGTTTTGTCTAAAGACTTCTTTGGGAAAGAAGCTCTAACCATAGTTGATCAAATGCTTGTTAGTTAATAAACAAAAAGTTAATTTTTTTCAAAATGGAAAAAAAAAACTTAAGTGGATTGGGAAGGATGTTAGTTAAATTTAAATGTGAAATTCCTTTTTTTTTATATATATATTTATTTATTTTGGGGAGAGTGCAAGCGGGGGAGAGGCAGAGAGTGGGGGACAGAGGGTCCGAAGTGGACTCTGCACTGACAGGCTGACAGTATCGAGCCGATGCAGGGCTTGAACTCATAAACCGTGAGATCATGACCTGAGCCGAAGTCGGACACTCAATTGATTGAGTCACCCAGGTGCCCCTGAGTGTGAAATTCCTGACACAATCTAAGATATATTTGGGAAGTTTGAAGCTTAATCTGCTTTGATGTTAAAATGGATCTCTGATGTTCATTGAAAGCTTTCAGTAAAGCCATGATCTTCTCATTTCTTTGGTGTCTTCCCTGTCACATTTTTGTGTGTAGGATCTCTACTTGAACGCCGGAGGAGTGACAGTATCCTACTTTGAGTGGCTGAAGAATCTAAATCACGTCAGCTATGGCCGTTTGACCTTCAAATATGAAAGGGATTCTAACTACCACTTGCTCAGTGAGTTCTGATGACCTTGTTCAAAAACAATCTTTGGGGCCAGCTAAAAGGCTAGAACTAGCTTACACTTGAAAAGGACTATTCGCTTTTTGTAATCCTAGAGAATTTAATCTCAGAACAGAAAATCATATTCTTCTCTCTCATGAGTCTTAGGACCAAAAATTATATTCAGGTGTTTACCCTGTGATATAATGTTTCTGTAACATCATCTATAAGTTAATAAATATAAAGAGTATCCTTTTAAGCCAGGAACTCCTAGTGAGACTCATCCATTCCAGTCTCTGGTTGCTCCTAGTAAAGGCCTTTCTAGCGTCAAGAATTTTTGGAGTCTTCTGATGCAAGTGTGGTTTTTCCTTGACGAGAGTAGCTCCAGAGTTAATGGTCCAGTCTCATCAAGCTGGAATAAGACCAAGACCTCCAACCGAGCTTTACTCAGCCCTCTCTGAGAATCTGGGTGAAGTGTTCCATCGATTTCCGTTTCTTTTTCCCTCAGCATTTTCTTTTTAACAGAGCCAAGGAAAAACCGTGGTAATGGGTGTTATGGAAACAGAGCAGTGACCTAAATTCACATTTATGTAGGAATTTGGCAAAGTGCTTTATTCCCTTTTAACAGAGTTTTAAATGATTAACCCTTTTATGTCATTAGTGTTGAAGGTTTCTAAACTCTGTATTCATTTTTGGGTTGTGGATATAGTTTGAGACTACTTTTGGTTATACTTCAGTTTTGTTTTTTTTTTCCTACTAGCAATGTCTTAACTTCATCTCTTGGTTTTTTATAGTGTCTGTTCAAGAAAGTTTGGAAAGAAAATTTGGAAAGCATGGTGGAACTATTCCTGTTGTGCCCACGGCAGAGTTCCAAGACAGGATATCGGTGAGTGTGCTGTGACAGGATTACACTTTCCACACCCAGCCAGCTCTTACTTTAGACCCAGGCCAGTTGATTGGGGTTATGGGTGGTCAGCAATATGACAGTGATGATAGGCTCTGTGTGTGCTTTGTACACTCCTCTCTCGCTACATTCCAAATGTGGAGTAAGAAATTTAGTTTAAAATAAATATATTTAATGGTTCTTCCAATCTTGATCCTTGTGCAATACAGATGACTCAACAGGTGGTTCTAACCTAATTGTGCAGAATTACTATGTATCTCTTCAGCTCCAGAGAAATAGAATAGAGAAGTAAACATTAGGGGCGCCTGTCTGGCTCAGTCAGAAGAACATGGGACTCTTGATCTCTGAGCCCCACGTTAGGTGTAGAGATTACTTAAAAATAAATAATTAAATGAACTTCTAAAAAAAAAAAGAAAATCCTTAAAATAAAAACAAAGTAAACATTAAATTGAACTATATGAAGAATTGAAATTGCTATGTGGGCATGAATAAGAGTGAAAGAAAGCAGGTGTGTGTGAATTAGCTGTTGACGGGACTGAATGGTAGTGCTCACACGCCATGAAGGGAACTTCCCCAGTAAATGCCAGAGACTTGAAAAGCAGAGTCAGGGGCGCCTGGGTGTCTCAGTCGGTGAAGCGTCTGACTTCGGATCAGGTCATGATCTCACGGTTTGTCAGTTCGAGGCCCATGTCAGGCTCTGTGCTGACAGCCTGGAACCTGCTTCGGATTCTGTGTCTCCCTCCGCCTCCTCCTCCTCCCCCTCCTCTCCCTCCTCCTCCTTCTTCTTCTTTCTCTCCCTCTCTCTCTCTAAAATAAAAGTAAAACATTAAAAAAAGAGAAAAGTCATAGGAAATAGGCCTAGAAAGGAAAGTGTTCAATCTCATTGTTAAAGAAATACAAATTAAAATAAGGTTTCTTTAATGTATTAAACTAGCAAAAACAATCGATCATGACTCACCATGTCTGTAGCGAAACAGTTGTACCTTTATTTTGATGACAAGCAGATTGGTGCAGCTCTTTAGAAATTTGAAGAGCTATTACAGTTTTCCTGCCTGTTGACACTATCCTAACATCCCCCCTGCAAATTTATCCTAAGGAAATAATTCTAAGGGAGAGAAATGGCTCCATGCAAGATGATGTCGTTGGAACGGTGTTTGCAGTCAGGTTTTTTAATTAGGTTTAATAGTCTACATATACATGGCAGGGAAATGGCTAAGTTGTAATATATCTTCTGAAATATTCAGTCATGGAAAGTAATGTAAGATTATATTACAACATGGGGAGCAGGGGAGGTTAAGGTTTTGTTTTGCAGAAGAAAAGATGCTTTTGCCACTCAGGGTATTAACCATTCCCCTAAATGAACCTTCATCTTTCCCGGACCATGTCTCTGTTAGCTGCGGTCCCTCTGTCTGCGGTGCCCTGACCCGCTCCCTGCTCAGGTAGCCCGCCCCTGAGGATCCCGCTGTGGGCCGGAATCGCACACATCCTTCCACCACACGTATCCAGGCAGCCCTTGCTGTGGCCACCACCCCTAGATGGGCTTCTTGCTCCTCCCTGTGGTTGCCTGTGTCCCAGCCCAGGCCTGGCATGCAGCTGTCGCTCAGGCCGAAACCTGAGGAGGAGTGCAGAGGAGGACAGCCAGTTAGTTAGGGAGGCAGCCCAATGGCTTGCTGTTTGTGCTCTCTGAAAATAACCTTTGCCAGGACATTGGCCTTTCAGTGCTTCAAATTCCGGACCTTAATCCTGTGTCTCACCTCTTACTGAATGACTTGTCGCAGGAGTTTTGTAGTAAGTTTAAAAAACAGGGTTTTTTTCCCAGCTCCTTCCCTCTAGTTCCCCCTCCACAGCCGTGCTCTGGCCCTTCCAGGCCCCACATTATTGACCGTCTTTTCACTGTCCCCCGTCACCCCGGGATGTCCTCTGTTCTCTGAATTCCACACTCCGTCATTACAGTCACTCCGGCTTGTTTTGCTCAGCATACCCCTTGCTGACACCCGGACCCTCATGAAACTCAACCGTGCTCCCTCCACACCTGCAGCCCTGTCACCGTAATCCTGACCACGAAACTTAAGTGCGCAGCCGGTGCTGTCCGGCAGTCATCCTACTTTTTCCTGGTCTTTCACTTTCTCATTCTTCTGATTGGCTGTATCACACGTTCTCCTCTTCTCTGTCCCCTGCACTCCAGCACCTGACCTGGGATCTGCCCACAGAGAAAACAGCAGTCAGAGAACTTCCCAGCACCCAACTCCGGTCGCCTGCACCCTGTCTCCTGTCACAGAGCGACTCCGTGTGCCTGCATCTAAGCCCATTCTCAGCTCCCCGGGTGCACTGCTCGAGTGCGCATCCTCCCCCTCCTCCATCATCAGTCACTCCTATCAGTGTGCCGAATGCAGTCTTAAAACAAAATGCATCTCAATCCCAGCTCTCTTCCAAACTTTGTTCTTGCCGTGTGCATTTCCCTTTCCCTCACAGCAGACACCCTGAAGAGTTGCGTCCATTGCGTCTCCAGTTCTCCTACGCTCAAACATGCCCTGGTGCCCGCCACTCCGCCACAACTCGTCTTGTGCAAGCACCAGCATCACTAGATCCAGTGACCGCTTTTCTGCCCTCATCTTACTTCTCCTGTCAGCACCTGCTGTCACGAGTGATCGTCCCCCCTGAAGCTAGTCTCCTGGCTTCCAGAACCCCACATCCTCACTGATTTTTTTCCTGCCTTTCCCTCACATTGCCTTCTGTGATCCTCACCACCTCTCCACACTCTTAACATGGGAAGGCCCCTGGCCCTGAATCACTGCTCTGTCTGAATTCAGAATCTTTGTGATCTCACCCAGACTTCCGGTTTTCGGTCCATGTGTAGGCTGCCTCCCCCGACTAGAATATAAACTCCACAAGAGCAGAGAATTTTCATTATTTGTTTTCTGCTTTGTGCCCTGTGCCTAGAAGAGTGCCTGGCACGTAGTAACCACTACATAAATGTTTGATGAGTAAATGAATGAGGGAGAGAAAGGCAGTACTGTACCTGTAGAACAAGTTTTTTCTTCCTAACTTAGTAGGACAGATCAAGGTTTGACCCAGCTGTTTGTTAACAGATACAAATGTATATAGAAATACACCTCCTGGCGTACAGAGTGCCAACTACGTGAAGATCAGAGTACACATGTTTGGGTGGTGATCCACTTTTAAGTTTTCATCTCGCATAGCAGGATATATGTTTGATAGCTAGGTAGGACATACTGGAATGGGGCAGTAGTTAATTGTCCTAAAATTGTATTGTAATTTGTTTGTTTATTTATTTAGAGAGAAAGAGTGAGTGCACATGTGCACCTGTGCACAAGCAGAGGAGGAACAGAGAGAGAGAATCCCAAGCAGGCCCCACTCTGTCAGCACAGAGCCCAATGCAGGGCTCAATCTCAGGAACTATGAGATGTGTGACCTGAGCCAAAATCAAAAGTCAGACGCTTGACCAACTGAGCTACCCAGGCTCCCCGTCCTAAAATTTTAGAAAGCGTTCCAAAAAACAAATTAGATACTTAGAGGAATCCATTGATACAAATTGACTTACAGAAATAATTGGCATTGGAACGAGATGAGCACTCCTGAGTACACAGCCGGGTTTCTGCCACAGAGCACCTGTTGGAGGGGGCCACACTCCTTTCTGTGCCTTGTGCGGTGTCCCTGTTAGCTGGGAAGCGGAGATGAACACTTGTTGCTGTGGGCATCTGTGAATCGGGTGGGTGACCAGTGCTGGCCTCACTACTTGCCCTCCTGTTTCTTGTGCATACTTTTCTGTGTACGTTCATTTTACCATGATCTTATTTCAGGAGTATCTGTTCACCGTCAAATGCAATGAAAACTAAACTGGGGTTAAAGCACAACTATTTAGCTATCAAGATACTGTATGGAAATTAAATGCATCTTTGCCAAAAGACAAAACAATTCTGTCTGGCGGTGTATTGACTTGAGAATCCCTTGTGCTCTTACAATTGAAGCGTGTCTTTGTGTGGTTTTGTTAAACTTCTGGTCTTTTCCCTAACAGGGGGCATCCGAGAAAGACATCGTGCACTCTGGCTTAGCTTACACTATGGAGCGTTCTGCCAGGGTACGTGTGCAATGCTGTTTGCCTTTCTGCTGGTGACCTGCAGCACAGCTCAACCGTGTCACCTCAGCTGCCAGATTGTGTGTGCTGTGGTCGAAGACAGCAGTCTGTTTACACGTTCTTCATTCGTGTGTAGCAAAATGCATGCTTGTTCAGTCTTAAATGACGGGCAGTGTTTTCAGCGTGTTCAGTATGTCTGCCGGGCTTTGGGAAATAAATGGTAATACCAGGTTAGGCGGGAATGGTGTTCGGCAGTTAGCTTTAGCTAGACATCACACAGTCAGCCAAACTGGATTGCAGTTGAGTACACCACTCTATTATCGCTACAGGAAACTACCTCACTGGAGAATTTGGTATAAACAAAAGGTTTTTTGACCCCTTGCTCCTTATTTCAAGACCTTAAACGCACTTTGATGCGTTTCCCTCATTTCTTCTTGAGTTCAAACTCTGTCCACCCACCCTTAAGTTGAAATAGCATAAGCAGCCATTGATGATGGTGCTCGTTGTTAATTTGTTATAACAATTTGTTGTCAATACAACTGATATACCGTAAATTCACCCTTTTAAAGTATACGGTCCACAACCTTAAGCATATTCACAAAGCTCCAGCACATTTTCAGCACCCCATTCTGAGTTTTATAAAATTATCACCAAGTCTAACAAGGAGCTTACTCCAGATAACAGGGTGTCTAAAGGCCGGAGACAGCTCACATCTAAAGGGCAGCTCCTTACTGCTGCCTAGTCAGTGGCGTACTTTGGTTGCAGAGAACAGGTCCTTCCTGACGGGTTTTGTGCCTGAGTCCTGCGCTGCCGTGGTGGCCGAGGCTCCTCGCACTGGGCCCGCCTGTGCCCCGCATGCACACTTCACCGTGTTTTCTCCTGCCTTTCAGCAAATCATGCGCACGGCTATGAAGTATAACCTGGGGTTAGACCTGAGAACGGCTGCCTATGTCAACGCCATTGAGAAAGTCTTCAAAGTATACAATGAAGCCGGTGTGACCTTCACCTAGATGGAGTGTGGCTGACCTCTTCACTGCCCTCTTCCCTCTTCATCTGCAGGCCCTTCACAAGTTTACATGTAACCACAGGAATCTGTCTCTCTCTCTCTCTCTCTCTCGACTTAATAGATAATGGACATCATTCTCAACAAGTCAGTCCAAATCAGGCCCTTTGAGAAAAAAGAAATTAAGGTTAGGGGATCATGTACAAGCTGATGAATATGAACATAGAAATTACCTAAGCCAGAGAGCGATTTGGGTATTTTGCCTTTAAATGAAAAGTCCCTTCCATCCGGCTATACCGCCTTGCTCCGCGGCTGCTTCCCAGTACAGCCAGAGCTGTGGCCAGGAAAGCACCTGTCATCCAAGAGCAGTCAGTTGCTTATTACTTCAGCTCTGGACAAGTCTGAGACGTGCTGTAACTTTGACACATCCAAGTAGCAGGTGTGTGGCATTTTCAGAAGGTGGCATGGTCCTCAAGTGAGTTACTGGTATTTTTACATCAGCAAAATAACTCAATTTTACAGATTGCAACAAAAATAAAAGCTATTTCTCTTTATGCATTTTATTCTTTTAGAATAAAATAAGTATGTGCTGCTGTAATAAAATTGCCTTTAATCACTTAATAAGCCTAACCTTGACTCAAGCAGTGAATGCCTATAAACATAATAAATGAAAAAGCTAGTATTTTTATAACATAAACAGTATCATTTATAGCTTATCAATCATGTATTGTCCAGCAAAAATAAAAGGCCCGATGGAGAATTAAGTTATCTTCGTAACTGCAAATGATGGAGGCTATTTTTGTTAAGACTGTCAGAATTCACTAACCACAATTACGACATATAGTCCAAAGAGTGCAGTAACCTCCTTATCATGTTAATTAATTGTTCTCTGTTGAAGATCTACTGTGTTGTCTAATTGAACAATAATTCAAGTTGAGCGTCCCAGAAAAAATACCACTTGGGCTCCCACTTTGGAGTCTTGCTGGCGACTCTGAGCCGTGCCAATGGCCCTGACTCGCCCTGACTTTGTGTCCTCTGTTAGAGGCCTGTATTCTGCACACAGCTTCATTACCAGTGGGCTGAAAACAACCTTGGGTTGAGTGTTTTGTTTGGGGGTTATTTCGCCAAGGCCTTTTGAACAGTAGTGTCCCAATGAAGTACTAGATATTATTTATGTAAGAATGAGCTTTTTTTTTTTTTAAACGACAATATCCTTTCAGAAATTTCTAACTACTTTGTAACTGCATGACTTAACCTGGTGATAAAAGCAGTTATTAAAAGTCTACCTTTTCCAAAGCTTATGTTTCTCTTCTGTGTTTTTATATTTGATAGTATCTCTTTTAGTAAATAATAAAACTACAGTTGGGTTTCTAAGGACTTTTGCAACAACCACCTATATAACACTTCTTTCCACTACATTATGAGCTGCCCAGATTTTATTAGTGAATTCTTTTGTGTTTCATTCTGTTAAATAGTATCAACGGCTATTCTTGGAAGAGGTTTTAGTGCTCAAAGCTGATATACTGAAGTAATTCTTAGTGTCTCTTTTTTTTTTTTTTTTTTTAATTTTTTTTTCAACGTTTTTTATTTTATTTTTGGGACAGAGAGAGACAGAGCATGAACGGAGGAGGGGCAGAGAGAGAGGGAGACACAGAATCGGAAACAGGCTCCAGGCTCTGAGCCATCAGCCCAGAGCCCGACGCGGGGCTCGAACTCACGGAGCGCGAGATCGTGACCTGGCTGAAGTCGGACGCTTAACCGACTGCGCCACCCAGGCGCCCCCTTAGTGTCTCTTTTTAATGAAGGACATTTTCATCGATTGGGGTTTTTGTTTTTAATAATTTAGCCACAGAATGTAACAACTTAAGACAGAATACTAACCGTGGTCAGCAGAACTGGATCCTAGACCCGACTCTGCCAGTAACTTAGCTGCCAAATCTGAAACTTACAGCTGGACTCTGTTTTGTCCTGATTCTGTCCAGAACATCTCTGCGGTTCTGAGTCGGGCAGTGGATGAACAAGCCCCCTGGGCACCGTGGACACAGTGAGCCCTTCCCCAGCTGGTCTGTCTACTTGCACTCTGGGTGGAGCTCTAACATGTGGGGTTGCAGAGCGATAGGCAAACAAGTCCCAGCATATTTGGAACCGGGCGGGGCAGTCAAATCAGGTCATGTGCAAGAGGGATGACAAGTAAGTCTTCGCTGTGGCCTGTGGCTAACATTAGGACTGATTTATAAGTGGTTTTTTAAAGATTAGATACACATCGATGTGTTACCAAGATTCGTGTGGGAAAACCGGTATTGTGCTTGCTGGCTGTATAAAGACAACACGGTGCTGGTGTCAGCCTTGGTTTCTGGGGATTTGAGTTTGAAAATTCTGGTCAATTAGTCTTTCAGCTTCACTGAAATTTTCTAGTTTATTTACGTTTATAATTCTTTCAAAAACTTAACATATAATACTCTAAAGTTAAATTGCTTCTGAAAGAGCCATCGACAGCCTGTGTTACACTTGAAGAATGCTGCCTCACGAACCTCTGCCCCAGAATGTGTTTAATTACCCTGATAGGGAAATGAGACACAAAAGCTTGGCTTTTGGGTGTTGTTATTGTTGTTGTTGTTGTTGTTGTTTTAAGCAGTGCTTCTGGCAGCTCAATTACTAGAATTGGTGATTTACTTTAAAAAAAAAAAGAAAAAACCTTAGCATCTTAACTCGCAGGCTTTAGGTAAATTCATCGATCCCTAAACATCTCTGGTAGAACTTCTTAGCCGTGCTACACATTAAAACAGTCAAAACATGGCACGTGAAGAAAACTACATCTGTGAAGCTGGCACAGAGACCCCTGCAAAAGAATTTTCTTTAATTTTTTTTCTTTGTAATATGGGCATTCTGATTTTTTTTTCACAAATAACTTTTATTGGCTTCTTTGTTTTTTAATCAAAGCTTCCACAGTGGTTTAGACAGTTTCTTAACCTCAACACTATTGACATTCGGGGCCAGGTAGTTCTTTGTTTTGGGGGCTGCCCTGTGCTTTGTAGGGTGCTTGGCAGCACCCCTGGCCTCTGCCTATTAGATGCCAATAGCATCTCTCAGATGGGACAATCAAAAATGTATTCACATTGCCAAATGTCCCCTGAGGGGTGCCTGGTGAGAATTACCGGTATAGAGAGCCAAGTAGTTCTACAAGTCTTACCGTGAACAACAGCTTATCCCTCCCATCTGTACACCCCACCTCACCATTCTCTACGCCCCACAAGCAACCACTTTCAGCAACTTTAAATGTTTCGTTTTCGTTGTATTTAAATCCTTTGCTCATTTTTTAATTGGGTTATTTTTTTTTAATGTTTATTTATCTTAGAGAGAGACAGAGTGTGATTGGGGGAGGAGCAGGGAGAGAGGGAGACAGAATCTGAAGCAGGCTCCAGGCTCTGAAATGTCAGCACAGAGCCCAATGCGGGGCTCAAACCCACGAACTGTGACATCATGACCTGAGCCAAGTCAGACACTTAAACAACTGAGCTACCCAAGCTCCCCTAATTATATTTTTATATTATAATTTATTATATAATATATGTTATATCATTTTTATATAATTATATTTTTTGTTGTTGGTTTGTAAGAGTTCTTTATATTTTCTGGATATGTGACCCTTATCAGATATATGATTTGTAGCTATTTTATTCTGTTGGTATGTCTTTTCAATTTTTTGATGGTACCCTTTAACACAAAAGTTTTTGTGGTTTTTTGGCAGTGGGGGGGAATTTAGAGAGCGGAGAGCAAACTGGGGAGAGGAGCAGAGAGAGAGAAACTCAAGCAGGCTCCACACTCATCATGGAGCCTGATGCGGGGCTTGATCCCAAGATCCTAGGATCACAACCTGAGCTGAAATCCAGAGTCAGATGCTCAACTGACCAAGCAACCCAGGTGTCGCTGTTTTGTGTTTTTTTGACAGAGTCCCATTTTATTTTTTCTTTGGTTGCTATGCTTTCGATGTTACAGCTAAGACACCATTGCCCAATCCAAGGTTACACAGGTCTGATGAATAATAACAAATGTTTGAAGAATTAACACAAATCCTTTTCAAACTCTTCCAAAGAAATAGAAGATGAAGAAACACCTCCTAACACCTCCTAGGAGGCCAGCATTATTCTGATACCAAAGCCGGACAAAGACATCACAGGAAAAAGAAAACCACACCAGTATCCCTTATGAATGCGGACACAAAAATACTCAGCAAAATACTAACAAACTGAATCCAACAGTTCATTACAGGTGTGTTACACATCATGACCAGGTAGGACTTCTCAGGAATGCAAGGGTGGTGCAACATAAGAAGATCCATCACCGTCACGTTACGCTCCATTAAAAGAATAAAGGGAAAGAAAAAACACCTAGTCATCTCAATAGATGTGGGAAAAGCGTTTGACAGGATTCAAGACCTCGTAAGAAAACAACCAGCTAGGAACAGAAGGAACTTCTAAACATGACACAGGCATTTGCAAAAACCCACAGCTCCCATCATGCTGGTGAAAACCAAAGTGGTATCTACATGCAGTGGAATATGAATGAAGCCAGATGCAGAAGGTCACATGCTATATAAGTCCAGTTATGTGCCATATCCAGAATAGAGAAATCCATAGATACGGAAAGCAGATTTGTGATTGCCAGGGCCTGGGGGGACGGATGGGGATGGTCAGGAGTGATTACTTAATGGGTAGAGGGTGTTTTTCTGAGGTGATAACAAAGTTTTAAAACTAGGAGTGACGGGGCACCTGGGTGGCAGAGTCGGTTAACCTTCAACTCTTGATTTCAGCTCAGGTCACCATCTTGTGGTTGTGGGATTGAGCCCCACGTTGGGCTCAGCACAGCACAGAGCCTGCTTGGGGTTCTCTCTCTCCCTCTCTGCCCCTCCTCCACTTGTCCCTTCTCTCTCTTGCACTCTCTGTCTCTCTCAAATAAACATAAGGGGCGCCTGAGTGGCTCAGTCAGTTAAGCATCCAACTACGACTCAGGTCATGATCTCACTGTCTGTGATCTCGAGCCCCACGTCAGGCTCTGTGCTGATAGCTCAGAGCCTGGATCCTACTTCAGATTCTATATCTCCCTCTCTCTCTGCCCCTCCTCTGCTCTCTCTCTGTCTCTCAAAAAAAAAAAATTTAAAAAAAATTTTTTTTAAGTAAATAAACTTAAAAAAAAGACCTTAAGAGTGATAGTTGTATAACATTGTGAATGTGCTAAATGCCACTGGACTATACTCTAAAACATTTAATTGTGCATTATATAAAATTCACTTAAATTAAAAATTAGTGAAGGACTACCAAAAAAAAAAAAAACCCACTCAGCATTGAACCTCAGGAAGCATCCAGGGAGTCTAGTTGCAAGTTGGCCAAAGTTTCTGAGGACACATGTTCACAGCAAGTATCCTGTGGGGGGGAGCGGCAGTGGGTCCTGCTCTAAGCACACCCTCCCCTGGGAAGCCTGGAGTACCAAGTGTGAGCACAGACCACTGTGCTCAGGGAATTGCAGGAACCCGGGGCTGTGTGGACCTTTTGAAGCTGGGGGACAGGTCGAGGCCTGGGTCTGCCAGGTCTCCCCTGATGACAGCAGGGTCAGCAGCATGGAGTGGTGGTCCTATGGGTAAAGGGGACTGTGCCAATGTGAGGTGAAAAGGCTGTGGTTGCTGGATATTAGAACTCCTGGTTGACGTCTCTCAGCACTTCGAATAGGTTACCCTATTGCCTCTGACCCCTGGTTTTTGATGAGAAGTCACCTGTTAATCTCATTGAACCTCCCTTTTCTGTGATGACTTCTTTTTCTGTTTCAAGAGTCTCTCTTTGTCTCTGGATTTGAACAGTTTGATTAGGACATGCCTAGGTGATATCTATTTGAGTCTTCCTCCTTGGAAGTCTAGGTTAGTTAAATTTTCATCAAATTTGTTTTCAACCATTATCTCTTCAAATACTCTTCCTGCCTTTCCTCTCCCTCTGGTACTCCCATTGTGCATAAGGGGGCATTCTTGACAGTGACCCACGTCTCTGAGTCTCTTCATCTTTTTTGGTTCATTTGTTTTGCTTTCTGTTCTTCAGGTTGGATAATCTCAAGGTATCTTCAAGTTCGTGGAATCTATCATATGTCTGCTCACATCTGATATTGGGCCCTCGAATGAATGTTTTCTTTCAGTTGTGCTTTCAACTCTAGAATCTCTATTCCGTTATTTTCGATAATTTCTATCCCTTTGTTTGTATTCTCTATCTGGTGTTGATCTTACACTTTAATTCTGTAAATGTGGTTTCCTTTAGCTCTTTGAACATGTTTAGAATAACTGATTTAAAGTCTTTGGTAATGGGGCGCCTGGGTGGCTCGGTTGGTTAAGCATCTGACTCTTGATTTCGGCTCAGGTCATGATAGCACGATTTGTGGGTTCAAACCCCACACTGGGCTCTGTGATGACTGCACAGAGCCTACATGGGATTCTCTCTCTCTCCCTGTCTCTCTGCCCCTCCTCAGGTCTCACTCTCTCAAAAGAAGTAAATCAACTTGTTTTAAAAATTATATAAATAAATAAACTTTAAAAAATAAAGTCTTTGGTAGGTCCAATATTGGGGCTTACTCAGGCACAGTTTCCATTTTTCCCCCTTTAAATGGGTCATAATGTCTTTCCTTACAAATCTTTTTTTTTTTTTTTTTTCCAGAAAACTAGACGTATTAAATAAGACACTGTGGCCACTCTGAAGTTGGATTCCAGGCCCTTCCCCCTAGATTGCTTGTTGCTTTTTGTTGTTGACCATTTGTGTAGTAAACTTTTCTGAATTAATTCTATAGTCTGTTTTTGTTTTTGTTTTTGTTTTTTGCCATTGAAGTTTCCACTCAGCTTAGTGGTCAGCTAATGATCACACAGATTTCTTTAAGTACCTAGAACCAACAGGTCTGCCTTCTTTGCCAGGGAACTCGTGCAGGTTGGGCCTCACCTCCAACACTCAGCTCGGCGGTTTATAAATCTCTGCCTTGGTTTCACTACCTGCTTGCACAGAGCCTCAAGATTGTTTAGAGGTGAGAGCTTTGAGCCTTCTCCGGTCTTTACTGAGCATGCGCACAGCCCTACACATGTGCATGGACTTCTAGATTCCCAGGAACATGTTGGAATTTTCAAAGTCCCTATGGATATCTCTTTCCTCAGGTTTTCCTTTTAAGCTTTTTGCTTAGCCTATTTTCCCAAACTGTTATGTACCACCTTTAGCACCCACCAACTTAAAAAATTGACTCTGTTCTATGACAAACAGCCCGAGGGAAAAGGCTGCTTACATTAAGTGAGCTCCTAGTCTGGACAAATAGAGGCAGCCTTGCGATTGGGTCTTCCTAGGAACCACCAGTCAAGTGAAATAATCACAGTTCTCTGTCAATGAGGCTTTGAAGGAACTCCAACTCTGTTCAGTGCTTTCCAGTAACTGCCAGGCTGTTGGTTTTCAAGGCTACCATGGAGCTGGAAAAGGTGGGGGCGGGGCATGGGTGGCACAGAATAGGGTAAGCTAAAAACATCACAAAGCTTGCCATTCTTAACAAGATTTTGTTTATTGAATTTGTTCTACATAAATGATCCCTGGATGGCTGTAAGCCTTTGGTTAAGAATTCTGAAAAAGTTGATGGGAATGCAAGCTGGTGCAGCCACTCTGGAAAACAGTATGGAGGTTCCTCAAAAAAATAAAAATAGAACTACCCTATGGTCCAGCAGTTGCACTACTAGGTATTTATCCACAGGATACAGGTGTGCTGTTTCGAAGGGGCACATGCACCCCCGTGTTTATAGCAGCACTATCAACAATAGCCAAAGTATGGAAAGAGCCCAAATGTCCATCAATGGATGAATTCATAAAGAAGATGTGATGTATATGTACAATGGAGTATTACTCGGCAATCAAAAAGAATGAAATCTTGCCATTTGCAACTACGTGGATGGAACTGGAGGGTATTATGCTAAGTGAAATTAGAGAAAGACAAAAATCATATGACTTCACTTATATGAGGACTTTAATAGACAAAACAGATGAACATAAGGGAAGGGAAACAAAGATAAAAACAGGGAGGGGGACAAAACAGAAGAGACTCATAAATATGGAGAACAAACAGAGGTTACTGGAGGGGGGATGGGCTAAATGGGTAAGAGGCACTAAGGAATCTACTTCTGAAATCATTGTTGCCCTATATGCAAACTAATATGGGTGTAAATTTTTTAAAAATAAAAGTATTCTGAAAACTATTCTGACTATATTTTTGCCAGTTTTCTCATTATTTTTATGGAGGAGGGAATTTTTGGAGGTCCCTGCTCCACCAGTTTCTCAGACGTCACTGTTGCTTTTTTTTTTTTAATTTTTTTTTTTTAACGTTTATTTTTGAGACAGAGAGAGACAGAGCATGAACGGGGGAGGGGCAGAGAGAGAGGGAGACACAGAATCAGAAGGAAGCTCCAGGCTCCGAGCCATCAGCCCAGAGCCCGACGTGGGGCTCGAACTCACGGACCGTGAGATCATGACCTGAGCTGAAGTCGGACGCCCAACCGACTGAGCCACCCAGGCGCCCCCACTGTTGCTTTTTATAGCACATTTAGAGTTTGTCTGAGGCTGATGTCATACCCTCATTGCACAACACACACAGTAAAGAGAAAGTGAAGGATGGAAGGACTTATTCTAGAACAGCACACTGCAAGGTGATGTTAAGGGAACATAGGGAGCGCTTCTCCAACTCTGTAGTGAAGGACAAATTTGTTTATTAATCTAATTCATCATTGTATGTTGTCCTACTTCATGTGACTAGTTCACATACAACTTGCCTTGCAAGTTCAACAACCAGAGCCGGTCTCTACCCTGTTCAACAAGAATTGTCTGCTGATCACACTCCTGGAGGTCCAGGCAATGTCAAATTGTTAGGAAAGTTTCTGAATGCTCTGTTTTTTCACTTATCTTGTCACCACGTGGGAATAACAAGGTTTGCAAACCAGTAAACTTTGAGTAGCACTTAACCTGCAAACGATCTTGAATAAGCTAGTACAAGGCCTCCTCGACAACATTTAAAAGTCTATCTGTGTTGGTTTTCCTCTTAAATTCAAGCATCACGGAACTATGTAATGCAGAAAATGCAGATTCCTCATATTCCCAAGGACACAGAGATGAGCACTGTTAATATGTTTGCTATATATAAACTACCAGGTTTTTTTCCCCCATTCTTACACAAGTATGTGTTTGCTTTACAAAAACGAACTCTTTCTACATATGTATTTTACAACTTATAACTTATTTGGACATGTTCCTATATGGTACATGCACATTTTCATCATTCTTGACAGTTATAGGGTATTCCATTTCATATATACATGCAATAATTGTTAACCAGGCCCTATTGGTGGCCATCCAGGCCCAGGTACCATTTTCAAGCTAAGTCATTACAGTCCACTAGAAGTAAGAGGTGTCAACTCTATATTATGCATTGCACCTAATAAGCAGAGCAAAACTTGCCATCCAAGTGATTTTAAAAATTTTTTTTAATGTTTATTTTTGAGAGAGAGAGAGAGAGAGAGACAGAGGACAGCGTATGAGTCAGGGAGGGGCAGAGAGAGAGGCAGACACAGAATCCAAAGCAGGGTCCAGGCTCCGAGCTGTCAGCACAGAGGCTGACGCGGGTCTCGAACTCACAGACCGACAGATCATGGCCTGAGCCAAAGTCAGATGTTTAACCAGCAGAGCCACCCAGATGTCCCAGCCATTTAAGTGATTTCCGACTGGCATGTTAGGGTGTTTCCAGCTCTTACTATTACATACAGGCTGCAAAGAAGCTGTGTGTTCACCGTCTAGGCATCGGTATGCACCTGTGCACACCTGAAGACTAAGGTCTGGTAAGAGGAACTGCTGTCCAAAGACTGTCCCAGCTGACACTGCCACCCACAGTGCTTCCATTGATTTGAGCTTAAGTTTAGACTGGGGGAATTAAAAAGTCTTCAGGAACCAAACCAAGATATAGAATCCAGATCTAACTGAACAGTGGCAGGACATTGGATATTCCTGGGCTGTTCAGAGACTTGTAAAGCCAATTCTCAAAAGAAAGCCAGAAATGTGGCGAGCCAGTGATATCCTCCTTAAAACACCTTTTCTCCTCATTTCTGCTAAGAACGAGTAACTTCTGGCAAGAGAAATCAGCAATGCCTTTTCTTTACAAATCATTTCCTTTCTTAAATCCCAACTGTGAAGCTAAATGCTGCTTACACACACGTTTAACCTTTAGGGTGCTGACCACTCATGGCGGGAAGAAGGCCAGGTCAGCATTCTTGGTCGCTGCCACTATTCAGGCCTGACCAGTCTCCGGGGAAAGATCCAAACAGCGGCTTCAGCAGCCAATAAGCGGAGGACTCAGTTACTACTTGACCTGATTCTGTGACTGTCCGGCAGAAACACATCTCCATAGTCTCTTTCAGAATGTGAAGCATCTCAAAATGTCTGAGCCTGCCCGGCTAAACTCGCAATCAGGTTAGTCTATTGTCTTCCCTGAATCCTCTAAGGATTTCTTTGGGAAAACCCAAAGCACGTGTGAGCTGAATTCTGTTCCTCCCTTGGGATGTCCTGAAGGTGAGGACACGCGCTGAGGTGTCTGAAAGCTATATATAGTGTCTGAGGAAATGATCCCTGAAGAAGTATAGCACAGACCCTAACAATTCTTCAAGAGCTCCTTGCTGATGTGAGAAATCTCAGTGTGAGAGCAGCACAGCTGATCAATCATGGGGACCTACTGCCCCCCAGAAGGTGCACATGCCGGCCCCCTGCCCCTGCAGACACTTGGGACATAGGCAGCGTTGCCGTCCAAACAGGAATAAACCCAGGGCTCAGTGCACACATTTCACAGCTTTTTATTGAGATTCGGGAAGAGTCCGCTGGAAGTGGGTGCGCTCACTGTCCCAGCTTGCCCAGGCCTTCCGCTGCATGGGTGACAGCGCTTGTGACTGTGTTGGTCACCGTCTCAGTGACTTCCTTCACCGCTTTGTCCCCTGCCTCATGGGCCTTCTTTAAGGCTTCGCCAATGGCTGTCAGGAAGAAAGAGGAATAATGTCCGGTGAGCAAAGTAAACATTTCCAGCTAGCAGGGCCCGCGTCAGCTGGAGTGGCCTGCGGGGATGCGGCGGTCTTACTGGACGGAGGCCTGGCCTTGCTGGATTCTGCCCCGATGGGACAGAGGGCAGCGGGGCTCCCGGAGGAACGCATTCAAACGTGGTTTCGGTTCCCTCCACAACTCGCGTTTCCCCAATTCTGAGTGAGGCGGCACCTGCTCCTCCCAAGGGCACGCTGCCTACTCAGACCTCTTTTCTCTGTCAACTGCCTGCTTGTGTCTTCTGTCGTTTTTATATTGGTCCATCGTTTCTATTTACAAATGTTTTTCCTCCCTTTGTGGTTTTTCTCCTGGCTTGGCTTATCGCATTTTTTTTTTTAATTTTTTTTTTTCAACGTTTATTTATTTTTGGGACAGAGAGAGACAGAGCATGAACGGGCGAGGGGCAGAGAGAGAGGGAGACACAGAATCGGAAACAGGCTCCAGGCTCTGAGCCATCAGCCCAGAGCCCGACGCGGGGCTCGAACTCACGGACCGCGAGATCGTGACCTGGCTGAAGTCGGACGCTTAACCGACTGCGCCACCCAGGCGCCCCCGCATTTTTTTTTTATTATGGAAAATTTGCAAGTTTTATATTGCCAGGTCTATCTAATATTTCCTATGTGGCTGTCGGGTTTTCCGTCACAGTTAAAAAGATCCTCTCCTCTCCCATATTATCCCCAATCCACCACCTTCTCTTCTAACAGTTTAATGATTTCATGTATCTAATACGTGAGCCCTGGATCCATCTGGAACCTATCATGTTGTAAGGAATGAGGCACTTTTAGTTACACTACAGTACACACACATAAACATTTATGCAAATATACATGTAAACACACAATCTCCTGTCTGAAATGTTTTGTCAGAGCGTGCTGCCACATAGTCTTTTGTGACCCCGTCTCCTTAACATCCCACGGAAAGGACTGTCTGGATGGATCTTGTTTTATTAGCAAAGTACAGTCTGTGGCCGCAGATGAGCGTAGATAATTGCATACCAACTGAAAGGATGCAACATCAAGGTCAGGGTTTGACCGGGTTAGGCAAAGAATGGGTTGCTCCCAGCATCTAGCTTCCCTCCTTCCCTCTTCCCCTGGCCCCAGCCTCAATGATACCTTTCTCTCCGGCCTCCTTGGCGTGTTCCACCACCTCCTTCACCACCTCCTCAACGGCATGAACTAAAAAGATGAGAAGCCCAGAGTGAGCGCAGTGCAAGCCAGCTTCTCCTCAAGGCAGAGCCCAGGACATCTGGATGTCCTGGATGCCGCCCCCCCCCCCCCCCACCTCCCGGTGAGACCAGGCAGCTCACGAGCAGGACCCTCAGCTGCCTTAATTCAGAGACTCCAGCGGGCCTGGCTGCCAGAAGACAAACCTAGGCAGTCAGACGAGAGCACAGGGCCCTCCGTGCCCCCTTGGCCTGGCAAGGCCTGGAATGCAGATGAGCAGGCCCTCGTGCCAGTGGGGCCCCTGAGGCCAAGGCGGGGCTCGTCTCCCACGTCACCGCACCTCTCAGGTGAGCTGCTGTCCCACCACAGCTCCACTAGGGATGCCAGATCCCGAAGTCTCCTCCAGCCAAACCTGACCCCCCAGAGCAATTCCTCCAACAGGAGGAACTCTCCCACCACCTCGGAGTTGTCTAAAGTTCGTGCGGCAGTTGCTAGAACTGGAAGATTTTGGAGTCAGAAGAACGGCTTCTGATTTTACCTCCACTCTGCACACTTGGTTCCCTTATCTGTGGAGTGGGGATGATGCCGAACTCGGGGCCAGCGAGATATGCAAGAGAGAGGTCAACCCCAGCTGCAGAGCTAACATACGAAATACAGACATGTTTGCGGCCATGCAGAACCCGAACAGCCAACGCGGACACCAGTTGTTTTTCACAAAACGGCAGGACTAGCCTCCCGCGCAGAGTTGCTGGGGCATACACACCAAAAGGGTTTTGGGGCACCTGGCTGGCTCAGTCAGAAGAGCATGTGACTCTTGATCTTGGAGTCATGAGTTCGAGCCCCATGCTGGGTGTAGAGATTACTTAAAAATAAAGTCTTCAGGGGTGACTGGGCAGGCTCAGTTGTTTAAGCATCTGACTCTTGATTTCGTCACAGGTTCACGAGTTCGGGCTCCATGTTGGGTTCTGTGCTGACAGTGCAGAGCCTGCTTGGGATTCTCTGTCTCCTTCTCTCTCTGCCCCTCCCCTGCACTCTCTCTTTCTCTCAAAATAAATAAACATTTAAAATATATAAAATAAAATCTTTATTTAAGAAAAGGGTTTCTGGGGACTTTGAAGAAATTGAAAACGTCCTTTGTATAAACCCAGGGGGCTGACTTTGAACGGAATCAGACTTGGTGGTTTCTTAGTAAAGAAATCTTTGAGGCATTAAAGTGATGCTAAAAATAAAAACCCATTTTCTTGTTTCTGTATAGGACATTCAAAACAGGCTGCTTTGATATGGAAGGACTCCCGGGTTTCCAGAGGGGAGGATTCTAGCCACTGGAGGCTCACCCAGCACCTGGGCTCCCTTTTTGCTCCCAGGGACCTCCTCTGAGCTGTGTCCCTCCTGCCTCACAGACCCCAGAAATGGGTCCAACCGAGGGAGGCCTGTTTGGGGGCAATGGACCCCTCATGACTCCACCCAAGCTGCCCTCTTCAGCTTCCACACCCCTCACTTCCTTTCTGTCCTTGTGGGATTGATGGGTTCCTCAAGGGGCCAAGGCCTGCCCCCAATCTGCTGAGATCAGCTTCCAACAGGCCCCATCGAGTCTGTCCCCACCTCCCCCACCCCCCCCCCCCCCCAGCCTAGGGAGAAGGGCCAGGTGGAAAGGAGCCTCTGGGTCCTTACCAGCTTCCTCAGTGGCCTTCTCAGTGCGGTGGGCCAGGCCCTCAGCAGCAAGTTTCCCCAGACCTCCCAGCATTGTGCGGTGACAAGTGGCAAACCAAGCAGGATGCTGCGGTCTGGATCAGCGTGCTTTTATAGATGCCTCTGATGCCTGCCTGGGCTCTGGGGCAGGAGCCCCCGCCCCAGCCAGGTAGGAGATCAGGTGGTGAGTCAGCGCAGGCGGCGGCAGGAAGACGAGGCTGGGTGGGGCTGCCCCAGTGCCGTGACTGCAGCCCTGCCCCTCTGGCAGTATGAGACCCTGACACCCAGTACTTGGGGACCCTCTGAGGGGCAGGGACAGGAGCAGGGCTGAGCCTGGAAAGGAGGCCTGACTGCCCTGGGAGATGACAGGCCCTTGGGGACAGCAGCCCTTCCAGTCCCCTGGGCTTCAAGCTCCCCATAGCCTGGGCACTGCTGTGTATCCAGACAGGGCCTAGGACTTCCAGCCTGCTATCCAGGATCCTCAGGGTGCCCTAGTCAGGGGCTTGGGGGTCTGTGGGCCTGGGGACCCGGACGGTCCCTCAGGCCAGGGACACAAGTGGAATGGGCACCACTGACCTCCCCATTCCCAAAGACTTCAGCTCTGCAGTGTCTCTGCAGCTTTCATTGGAAATTTGAGGGGCGGGGAAGGGGGCTTCATGGTGGTACCTTGCCTACGGAGGACATAGCGTTAACCGGAAACCCAGTCATCCTGGCTTGCAGTCAGCTGCTTCTCACTCACAGGAGCACCTGAACCCCTGCGCAGCCCCATTCAGGGGCAGGCAGCACAGGAGAGAGCCCAGCACCCCTGCACCTCGGGGCCTGGCTTCTCGGAGAGGTCCTGTGAGGCCAGCAGTGTCCCCCAGGAGGTCCTAGAGGAATAGATGGAGGACCCCAGCACCAGTAGGGGAGGTACATCTGGCCCTGGCCAGGATTCCCAGAAAGCCACTCTACAGGCCCCTGATGCATCACATGCTTAAGGGGCCAGGCTGCCTCCCTAGTTACTCAGGTTGAAGAGTGATGCCTCAAGCCACATGTCACATGCCGCTTCCCTTACTCACCAGCCCAAACTTGAGCCTCAGTTTCCTCATCTATAAAATGGGGACAGCCACGCCTTCCTGGCCATGTCACTGATAGAGGGATCATGTGTGCAAGTTCTTGGTAAACTTCTGTTCCCTCCCTCTTGTCACTGATTGTGCTAGAGAGGGGCTGTTCGGGAGTGAGCCCTGACAGACCAGTAGCGGGGGCAGAGGGCCGGGGACTATGACCCCAGTGGCCAGGAGTCATGGAAGAAGTCCTCCCAAGTCCTTGTTCATGCCATCCAGGCCAGGGGCAGGAGTCTGAGGCTGCCTGCCCCCATGCCTGTTCTCTCAGCCTGTACAGATGCCCAGGAGGGTGTGGTGAACCCTAATTAGTGTTTACCCGACTCCAGGCCCTCACCGCCTGGGTCCTACGGGGCTGAGGCCCTCCCACATTCCTGATTGGTATTAGGAAGCCCCAAGCTGTGGCCGGCCCCCATGGCGGGGGGCGGGGGGGCAGGCAGTGGGTGCTGTGGCAGCAGAAACTCTGGGTCACAGGGCCACACACACCATTCTCCACTGGCAGGAGTGGTCGGGTATTAAACCGTCTTTGAGAGAAAGAACACAATAATACTACTCTTGCAACTATTACAGATGGCTATGTGTGACCCTGTGGACTCAGAAGAGGCTGTGAAGTGAGGGGCTCTGGAGCTTAAGCAGGTCCAGAAGACGGTTCTCCCCTCAGCACAGGCGAATTCCAGAGTCTTCTGCTCAGGGCAGTGCTGCCAAGGGTGGGGAACTTTGGGGACACAGTTGGGGGGAGTTGGGCTGAGAGACCCACAGAGATCTCCCTGGACCCAGCAAAGCTCTTTCCCTGTTTCCTCTGAGGTGGTGTGTGTCCCCCAGCCCCACAGGGTCCCTCGCCGTGCTTGTTCCCCTGACAGGATGGTGGTGTCATCCAGTGTTTCCGGGACAGATTCCAGACCCCACAGACCCCTCCACACCAGTTCCCATCCTGGGATACTGTTCTCCCTCTCCTCTGGAGCTCACTAGCCCCTCAATAGGTCCTTGCTAGGACTCAGTCCTTCCGCAGGACTCCGGTCCCAGGGCCAGTCCAGAGCCCCACCCAGTACAGCCTCTGGATATGCTTTTCTTCCACTGTTGGCTACTGTTGCCCTTACCACATCACCCTCCCTGCCCGTGAGCCCCTGCCCCTCCTCCCCTGCTGCACTGCCCTGGGAGGAGCACCCTGGCTCCAGTGACAACATATTGTGGCCCCAGATCTCTGGGCAAGACTGGGTCCAGACAAAGATCCCAAATGCCCAGCAAGGGGAAAGCGAGGGGCCTCGCCAAGCTGCCTAGGACCAGATGAGGGGACCCCTGACCTTGGTGCTCTGGCCCAGGGCGATCCCCTTTGGCCTTCCAGCTCCTGCTGTGACCAGCTTCCTGTTCTCTCAGCCCCTTCTGTGGATCACTGAGGGTGGTCTTCTTTCCAGGCAAAGAAACCCAAGACAGCCCAAGACCCTCCTAACCAGGGATGGATCCAGATGTGAGGGGCTGGGCTCCAGTGACTCCTGCAGGGAACATTACTGCCTGGATGAGTTGAAGATGACTCAGCTGGGAACCATCCCATCTTAGAAGAGGCCTGGCTCACCCTGCACCCCAGCAGAGCAGCCCTTGAACACAGGCACCTGTCCTGAGACAGAAGATCAAGTCCAGCCCCTGGGGCAGGACCATCAGGCCTTCAGAGGAGCCAACTAATCCTCCAGGTGGAATTTGTGCAACAACCCAGTTTGGCAAAGGATCAACTGGCTGCATCATCAAGTCACGGTGAGCCAATTTCTCATATGACAATTTGCCAACTTGGCAATTACCAGTTCTGAAAAATAAAAATAAAAAATGTTTATTTTAAGTGTTCAAATACTCAGGGCTGTCTTACGTCTACAGTGATAACTTCTTGTGTGATCTGAACTATGGTTGCCTATCCTCCTTCCGCTTTCTCCTCCTTCTGCTTCAGGGATTTGAGCTCACAGTATATACTGAGCCCACATACCCTGCACACACCAACCCCTCCCAGCCACAGGGAACCAAATCCTGACTCCTGGAGATGTTTTGTGGTCCCTCGGCATGTCAACATCACACATCCATGGATGTCAGTCAGGATTCTGTTGGAAATCAGAGGGCACATCAAAAGGGTACTTAAGGAAGAGACTGTTCACAAAGCTGTGGGGAGACTTAAGAGAACCAATAAAGGATGGCAAGGTGCCCGGAGACCAGTCATGGTGACAGTTGTCACCACCCTGGGCCTGGAGGGGTAAGGGTAAGGAGCAAGGCCATACAGATGCCAAGGAGAGTTGTGGCTTTACAAGAAGGTCATTCGACAGGAGCAGCAGCAGAGGAACCCAGCCACTGCCAAACCACGTCAAGCAAGGAGGGTACATGGGGAACAAATACCTCTCCTCTCCCTCTGTGACCTAGCCATGTGTCACCCATTGGCTGAACCCAACTGGGACTGAGGGCAAGGGAGCCCTGGTGATGCAGTTCAGGAGGACAGGTTCCTGGGGCGAGGGCAGGGAGGAGCAGGCAGACAGTGGATATGGATTCTCTGTAAACATAATACCAGCTCAGCCTGCCAGACTGCCATGTCTGGAGGCAACAGGGCAGCAGCTTAATTCTAAATAGTCCCATTTCTCCTTCTTGAAACCATATGAAGGAGGAGGGGGGGAAGGAGGAGGAGGAGGAGGAGGAAGAGGAAGGCAGCCCATCATCAACACACGCACACACACACACATCAACACACACACACATCAAATTTCTCTTCAGAGAAGCTGGGAAACCATGCAAATCCAGGAGCAGGTGAGACCAGCAGAACCAATGTGGGAAGGCAGGCAAATGCAGAAGAGTGGGAGAGACCCGGGGAGGGGGGGTGGTCTCAGGTGTTGAATGAGAACTCTTCGGGACAGAACTAAGAACCTGAGCAGGTGAAGGAGGAAGCAGAAGATGCCCAAGGATCTCCAGAGGTGTCAGACATAAGACCACCACCTTCCAAGAGTGAAGAGAGCCTTTGAGGAAACAAGGGCTAAACAAACCCTTGTTTGTAAAATGCTGGAGGCTGCAACTGGGAAAAGAGAAGGCTGCCTGTAGAATCTTCTAAAAGTCAGTTTGGTTCTAAGAGGCAGAGGGGTGGAGGGGTCGCGGCTATACAGGTGAGTCCAGCACTTACATGAAAAAGGGGCAGGCTCCTGAGCAGAGGAGTCTGGGTGAATCCCCTGCCCCTACCCCCAACCCAGACTCCCACTGCCATCTGGGAAATGCCACTTCAGATCTGAACTTCAGATTCCTGACAGCCTCCAGCGTCAGGAATACAAGGGTTTTACGATTAATAGGGTAGTTTCTCTCTTCCAACTCAGTATTAATTGAGTTATGAAAGTAATATAGTTTTCCTGTCTTCCTCACCCAGACTCCCCTAACGGGGGTGTTCACATCTCACACAACCACAATACAATGATCAGAAGCCAGGAATTAACATTAGCATATTTAGCTACATTAAAATCTAAATTTAGTCAATTTTAACTAAATAAATTAAAATTATTTCAATAATAATAAAAAAAAATTTTTATTTTAACTTTTTAACATTTTTAAAATAGAAAATGCCAGGGCGCCTGAGTGGCTCAGTCGGTTGAGCGTCCGACTTCAGCTCAGGTCATGATCTTGTGGTTCGTGTGTTCAAGTCCCGCATCAGGCTCTGTGCTGACAGCTCGGACCCTGGAGCCTGCTTCAGATTCTGTGTCTCCCTTTCTCTCTGTCCCTCCCCCCTCACGCTCTCTCTCTCTCTCTCTCTTTCTCAAAAATAAAATAAACAGTAAAAAAATTTTTTAAAAAATTTTTTAACGTTTATTTATTTTTGAGACAGAAAGAGACAAAGCATGAACGGGGGAGGGTCAGAGAGAGGGAGACACAGAATCTGAAAGAGACTCCAGGCTCTGAGCTGTCAGCACAGAGCCTGACGCGGGGCTCGAACTCACGGACCGCGAGATCATGACCTGAGCCGAAGTCGGCCGCTTAACCGACTGAGCCACCCAGGAGCCCCAAAAAATTTTAAATATTAAATGCCACACACAAAAATAGAACACAATGAATCTTCATGGATACATTGCAATAACCCAAGAGGCCTAGCTATAACAATTATGAGCTCAGACCCCAAGTCTTCCTAGTCCATCTGTAAATATTTTATTCTTGAGGAACCTTCTATTTTTTTTAATGTTTATTTATTTTTGAGAGAGAGAGAGAGAATGAGTGGGGGAGAAGCAGAGAGAGAGGGAGACACAGAATCTGAAGCAGGCTCCAGGATCTGAGCTGTCAGCACAGAGCCCGACACAGGACTCAAACTCATGAGCCGTATGAGCCGTGAGATCATGACCTGAATCGAAGTCAGGCGCTTAACCAACTGAGCCACCCAGGCACCATGAGGAACCTTCTAGCAGACTAATTCCAACCAAGTAACAGATAGCAAAACATGTTTTAGCAACAGGAATAGCAGAGAGCTTATAATATTTTCAGTTGCAGATCTAAGAGAAAACAAAGGTGTGGCTCAGGGTAGAGGAATGGAATGTAAATGCTTTCAAAAAGTAGAAACTAGAGGGGCACCTGGGTGGCTCAGTTGGTTGAGCGCCCCACTTCGGCTCAGGTCATGATCTTGCTGTCCGTGAGTTCGAGCCCCACATCAGGCTCTGTGCTGACAAGCTCAGAGCCTGGAGCCTGCTTCAGATTCTGTGTCTCCCTCTCTCTCTGCGTCTCTTCCGCTCATGCTCTGTCTCTCTCTCTGCCAATAATAAATAAACACTAAAAAAAAAAAAAAAATTTACAAAAAGTAGAAACTAGAATGAGACAAATAACAACCAAAAAAGAGAGAGAAAGAGAAAAAGAGAGAAGGGGGTTGAAAGCAGAAAATAGAAAACTCTGCTCCTTGTCTCTCATAAAATTTGCAATTCGACAGGAATCAGAGCTGAGAAAATGGAACCTGCCCTTGTCTCTCTTTTTAGTGACCTTGTGTTTAGCTAGTTGAGGAAGTAGAACCTGGAGAATCAGGAATCGTTTGGAGGAACTGCTAATGGAAGAATTGCTCTTTGGATCCTTGACCAGGACCCAAAGGTAGAGTGGCCACGGTCTGGGCTCAACTAGCTTCATGACCCTCATGGAGACAGGGCTGGGCTCCTATAGGCTCCCATGGGCTCCCCTGGTGTTGCACCCACTGAGTCCCAGACATGTAGCAAAACCAAGTTCAAACTGGCCTTCCCCCCATTCCCACAGTTTGCAATGTTGGGAAGAACAGGGCACATAGAAACAGGTATTTGCATGGTGCATGGGGCATCAGGAGTGTGGAAGGGGCTGCACCAAAGAGACGGCACCCAGGGTTCATCTGACAATATGCAAACTCATTGTTATCTGGTAGGAGAACCAAAGGAGGTCAGGCGTATATTCATTTAGCAGATGTTGCCAGAGCACCATTCTAGGCACTGGCGCGCACTCATCAGTAGAAGGGACTTGGTTGCAGCCCCATGGACAACCATCAGAGAAGCATACTAGAAGGGTCTCGTTAGAATAACTGTGGAAAAGGAGGACAAGGTGTGAGACTGTATCAGCAGTTGCTGGACCCATCCTGAGTGTGTGTGTGTGTTGGAGGATGGACAAGGGAACTGAGATCTGAAGAATGAAAAAGTAGGAGCTCTAGACAAGAATGGTTAATGGAGGAGGACAGAGAGTGGTCTAGGCAGTAAAAACAGCACATGCAAAGACCCTGTGGTGAGCAGCAACATGATGTCAAGGGAAATGGAAAAGGGCCAATGTGGCTGAGGCAGAGAGGGCCAGGGTGTTGAGAGAGGAGGCTGGGGAGGTGGGTGAGGCCGGCCAGTGCAGGATCCTGGCTGGCATCCAGGTAACATGGGGATGACAAGCTTTTGTTTGTAAGAGAAAACCTGATTCACAGTGGCTCAAACAATGAGGGAAACTGCATCCTCTTGCTAGCATGGCAGGCTGAAAGACTGGTTAGTTTAGGGAATGAATAAAGTTGTGTTTTCCTTAGGCTTGTTTCTCCTATGGTTACATGTGGCTGGCACAGTTCTAAGCATCATTTCCAGCCACAAAAATGTCCGGTGGAAGAGGGGGGACTGTTTCTTCCCTTGTCTGTCTTTTTTTGAGGATGGAGAATATTTCCTAGAAGCTCCCAGGCCCTCAGATGTGACCTCCCTTCTCCTTGGCCAGAGCTGGGCCCCACACCCATCCCTAAGGCAATCTCCTGGGGAGTGCAGGATGAAAAGGGATTGCTGGACCCACGGGGATTTCTCTCTGAGTCACCAGGGGAAGGACTCACACCAGAAAATATGTGTGGGCTCTGCCACCCCAGCCCATCGGGTCTCCCCCAAGCTGTGCACCCCCCTCCCCAGGTGGTCTCTCCTGACCCTGGCATTCACTCCTGGAGGCAGGGGCCCCTGGAGATGCTGGAAGTGTCCTCACACTACCCAGGTGTCTCTTTGAGGACCTTCTCTTTGGACCAGAAGGAGCAGCCTTGGCCCATTTTGCAGATCAAGCGAGGCCTTCTTTCCGGTACAGTCAGTAATAAGGAAACAAGAATGGAAGCTGGTTTGGCCCCCGGGTGAGGATGGGAGACGCTGACGGGGAGCGGGAGAAGATCTGTGGCCGGCCTGGGAGGGTTCTCAGGTTGGAGAAGAGAAAGATCGCTGGAGCAGAGCTGCACCCACAGGGACACCTGGGCCTGGGCGGGGCGCCACACGACGACACTGCTCCCTGCTGGCGGCCGTGCGAGGCCTCCCATGAAGCCGGCCTCGTGTCCACGCGTGAGGGGAGACTACTCTTTTCTCTCTTATCTGCCCACAATTGGGACGTGTAATTGAATGGAAACGGCTTGGCTACGTACGTGCTCGTCCAGAGAGAATAAGATCCTCACGGGTGGAGGGAATAACGTGAGCAAAGGCTCGGAGGTGGGAAAGGGGAACGCGGTGTGGCAGGGGGTCCGGATGGAGGGGGCCGCCAGCGCCAGGCGCCAGGGTTGGGCCTTATCCTGTGGCAACTGTGAGTCACCCTGCAGCGGGGCGTACCGGGGCTGGTGTCGCGTGCGTGGACACGTGCTGGGGGGGAGGGGGGGAGGGACTAAGTTTGCGGGAAGTCTAGTCCCTCTAGGGGCCCTGTGGCACGAAAGGGCCGGCCTCCATCCTGGAACAGAAAGTCCTGGTACGTTCGAGCGGGAAGGGGTGCTCGCGGGAGGGGTCGCGCGCGCACGTACACCGCCCTGTAGCCCACTGCAAGCCCACGTGCACCGCCCCCCGCGCCGCTGTTCCTCCCCCAGGGGGCGTGTCGTGGGCGGGGCTACTCTCGGCTGCAGCTCCGAACCAGCTCCAGTCCAGCCGCCGGGTGCGGCGGCTCCGGGGGTGTCCTAGCCTTCTCGGTCCTGCCCGGTGACTCACCGCCGGGTGGGGCCGGCACACAAACACCCCGCGGGCGGGGACCGGGGTGCGGCGAGGGCTTTAAGTGCTGCTCCTGCGACTCTGCGTCGTCCCCAGAGGTCCCGCCACCTGAGGTCCTCACAGGATCCCAGCGAGGGAGCCCCGGTGCTCGCAGCCTCCAGGCACAGCTAGCGGGGAGAAGTTCCCGAAGCCCAGCCCTTGGAGCCCCTATTCCCCTGCCCTGAGCTGAGCCCCTCAAGCATCTAGGGACCGAGTATCCCCTCCTAGGAGGCGCGGGGTTCCTGGAGCTGAGGGAGCGATTTGGGAACGGGGACCAGGTGGCTCCTGAACAGAGCGGGAGGCACACATACCTCATTGAACTTCGTATAAGGGAGCGTCTGGATTTGCGGTTGAGACCATGGGAAAAGAATTCTTGGACAGTTCGTCTGGGTTTCCGAATTTGGAATGCCAGAACTCTGGATGTCGGGGCTGGGTTTCTGCACACTGTGCAGGGCGGGGGCGCGAGAGGGCTGGGCCCGGCTTGTGGGGAGGAATGAAGTGGACAGGAGGTAGGAACATGTGCTTTAATAAGGCAGCAGACCAAGGGCCCGCCAAAGGCCAGGGGCTGGAGGGCAGTCACCCATGTCTCTCTTCTGTCGTTATATGAGGCCTAATTTTTTCCCAAAACCTGAGAAAGTCTCAGAGGCCTGGTTAGCAGTCTTGTCGATGGTTTCCTGGGTGGCCTTGGCCACCTGGTCCATGGCTGGGGAAGGAAAGGAGAAAGCAGGTGAGGGCCAGGCCCTGGGAACCAGAGTCCTCTAGGGTTAGCCTGGCGTGGGTCTCCATCCCCAGGAAGCAATGTGGGCAGAGGGGCTTCAGAGTGGAGGGTATGTCTGGCTGAGGGCTGAATAGGGTGGGGAGTGTTCTGGGGCTGCCCGCCCTCCTGCCCACCAGCCCCACCAGACCTTTCTGCCCTGCTTCTGTGGCTTGGTCCACCACTTGCTGGGCCGATGATCCTGCCGCAGTCACTGGAACAGAGAGATGTGGCCCTTAGCCCCTATTGAGACACTGCCAACCACAGGGGCCCCACCATTGCCACCTCTATCTGTTCTCTAGAGTAGTGTGTCCTACAGGCCCAAGGGATGAATGCCATCAAAGTCAAGTCCTCTGACTAAAAAGTCCTGTGCCAGTGAGGCATAGGGGCCCTTTCCATGCCTCTGGGGTATTCTTGTTTATTTATAACTCTAGGCTCCTCCCCTCTGGCCTGCTTCTCTCTTCATCTCCAGGATTGCAGAGAAAACATCCCAACAGAGGCTGGAGCTGGCATCTGGGTTGTGGCTGCTCCTGGGCACGGCCCGGGAAGAACCCTGTCCCTCTTTCACAATTTCTCCCCCAGAAGCCTGGCCCCGATGCCTGAATTCCCACCACCAGTGCACGGGGGCCCCACCCTTGCAAGGCCCTTTCACCACTGCTTTTCTCCCATGCCTCTCCCCAGAAGGCACACAAACAATGATGCTGGTGCCTCTGTGGGCATGCAACTTAAGGCATTAGGAAATGAAGTCCAGAAAGGAGGTGACACTTCCAAAGTCAGGCCATCTCCCCTGGACCAGAGTTTGTGCCTGTGGTGAACAGGGCTTCCAGGGGCTCAAGTGGGTCCCACCTGCTAGGGGAGCAGACAAGTGGCTCCAGCCTCCAGAGACCTGACTCATCCTTGCAACTGAACCAGAAAGAAGCTGCTTTTACTCAGACCCTGGGTCAGGGAGGTGTAGGGGGGTCAGGCAGGCCCCGGGTTTGCGGCCCACAGAGGCTCCCGTGGGTCCTTATATGACAGAACCAGTCGGGGCCACAGAGAAGGAGCTCTTGCACCCAATTTACAGATGGGGAAAGTGTGGCCCAGAAGGAAGGGTCTTGTAGACAGGCTTCCTGGTAGCATTTTAGTTTCAGGGGAGCAACTGTGGGCATTCCCTGGGGCACTGATGAAGGAGGGGGTTAGTTTGGGTGTTGTCTGTTCGTTTGGATATGTGCAGCACAAGTTGGGAGGTGGAGTCCCAGGGGAGGCCGAGCTGGGCTGGAAAAGCCACAGCTGGTGGGCCTTAGGGCAGGGGTCTCCACACATTTCCTAACCCCAGTCCACCCTATGCCACCCCAGCTGTGTAATCTCAGGTCCCAGGAGGAAAGAGCTGGAGGTGGAGAAACAAGGCTGGGGACCTACCTTCTGAGGTGAGGGGTGAGAAGGCCCTCTGGGTGAGGACTTAGAAGGAAATGATTTTTTTTCTGTAGGACGGGGGAGGTAGGGGAACTCAAAGCCGGGTGGTGGCAGGAGGAGCCCCTTCTGCCATCCCGTCCGGTCCAGTGCGCCTCTGAGACCCCAGCGAGCAGAGATGGATCTCTCGGTGCACGGGGTGCGAAGTGCGCTCTCTCCGTGGACCTTCACCCTCCCCTAAGGACCCAGGTGGGGCTCCTCACGATCGGGGTGTGGCAACTCCCCTCCCGCGCAGTCTGTTTATATTGGCTCCTGGCAATGCCCACATCGCCCCGAACTCCTGGGGCACCAGTGTTTCCCCACCTCCCTCAAGGCATCATCCCTTGGACTGGGCGGGGTGGGCGTCCTGCCGGATCCCTGCATCTCAAGGGAGGGCCCTCAGGACCCGGAGCGCCGCACCGATTTTCGGGATGCATAACCCAGGACTTCTGCCTCCGTGAGTCCCTGCAAGTGCCCCGGGTCGCAGCACTGTCCTCACCTGCTTCCTGGGCCGCCCCCTGCACTTGCTGCTTCAGGTCCTGCAAGCTCTTGCTGGCCATGACTGCCGGGGGTCTGCGAGGTCGTCAAGGATAGCTGCAGCGAAGTTGGATCCTGTTCACCTTGGCTGCGACCGAAGCTCCAGCTCTGGTTTTTAAGGCGCCCCAGGGCTGTCCCGCCCCGCGCGGGGCGGGGAAGAGGGGGCGCGGGGCGTTTCCCAGCAGACCGCCCCGGGGACTGACTGGGCCCTGCTCCAGCCTCCGCGGACGGAGAACACATCCTGGCCTCAGGCCGGCCGTGGTGGGAAGGCGGTGCGGGGTCTGAAGAGGGGCACGGGGCTGCAGGGGGTGGGGGTTGGATCAGGGGTCCACAGAGGGGCAGGAGTGGAAGGGGGCGCACACACCAACAGCCTCCACATCGCCCGACCCCTTGTCCCTAACCCTGAGGATCCGGTGGGCGCTGGGTGAGCGCCAGGTCAGAATCTCAAGGCTGGAATTGACGTTAATAATAGCAGCTGCCTTTTATTGAGCATTTACCTTGTGCCAGGCTCTGCCCTCAGGCTTTTCAGCCTCTTGTATAATCTTTGTAACAACTTGGTGAAATGAGTTCATGAACTCACCTGGCAGGGACTCGAATCCATGTGGTGGGCTTTAAACCCTAGGGCCCTGACAACAGGCAACCCAGCTGTTCCCACACACTCAGCCTGGACACTGTAGAATGGCTGTCTGTCCTGCCGCCACTGGGACCAGGCAGGCTCAGAATGGAGAGGGTCGAGTAACTCCCTCTCACAGAGAGCCAGTCACTGGCAAGCGCTCCTGGGGGAGGAAATAGCCCAAAGTGGAGGGGGAACAACGGAAGGAGCTGCAGGGTGCACCCAGCCCAGGGCGCAATCTAAGGTCACCAAAGCCCAACGAGTTAGGCAGGAGGCGAGGCTCAGAGAGGGCAGGGACGTACCCCGGTCCACACAGCGAAGAAGCGGATGGCCAAGCCTCAGACCGCTCAGTTAGCCTTTCCCTGGATGGAGCGCACGCAGGACGGACATGGTGGCCACGTGGGGGCGCTGGGAGAGGGGTTAGAGACCTGGGCGAAGGCAGGGGAGCCAGAGATCCTGAGGACAGCAAAATGACCCAAGAGCCGTGACCCCCTGGAGCTCAAGTGTGCACGTAGGGCCTCCACTCCACCCTGCATTCTCCCACTCTGGAGCCCGCCTGCGCAGCCTGGAGGCCTCCACTGCACACCATTTCTGCCATGGGTGCTGCATCTTAACCCTCCCTTTAATGCCTGCCCTCTGATTCTTCCTCTCCGGGCCTGTCTCTGCGTCTCTGTGGAAGCTTCTCCTATTCTGGAGCTCTGGGGAGGCCTCCCCTATCCAGGGCCACTCCGCTAGGGCATGCCCTGCCTCTAACAGTTGGTGGCGGGGAGAGGGTGGGGGGAGGTGGCAAGGAGAGGCCCGGGATAAACCTGGGAGCGGCAGCTGCGGTGTGGGATGTCTGGAGGCACGCGTGCACACACAATGAGAATGGATTAATGGAGATAAGGGCAACCCTGGTCAAGTAGAAGGGGCAGGCACTGAGATCAGAAGGGAGGAGGGGACACCACGCCCTGAGGAATCCAGCCCTGCCACTCCCCCGCTCTTCCTGGCCTCTGGCAGGGCCAAGCCCAGAGCCCAAAGGCACTGCAGGAGCCAGACTGCTGCCTGGGGGACTCCCCGGAGACTAGCCTAGCCCCTGCCCTCCTGAATTCCCACCAGTAGCACCAGTCTCTTTGGCCAGAAGGGTCTTTTCACTGCAGCAGTGAAAATAGCAGTGGCTATTAAAGTTATTCAATGCCGGTGCTGGTCCCAGTGGGCAAGAACAAGACAGGGAGGCACAGTCTGGCCCAAGCAGGTGACAATAGAGACAGCTGGTGGTTCTAAAGCAGCAGGAACTGCAGTCATACCTCTTGGGTTCAAATACCCCTTAGGGCAAGCCCATCTCTCTGAGCCTCAGTGTCCCCATCCTTGATGGGGAGGGGGAAGACTATAACAGAATCTCCTCAAATGCTATTGTGATCATTTAAATGGACTGAAGGATGTCCAACACTCAGCCCAGCACCCCACAGTTCACCTGGGGCTTCTCAGGTGAGGAGAGGGGCAGGGAGAGATCATTTGTTCCTCTAGCGAAGTCACGTGCAGCTGCAAGAGCAGAAAGCGCGTAACATGGGTTTAAAGGCTAAGAGCACTGCAGGTGCCGTGGGGCAGGGAACAGGCTTCCTGGACAGGGTGAACCTAGATGTTTGGCATATGACCCCAGGAACAGGCCCTGAATATGTGTCTAGGGTGGGGGTCAAGCAGCAGGGACCCTCCCAGGTTCCTCCAGCTGAGGCAGAGTACACTGGGAGCCTGGTGATGCACTGTCCCCAGGGGCTGGGTCTAGGTGTCCCCTTCCCCTTGATACCTTATCGGGCCGGCTCCTCTCTTTCCCTTACAGTCCAAAGAGCTCTCAGGCACACCCAGGCCCCAGACGGACTCCTCCTGGGCATGCACAGGCCTGCTTGTGTGCCTGCATCTGGGTCTGGAAGCAGGGAAACCCTGACTGCCCTGAACCTTCTCCAGACCCTTCACTCCTCCCATGGTAGGTTTGGGGGTCTGGGGGACCCGCAGCCTCCTGCTCCTCTCAGCCTCCACAGCAGTGGGTGCCCATGGCCAGCAGAGTGGGATACACTCCTGCTCGGCTGGGCTCAGCTGGGTTCCCAGCCCCCAGGGCTGCCTGGCACCCCTGCTCCCCACCCCTGAGGCAGTATGGGAAAGTGCTGTGGTCTCGGGAGTGTCTGCATCAGGGTGTGGACTGAAGCTCAGGCTCTGGCGCCCAGGGCTGGAGGCATGGGGCAAGTCACTTAGATGCTCCGAGCCCAAACCGTCTGGGCATCAAAGGGGATGCAATCCCCCCACTGCCTATGAGCGAGCCCCCAGGGCATGATGCCAATAGCCCTTCGTGTAGGACACCTACCAGCCGGATCCCCAGGTGGTTTTGAAACATCTGCCAGAAGTACCTGAGTCCACCCGGTCAGGGTGGCCGGAGCAGAGCATGGGACTTAACTGGGTGGCTCTGGAGCCAGGCCACCTTGCCTTCTGCCCGGTCTCTGCACCTCCTAGGCTCTGTGCCCCTGAGCAAGGTATTTAACCTCTCTGTTCCTCAGTTCATTCTCAGGGACACTGGGGTCACCTGAGACACCACCGGTTTGTTCTGAGGATTAAATTAGGTAAAGTGCTCGAGGCTGGGAGGAGCTCACTTTTACTACTTTCGAGGCGGAGGCTCACTCTCCTGCATCTCAGCTGTCCTTTTTTCTAATGATACTTGACAGGACTTCGTGCCGAAGGACAGGAAAGCCCAGCTCCAAGCAGTGGGAGCTTGAGGCTGGGTGGGGCCAGGCAGGAGGAGCCATGGGGTCACAACCTTCTGTGCTGAGGAGGACTCAGACAGGTCTTGCTATGGGTTTGCACTTTAGATCTTTGAAAGTTACCATCTGTTCCAGGAGGGGTGTTAGGTTGTCTGGGGGAGCCAAAAGCAGGGCAGCTTCCTCCATTATAAAAAGCAACTGGTGCAGGGGCCCTGAAGGCAGTGCCTGTGTCAGAAGGTTCCCGAAATGCCCAGGGCATGCCTGGAGGGTACCTGGCTCCAGACCTGCTTCCCAGACCCACCAGCAGGCTGGCCTGGCTCCTGTTCCTTGGGGCAGGGTGGGGGGGGAGGGTGTTGGGGGGGTGGTTGGGGGGGGGTGGGGGGTAGGAGATTTCTTCATGAATGAGGCAGCACAGAAAGGAAGCATGGGCATGTTATGGTCAGGAATGAGGACTTGAGTTTTATTTGGAATCATTAAAAACAAAAATTCACAGCAGCATCTGTGGGGTCAGAAGGACCAGGGGGCAAAGCGACTGATTGAGGGAGGTGAGGGAGGTGAAGGCAGTGTAGGAGGACAGGCCCTGTGGGTGGTCAGGTGTGGGAACATGGGCAACCCAGGTCATGCTCCAGGGCTGGGCAGTCCTCATGCCCGGTGGGGTCCAAGGCAGAGGGCTCTTCCTCCTCCATGGCTGACTTGCATCCCTCTAGTCTCCTCCACTCTTGGCCTGGGAGAGAGAGTGACCTTCACACACAGCTCCAGGCTCCCACCCTCAGTGGCCACCCTGAGTGGGGTGGGGCTGGGAGCCATCTCTGCCCCTCCGCCCTGAGGAGCCTTTCATGAAGGGACCTCACATTCAGGCTGAGGGGGCTGCAGAGGGTCACAAGGCTTCCCTGAGGGCTCAGGGGACCCTGGGAGGGAAGCAGGATTGCCCGGGTACCCTCTGTTCTCTGGGAGCCCAGCACCTACCTCCTCAGCCACTTCTTCTTCTGCTTTGGCTGCCTTGTCCTCCTGCGAGGGAGCTGGTTGCTCCAGGTCCTCCTGTGAGGGAGAAAAGGGGATGTGGGACAGTGTGGAGGGCGCAGAGGCCCCAGCTTCTCTGCACCCACGGCTTATCCACCTGGCCTCAAAGAGGAGCAGAGGCCCTTATCACCTTGCTGTGTGCGGTGTGTCATCACCAGACTAACCAGAGGAGCGACAGAGCCTCACGTGAGGACCCACAGCGGGGGCTCTGATGATGCCGAGGCTTTATGGGGGCACCATGTATCTTGGAGCCCAGCTTCACACACTCCTGAACTAATGTGGAGTCTCTGGGCAGTCTGTGGTTGGGCCTTCTTATGGAGGAGGACTGGTGGGGTGGGGTGGAGTGAGGTGGGGGTGGGCCATGGCCCTGAAGCCCTAGGCCTGACCTCACCCTCAGTGTCCCTGCATCATATGATCACACACTCTTGTCCTACTGAGCCCCCAAATAGCCCTAGGAAGAGGGGTGTTTTTACTGTTCATACTGAGGCCAGGGAGGCCACGTATCCAGCTAAAAGCCTCACAGCTCAAAGCAATGGGGCTGGTAGAGATCAGGTTCGGCTTGCTCCAGGCCCATCCCTATCCCTAGTAGCAGCTTTCTCTCTCCCTGCCTCCTGGATGGGCTCCGGGCTCAAGCTGGTCCGGTTGGAGCCAGCAGGCATTATACAATCCTCCCCACTTCCTGTCTCCTACCACCTTACCCCCACTCAGACACTTGCCTAAGGTGACCTGCCCAGGAGGTAGTCGAGTGACAGCTGTGGGCAGGGCCAGACTGGGTGATCAGCCTGGATCCCAGTCTTAGCACCAACCTCTGGAGGATTCTGCCGTCTCCATGCTACTTCTGGGACATCCTTGGTGGATTGGGGCTAAAATGGGCACTGAACTCTGTCAGTCACAGTAGGGGCAGCTTTCCAGGCAAAGGGTAGGTGGCCACAGGCCAAGCCCTACCACCCAAGGCAGATGCATGAGGCCAGTGGAATGAAAGGGCTGTCAGACAGGCAGTGCTGCATCCTTCTATGGTTCACTGGAGGAAGAGTTGTGACTGGTTTCTGGGTGTCACCAGGAAATGTCTCCCTTGGGGCAGCTACCCCCACTCCAGGCCCTGGGGTGGCTCCATGGGCTTACCAGCCCTCCTTCAAGGCCAGAGAGGAGTGCCCAGGCTCCCTCTCAGAGGCCCAGTGGCAGCCTGACCCCACCCCAGTGCCTCCTTTGCTCTCCCGAGCACCTATGGGTCCTGCCCGGAGGCACAGATGATGATGGTATAGTCTCCTGCCTCTGTTGGGTGCTCACCATGACCCAGGTGTAACAGTTTCGTGGGGGCCATTTCCCTACACGATCACACAATGTCATAATGAAACGGGGACGGTCACCCCCTCCCTTGTTACAGGAGACGTAATGGAGGTGCCAAGGGGTTAAGTAGCTTCCCAAGGTCATATAGCTGGCAAGGGGCAGAGCTGGGAATGAGCAGACGGGTTGCCAGCTCTAAAGAGGTGGAGAACCTGTGCTGGCCCCAAAAGTGGACGCCTAGGCGCTGCCTCCTGGCAGGGGGGCTTCCTCCCCTTCCTCCCATCTGCTCCCTGAAGCAGGGGTCCTCATTGCTGGGTGCCTCAGAGAGGCCCATGCCTGGCCCCCATATAAACCGGGCCCCCACCACGGCCTCACACTCATGCAGAATCTCTCCCAGCACAGGCCCTGCAGCCAGGCTGCCCTGGGAACCCCAGGCTTGCGGGACTAGCCCCTGGGACCTTGGTCACATAACGTAACCTCTCTGGGCCTCATTTCCACACCCGGTCTCTGCAGATTCTGTGCCGATTGAATGAGTTAATACGTGTAAAATGCTTGAAGCAGAGCCTGCTCTGTGGTGCGTGCGGGAATAGCTCACCTAGCGGGCCTCCACCTCCTGGGGGCGCCCAACTGCGCCTGCGCCCTCTGCACCTGGCAGCCCACGGGGGCACACACCCGCGCCCGTGTACAAAAGTGGAACGCGGGGTCAGGACCCTCGCTGCTTTGTCACGAGGGGGCGCTGCTTCCCTGCTCCTCCCACCAGGCCCTGGAGGGAGGCTGGACAGCAGGCCGGTGGGCGGTGACTTTGGCAGCTCCAGCCTGGTGTCTTCTGCCCTGGAGGCCGCCTGTCACTGCGTGAGGCCCACAGCACCCTGCTTTCACTAGTGAAATGTGATACCTCCCAAATGCGGAGCCTCAAGAGGACGTGGTTTTGAGCCTCACTTTCCAGGTGGGCCCCAAACTGCCCCCCTCACAAGAGGAATTATGAGGGTTCTAGGTGTTAATGGGTTTGAGAAACACCAAGCACAGACCATGGGCCCCCTCAATCTCTGCTTCCCTATATGTCATGAGGCAATACTGCTTTCTCCTCAGCTAGCCTCTCTGGGGCCCAGGAGAAAGGATGAGACTGGCCCGAGAGCCAGGGCCACAACTGGATCTCACCTTTCGAATCACTCCGGAGGTGATGGCGATGTTCTCCGCCTCCTCCACCGTCTTGATGGCCACTGTGTTGACGCTGGTGACCACGGCCTCACTCACAGCATTGGCCTGCTCCTTGGTCTTCTCAGCCACTGCAAGAGGACTCTGGCTGGCCGTGGTCCTGACCCCTCCTTGTCCGGGCCTGGCCTGCCCAAGTCAGGCTGAGCAACCTCTTTCTCGGGGCGCTCAAAACTCCGCCTCTACTGGAGGCCCTGGACTGCGCCTTTCTCTGACTCCGGGGGAGCCCTGATGCAAGAGGGGCACCCTGGGTCTATCTAACCTCATGTGCATGTACAGCTTAGGCTTCTAGTTGGAGTGTAGGAGGACCCTGGGCTTGAGCCTTCAGTACCAGGTTGCAGTCCCTGGAGGTCCCAACCCCCATATCCCCTGGTCCTGGGCCCCTTACCTGAGGTCACACTCTGCACAACATTCTCCTTGGTCTTGGCTCCTGGGGAGGAAATGGAGGCGTCAGCCTACTCCTCCTGGTGTTGGGAGCGAGGTGGTCAGGGCAAACACACAGAACAGCTGAACAAGCTGTGGGGTTAGTAGGGGGGTGAGGTGGCGTCTGGGGGCCGGCAGTCCCTTCAAAGGCTGCTTCCTGCTGTGTCTGGAGAAAGGGGATAGATGGGAAGTGGATAGGACAGGACAGGGGGATGAGAGAGACCAGGCCTGAGGTAGGGTCCAGGCCCACCTGGGTGTGGTCTGGGCCTCGGAAGCAGTAGCAGGACGGAGCTGAGTCACCAGCTTCCGAGGGGCTGAAGGGGGTGGGGTTGCACAGGACACTGGGGCTCAGGCTCCTCTCCCCTGCTTACCCTTCCCTCTGAACAGGGTGGGGACCTGGGGCTCCGCTGCTGAGCACCTTCCTGCTCTAGGCTCAAGCTGGCTTCTTATCTGAGCACAAGGGCCTGGAGGGGATGCTGGCGTGGGGGACACTGGTCTGCATCTGTGCACTCATGTGTGTGTGTGTGTGTGTGTGTGCGCAAACAAGTGTGTCTGAAGGCCGAGTGCCCCTCTTGCTGTTCTGCTTCAGAGACCCTGGAGCCCTGAGGAGGTCAGAGCAGACACTGTGGGGTGTGGGGGATGGTATGTAGGGGGATGGGGTGCTCCAGGGCGTGGAGACCCTGACCCAATGGCCAGGACCTCATCCCCACCCAAAATGCCCCCCTGGGGCTGGGGGAGAAGGTTGGCCCAGGGTAACCGGGCACCCCCGCCTCTCGCCTCCCAGTCGCTGCACCCTGCCACGCCCTGCTTCGCCCAGACTCACCCACATACATGACCCCCTCCTTGGTCTTCTCAGCTGCTTCCGTCACCCCTTGCTTGGTCTTCTCCACAGCGCCCACCACACCCTCCTTGGCGATGGAGAAGCCCTTCTTGAAGACGTCCATGGTGGTGGGCAGTGCCAGGAGACTGACTCTTCCAGTGAGCTATGGCTAGAGCTGGCAAGAATGCTGCTGCAGCCGCTGTCCCCGCTGCTGCCGCTGCCTCTTATTGACGCCCATGAAATATTGATGATGCGGCGGCGGCTGGCTGGTGGGAGCTCAGCCAGCAGGCCAGGGAGGGCGGGGGAGGAGGCCCGCCCTCACCTTCTCCGGGGGTTGGGCAGTGGGGTCCGGCTCCCCTGGGCCCCCGCTGCCCAACCCTTCCCTCCTGCCCCCTGCCCTCCAGGGAGTGGCGCAGGGGGCTGGACACATCCTAATCCATCACTGTCCCTCATTCATTCGCTGCCCTGCCCACCCACAGCCTGGCTGAGTGCTCTCAGGCCTGGGGCTGTTGCGTCTGTATACATCTGGGACAGAGGTGGTCAGGCAGGGGAGGCACCTTTGCTACCAGCTTCTCAGGTAGGGCAGGGGGGCAGGGCCATGTAGGCCAGGGGTTAAACAACAGTGGCCAACTTCCCAGACCGGCCCGGCCTGCCTGGTTACTCACTAGCACCGTGGATGCCCCCACGTCCCAGGGCTCCATCAAGGGCATCAAGGGCAGTGGGGGAGATGGGGCAGAGGAGCACACAAAGGGCCTCCCAGTGTCCTGGCCTCTGGCTAACACTGTGTGACCCTAGGACAGCTTTCTCTCTCTGAATCTCCGCCCACCTGCTGGCTCCCACCCACAGCCCAGTGGTGAAAGGCGCTGAGTAGGCACGAAGTGCCCCTCGCTTCCTGGCCACCAGCATGGATGGGCAGCAGGTTCCCTGAGACTGAGCCGACCGCTTCCTGCAGACCCACCTCGAGGCTTGTGTTCTTCTCCTGACTCCCATGGGGACGTGTTGGTGGGGCCACCCCCCTGTGTGTTCCACACCTCCAGTGTCCCTGACCTGAGTCCTCTTAGAGAGGCACAGGAACCGGTCTGAGTTGTTGGCTGCCTCTGCAGGGGATGGTGGAGGTAGCTAGGGGGAGGTGAGGGGGGTGCCGGACGAGGCTCACCGGGTGGGCCGGCCCAGGCCACTTCCTCTCTTTGTTGTCCCTGTGCTTTCTTTTCCTTCTGAGGCTTAACTTGAAGACGACGTCAACATCACCAGCAGTGTGTGGAGTCACTTGCTGCGGCTGAGCCCGTCCCACGGCCAAGATGATCCTGACGCTGCTGCTCGGTCTCGGGGGGCCCCTAGGCTGGGGGCTGCTGGGGGCCTGCGCCAAGGCTTCAGGTAGCAGGCTCTCTGATCCACATAGCCCAAGGCCGCCTGCGGTCTGGAGGGCAGAGGCTGAGGATATCGGCGGGGACCCCGTCAGACGGTAAGGAGGACCTCGACCTTGGGGGGGAGGTCATGGTACAGGATCTGAGTCCCAGCTCAGCCAGAACAGAGTCTCTTGGAACCTCAGTTACCCATCTGTGAAATGACCTAATATTATGTACCTGCTGGGGCCGGCTGTGAGGCTGAATGAGATGCCTGGTGTCAGACTCCCTTCAGGAGGCCACCACCCCTCCAAGCCCAGACTGGGCACCCCAGGGCCCAGCCTAAGGACCACAGGAAGTTCCTCACCTGGCCCATGACAGGGAGCAACCTGGAGGTCGGGCAAGAGCATTTCTTGCCATCAACCACTTAGCAAGGGGTGATGAGGGGCAGTAGTTCCAGAAGTTTCCAGCTGGCCTGGCAGTGTCTCCCCTTCTTTGAAGTAAGTCAACTGACATTTGAGCCTCCGTGAGGCTGGCCTGGCATAAGTCATGGAAGAGAGACACTCCTGGGGACTGGATTTTTATCTGAGTGCCCAGGAGGACTGGTGTGGGTCTTCAGCCTACCCCTGAGAGACAAGCAGTGAGTAGACAGGGTACTCTGTCCTATTTCCAGACAAAGAGGAAGCCACGGCATCCATTGAGTTCTGCTTCAGTGCCCCTCTGGAAATGAGTGGAATGGTCTTGTGACTGAACCAGGACACCATTTCCCAGTCTTTTATTTGTCCAGACTCAGGTGCCCCTGCTGATAAGGTGCTGGACCTGTGGGTTCCTCCTCGGGGTGTTCCACAGTCAGAACAGCAGGTGCCCTCATGGGGTCCCCCTTGGGGCTAGGCACTTTGCCGGGTGTTAGCTTGGTTAATCCTGCCAACAGCCGGGGTTACAGGGGAGGAACCCATGGCTCAGAGAGACTAAACACCTGACCCACGATCACACAGCTAAGGGGATCTAGAACCAGGATCTAGGTCTGACTTCAGAGCTCATGATCTGGTTCCCGAGCACTCAGAGGCAGCCCCACCCCCTAGACGCACTTTATATGCCTACCACACCCCCGACCACAGACACACACACACCAGACTTGGTGAGGGTGTTTATATGGGTTTGGAAGGTGAAAGGGGTCAGTTTACACCCACCCAGAGCCTTCCACCTGGCTCCCTGAGATTCACTATCACATTAGCTTATGGAATGAATCTGCCTGGGACAGTTGTCCTATAAGCTCTGACACTTCAAGGTGAATGTGTTTGTTGGACACTTTCCTGAAAATGGATTTGGCCATGGAAAGGAAAGAGTAATAAGCAAGTGCACACCGACTCTCAGGGAGGGAGGCGCTGGCCAAGTGGGGAGGAGGGGGCCCATCTCTGCCCCACCACCAGGTCGGCTCAGGGCTGGGTGGAGCAGGTGATTCTTGGTGGGGGGCTCCAGCCACCGAACTCTGATTTCAGGTGTAAGAACCAAGCCTCCCTACCCCAAAGCTCCTTTCTTCGGTGACCTGCTTCCTTTTGATAAAAGGGAGGCTCAAGGTCCCAGGTGGATCAAAAAGAGGTAGGAGACACCCCTCTTTCTCCCTACCCCGTTGGCTGTGGGGAGAGGCTTGTGGGCTGCGCTCATCCACTCCCTGGGTGGTCCCAGTGTGTGCACAGCATGTGCAGATGTACGTAGAAGGGATCCCCAGCCCAGGAACACCCGGGTCCCAGGGGAACCCGGGGGGTCCCAGCAGGCCTGCTAGGTCTCCTTCCCACAACCCAGAAGCGGCGGTCCCCACAGGCCCAGCCCAGGTTGTCAAGGTCTCCAGAGGGGCTGGTGTGAAAGGAAGGAAATCCTGCTCAGCTTCCTCGGGCTGATTGCTTCCCGTGCTCTGTAAAGGGACAGGCGGAAATGCTGCTCCAGTCTCCCTCCTGCAGCAGGGGAAGGGGAGGCGGGGCCCCTGCACCATCATCGACAAGACTGCTGGGCCTTGCCCCCCCCACACCTCTTTCTGGAGCTCCAGGGCTATGGCAGGCCTTAGATATGGGCCCAGATTAGACCCTTTGCAAAGAGAAGTTTGAACAGAACAGTTGGGTGCCGGATGCCTGGTCCCAGGGTGGAGGCAGGACGTGGTTGAATGCTCCCCCTGTCCCTGGGTGCCCCAGTCACCCGTGTATTTGGACTCCGTGGGGAGAAGGCTCTTTGGATGCCCCTTGGCTTTGGTGGGAGTGGGACAGAGTGGCAGTTAGGAGGTAGGCTTCTCAGAGCCTGCACTTGCTCCCCCTGCAGGACTGAGCCTGCGTTGAGGACCAGGCTGAGCCCTGGGCAAGGTGCCCCATCTCTACATGTCATGAGAGCTCTGCTGTCTCCACTTTCCGTGCTGTGAGGCTCAGAGGGATGGGGATGCCACCCTGGACCACACAGCTAAGTGACTGATCAGAGCAGGGGCCTGCAACCACCGGGCTGCAAACTCCAGGTGTCTTCTGTCCTGTCTCCCCTGGGATGGTGGTAATGTAGGGAGGCTGCTCCCAGCAGCCCAGCTGGCCCTGGCCACCAGCATCAGCTTCTCTTGACCCATGTACAAGTAGGTAGCATTTGTGATTTTTTTGCAACTGAGAGCCCGTAGCCCAGAGGAGTCAAGCATACGGCTGGAGGTCAGGCCACCAGCCACTGCCATGGCTGTATCTCCTGCACCTGTTCCTGTTGTCAGAAGCACAAGGCCCTGGGCACACTCAGGGAACTCCCACTCTGGACATTGAGTGGGCTTCAGGCTCCTCTGCCAAAGCCCCTTTCAGAGACAAAGCCCTGCAAAATTCTCCCCTGGAGTGGTCATATTCACGGCTGCCTTCAGGGTCTCAGAAAGCAAGGATACCGAGAACACACCCTCCTTCCCCAGAAAGCCTTAAGGACTTAAGGGGCAGTCAGAGGTGAGGTTTACTGGCATTTAAGTGTCCCAGTGGACAATAGCAGCAGCACATCCATAATTCAGAAGGCCCCAGCTAACAGCCCTTTCCCAGCTAGAGGCTCCTCAGCCTCCCACGAAGCCCCTCCCTTTGCCCCCAGGGAGGGGCCGGAAGTGGGAATGTCTCCACATTTCCAGGACTGGGGGAAGGGCCTTGCTCAAAGTCAACCTGAGTCCGGGAAGGGGGAGGGGAGGAGGGCCCAGGCTTCTCATCTCCCATTAAAAGCTCCAAAGGGGTCAGCAGACGCCCTCCTGACTGGGGCAAGGGGTCAGGTGGGGGCCGTGTCAGAGGCCCAGGGTAGCCCAAACCCAGCTGGCCCCAGGAGACGAGGGTGCAAAGAGCGCCCAGGCCTGAGACCAGGAGGCAGCGAGAACAATGGGTGCCTCAGCGAGCCGGGCTGGGGGCTCGGGCGCAGAGGGCCAGCGTGAAGCTGCCAGGAGCTGGAGGAAACCAAAGCAAAGGTCAGGAATGTTCCCAGGGCTTCTGGGCCAGGGCCTGCACTGTGCCAAGGGGGTTGGGCTGCCAAGGGAGGGGAAGTGTGGGCAGGGAGAATAGCTGGAGCCTGAGGTTTGGGCAGGTCAGGAGAGAAAGTTCCTGGGCAGGAAGGGTGGGCGGCACCGCTTCCGGTTCCAGGAGCTCCAGATGGAAAGTCCCAGTCACTCCCTGGCAGGCTGGACCAAACCCAGTGCGCCTGGGCACAGGCCTTCTGGACCCTCAGCAGCAGTTTGGAGCAACGAATGGAACTGTGTTTTGAGTGGGTGTTTCTCAACCTTGGCACGCCTGGCATTTGGGACTGGCTAATTCTTGGTTGTGGGGGTGCCGGGCTGTGCTGCCCACATTGTGGGGTGTTTAGCAGCATACTTGGTCTCCACACACTGGATGCCAGGCGCTCCTCCCCCCTCCCGGTGGTGACGACTGTAAAGGTCTCCAGAGGTTGACAAATACACCTAGCGGCAAAAGTCACTTCACCCCCTGCTGAGAACCACTGGTTTAGAGAAACAATTTTCCCCAGGCCTGAGCCCAAGTTGCAGAATTTCCAGGGAGCCCAGGGTGGGGGTGGGGTGGGGACTGGAGTTTCTGGTCCTGGAACAGTCCGTGAAGGTGGCCATCTCACCCGTGGTCTCTGAACTCTGGACCCAGCAATTTCGCGGTCTCTCTCTCTCTCTCCGTGTTGAGTGAACATTCTTTGCTTAAAATCAGGGCCAGGTCCACGGGCACGTGACTTGAGCAGTCACATAGGGTGCACCCACAGAAGGGCCTCACTCTTGGTTTAATCTTTATTGTTGTCCCGTATTTTTATTTTGCACTGGACACTACAGATTATGCAGTTAGCTTTGTGTGAAATATCTACTATCTGTTCCTTTGCAGAAAAACTGCATGACCCTCTGGGTTAGAGTCAAACCTTCTACAAAGTTTGTTGACAAGACCAGAAGCCCCTGCCCTCACTGGTCCCCACAGGCAATAATTTTCAACTATTTAGGTGACTCCTTTGGCATCCGTCTCTATGTCTCTAACTAACATGTTTATATTGCTGCTTCTCTGGGAAGCTCTCATTCCCACTCCATACCCTAACCCCAACATGCACGCATAGCAAGCATGCAAGAGCACACCCATGTGCATATGCACGTGTGCACACACACACACACACACACACACACACCCTATCCATCATCCTCCCACATTGTCATTTTGAGTGATTACATTCATGTGACTATGTATGCTATTCAGAGTGGAGACACTTCATACTTTTGGTCTTCCCTGGAGCAAACAATGGTTTCCATTTTTTTTGCTTCTTTTGCTTAGTTTCCTGCGTTTCTGTCACTGCTCGATCCCAAACTCTTGGCCAGTTTGTCCACACCTGCTCTCCCCTTTCATCCATGTCAGGTGTTTGACTACCTGTGTGTTCTTGGTGATTGCTGGTCTCAGAGCTCTAGCTCTGGACGCTGGCCCTGCACCCACTGCCCATCGTTGACCTGGGCTCGCCTGCACCATCTTCCTGGGGACTCCCTTCCCCTCAATTCTCTGATGGAATTCCTGTCTCCTGATGCCCTGCTTTCCTCTTTCTTGGTACCCTGGCTTGTGTCAGTGGGGCACTTCTGGCACAGTGGTACCCTGTCCTGGGCTGTGACTTAGAATGCCACAGAGAGCTTTAAAATGTTGATGCCCAGGCCACAATCCCAGAGAATCTTGCTTCATTGACTTGGAGTGGAGCCCAGAGGCTCTTCTTTTGAAAGTGCCACACAACGGTTTTGATGTGAAGATTTGATGGCAAGATTGCAAACCACTGTTCTGGTAGCTCCCTGATGTGGGGTCCTGGGGTAGGCAATGTTTTGAAAACCGGTGTGTTGAAAATGTTTTTATTCTTGCTCTCTTTGCTTTGACTGATAGTTAGGTTGGGTATAGGATTCTAAATTGGAAATATTTTTCCTTCCGTATTTTGAAGGCAGTTCTCCACTGTGTTCTAGTTTCCAGTATTGCTGTTGAGAGGCTCAAGGCCATTCTAATTGCTGGTGTGTGTGTGTGTGTGTGTGTGTGTGTGTGTGTGTGTTGATTTTTCTCTCTAGAAAGTATAAAATTACCTTCATTCCCAGAGTTCTAAAATTTCATGATGATGTGAGTTTATTTTCATCACATTGTGGGTAATTAGTGGGCCCTTTGCATCTGAAAATTCAAGTCCTTCACTTCTGTAATATTTGATTTTTTTAATAAACGATTTCCTCCTTCTCTTCTCTTTCTGGAACTCCTGTTATTCAGATACTGGATTTCTGGTGTAGACCCTGGGTCTGGAGTTCTCTCTTGTCCAGCAAGAGAGCGGACACAGGTTTAAAATGCAAGAGAGGCTAATGTCTGGGAGGAGACAAAAGCCCCGAGTAAGGGTCCTTGCTCTGTTTTTATTAGGATCAGAAGGCTTACAAGCGTGATGGATGTGCACAGAGACAATGAAACCGTGAACATTAATTCACAGGCATGAGGGAAAGGGGGTTTTGAAGATATGTGTTGTTAGGGGTTTGGGTCAATACAAAACAAAGTCCTGGTGCCAGGCAGATGGTTGTTTACAGCAGGCATGATGCACCATGTCTGTTTATCTTAGCTAGCTTAGGGGACAAGACAGACAGAGCTTGCTACCTCAGGGTCAACAAAGCACCTGTCTTTTGCTAATTAGCTCCACTCTGGGCAACTTTGCCCTGCTGCCCCGCCTGCTGCAGTCTATAGTCCTGTTTACTGTTTACCTATTTTGGTCCTTCCTTCCTGTGAAAGCAGCTTTCTGCTATTGTACTAAGTTGGGGAGCGTTTCCTCCCTGAATACCTAATCTTGTTTACTATTCTTGGATGCTTTCATCCTGAGGTTTCCTATTTCTATACCTTTGTTCTATACTGGGGGCGCTTTGCCATGTTTACCTAATCTTGTTTACCTCACCTTGGATGCTTTCATCCTGTGGCTTTCTATTTCTTTATGCCTTGTTAACCCGTTGGTGCAAGCTCTGGGAATTCCTAATCTTATTCCCCACAGATTTCCAACACTGGTCTTCAGTTTTCCTGAGCTTTCCTCTCCTGTTTTCTTTTGCCCTTTGCTCTTCTTTTGGGGAAATTTTTTGAACTTTACCCTCTAACATTTTTATTAATTTTCTTTTGCCTTTGTACTGTTATATTTTAATTTTCCAACTGTTGTATTTTTCATTCTCTGTATGTGCTTCCATTAAAAATTTTTAATGTTTGTTTTTGAGAGAGACAGAGTGTGAGTGGGGGAGGGGCAGAGAGAGAGGGAGCCACAGAAGCTGAAGCAGGCTCCAGGCTCTGAGCTGTCAGCAGAGCCTGATGTAGGGCTTAAACCCACGAACCACAAGCTCACGACCTGAGCTGAAGTCAGACACTGAGCCAACTGAGCCACCCTATGTAGCACCCCTATATGTTCATCCTATTTTTTAATAGCTTCCTGTTCTTGTTTCTTGGATGCAGTAACTTCTCTTATAGATCTGGAGCTGTGAATACAAATTTGGGGGACTTCTCTGCACAGTGTTGGTTTTCTCCAAGTTGATTTTTTTTCCAATTGTTTGTTTTTGATCTCCCTCTTTTGTACTAGAGGTTTTTCTCAGGAGTCATCTTGGACATCTGCCCACTTGAGAGCAGACAGACTAAGAAGCCCACTGGAAGCTGGATATGTGGATGGGTCTTTCTAACCTCTTTTGTCATAATGTGCTCTGCTGGGCTATTTCACTGGGGGAGCCCCTGATGCCATTGTTTTTAGGTCGTTCCTCTTGAGTGGGGTCATTTTCCCGATGGGGTTTTCAGTTTGCTACCAAGAGGGTAAAGGCTGGCTGCCAGGCTTTTGGGAGCCAAGCAGGAAGTCAGGCTGGGGGTCTCAGCCCTCAAGACAGATATGGTCACTCAATTCCCCTCAATCCTACCGCCTGCCCTCCTCAGCAGAATCCCGGTATGGTGGTGCCTGGTGGTCCCAGGACAGAGACCAGGTCCAGAGAATAAAATCCTAACCTGACGGCCACTCCATCTCCAAGGCCCTCGAACACTGCCTCCTAATATCTGACGAGTGTGGCCATTTCTCTCCACATCCACCACCATCACCCATGGAACCTGCCAGAATCTCCCACCCAGATCCCTGACACAGCCACCTATACCTCGCCTCTCCCTGGCCTTTCTGTACCCAGGAACCAAGGTGGCCCTTTCATGTGTGACGTCTCTGCTCAAACCCCTCCACAACTTTCTGTCCCTTTAGGACACAGTCCAGCTCCTCCGTAGGAGCTCAAGGCCTCCACGTTCTGGCTTCTCCTTACCTCAGCAGCCCCTTCCCTGCCCCAACCCTCTGCATCTCAGTGGGCCACACATCTCTGGCACAGTTCCTGGTGCCAAGTTATCACCTCCTTCTGAAAGTCTCCCCGGGTCCTGGCACCTTCCACACCATCTGAGATGGCCTGCTCTCCCTGGGGACCCTGGAAGGAAGGTCTGTTTCTCCATATTGGCACTGAATCCCGTTCAGCTTCAGCCCGGTACCCAATACCCAAGGGGTGCTGAGCTGAACTGAGCCCTGGAGGTCATTGCCGCTTGCAGCACTGGAGAGCTCCGTTCTGGGAGCTGATTGCTGGGGGAAGGACCCTCTGATCTATTCTACTGACCCCATCAAGCCTGCCACCGGGTCAGTGAGCTGGGGCTGTGTCAGCCATGAGCACCCCCTGCTCCTGGGACTTGCAACAACACGCACTCATAAAGAATGTAGATGGAGAGGCTACCTCTCAGGCATTCAGGGTGCTGAATGTGACCCCCAAACTACCCTGTAGGCTCTTTCCCAGAGAAGGGGCTGCTCCACTCAGCTGCCTTCTCCCACAGTTGTTTGAAAGTCCATTTCCATAATGGCCATAATGGGGAATGGACAGGGAGCCGGTGTCCTCCCTGAAGCCTGGTCTGTGGTGAAGACAGATGTGAGTGTAACAGGGCAGGGCGGCAGTGATCGCTGAGCACTTGTCAGGATCCCGGCACTTGGTACCCATCCGCCCACTTGGAGGAGGGTATTATGATCTCTATCTGATAAATGGGAGAGTGGAAACTCCCTAAGTGCCTCACTCAAAGTCAGAGTGCGAAGGACTTGAACCCAGGGCTCTCCAGCCCCAGCGGCATGATGCTGCTTCCCTGGCACCAACAGAGACAGCGAGAGGCCTTCCTGGCTCTGTGTGATTTTGGGGGTGCTTGTCAACCTCTCTGTGCTGGCCCCTGGAAGCCAGTGGAGCAGGTGCTCTTGCAGGCAGGGTTTGTGGAGCCTTTGTCCGGGGGCCGAGGGATAAATAATGCAGAGTGCTCCCTTCTCAGGATAATGGATTCTAGAATCCCAGGCATTGGGTGGGGCAGGGAGGCAGAAGTGGGGCACTGGCACCACTGTTGGCATCTAGGAAGGGTCATGTGGGACCCGGGTGTGACTCAGCAGCCCTCTCCTCTGGCTTGTTTTTCCAGTAACTGGTGCCCTTACCAGAAGTCTAGGCTGGTCACCTTTGTAGCTGCTTGCAAAACAGAGAAATTCCTTGTCCACTCGCAGCAGCCATGTCCACAGGAGACTCCGGACTGCCAGAAAGTCAAAGTCATGTGAGTGGGGGCAGGATGGGGCAAGGGGGGCCACCCACCCAAGTCCTACACTGGCTCACTCTGGAGTCACTGAGCTGGCCATCTTTCCCCAGGTACCGCATGATACACAAGCCGGTGTACAAGGTCAAGCAGAAGGTTCTGGCTTCCGTGGCCTGGAAGTGCTGCCCAGGCTTTTCAGGCCCTGACTGCCGACACTACGGTAGGGCTCCCTGTGGCTCCCTCCCCTTCAACCTCTGACCCAGAGGTCAGGCAGCTCCTCTGACCTGTGGTGTCAACATCTGTTGCCTCCTCTCTGCAGATCCCACGGCAATCCTTGAGCCCGAAGATCCAGGGGATGGCCTCCAGGAGTCTTGGGATGGGCCAGTCGGCTTTGAACCAGGTATGCTGCTTTCCTAGAAGGTACAGGAGGGGCAGGCAGGCAGGCAGGCAGAAAGAACCCACATGCCCAGGCCATTTCAGGAAAACTCTGTGCCCAGAATCAGCAGGGGTCCCTCTGTGGCCCTGTATCACCCTACCCCCCACACCAAGGAGGGCAGAGCCACAGGGCCCTCGGTCACTGCCTGTTGGCTAAGCACACACACCCTTTCCCTTGACTGCATTTTCTGGGAAGGATAGCTTCATCCGGCACCTACCTTGCCCCTTGAATGGGACAAGATCCCATGGCCTGGAAGAAACTTTCCCCCATGTCTCCTAACCAGGGCCAGAAAGTCGTGCTAGCCTTGGTGTATGTATAGTCAGCACAGAACCACCAAGAGGCACCAATCGTGAGGCCTTTCAAGGCCGGACCACGGCCGACGTGGCAAATAAATTTCATCGTGCGGTGAACTCCTACCTTTAGACAAGGGCTGCCTAGGATGATTGTTGAGAGGCCATGTCCACACAGCTGAGGACAAAAGTGTGCCATGATTGATCAGGCGTGTCTGCTGTGGGTGTCCAGTGAGGGTGAGGGCTCAAGCGCCAAGCATTTCCCCCTCTGGAGCTAAAGGCTTCTGAGCTCCCGCTCACAGGACGTCAGCACGCAGCTCCCTGATATTTCTATCCGAACCTGGAAATTTCTTTCTCCGTACCTCACGATCTGCCCAGGTCTGGGGAGTGAGACCTCGACACTTATCCCTTGTGTGTCTTCAGGCCACCTGGCTGCAGAGATCAGCGACACCATGGTGCCACAGGAGGATCTCCAGAACGACATTCACCAGGTGGCAGACAGCCTCCCAGGCCTGTGGAAGGCGCTGGAAAGCAACGTCACAGCTGCGACCATGGAGGCAAATCAGACAGAGCCTGGTGAGTGGCAGGCTCCAGGGGTGGAGGAACAGCCTGTTCACATCTGAGGGGAGAGAGGAAGGCGGGGCAGGAAGGCCCAGATCTCAGAGGAGCCCCCTCTGGTCCCTGCCTGGGGAGGCGTGTCTGGTCCTTGCAGGGCTTGTGTACAAACGTGTCTCTGTTGCAGTGTTTCCTGGCAGATCCCTGGAGCAGGTGCTACTGCCCCACATGGACGCCTTCCTGCGCGTGCATTTCAGCCCCATTTGGAGCAGCTTCAACCAAAGCCTGCACAGCCTCTCCCAGGTCGTAAGAAACCTCTCTCTTGACGTGGAGGCCAACCAGCAGGCCATCCGGGGGGTCCAGGAGAGCACGGTGGCCAGAGCTGACTTCCAGGAGCTTGGTGCCAAATTTGAGACCAAGGTGCAGGACAACGCCCAGAGAGTGGGACAGCTGCGGCAGGATGTGGAGGAGCGCATGCACGCCCAGCACCTCTCCCTGCAGCAGTCCGTCTCCGAGGTACACGCAGATGTGGACGCCAAGTTGAAGAGGTTCCTTAAGGCCCAGGGGCCCATGGGGGCCAACGGCAGCCTGGTCCCCGCAGCGGCGGGGGCAGCGGCAAGGCCGGAGCCCGAGAGCCTGCAGGCCAGGCTGGGCCAGCTGCAGAGGAACCTCTCAGCGCTGCACGCGGCCGCCGGCCGCAGGGAAGAGGAGTTGCGGGGCATCCTGGCGGACATGCAGGCCACCCTGGCGCAGCACGTGGAGGAGATCAAGGAGCTGTACTCGGAATCCGATGAGACCTTTGATCAGATCAGCCAGGTGGAGCACAAGCTGTTGGAGCTGCAGGTGAACCACACGGCGCTGCGCGAGCTGCGGGTGATCCTGATGGAGAAGTCGCTGATCATGGAGGAGAACAAGGAGGAGATGGAGCGGCAGCTCCTGGAGCTCAACCTCACCATCCAGCACCTGCACGGCACCAACGCCGACCTCATCAAGTACGTCAAGGACTGCGACTGCCAGAAGCTCTACTTGGACCTGAATGCCACGCGGGCCCTGGAGGAGGCGCAGGTGGGCCCGGACGAGCGGCGCCGGCTCGAGGGCTCGTCCCTGCAGGCCCTGAGCGACGCCGTGGCCGCCCTGTCGCGGGCGGTGGACGAGCGGCGGGCGGAGGGCGAGCGGGCACGGGCCGACGGGGCGCGGCTGCGGAGCCAGCTGCGGGCGCTGGACGGCGAGGCGAGCGCGCTGCGGGCGGCGCACGGGGAGATGCGGCGCGAACTCGGCCAGCTGCACGGCTACTTCAAGGCCCTGCTGGACGACGCGCTGCGGCACGAGGCCGTGCTGGCCGCCCTTTTCGGAGAGGAGGTGATGGAGGAGATGTCCGAGCAGGCGCCCGGCCCGCTGCCGCTGCGCTACGAGCAGATCCGCGTCGGCCTGCAGGACGCCGCCAGCGGGCTGCAGGAGCAGGCGCTCGCCTGGGACGCGCTGGCCGCCCGCGTGGCGGCCCTGGAGGCGGCGGAGGCGGCGGGGGGCCGCGATGCGTCGCCGGGGGAGGCCGGCGGGCGGGTCCCCGCCGGGCTGGCGCAGGAGCTGGAGCGCCTGGACGCCGACCTCCAGAGGGTGGGCCGTTGCTGCGAGGCCCCCGGGGTCTCCTCCCTCAACAGCTCCCTGGAGGGCCTGCAGGAGGCGCTGTCCGCCACCGAGCGCGACTTGGAGCAGCACCAGCGCCTCTTCCACAGCCTCTTCGGAAACTTCCAAGGGCTTTTGGCAGTCAACGTCAGCCTGGACCTGGGGAAGCTGCAGGCCATGCTGAGCAAGAAAGGGAAGAAGCGGCAGAAAGGTCTGGAAGCTTCCCGGAGGAGGGACAGGAAGGAAGCAGAGCCCAGGGCGGATGCACATATCAAAGGGCCCGTGCTTTGGGAAGCAGGTGAGTTCCTGAGGGGGGGGGGGGGGGGTGCGGCTGGGTAAGTTGGGGAGGACAGGGCTGGCTGCTGGCAGCTCTTTTGCCTCGGAGAAGACCAGATGAAAGAGAACAAGGTGAGCATCCTTCAGGGGTACTCAGGGCCCGCTTTGCCCAGATCCCCCTTTCATTGACGGCCAGGGGCCTCTTAAGCTACCGGAAGTGTAAGCAGGTAGAAGTCACCAGAACCAACCATCAATGAGCAGGCAGAGGCCCTCCATGTAAACGTTTGAGGCCCGTATATACACCACGGAGCTGTCTGCCGCTCAGCCACTAGAGCGAGGAGGGGGATGCCTCCCTTCCCCGCAGGCCACAGCCTCAAATCTCTCCGTCCCAGCTCTTCCCCTCCACCCTGCTTCACCCCCTGTGTCTTTAATCAGCTCCCCTGTATACAAATATGTGACTAGGGACTGGTGTCACTGGCCATGGGCAGCACTCGGCAAGAGAATACAGGGGAAGGCCTTGGGCCCTGAAAGGAGCTTGTCCTGCTAACATAGTAGACCCATGTTGCTGCTCTGCGCCAGGCCTTCCGTGGGCTTTGCCACGCGGAGTCATCATAACAGCTCAATAGTCTGTCATCACTGCCATCTTACCTGAAACTGAGGCTCGGTCAGGGCAAGTGTCCTGCTGGTTCATACAGCTAGTAAGTGGCACAGGGAGCCCTGAACCCTGTCCAGCTGTCTCTAGGATGCTGGTTCTTCTCCTGTGAAAGGCCCTTGACGACGGGTCCCTGCAGGGCCCCGGCACCCTGGGCCTGGGAAGCTGGCTCTGAGGCTGATGTGATGTGCAGCCAGCCATCCTGGCCCCTCCCTGAATGTGGCCTGGGGAAGGAGACCACTAGACTCCATGCCTCAAGTGACTCCCCCCTGCCAGAGAGGCTGGCCCTGGGGCTATGGCCACATCCTCATCCAGACACAGGACTGAGTACAGGGCTGCCATCTGGGCTGTCTGTATGCTGGTGTAGCCTGGCATGTGGGAGGTCTGAGGATCCCATCCCAAGCTCTTCCTGCTCCTGTCATTCTCCATCACGGCCCTGGAGGCCTTCGTGTGCCTGGGGGCAGTGGACCGCCTCTAGCACCACTTCCTTGTCTCAGTTTCTCCCTCTGTAAAATGGGAAAATCACTTTGTGCCCCGCAGGGAAGCCCACTGTCAGTTTTCCAGCTAGCAAATCAGTGAAGCACAGCCCTTCATCAGCCTCCTGCGGGGCAGGCTGGGCCCCGGGGGGTGGGGGGTGGTCGGTAAGGCTGAACTCTGGGCGGCAGGCCGGCTGCAACATGTGGAGAGAGTGCCGAGTACCGGCAGAGGGCGCGCCGGGCGGGCATTCCTTCGGCTGGCCGAGCGCCCCACCTCCTGGACGCTGGGTGAACTGCAGAGCCAGCAGCGGGCCTGTGATCTTCCACAAATGGGAAAGCTATTCCAAACTTCCTAATTCTCAGAAAATCTTCCAGAACTAAAGAAGAGCAGAAATTTGACATTCACAAAACTATTGCTGGACCGGGAGCCAAAGAGCTGGGGCTGTAGGTGGGATCAAGTCACTAACCACTATGCCGCTTGCCCCTCCTTTAGGCTTTGGTTTTATCCCCTAAGAAGTGGGGAAGTTTGGTCTCCTCTGAGAGACAGAGAGAGAGAGATACAGAGAGATAGAGAGTTGAGGGAGCACGTGAGGAACATCACCTCATTGGTGCCAAGGCCAGTGTCATGGCCAGAACCCCAGTGGGACTCACCCTTCCCGTCTCCTGGCCCTGTCCTCCCCTGCCTGAGAGTCTTGGCCAAGCAGCCAGGTTGGCTCCTTCCTCACTGTACGCTCACCCCCCTACGCAGAGTGGCTCCTTCTGGCTCCAAGCCTGCACGTGGCCCTGGCAGGCCTCACGCCTATGTTCTCTTCGTCTCACGTGTCCTCCTATGGCTGGCTAAAATGCTTCTTTCTTTTTTTTTCTTAAAAACATTTTTTTACATTTATTTATTTTCGATAGAGAGAGACAGAGCACAGGTGGGGGAGGGACAGAGAGAGAAGGAGACACAGCATCTGAAGCAGGCTCCAGGCTGTGAGCTGTCAGCACAGAGCCCGACGCGGGGCTTGCGCTCGCAAACCGCGAGATCATGCCCTGAGCCGAAGTCAGACGCTCAACCGACTGAGCCACCCAGGCGCCCCTAAAATGCTTCTTGCAATGGGAAGAGCACCAGAGATCAGGAGATCCAAAGACAGCTGCCAGTGTGGTAATTTATGATCTGTGTCACCTGGAGCAAGTGCTCCCTCTCTGGGCCCCTGTCCCCATCTGTAATCCCGGAGCTCTGTGCAACGGTTGGAAAACAAGATGACCAGCTCGAAGAGTTTTCTTGCCCAGCCCTACCTGCTGTCCTGTCTCTAAGGTCTTGTGCCAAACATCCAGGAGGAAGGACCCTTCAGGGTTCTTTCATCCTCTCACCGGCGTTAGCATGATTACCTTGAGGATAGGGGTTATTTTCTTTTGGAGAGATCTCAAGATCCCCAGTAGGTGGCAGTAGTCTGGGAGTCGGAGACCCGGGTCCTGTCCCAGCTTGCCATTGGCAAGCCACGTAGCTTTGGACAACCGGGTAAGCACGCAAGACTCAAAGTTTCCTCAAAGAAGGGTACTTACCTCTCAGGATGCTAGAAGGAAAAGGGAGCAAAGGAGGAAGTGCTTTTTAAAAACGTACACCAGGAGAGACAACAGACTTGTATTTTCCTTTCTCTCAGTGACATGGTGAGTGCTGGCCCGTTGGCTCCCACTCTCTGAGGTTGCTATTGGGAACCCGTAGGGTATCTAGAAATAGTGGCTTATTCCGTTAACAAGGTGAGAAAGGCAGGTCTCAGGGTTTAATTTGCCGTCTAAGGGAGTGAGGGATTGAGTCACTGAGCGCTTTCGTCCTGCATTCCAGGCTCCCCTGTGGCCTTCTATGCCAGCTTTTCAGAAGGGACGACTGCCCTGCAGACAGTGAAGTTCAACACTACCTACGTCAACATTGGCAGCAGCTACTTCCCCGAACACGGCTACTTCCGAGCCCCCGAGCGCGGGGTCTACCTGTTTGCAGTGAGCATTGAATTTGGCCCCGGGCCAGGTACAGGGCAGCTGGTGTTTGGAGGTCACCATCAGACCCCTGTCGGTTCCACTGAGGAGCGGAAGGGCGGAAGCACGGCAACAACCTTTGCCATGGCCGAGCTGCAAAAAGGCGAGAGAGTGTGGTTTGAGTTAACCCAGGGATCCGTAGTAAAGAGACACCCGCCAGGCACGACATTCGGGGGATTCCTTATGTTCAAGACCTGAACACTGGACACGGCCCCGACCAGACGTTGCGGACTCGCCCAGCTCTCCTTGGCCTGGAGCCCTGGCCAGGGGTGGTCTGGAGACCATCCAGCCGGTCCAGTTCTTCCTGGAAAACTTCTGCAAAGACAATGTGGTGTATGTGGCCTCCCTCTAGATGAGCTGGGTTTCGCTATTTCTTACTGACAAGAAGCACCGGAATACTCCTCTCTGGGCAGAACCCGGCCCGGGACGGGTGAACGTTAGCTTGGCGCGCCTTCTGAGGCGGCATGGCTTGGACTCCGGCTCTCTGCCACACCTGTGTTTTACGGCATCTTTGGTGTGCTGCTCCTCCTGGGGTTGGAGACTTGAAACCTTTCTCCCGCTTCTTCTCCCTGACCTTATGCCAGAAAAGCGTTCTTTCCCGGAAGGAACGTTCCACACAGAGGTGACGTTTTGGACAATGTTGGAAACCGGTCTCTACCCACTACAGGGCAGTAGGAGAAAACCAACCTGTTTGGCCTTTACTAGCAACGGGGACAGAGGCCTCACTGAGTGACCAAAGGAACAAAATTATTATCTTCTCTTCAGTTTTAGTCCTTCTTTGAACTTATCTGTAGCCTTAATTTCACTTCTTTTTCTCCTTGCCACCAGAAGATAAAGGCCAAGCATGCCAAACATGAACTAAAATGTGTACAGCCTTTACCTTTTTTTTTTTTCCCCACTTCCTCCACTAGCTAATGAGCGCCCTCATTCTTATTAGCATCTCTCACCAGGAAGGAGGCTGAGGGAGGAAGTGAAGGAAGATGGTCAAAATCTTCCTCAATAATGATCAGCTCTGGAATAAAGCAATGCCCTTCAAATCTCTGCCTGGTTTACTTGCGGAGAGCAGAAAGATTTGGTAAAGTAAGTAGAAATAGAGGAAATGAAACTCTTTGGGATAAACTTGACTCTCATCATTCCAGGCCGTGTTTGACTTCACGACTTCAGTTAAGTTCCACATAAAACACGCAAGAGTCCTCCACGGTAGGCGGTGATGTGAATCTTGGGAGGAGACAGCACAGCCCAGAGTTGCCCCTATTCCCGCAATATCGATATATGGTTTTCAAAACATTACAGAGCCTGGAGCAAACTGGCTTGAGAAAGCCGTCATCGAATTGTCAGGAAATGTTTGTAGGTGTTCAACATTTGGGGTTTGTTAATTAAAAAAAATTTTTTTTTTTTAATTTGAGAGAGAGAGTGCACGCAAGCAGGGGAGAGGGCCAGAGGGAGGGGGGAGAGAGAGAAAGAGAATCCTAAGCAGGCTCCGTGCTTAGCGCACAGCCTGACGCCAGGGTTTGATGCCACAACCCTGGGATCACGACCTGAGCCAAAATCAGGAGTCAGACACTTAACCGACTGAGCCACCCAGGAGCCCCTCAAAACTTGTTGAACACACTCTTCTCCATAAGCAAATTGGATTGGACTGGGTAGTGAACAAGGACGGGGGTTGGTTGTCAGGGTTAACGAGGTTCTCAGCCCTTCTCCTTGTTTCCTAAGGGTCATTAATTCAAACAGTTGTCCCTCAGAATTTATTTACCACTAAGCTCTGTGTGCTCAGTGTGCTCAAACATTAACGTTCAAAGAAGTGTGTGCCAGGCCGTTCTGCCACTGACAGCTTGACCCTGGAGTAAACCACCACCTCTCTGAACTTTTTCCTTTGGTAGTATGAGGTGGCTAGGCTAATAGCTTTCATTAAGTGTCTTGGTGTTTTATTATCTCGACCACAGGGCTGACTCTGGCCTTCCTGCCCTTCGCTCTGGCCAGGGCCTCTTGCCCAATGTGGCTCTCAGTTGCCAAGACTGATCCCAACCCAAGGCATGATGCATTTGGGCCATTCCCGACCAAAGATTGGGAAGCCAGTACAGGCCCCCCTTGCTGCTAGAAAGACCTCACTGTGTCTTCTTTCTGCTCAATCTGGCTACTGTTGGTCAAGCCGTACTAAGTGGAAATGTTAGGGTAGCGTGGTCTTACCATTTAAGATGTTCATTTGGAATGTATTACAGATAAACAGAGTGAACTCATCTCCATAACGGACATACGTCCTCTAACCCTCACGTGGCATGGTGCTCTTCAACAGGAAGGTTGTAAATGCAAGTGCTAATTGGTAAATTCTGCCAGCAGCATGGATGAATCGCTCCAGAAGTTTCTGGGATGAGAACTGGAGAAAACAATGGTTCTTTTATTTATTTTTAAATTTTATTTTGATTTCGAGAGCGAGGAGAAAGTGGGGGAAGGGAAGAGGGAGAGAATCTTAAGCAGGCTCCACGCTCAGTGCAGAGCCCAACGCTCAACCAACTGAGCCACCCAGGCACCCCAACAGTGGTTCTTTTAAATAGGATGCTTTCCAGTCAACAAAACCAATTTCACAAAACCTTAATATTATGTTTAAGTACTTCTATAATGAAGACACCAGATTAGCAAGAATTCTAGAGTTCACTTGACAGATTTCTGATCTCCACTATGGCATCTAATATCTCTGGGTAGACTCTTTTTCCATTGCCTACCAGCCGTAGTGTTCCCCAGGGGTTAAAACATACTTCACTGTGGCATCCAGAATGAGGCAATGGTGGTATCCCTACGTCCCCAAATTTGATGGGGAGAAAAAAACCACGAATATATTCAAAAACAATATTGAAAAACAAGAAAGGGTACCATAAGCAGGTCAGAACATTTTCCTAGTTCCTGAAAAATGGGAAGTAGAGGGGATCAAGTACAAAATGAAATAGGAGTAGGAAATCATAACCCAAAACCTTTGAGACTCCTGGAGATGGGAGTGATTTCGAGGGAACCCCAAACTGAAACTCAGCCCCTAAGACAGTTGAGGGGGTGAGCAGAGGCGATACAGCTGAGGGGCAGCAGGCCCGGGGTCCCAGCCGTCCCCTGCCTGTGCAAAGCGGCTGGCGGCGGTGGCCTCTGCCCCGACCTAGGCAGTGCGGGGCGATCCTGGGCCTCCACCTGCAGGCTGGCTACTGCCCGTGGAGGCAGGAAGCTCCCAGAAGACATGGATAACCTTACCCGCAGCAGTCCAGACGCATGTTCCCAGACCACAACATACTGTCGAAGTAACGCCTGACCTTTACTTTTATTTCAGAAACAACTTTTTTATTTCAGAAACACTGTGGAGAGGATATATGGTCTGTAAAAGATGTTCCTTTAAAAAATTTTTTTTAACGTTTATTTTTGAGAGAGAGAGAGAGGGAGAGAGTGGGGGAGGGGCAGAGAGACAGGGAGACAGAATCCGAAGCAGGCTCCAGGCTCCAAGCTGTCAACACAGAGCCTGACATGGGGCTCAAACCCACCAACTGTGAGATCATGACCTGAGCCGAAGTAGGGGGCCGATCTGTTTTTTTTTTTTTTTTTCTTAATGTTTGTTTCTGTGAGAGAGTTTCGATCACAAGTGGGGGAGAGACAGAGAGACCAGGACAGAAGATTCAAAGCGGGTGCTTTGCCAACAGCAGAGAGCCTGATGTGGGGCTCGAATTCACAAACTATGAGATCACGACCTGAGCTGAAGTTGGCGATTAATCGACTGAGCCACCCAGGAGCCCCTGTAAAAGATGCTTCTTAAAGCTCTCCTTTCCTCTGCTGCTCTGCAGCAACGCTGGCATCCTAGGTTTCTCTTGAAAATATCAAACATCATCAGCTCTGGTCTGAGCAGCGTTTCTCCATCCTGCATCAAGAAAGCCCCCCCAAACCTGGCCTAACAGTGACAAAACTTGCTGAGGGGCGGTGGGGGTGGGGGGCGAGTTACATGTGGAGTGGGAAAAGCCTGAATCCTCTTGAGTAGGCAAAGAGAAAGTATCACTTCTTTTAATTTTATTTTGAGGGGAGGAGGGACAGAGAGAGAGAAAGAGAGAGCATGAGTGGGGGAAGGGCAGAGAGAGAGGGAGAGAGAGAATCCCAAGCAGGCTCCTCGCTGTCAGTGTAGAGCCCGATGCGGGGCTGAAACCCACAAACCGTGAGATCATGACCTGAGCTGAAATCAAGAGTCAGACACTCAACCGACTGAGCCACCCAGGTGCCCCAGAAAGGATCATTTCTCAATTTTTGCTCTAACAAACAGCTATTACCCCATCACTTCCTGATAAAAACAGGAAGCTGAGGAACACTGAACTGATGCGAGCAGGGGTTCAGTAACGCAAAGATTAGCAACTACACCAAAGTGCTAAATATTTGTGGAAAACCAACATCATGAACAAGAGAATACAAAACTGAAAAAACGTGAAGATTTTGGAATATTCAAGTCTCTACAACAAAACAGGAAACTGGAAATCTTACTTGCCACTCAGATTCTGGTTTCTAAATACCATCCTCTCTAAAAGGAATCAGAGTGCCTGGGAGCATGGCTGACCCCATGGCTGGGGCAGGTACAGTACCAGATGACCCTGGAACATCTTTTCAGCCCCCCCAAAAGGTAAGAAGTGCTCAAAAAAAGATGGGCATGTGGAAAAAGCCTCAAGAGCCAACTTGAATTTCCAGGGGTCAAGTCTGAATCAACTTGAGCATCAAAACAAATAATGACCTCATAGACTGTAACTCCTTATATAAAATAAGAATCCATGAGTTCCTACTGATAATAAAAAATAAACAGGAAGGGAAGCTAGACCTCTTCCTTACAGAATGCCAATTAATAAATGTAAATGTAATAATGCAAGCAAAAGTTACTATTTTGTAACCACTGATTCACACTGGAATTACCAATGGCTGGGACAGTCTCAAATTATCTCATGACAACTAAATGCAATGCGACAGATTCTGGGCCCAGAAAGTGTGCTCTCGAGGACTTTATTAGAATAAACTGGCAAAGGTCTGCAGGTTACAGTATTGCTGATGATTATAGTGTCAATGTCAACTTTCTTGATTTTGAAAACTGTACCTAATGGTTATGTAATAGAATATCCCTGAAATATTGAAAGAAGCATGAGCTCTGTAATTTAATCCAAATAGTTCAGAAAAGGTGTATGTATGTATGCACGCACGTGTGCACAAACATTCCAAGACAAGCCTTTATGCCTGTACACACACACACACACACACACACACACACACAGACTGATAAGGTAATTGTGGCAAAACGTAGTAGTAGTTTATGAATCTGGGTGAAGGGTAAACGGCATTCTTTATACTATTTTTACAACTTTTCTGGAATTTTGAAGTTATTTCAAAAAAAAAGCTAAAATCAAATTTGGTGGAGGGGCACCTGAGTGGCTCAGTGGGTAAAACATCTGACTCCTGATTTCTGCTCGGGTCACGATCTCACAGTTCATTAGATCAAGCCTCGTGTTGGGCTCTGCACCGACGGAGTGGAGCCTGCTTGGGATCTCTCTCCTTCTCTCTCAAAATAAATAGACATTTAAAAAAAACCTTTGGTTTAATAAAACAACTTAGTAGATGGGCTGAAAAGAAGATGGTAGGAGGGAACAAAGGAGAGACAGACTAAGAAGTATGGAAGAAACATCCAGGACACCTAATATTTGCCTAATAGGAGTTCTAGAAAGAAAAGTAAAAGAAGGAAAGGGAGGAAATAGTGGAAGTTCTCAGGTTTAAGGAAAGGTTAAAAACATGCAGTTAGTACTAACACAAAGAAATGTATCCAGACATGGCAAGTTTAAACTTCAAAACATCAAAAAAAAAAAAAAAATCCTGTTTCTTGAATGAAATAAATTAAATTACAGTGGACTGAATTAGACACATCAGACTTCTTACTGGCAATAGGGATGCTGGAAGTATCTTCAGTTAGATTCTATCTCCAGCCAAAGTCCTAGCCAAGAAGGAAGACAGAACCAAACAATAAGCTTTGATTTTTAAGTGTTTGATTGAAATGTCTTCCATAACAGTGTTGGTCTTTTATTTTGCCACGGCCTTTCAATCGTCTTTTTAATAGTTTTTAACGCTTACTCGGATTTTAGTCATGCAGCAAGTAGCAGCGAGCAGAGCAGCAGGTGCCCATCACCAACCTCAGTCATCAGCCAATTTTCACTTTGCTTTAAAAACGGCTCCCCTCTCAACGACGAAGGCCTTAGTTCTTTCTTCCTCTAGCTTGAAAATATTTTGAGTATTTCATACTGACCTTTGACTTTCAAATAACGGTAACATTTCAGGTTCCCTGTAGAGGGATATTTAGAGCACTGAGGTGGAGGTAGGAAGCACTGGGGAAGCTGGAATCACCTTGAACTTCGTTCTGAGCAGACATGTGGACACTCAGTAAAACTAACTGGACAAAGGCCAGGACTATCCGGTTTAGGGGCGTAAGAGGCAGGCCACACATATTCCATCTAAACAGGAGAGTAACAATCTCTACCTCAAAGGGCAATTAGGGATTAACCTTTCAGCCCCAGCCTTGGCTTCGATCTGGAATATTTTTTGGGTGTACCTTCGCACTTGAACTAAGCCTCCTCTTGCTTTCCGGCTTTAGGGGACTTGTCTCTTTCTGCTCTTAACCTGAGCTCACAGGACTGAACTCCAAGACCAGTGCAGTGCAGTGCCACTGGGTGGCCTCTGCCTTACACTGCTGGCTGGCTACCTGCGGTGCACCGTGTCTGCTTAGTCACGGCTGGACTGCTCCAAGGGCTGAAGCAAGGCTTTGCAGGAACACGCATCTAACTTCATACAGTCTAAAGTGCCAGAAATGGTCCTTGTGCTAGCAACAGGCAGATAAATATTTCTCCAAGTGAGTGAAGATTTAATGACTGAATTAGCGTCTGCTTGAAACTACCTACAAGGATTAGATTATTCTCAAAGAATAGTGTCCTCATCCCTTAATGTTTACTCTAATAGTCCTACTACTATTAAAGAAACCTTGGAAATAGTCACTATTCCAACTAATCAGTGAGAGTAACAGATTATGCTGGGAAGGAAAAATGAATATACTGATCCACATTTTGAGTCAGCCTTTAACAGAAGGAAAGCTAGCAAGTATTTGATAGACCCAAGAAATGCCTGCTTCTTCTTTCCCAGGCTGCAGGAGAGTGTGTGCTATTGTTTCAAGAAAGCATCTTACAGTGAAACTAAATGGGGATTCCTGTAAGGAAGGAATCTAGAATAGGCTATCTCCAACCATGCATCTTTTTTGGCAAGGAGACCATTGACTAGTCCCAAACCTTTTATGATGATTTAACATGTTCAAGTGCCTCAGGCATCATAAGGTACACTTGAATTTACACACAACTGCCCACAGTTCTGATTGGTGTTGGGAATACATGCAGGAGGGTAAATGAAACTGCTGCAGAACAGAAGGAGAGCTATTGTCCCTCCTTGCATTTCCAGCTTTTAACAAAGCGTTTGCTGCAAGCAAGAACACTGTTAAAGCCAGGTAAATGGATTCCATTACTCTCAATAAAGAAATGAGTTACTGGGGCCACCTGGGTGGCTCAGTTGGTTAAGTGTCTGACTTAGGCTCAGGTCATGATCTCATGGTTTGTGAGTTCAAGCCCCACATTGGGCTCTGTGCTGATAGCTCAGAGCCTGCAGCCTGCTTCGGATTCTGTGTCTCCCTCTCTCTCTGCCCCTGCCCTGCTCACACTCTGTTTCGGTCTCTCAAAAAGTGAATAAACGCTAAAAAAAAAAAAAAAAAAAGAAATGAGTTAAATGGCAACAAACCAGGCACTATGGTAGCAGAGAGAGATGGAAACTGGAAGCAACATAGCAAGATGAACCCTCTCTTGACATGACTAGTATGAGTGTCCACGAGAAACCCTCCGGGCAGAAATATGGCAACATTTAACCAAGAACCTTTGATTTTTTTCATCTTAAATACTCCTTTAAAAGTTCATATTCACTAGTCTCACTTTTAGGAATGTAATCTAAGAGAACAAATTCATGATTTAAAAGATTTAGGTATACGGATGTGCAATACATTCGTTATATTTTTGAAAACAATGGAAATAACCCAAATATTCAACAGGGAATTACAAAAATAAATTATTCCATCTACTTGTTGGAATATTATGTATTCAACTTTTTTTTTAAGTTGTTTCGATGGATATTAATGACATACTATGGTCTTAATTTTGTAGAAAGTATGCAGTAGAAAAGAGTGAAAGGCAACATCCAAAAGTGAATAGGGGTAACATGGCAGAATTGTGAGTGATTTTATTTGCTTCTTTATGCTTTTCTATGTTTTCCAAAGTTTCTGCAATGAGTGCATCGTTTTAGAATTAGAAAAAAAGTTTTTTTAAAGGGAAACAACCCTTCATTGTAATAGATTTGTAACTTCTCTATCTACATGAAGGAAAGAGTGTGTGGTCACTTACCTGCTGTGTGTCCCACACTGGATTTCCAGTAGCTGAAATGCACATCTCAGAGACACGTGTACATACACTAACTTGCTATAAAATCTCACCAGACATGTGACTTTTGACACACAATACTGTCCGAGCAGAGTATCACAAAACACATCACTAAAGTATACTAAAATAAGGTTATTTACTTAAAAATGATACATTGGATGTAATCTATATATAGAACAAAGCAATTAATGGTAAACTTAATAAGGCACCTTTTAAACCAGATGCTGTACAAAATACATTTAGTGTGTTACATATCAAAGATGAATCTATATTTTTGGTGTTTTACAATTGCATAATAAAACTGCTTGTTTTTAACCCTTCTTTTGATGTCTATGTACAACTTCCCTAATTAAGCTATAATGATATTTTCATTTATACAATATATATACTACATTTTAGTTTTTAAATGGGCAAGGACAATGGTCACTAAAAGAGCTTAAATAATTCCACTGAAAGCATAGTACAGAGCACAAGCTACAATTACAGTAATAGATTTACTCCTTTGCAAAAGCAGTATTCACATACTTTCCTTACGGGATGATCATCACACGTGGCTTCACGTGCTGCCGGCCGGAGATTTAATTTGGTGTTTATGCACAAGTCAGCTCTGTGCGGTTTTCCACTGTAACTCTCATAACAGCACTGAGGCAATACGATGAACTGCTACCCTATTTTAACACCTGACCCAAGCAAGTAATAAATACCACCCCTTTCGACAGTACAAGAGCTACAACAATCTTTTTTAGAAAATCAATTAGCATTTCTCCTGTTGAGGTTAATTTAGGTATTTGGAACATTTCCAAACAATGTGTATGAAAAGAAACATAAGTGATTTAATTTATAACATCTTGCCTGGAATAAATAATTCAATATCGAATTTGATCTTGGGCCAGTTTAAGAGATACATGATTTTTTAAAAGTTGTATTACATTTTTGTCCTAAATAGAAGTAAAACGTATGAAAGAAAAAGGTACTGAGTATTTTTAGACTGCATAAATAAAAAATCTGGCACATTCTGTAAAACATAATTTTCAAAAGCTATAGGCCACTCTCTAAGTTTAGGGACACTTCTAATGTTGACTGAAATATCTTTTGTGAAGACATTTCCAGAGAAATTAGATTCAAGCTAAATTGTAAGTGGGGCCAAATAATGGCTCCTGGGGTTTTACAAATTATTAACTATATAGTACTATGTAATACTTCCTCTTAGTCTTTAAATATTTCACTTACTGGGTGAACTTAGAAATTTAACAGTGAGAGTAGGAAGGAGAGAAGAAAATAAGTTTCATGCATATTTTTTGGACTTTAGTATTTCAAATATGGCATCATTTGCTTTCTAAAGAACATGCTATCTTAGAAAATATTTTAACTGAACAAGCCGCTGAAGTTAATTCTTGATACCACTTTTCATAGATCTATTTATTAAAAAAAAAATCATTATAGTGGTCTACTTATATACTATCTGTAATTGTCTGCTCTCACACACTATTTTAACATCACTAAGAATAGAGTTTGCCTTTCTTTACATACTTTGTTATTAAGATGACAAATAATTTCCAAGATCTATAGTTTATCCAATAAAAAATAAAGCAACCTTAGATTACGATCAGAGCTCAGAATTGTTCTTAAATCACATGGCAACATGGATTAGAATCGGTCAGTACAGACACAGGGAGAACATTCTGAAAGAGCACGTTATTGCATACTATCAATATATACATTTACTGATTTTGATGAACACTTCAAACTTTAATTATGTTAGATGAAAACTACTAAGCTTAGTCAAAACTATTCAAGAAAATCTCAAATTTGTGAAGTTTCATGTATAAATAAGAGTTTCATCCTTAAATGCCAGTCAGATTTTTGGTAATGGATGGATACGTGCTCTGATTCCTCCCCTTTAAAGGTTTTTAACTATGTTGTGATATAATCACATTTATTTTATGTTACATTCAAAAAAAAACTATTCACTTTATGCACCAGTGAGCTTTTGTTCAGGATAAGACATTAACAGGAAAAAGGCATTACAGAAGTGTAAGTTTAAGTAAATCAGAATTATTCCTTGGGATAACAAGGCATGCATAAAATATGTCGCATTGTACTGAATAATAGCTCTATGGAATAGACACAGGTAATGGCTACAGACATTTCATAGTCTATAGTCATATCACTAGATACTGAGCTTTTTTTGCCTGACTCTTCATTGTCATCACAAGTTATGGAACAGAAATCATACAACCAAAAGTCTCAAATGATTTAAATGCCCAAAATAGTTGTTGGTAAGTTTCTGTCAGCCCTGAAATAGAAACTTCTAATTGGAGGATCCCTTCACAAAGAAAACATGAGATGACAGCATCTTATTGAAAGTCTATGCCTGAAATAACAAAGTCCTGGATTTGATATATGCTTTTGAATGCATTAATTCTGAAAATTTATATGTAGTTCTACTTTATAACTTCTTTTTTTTCTGATGATCTCTTAATTTTTTTCCCTTAAGAATGGGATATGAGGTACACAGGAGCTGGTTTCTACAGTATACATGTATGTACATATATAAAATATGGTTGTAAAGGAGGTGTTTTGCAAATAAAGCATATTACACACAAAATATAAATAACTTCCCTTTTAAAAGTTACTGAGAATAAAGAATATAGAACATGGGTATAGGCACTTACATTGCTATCAAATGCAGTAATTAGTAGTTCACTTCAATAAGAAGTGTTTTTCTTTAGAAGGTTCATGGCATTGGAAGTTCCAACTTTGGATAAGATGATTCTCAGGACAAAAGTAAGAATTACCAAAAAGAAAAAAAGAAAAGAAAGAGATGGAAAGAAGGGAGGGAGAGGAGGGGAGGGGAGAGTAAGCAGGTGGGGAGGGAGGGAGGGAGGGAGGAAGAAAAAGATGGTAATGAAAGGAAAACAGACCAAATTTACAGACACTTTAAACTTCTTTTGGCCTTTGTATCAACTTTCATGTTAAAAAATAAAGTTGGCAGAGAAGCTTGCTCACTTGCAAGGTAAATAAATGGCTTTTATGTGATTGGAGAATCTTGGTCAGATAATGCATTTTTAAAGCACAAAACCAACAGCCATCAATATCTTCCTGTGCATCCATAAATTCTTTTCTTCTAATTCGAATGGCAGCAGAAGAATCCTGGTGTGTGTGTGTGTGTGTGTGTGTGTGTGTGTGTGTATGCGCGCGCGTGCACGTGTGTACACACCACCATCAAAGCATGACAAACTATCATAAACTAAGGAGTATCCCCAACAGATCATAATCCATAGGCTGTTTACAAAGGTGGGATACAAACAGATTAAACTTCCTCAGGTAGAAGGCAAAGTGTGTATTTCTCCATCTCCGCTGAATTCATTTGTCTTCTTAAGGCTTTCACAGAAAGCACCATTTTATGAACAGGGAATTCAGTACCCAGAGTCTGGAGACTTATTAATCAGGATTGAAGTCTTGATGTAGTTCATAAAAACCCAATTAAAAAAAAAGGCATCAAAAACCACATTTAAAATAAAGCCGTCCATATATAAAGAACAAAGTGTTTAGAAGTTCCCAGCTTGTATTCTACAGAGTACTGAAAGGTTTAATATTAGCAGCCAGTGAAGGTGTAGTGAGGAAAGAGTCTGAGAACCAAGTTAGCATCCTTATTCTACTCTAATTCCACCCATTCCTTGGGTGAAAACAGTTCCTGCAGTCTAGAATTTCTCCTCAGGACCGTTTATCAAATCTTTACATCCTGGGATTCAACCATCTTGGCAAGTGTCTTCTTGATTCTCAGAGCTGTAAGTCTGGAGGCTGGATTATGGGCCCAGCATTCTGACATGAGCTTCAAAACTGCTCGTAGACACTGAAAAGTAAAGAGAGTGTGGTGAGCACATGAAGATCTTTGACGACACTTACCAACCACTTCAGGGGACGGAGCTCTGCTTACTTCATCACTGTTCCATCGATTGGACACAATTGGCCGCAAACGTTTGACACACACAACCTCACGCATATCTTCGTATGATGGATCATTGGGTACCATATTGTAATAAGGCAACTGGTACTCTTCTACTATCCCTGTAGGGAGTGAGAAAACACAGTGGGCACAAAAAATGTCAACCTACTCAGCACCTCTTACTCAACTATGGGAGTTAAAACAGATTCCTACACAAAGAAGAAAAAAATTAGAGTAACTGATTCACTTTTAACAGTAAATGTATGTTCTTCTCTTTTTCCTGCCTAATTATTTTCTCTACCTCCATCTGGGTAGGGTCCTATGAAACTTATGGACTTAGCTATGTATATCCCTTAAAAAAAGTAAGGTGAAATGCTCATTTACCTTTTTAGTCTAATTATTTACATACATATTTGTTCTTACTAATGAATGCAGTTTTTATTTTTTGTTCTACAGCAGAAAGACAACATGATTTGTGGGGAATAGTGAACATGGCAGGCCTGAGACTGCTGTCCTGAAAAGGCCTGCGTAGAGGGCTGGTGCTGGGCCAGTGTCTGGGAACTTGCCAGGTAAACAGTCCCCTACACGCATATAAAACTTCTCCTAAGTGATAAGGTCGCTCACTGTGCCTAGACGGTTTGTGCAAACAATATGGTTTATGCTGAACACCTGTTCTCGTTCTAGGAGTTTGGAATTCTGGTACTTGCTAGGTGGAGGGTGCCCATGTAACCTGGCTCTAAAAATATCTTTGGGTACTAGGTCTCTCATGAAGTTTCCTAGATGACAATATTTCACAAGTGTCCTAACTCACTGCTGGAGAGATTAAGCACATCCTGTGTGACTCCACTGGGAGAGGGCTTCTGGAGGCTTGTGCCCGATTGCCTCTGAACTTTGCTCCGTGCACTTTTCCCTTGGCTGACTTTATCTGTATTCTTTCACTGTAATAAATCTTAGCTGTGAGGACAACTATATGCTGAGTCCTGTGAGTCCTTGTAGTGAAATCACAAAATGTGGCAGTGGCCTTGATCCCCAACATATATGACATCTAAGTTATATAAATGGAGCTGTTGCTTTTTCAATAATGAGGATATAAACATAACTGGAACCACACTAACTAGTCTTACCTCCTGTGATACAACGACGAGCCATTTCCCAAATGATCAGGCCAAAGCTATAGATGTCGGCCATTATGTAGGGTTGGAAATGGTTTTTATTCAAGCTTTCATCCAGCACTTCCGGAGCCATGTAGCGTTTGGTGCCCACCCTGGTATTCAAGGGCACGTCAACTTCATTTGTGTCGCTGAAACAGAGACAATGTTCAGGTTGAGGGTCAGGAACAAAACAGTTTATCTACATGTGTACACACACACACACACACACATATCCCATACATAAATATATAAAAAATAAAATTAAAACAAAACCTATCTACCTACCTACTTAATATCTCCACATTCCCTTAACAGAATTCCTTGGGGCCAGATAGACTTTAAAAGTTAGCATTTTCCAGATTTTAGAACAGTAACATACCCCTTAAATATGTTACATATCAAGTCAAGTTTTGTCACCAAACAAATTTAGTGCCTCTTTAAGAAAAACGACAGTACTGAATATAAGAAAAAGTGGTAGATAATTATATCCCAGAACAAGTGAATATGAAACTAAACTGAGAGGAATCATTTGTTTTTACCATTCCCACATGATAAACTCAGTCTCTGTGACACAGGATTACATTTTCTTCTTCTTTATGGATCCAATCCACTTAGTTCTATTGTGAGTAATGTTTACATAATCATATTGACAATCAGTAATAAATGATGTTTATTGGTTTTTCAAATCTTGGACTACATTTTAGAGCTGGAAGACATGAATGCTTTGTTGCTCAGGCCCCCAATTCTGGCAGGTTCTGGAAACTACTCTGAAGCTGAGATTAATATAATGTATTTTAGGTTTTCTTTTTTTTTTCTTTTTTATTTTTTTTACATTTATTTATTTTTGAGAGACAGAATCCGAAGCAAGCTCTAGGCTCCGAGCTGTTGGCACAGAGCCCGATGCGGGGCTCAAACTCACAAACCGTGAGATCATGACCTGAGCCAAAGTTGGACGCTTAACCAGACTGAGCCACCCATGAGCCCCTATTTTAGGTTTTCTTTTTTTTTTTTTTTTTTTTTTTTTTTTTTTTTTTTTTTTTTTTTTTTTTCAACGTTTATTTATTTTTGGGACAGAGAGAGACAGAGCATGAACGGGGGAGGGGCAGAGAGAGAGGGAGACACAGAATCGGAAACAGGCTCCAGGCTCCGAGCCATCAGCCCAGAGCCCGACGCGGGGCTCGAACTCACGGACCGCGAGATCGTGACCTGGCTGAAGTCGGACGCTTAACCAACTGCGCCACCCAGGCGCCCCTATTTTAGGTTTTCTTAAACAGCACCTGATGAATAGTTGAGCCAGTGAACACTACAATGGCAAAGAACAACAACAGGATCAGAAGACTGTAACCACTAGGGAAGAAGATTTCAATTTTAATATTAATTTATTACAGACGGACAGATGGAGTACTTTTATTTTATAACCTGAAAGGAATTCTGAAATGTAAATTGCCTGCTGTTTCCTAGAGTTATAACAATATGAAAATAGTTTCAATGGTTTCCTAAAAATTTGGTAATTCTATTTAAAAAATACTGACAATTTCAAATGGTGATGGAGAACGGTATACTGTTGTGGGAGTGTAAAGCAATGCATGGCCCCTGAAGGGGCAGCCTGCAATCACACTATCCTTTGATAGGCACCTACTCCTTGTTTAGCCTCCTCTCCAGGAATCCACCACAAACAAATACTTGTACAAGTGTTCGAGGATATTATAAATGGGTAAAATACAATGTTTATTAAAGTATTTTTTAAAAAATAATAAAATACAGACAACTTTGATGCCCATCAGTTAGGTCATAGATGAAATAAACTATACTACATCTATATAACGGAAAACTTTGTATCAGCACTGTGAAAAAGAATGAAGCAGGGGTGCCTGCCTGGACAGTTCAGTTGGGTAAGCATCCACCTCTTGGTTTCAGCTCAGGTCATGATCTCACAGTTCATGAGTTAGAGTCTCACACTGGTTCCACGGTGACTGTGTGGAGCCTGCTTTGAATTCTCTCTCCAGCCCCCTGCCCTTCCTCCACAAGTGTGTGCATGCCCTCTCTCAAAATAAATAAATAAACTTTTAAAAAATGAAGCAGAGCTACATAAACTGAAATAGAACGATGTCTAAAACAATAAAAAGCAGGAAATCAAGAATTATGTACAGTAGGATGCAATTTTTGTAAAAAAACAACAGAAAAACAAAACACCAAGACCAAAAAATCCCCACTATTTCTTTAGAGAAGTAAGTACAAATACGTGTTTGGAACTCCACTATCCTGAATCCAAACAGGCAAATATCTTTTGGAGATTAAAATGACTTCAAAGCAGCAGGCAAAGAACCACTTACCTATTGAATTTAACAGCAAGGCCCAGGTCAGCAATACAGCAACTTCCATTTTTCTTAATGAGGATGTTTTTGCTTTTTAGGTCTCGATGAGCAATTGCAGGCTTTCCTTGGGTGCCATAAATTTCTGTGTGGAGGTGGCACAGACCACAGGCAGCTGAATAAGCCAACTTGAGCAGGGCTCTGGTGTCTAGTGTGGCACATTTCAGGAAATCATAGAGAGATCCATTTTCATGGTAATCAGTAATCAAATAGAGCTGAGTCCAGGAGCCTGTACCTTTAATGTCTGCTGCTATAAAACCTGTTCAATTGATGAGTTGAAAAGGTTAGTTATCGGAGGTGTGTAGGAAGAATAATGAATGTTCATTCAGGATACAGAGAATAACCTAGGCATCATGTACAGATAAAAATTTAATTTGCCTAACAAAATCTCTTGAATGTGTTACCAAGTTTTTCCTGCCATTTATACACACACCTCTACAATTCTGTAATACTTTTAAAATAATCTTAATGATAATCATGAAAACGACAATTATATGACTAAGAAAAAGATCACATATCAGAAAATAACCTGGGGGGATGTTATCCATATACATGATTCTCTAAGCATGAAGAACTACAAGAAGAAGGAATGTGGAAAAGCTCTGAAATTGAAAAGTGGACACATTACAATAATAAAGTTAAAATGTTCAACTAAGAGTCTGCTCCTAATTAAACCAACTCCCAATTGTCCATCAAGCCTCATCGCATCTGCCTTTCCATCTGGCTCACTGACAAGCAGGTCCATGATACTAGGCTCCTTTCCTTCTTTTTTCTTGTCCTCTTTCCCTTCAGAAAAAGGTCAGTGAGTGCTGGGTTGAACAGCATTGCCCTCCCCCCCATTTCAACTCATGTCCACTTGGTACCTGTAAATGTGACCTTATTTGGAATACGATCTTTGTAGGTGTAATCAAATTCAGATGCGGTCATATGACATCAGGATGCACCCTAACTTAATGACCAGCATCCTTACAAGAGGAGGGAAATTTGGACAGAGACACACAGGGGAGAAGGCCGTATGACAACAAACAGCAAGAGTGTGATCTCCAAGCCAAGAAATGCCAAAAATTGCTGGCAATCACCAGAAGCTGGGAAGACAAGGAAGGGGCCTCTCCCGGAGCCTTCAAAGAACATGGCTCTGCTGACACCCTCGCTTTAAACTTCTGGCTTCTAACTCTGGGAAATAAATTTCTGTTGTTTTAAGCCACCCAGTTTGTGGTAATTTGTTATGACAGCACTAGGAAACTAATAGTTAAGTGTCTGGAATACTTGTGGCAATGCGCTATGCACTCTCGAAATTAAAGGGTAGGGAAATAGTAGCTGAAAAGTCAGGAAAGCTAAAAGGAGTCTATGTACCCTACTGATCAGATCATACCTAAATTATTTTTCTACTTTGTAAATGAAGGTGGGGGGTAGTTTAATTTACAAAAGGCAAAAAGGTACATATAGTTAAAGTTATACTAGAAAACTGCTTAAATTACCTTTCAAAAACTTGGGTTTTGTTACTGTATGAGTAAGTCCAATAAACTAACACTACTTCCAATTTGAAACTCACTCTTGTTTTCTTAGTTGGACAGTAAATAAAGTGGTTGGTGGGCATTCAGGATTGTTTTGTACTTAAACTGTTGTATTCTCCTGGGTCTCCTTCAGCCAAACACACATAAGCGAATTCATGTATATTTTCAAAGCCCATGTAGCGGGGTTCTATCTGCACCCCACTAACCGTGTCAGAGTATAGAATCGACTGAAACCGAACGTGTACCCACCAAGTATGTTTTCATGGCGCATCAGCACTGTCTGATAGATTTCCGTTTCTCGAAACCAGCTAGCTTCTTCAGTGGTGAAAAATACTTTGACTGCCACTTTTTCACCACGCCATTTACCCATCCATACTTCTCCATATCGGCCTTTACCGACTTGCCGGACCATCTGAATCTGTTTGGCAATAGTTCGCTGCACCTTCATAGAAAAAGGTAAAATGTTTGTGGAGTTCCTGATGAAAGGAACCTACTAAGACTGAGAAAGTGGTCTGATGGCCCATCCCAACAAAAAGGATGGGATGTACGACCAGTCAATAGCCCTGTTAGAATTTATAACATATTTAAAAGTAGATGAAACAATGCACAACATATTTTGTGAAATCACACACTAACGGATTGGTCAATGTGGCAGACCATTTGCAAAAATGGTCAAAATAATTCCACTCCTAGTCCACACCCCCTTGGGTAGTCTCCTCCACAGACTCTGGGCATGGCCATGTGACTTGCTCTTGGCAACAGAACAACGTGATACAAGTGGAGACCTGAAAAGTGTCTGTGCTCTGGGGCTCGCCCTTTCTTGCTGAGCTGGGGAACTCTGTGACTGATGAACGATACCACGGGAAGCCCTGGCCATGTCTGGGAGCATCCAGCTCCAGCCGGGCAACTCTAGAGAAGGAACTGTCCAGCAGACCCACAGAATCATGAGGGATAATAAATATTTATTGCTCAAGCCACTAAGCTCGGGGTGCTTCATCATGCAGCAAAATCCAAATGACAGTTACCAATCTTCCACTCAAGTCTGGAAGACCCTACGTGATCTGGCTCCCACCTGACTCTCCAGCCTCATCATCTGCTATAATCACCCACCCACCACCCCTCTTATTTCTCTTATTTCAGCTTTCAGAATTCACTTAAGGGTGTTATTCCTCTGTGGAACACCTTCATAGCACACGCATACCTCGCAGCTGCTACACTTCTCACAATTATAATTTTATTATTATGTATACATGTATTTGTTTGAACTCTATTCCCTTCTACTCACAGAATATAGGGATTTGTTTAGGGCAATACCTAAAGTACAAGTATTTTCATTCATTTTCATTGAATCAAAGATGCACACTGATTGCTACCTTTAATTTTCAGAAGCACTAGTGGTCATTTTAAATTAATAAGAACCCTAAGGTCCACGTTGGAAATGCAGTTAAAATGGACTAGATTTTGTGCATACCTAAACTGACTTAACTTTATGTATCATTTATTACAGAATCCTTTTATAGTTTTTAAAGAAAGTCAGGATTATTGAGGCATAATTTACATACAACAAAATCTACTCTTTTTGAGGACTGTGTTTTGACAAATGTATACAGTAATGCAACCACCAACACCCCAATTAAGATATAGAACGTTCCCAGGACCCAAGAAAGTTCCCTCCTGCCTCTTTAAAGTCAACCCCCTCCCCAAGGCGCTGGTATCACTGATCTGTTTTCTTTCCCTACAGTTTTGCCTTTTCTAGAATATCACATAAATGAAAACACACAATATGTAGTCTTTTGTCTGGCTTTTTCCACTTCGCATAAAACACTTTGAAATTCATCTGTATTGTTGCTGCCTGTATCACTAGTTTCTTTTTATGGAAGAGTGGTATTCCACTGTATGAATATACTATGATTTGTTTATCCATTTACCAGCTGATGGATTTGGGGGCTGTTTACAACCCTATGTCTTACAAACAAAGCTGCTGTGAACATTCACATTCAGGTCTTTGTGTGGGCACGTCTGCATATCTCTTTGGTAAATACTTAGTGGAAGAACTTTCACTGTATAGAAAGTATAAACTTTTCAGTCAACTGTCAACCTGTTTCCCAAAGTGGCTGAAATATTTTCATTCCCATCAGCAATGTATGAGGTATCTAGCTGATCTATATTCTTTTCAGCACTTAATGTTCTCAGCCTTAGCCACACTAGTGGATGTGCAGTGTCTTGCTTTAATGTTTAATTTGCATTTGCCTGATGCTGCTGAGCACCGTTTCATGTGCTTCTTTGCCATTCTTTTATCTTCTTTTGGGAAGTATCTGTTCAAAATTTTGTCCATTTTTAAAAACTGGGTAGCCTTATTACTGAATTATAAATGTTCTTTATACATGCTGCAATAGAAATTCTCTCAGATCTGCATTGTCAGTTTGTGACTTATTTTTTCCTTTGTTTAAGTGTCTTCTGAATAGGAAAAGTTTAAAATTTTGAGAAATCCCAATTCACCGGGGCGCCTGGGTGGCTCAGTAGGTTAAGCATCCAACTCTTGGTTTTGGCTCAGGTCAGGATCTCACGGTTTCGTGAGTTCAAGCCCCACGTTGGGCTCTGCGCTGGCACTGTCTCGGTCTCTCTCAAAATAAATAAACTTAAAAAAAAAAAAAGTCCAATGTATCATTTAAAAAAATGATTCATGCCTTTTGTGCACTAAGAAACCCTTGCTTAACCCAAGGTCACAATGATTTTCTAAAACATTTTCTTTGAAGGGTTTTATACTTCAACTTTTACATTTAGGTCTATGAACCATTTCAAAGTAATTTTGTATTTGGAGATAAGGGTTGAGATATACTTTTTGGCAAACGTATGCCCAATCTTCCCTGCACTGTTTGTTGAACAGACTGTCTTCTCCCCACTGAATTACTCTGGCACCCAATTCAAGTGATGTTTGTATCCATTTCTATACTCTCCATTCTCTTCCACTGATATACATACTTATATGTAAGGATCACACTGTGCTGATTATTGTAGCTTTACAGTAAGTACAGAAATCAGGTAGTGAATCTTTATTCTTTTTCCAAATTGCTTTGACTCTTCTACGAGGTCCTTTGCATTTCCGTATAAATGTTAGAATCAGCTTATCAATTTCTAAAAAGTTTGCTCTGATTTCATATTGAATGCAAACTATAAATCAATTTAGGATCATTGAAATTTTAATATTGCATCTACTGATTCACAGACAGGATAGACATCTCCCTTTATTTAGGGTTTTGTTAATTTTTTGGCAATGTTTTCTAATTTTCAGTGCACAGGTCTTATATACATTTTGTTAAGCTTATTCTAAAATATATGATGTCTTTTAAAGCTATTTTAAATGATACTGCTTTAAAATTTTTAATTCCTGGGGTGCCAGGGCAGCTCAGTTGGTTGAGCGCCTGACTTCAGCTCAGGTCATGATCTCACAATTCGTGAATTTGAGCCCAGTGTCGGGCTCTGGGCTGATGCTCGGAGCCTGGAGCTGGCTTTGGATTCTGTGTCTTCCTCTCTCTCTGCCCCTCCCCTGCTTGCACGCTCTCTCTCTCAAAAATAAACATTAAAATACATTTTTAAAAATAAAACATTAATTCCTAACCACTCGTTGCCAGTGTACCTAAATTCAATGATTTCTGTACAGTGACCATATATTCTGCAACCCTGATAAACTCACTTTATGGTACCATCCTTGAGATTTTCTATGTAGATATCATGTGGTCTGCATATGAAGATAGTTTTACTTTTACCTTTCCAATTCAATTACAGAATTCAATAAATTTAAAAATCAGAGATCAATGTATTTAAACAAATGCAATTAAATTAAAAATATATCTGGATCTCTAGTACTTATTAATTTGAAATAGTTATACTTCTCCCAGCCAATGAGTTTAACCTTAGACGCAAAGAATTTATATCTGATTCCTCTACAAGTTGGCTGTTAAAAGCAAAACTTGAGAGTTAACTCTAGCATTTATATAGCGCCTCATGATCACGTTTTCCCCCCTAATTTTGTTTGAGACTCTATCTTAATTGCCTGTTCTATTTTTCTTGTTTCATACTTCTTGTTGTTAACTGATTTCTCCTTGCATTACGGTAGCTATCTTTCTAAATAAGAAGGGAAAAAAATGTGTGTTTAGTAACGTTCCCTACTCTGTAACAAATATGCTGTGTATGATCATATGAGGGCAAATTCTGTATCGATAAACCATTTGTGTTTGTATGACATTTTATCTTACCAATAAGGGTAGTCCAGATCCACTACCAGAACTCTGTGACTGGTCAATAAGGTCTTTTAATGATTCTCCAACCGGAATAAATGCTTCATCTTGTTCCAAATCACGATTGTAACGACGTCTGCTTGAGATGCTCTTGCAATAATGTCTTTTGAAAAAGCAGAAAATAAGCTACATTAAAATTCTAAAACTATAAAATTCTAGGGTTAAGAAAAATGTTGAGGTTGTCGACATCATCTTTCCTTTAGATAGGATCACATCCAAATTAGTCTTACAGGATAATATATTCTCTGTTAAAATAATATCCAGAAATGGAGCTTGTGAAGTAGAGTTCTATATATATGTTAAAATGCAATTTTTTTTCTACTTAAAGAACATCCTTTAACATATTTTGTGGTCCAAATCTGCTGGATATGAATTCTTTCAAGCTTTTGTATGTGTGTCTTTAGTTCACCTTCATTTTTTTGTTGTTTATTTATTTAGAGACAGAGACAGAATCCCAAGCAGGCTCTGCACTGTCAGCACAGAGTCCCACACAGGGCTCGATCTCATGAACCTCGACATCATGACCGGAGCTGAAACCAAATACTTGAAATACTTTCAAGTATTTCAAATACTTGAAAGTATTTTCTCTGCATATAGAATTCTAGGTTTATGACTTTTTACCCCTTGAGTACTTTAAAGATTCTGCTCTATGCACACTGTTTCCCCTGAAAAGTTGGCTACCATCCTTACCCATCTTCCTTTGCACCTAATCTGCCTTTTCTCTGGCTGCAATTAAGATTTTTTTCCTTTATCACTGGTTTTGAGCTATTTGATAATGATGTGCCTTGGTGTAGATTTCTTTTTGTTGCTTGTACTTTGGCTCTATGGGTTTACATATTTACTCTAATTAAATTTGAAAAAAATTTGGTCATTGTTTTTAAAAATAATTTGCTCTCTCCCCTCTTTTGGGAAGTCCAATTATATATACAGTTGACCACTGAAAAAAACATGGGTTTGAACTGCATGGATCTATTTAAGTGTAGATTTTGTTTTCAATACAGCACAGTACTACATATACATGTATTTTCTTTTCCTCATGATTTTCTTGACACATTTTCTTTTCTTTAGCTTACTCTAAGAATACAACATATAATACACACAACCTAAAAAATATGTGTTAATCAAGTGTTTATGTTATTGAAAAGGCTTCCAGTCAACAGTAGGCTATTAGTAGTTAAGTTTTGGGGGAGTCAGTTATACACAGATTTTGACTGCACAGGGGTTCGTTCCCCAAACCTCTGCACTATTCAACTGTCAACTGTATATACATTAGGTTGCATAAAGTCCCACAGTTCACTGGTGCTCATTTTTTTTTTCATTTTAGTTTTTTGTTTTTTGGTTTTTTTTTTTTTTTTAGAGAGAGAGAGAGAGAGAGGACATGTGAGGAAGATGGACAGAGGGAGAGAGAGAGAAAAAACCTTAAGCAGGCCAAGCTCAGCCTGATGCGGGGCTTAATCCCATGACCCTGGGATCATGACCCAAGCAAAACCAAGAGTCAGACACCCAACCGAATGAGCTGCCCAGGCGTCCTATCAATCTATTTTTAAAATATGTATTGATGGTTTAGTTTGTTTAGTTTCTCTTGCAGTGTCTTCATGTCTACTCATATTTTCTTCTACAGTATCTAATCTGTCATTAATCTCATCCAGTGTATATTTCATCTCAGGTATTATAGATTTCATTTTCTAAAGTCTGATATGGGTCTCTTTTAGATCTTCCAAGTCTCTATTTCACTTTTTGAACGTATAAAATACAGTTAAAATAACTATTTTAATGCCCCTATCCACTAATTCTAAAACTTCGATCAGTTTTCGGTTGGTGTTTTGATTCCTCATTACTGGTTGTATTAGTTGTATACCTGGTAATTGTTGACTAGATGGCAGATACTGTGAATTTTACCTTGTTGGTGCTGGGTGTTTTTATATTCTTCTAAATATTCTTATTTATTATTTATTATTTTAAAGAAAGAGAGAGACAGCATGAACGGGGAAGAGAGACAGAGGAAGACTGAGATAGAATCTCAAGCAGGCTCCACACTCAACAAGGACCCCAACATTGGCCTTGATCCAATGACCCTGGGATCATGACCTGAACCAAAATCAAGAGAAGAGTCAGTCAGTCAACTGACTGAACTACCCCCCCCCCCTAAATATCCTTGAACTTTGCTCTAGGATGCAGCTATTTGGAAACAGTATACTCCTTTTGAGGTGGGACCAATGTCATGTTTAGTTTAGAGCTAATTATTCCCCAATACTGAAGCAAGACCCTTCTGAGTACTCTAACCAAAGCCCTGGGGATTATGGGGTTTTCAAGTCTCCCAGGTGATGGAAACAGACACTATTCCCAGACTTGTGTGAGCACTGAACACTGTTTCCTTCGATCTTTTCAGGCATTCTTACCCAGTCTCGGGCAGTTTCCTCACTTGTACATGCTGATAAAGATTCAGCTGAATATTTGATAAGAACCTTCTGCAGATGTCCAGAGTTCTTTCCCTGTGAAGTTCTCTCCTCTTTAGTACTCTGTTATTCATACCCCAGACTCAGCTACATCTCCTTGAGCCAGAGCCTGATGGGCTACACCTGGGTTCCTCCTATGTCCTACAGCTAGAAACTCTCTCCAGGCAGTATGGTGGGCAATCATAAGGCTTACTTCATTTGTCTCCTGTTTTTCAGGGATTAGTGCCCTCACTGCCTCATTGGCAACTACTGATACATGAGTGGAGCTTACTGATTACAGACTTCACTGTGAGATAACAGCCTGGGCCATTTCACTGGGCCCATGGAGGTGAGTATATTTAGGTTTTTGCTCTTGGGCTGGATGGATTTCCCCAAGAAGATTCTTCCTATTTCTTGTTTGAATAAGTCTGCCTAACAGAGTTCTGGGAGGGTTGAGGGGCCCACCAATAAGTATATAAATGTTCACTTTACCTCCATGTTTTCACTACAATATCTCACCCTCAATAATGGGATGCCACAACGAAGAATCTTATCTTTGTTCTTTTTTTTTTTTTTTTTTAAGATTTTTATTTATTTTTGAGAGACAAAGATAGACAGAGTATGTGTGGGGGACGGACAGAGAGAGAGGGAGACACAGGATCCGAAGCAGGCTCCAGGCTCTGAGCTATCAGCACAGGGCCTGATGCAGGGCTTGAACTCAGGAACCTCGAGATCATGACCTGAGCTGAAGTCAGACGCTTAACCGACTGAGCCACCCAGGCGTCCCTCTTTGTTCTTTACAGAGAAACTTCTAGCTTTCTGTCAGGGAGATAGTAGGGGTGACTGTTCTGAACAAGAGTAGGGGTCTCAACATCTGTGGGACTTGTCATCCAAGATGGACCACAACATTCTCACCTCCCGGTATGTAAGTCCCTGTTTCCCTTCCATAATGTTTTAGGGCTGACCTGTGTGACCAACACAATGTGGCAGAAGTGATGATGGTGTAACTTTGGAGTCTAGATCGTAAACAGCATTGCAGCTTCCACCTTGATCTCTTGAATCACTCACCCTAGGAGGAAGAAGCCAGTCTTCATGCTGCAAGGATACTCATACAGCTCTGTTAAGAGGCTCACATCAGAGAAACTAAGCTCCCCTGTCAACCTGTGAGCATCAGAAGTGAGCTACCTTGGAAAGTGATCTACCAGCTCTAGTCAAGCCTTTAGGTGAGCACAGCTCCTGCTGACATCTGACTGGACCTTATCAAAGATTCTGACGTGCAGTCAGTCACTCCTGAATTTCTGACCCACAGTGAGAGATAATAATTGCTGTTTTAAGCCACTATGTTTGGGAGTGATTTCCTAATGCAGTATTGCGTAACACAGCATCTGACTTTCTAAAAATAGACTTTCAAGCAATCCTCTTGGTTTTACTGCCACTCTCAGCTTTACTCCCAGAGGTAACTGGTGCTGCCAATTTTCGAGCTTCTTGGGGAATTCTATAGTATAAACTGGCTGCACCTTTACTTTCTCAAATTCTAGCCTAGGAGTCTGATTTTGTAGGTCCGCAAAGTCACTTACTACTCATCCAAAAGTTTCCCAAGTTCCAAAGGTTTTTTTTTTTGTTGTTGTTGTTGTTGTTGTTTTTTGCTGTTATCTGGTATCCCGTTCTCCTTGTCCTAGCTGGACAAAGAAGGTAAAAACTATTGCTTTTTCACTGGAGGCAGCAAAAGGGAGATGCTCAATCTGTCTCTTTATCTAAGAATTTCTGCCAGTATTACAGGTGGAAAACAGTATCTCAGTATGATTTTAATTTCTATTTTTCATATTGTGAATATTCTTGAGTCATCTTTTTATTTTTCTTTTCAGAGCTGTAAGTATTTCCTTTTAGATAAATGTGAGTTCAGTTTGGGGGGAATGTTTTCCCATTGAACTGCTAAGTTTTTTGTTTTTGATTTATAAAAGCTCTCTATATTTGAGAAATCAGCTCTTTGTAATATGAGATACCAATATTTTTCACTCTTTGTCTTCTGTTTATGGTGGTTTCTGCCACATAGTAAAGTTTTATTTTTATGTACTTGATGCAAGTTTTTCTTTTTTAAGGTTTTATTTTCTGTGTATGGGGTGTTTTTCTTTGCTTCTTGGTTTTATGTCAGTCACAGGTCTTCCACACTGAGATTATTTTTTTAAATTCTTCTACGGTCTGTTCCAGTGCTTTAATCAGTTAATGTTACGTATTTAGATCCAAGATGGGTAAAACTTATTACAATGTAGGTTACTGACTGAACTTCATCTTTTTCTTTTTTTTTAAAGAGGGGGTGGAGGGAGAGAGGGGGGGAGAGAGAGAGAGAGAGAGAGAGAGAGAGAGACAGAGACAGAGAAAGAAAATTAAGCAGACTACACACCCAGCATGGAGCCTGATGTGGGGCTTGATCCCACAACTGTGAGATCATGACCTGAGCCAAAATCAAGAGTCAACCAAATCTCAACTAAACGAGCTAACTATACACCCCTCATGTTTTTCTATATAGCCACCTACTACTAAATCCATTTGTCAAATAATCCATGTTTTCCCCAGTGATCTGGAATGTTACCTTTACCATATACTAAATTTACTTATACACTGGGGTCTATTTATGGGTCTAGGAACCTGTTCCACTGATCTCTCAGTCTATTCATATGCCAATAAGATAATGCTTTATTATTGAAGTTTATCCCCTGCTCTTATTCCTCTTCTCTTTTGGCATCTGTCTTCTGAAATCATGACTAACCACAAACAATTCTGAAGCCCCAAGTAACTAAAGAACGATAACACAGTTGTCTTGGGACAGATTTTAAACATTCAGATACAAAAAGTTCAATATTCCATAAATAAGAAAAATCCTAAGTACTCATGAACAAGAAGTATAAAGTTGGGTTCAATTAACTGATTAATAGTAAGGTCCTCTTTTTCCTTAAGAAAAATATAATCTGGTTAGTTAAAGAAGACAGACCCAGAGAATACAAGTTAATGGTGTTTGAACTGCATTCAGTGGTCAATAACTTATGCCCATTGCCTTTTAAAGAACTACTTACATCTAATATTCAACAATATATTTTATATAAAAATAATGATCTTACTTGTAACAAAAGCAGCTGGAGAAGATGATCATAGCAACTATGCAGACAGCCATTGAAATGAGCACAACCAGCCAGCGAATGCTGCCATCAAAAAATGGACCTGACAAGGGAAGTGAACAACAAAGCACACATTTGATCTCTTCATCACATACGAAAGGAGAAAAATAACTTGGGAGTGTTAAATTCTAGAAAGCTTGCTTACTGTCAAAATCAGAAAATATTTTACTGAAAATCACAATCACCCTCTTCTAGACGAACCTACCTATGACAACAGGGGGCAGTGTAGGTTGTAAATACTGGTTACATAAATTGGTCCGACAACATTCTATCGTCCGCCGTAGCTGTGCTTTTGGTGAATCCTAGAGGAAGAGTAAGGACAAAATTAAAAATGGCTTGATATTTTCAGGTGAGAATGAGGGTTTTTTTTTTTTAATATTCATGAACACAATTTCTAGCTCTGTTGAGTGAAAAGGACCTGCAAGTTTTACGTGTTAAGATTATCAAAAAATTATTTGTGTTGAAATAGTGTTGTAAGGATTGTAAAATGGTATTTCTTAAGAACATATGTATGTGGATGATGTGTTGGAACACTGGACTATAACTAAATTATAAACAAAAGTTCACAAGTATTTTTCACCAAAACTTTGGCATATCTTAATGTATTACTATTCACCTATTTGTAGTAGTAAAAATATAAGTCATGAGATCTTTTCCTAAAAAACATGGGTAATACACTTTATTGCAGTGATGAACTAGTAGGGTGCACAGGATCTCACAGCAGCACCGAGACGACTTAAGTGGAGGGCGTTGTAGTCTAAAGAAAGGAGACATGAGGAAAAATAGTCGAGGAGGTAGAAGATACTGCAGAGTCTGCACAGAACAACTATGTTGAGACTAAGGAACCCAATGCAGAAGCAAGTTAAAGCAGATGTGGTGAGGACAAAGGCAAAATGCAGAAACCATACTCCTGAGAGTTTCTTAGAGACCACCGACCAGAGGGGAGATATGTCCCTGACAGATCAGAAAATGAGCACAGGAAAAGACTTCAGTCAAGAGAGCAGACATCAACAATTATGTGTGAAGTTTTACATGATTGGTACAGTACTTAACAAGTTATTAACTTGAATGCTGACATTTCAGCACTGCCTGGGAAAACTGCCATTCTGGACCAAAATAGCAACAGAAAGGAATTGCTTGTCATTATAAAAGTAGCAGGAACATAAGCAGAAACTGACCATGTTATTCTTAAGTATCAGATGGCCAAAACAGAAAAACCTCAGTATAATCAAGTATTACTTTAAAAAGGTGAATGAATAGGAGTCCACGACTTGATCCTACCAGGAAAGATGGGTTGAGAGTATTGGGAAACTTCCAAAAGCACAAGTTTTCCATTTTAACTAAATTTTTAATGTTAAAAAAGTTTTACTTAAAAAAAAAAGTTATTTTTTTAATGTTTTATTTTTTGAGAGACAGAGACAGAGGGTGACCAGGGGAGGGAGGGGCAGACAGAGGAGACACAGAATCTGAAGCAGACTCCAGGCTCTGAGCTGTCTGCACAGAGCCCAACGCAGGGCTTGAACCCACAAACACGAGATCATGACTTGAGCTGAAGTCAGACGCTCAACTGACTGGGCCACCCACATGCCCCCAAACAGTTTTACTTTTAAATGACCATAAAGAGAAAGAAAAGAGAGAGATGTTAGGAGTTACACAAGTGACTCTGAAATAACCCCAGATCGAGAACATTTACATGAAGGAGGGAATGGAGAGTATATTAATTGAAGGTGAATAAAAGGACTACGAAGCATCTACAAACAGTTGCAGGAAGGCTAATGTTCAAAATGAGCTTAGCCCTGCAGAAGACAGAATGTAAAGAACAACCAAGAAGGGGTTTCTCTAGCAATGCTAGAAGACCGCCAAGCAATGTATGTGTTGCTGAAAACCACGAGGTGATGGAGGACAAGGAAAAAGCACTGTTACATGGCAGCTGCTTTCCCAGACGCCGGAAGAGACCCTCCAGGGCTTCTGTATTCTTGGTGACTGGCTGCCCTCATGATCACACCCTGGCAAGAGAACACTTTGAGAGGGCTGGAAGGCAGGTGTGACAGGAAGAATTTAGAAAGGACAAGTATTGGAAACCGAAGAGCTAAATGTTAGACTCTTTCTTATGTTAAAAGAACACAGACTGTGAAGTTTAACAACTAATTTATATTAGTGAAGTCAATTTGTGATATGCCTCGTTTAGGGGCATGCAAGATACAGGTTATTACTGCTGAGCTCACTGCTCTAACCATAGTTCTTCCTTCAATATTTTTAGTGATTAAAAAAATGTATAGAATATGTGGTTGATAAACATGCAAATGGCATAAAACTGCAAGAAATAATTAAATTATCACCCCCCCCCCAAATCCTGCCAAATTACAGCAAAGGACTAATTCGTTTTTTGTTTTTTTTTTTTACATTTATTTACTTATTTATTTTTGAGAGACAGAGAGAGACAGAGCACAAGCAGGGGATGGGCAGAGAGAGAGAAGGAGACCTAGAATCCGAAGCAGGCTCCAGGCTCCGAGCTGTCAGCACAGAGCCTGACGTGGGGCTCAAACCCACAAACTGTGAAATCATGACCTGAGCTGAAGTCAGATGCTCAACCAACTGAGCCACCCAGGCATCCCCAAAGGGCTAATTCTAATATGATAAAATTTAACATAGACAGGTATATAACAACTATTTTCAAAAACTCATTCCATTTCCATCCTCTTATTTGTGGCAAGAAACCAAAGAATCAATATAGAATCTAAGAGATATGGTTCAGCAGTAGCATAAGTGAAAGACGGGGATTTTAGCTGACAGGAAGCTCAGTATGTTTCAAAGTGTGGTGTAACAATCCAACATCCAACATCCAACATGAGATCTGGCTGTATTTAGGAAAAGGAAAGGAGTTACTTATTCTCTGCGTTCCAACCTCCCACCCCAGGTCAGACCAGACTCAATTCTGCATATTACGCTGAGACATCAGTGTAACTCTGAAGCTGATCAGACATGGAGCAGTGGAGGGGACTGTGAGCTATCATTTTCACCTATAGGCAAAGACTATAGGAATGGGGAGGAACACAGGACCACACAAACAGACCAAAAAACTTCCTTCACACAGTAAAAGGCTGTCATATTTTGAAAGAGGCTTTAGATTTGATCCAAAGGGGCAGGGAGAGATTTGTAGTCATTAGGAGGAAAAGCTTTGTAAAGATCATGTCAGGTCATTAGTACAGATGAAATAGATGGTCTTGGGAGGTAATGAGCCCTTGTCACTAGAGGTGTCACACCTAGAAAATAGATGGGATGAGGGGTGCCTGGGTGGCTCAGTTGGTTAAGCATCCAACTCTTGATTTCAGCTCAAGTCATGATCTCACGGTTGGTTATGAAATAGAGCCCTGGGGTTGGGGTGGTCTTAAGATCAAGTCCCACATTGGGCTGGCCATGGAGCCTGCTTAAGATAGTCACTCTATCTCTTTCTCTCTCGGAGGAGGAGGGGAGGAGGAGGAGGGGGAGGGGAAGAAGAAAATAAATTGGCGGGGGGGGGGGGGGGGGGCGGGTGCCTGATTGGCTCAGTCAGTTAAGCATCTGACTGCAGCTCAGGTCATGATCTCACGGTTCGTGAGTTTGAGTCCTGCATTGGGCTCTCTGCTGTCAGTGCAGAGTCTGCTTGGGATCCTCTGTCTCCCTCTTTCTGCCCCTCCTCTGTGTGCTCTCTCTCTCTCTCTCTCTCAAAAATAAACATTAAAATAAAAGAAGTAGATGGGATGCAATATATGTGTGTGGGGGGGAAGGGAGATGTGCAGAGGGGGCACATGGATCCCAAACCTTTAGCAAAGATTGGAACATATATCAATCCTGAGAGTTTCTTAATAATGTGAATCATTTCCTAAAATAGTTGAAGCTGAAATTTGTGTACAAACGGTTCTATCTAAAGCTGGAAGAATCCCTGGGGCAAAATTACTATACAGGATTTTGAAGAGATTAGGTTTATAACCAAGAGCCATGAGGATATTCATAAACTCTTTATTACCAGCCCTTGGATGCCTTTGCTGCTGCTGTTAAAACAACTCCACTGAGATTTCCTTACAAGGACTTAATGTTTCTGCATTGTCTCAGAGTGATACAAAGGTTATTATTGCCCATCACCTTGAAGTCTTTCCAGTCAATTTGATAATCCACAGGTGATACTGTAACATTTTTTTTGGCAGTCATGACAATTTAGAAATAGGATATGATTTAAAACGTTTTTTTAAAGTAAAATAGGGGCGCCTGGGTGGCTTAGTCAGTTGAGCGTTCGACTTCGGCTCAGGTCATGATCTCTCAGTCTGTGAGTTCAAGCCCCGCATCAGGCTCTGTGCTGACAGCTCAGAGCCTGGAGCCTGCTTCGGATTCTGTGTCTCCTTCTCTCTCTGCCCCTCCCCCACTCATGCTCACTCTCTCTCTCTCTCTCAAAAATAAATAAACATAAAAAAAATTAAAAAAAAAAACTAAAAAAAAAATAAAGTAAAATAATCTGGAACTTCAATTACCACAATCATATTACCTGAAGTAAGAGCTAAGCTTCCTCCAATATACTTGGTTTATAAGAACATAGAGTGATGTGCAGATCAGGCACACTTCTCCTGGGGAAATGAATACTTTTCACGTGGCCCCTCCCTTCTTTATTTCACAGGCCCTAAATCAGATCTTACCTTGCACTGAAAGTCAGATCCTTCATATTTCATACACCCTGAAGCTAATGTGGTTTCTCCTTGGTCATCTTCTTCTATGATGGCAAAGCAGTGCCCATTCGTTCTGAAAGAAAAAAAACCCAAAAACCAAAAAATATAACTTCACATTGAAGACATGATGAACTATCATATAATTTCAGTATTTTACATATATAGGTTTTTGCTTTCTATTTGGTGATATTCAAAGAGCATACAGTTATTAGTAAAGTACAAAAACAGGACATTATCACTTTCATAACAGGGCGACAATTAACTGATGACACTCAGTTGTTCAGGGAATTTTTTTGGCTAGTAAGCCAGTTCTTCAATGTCCCCAAACAATATGGAATAGAATTACATGATCATATATAAATGTGTTGAATAGTTAACATAAAATAAAGTAGGAAAATTAAAATGGTTATATAAATCGGAATTGGACTGGGAGCTCACTTGTATCAAAATAATATAAAATTAATTAAATATCACAATATCACGCCTATCTTTCTGTAAAATATTTCGACCAATTTAGAATTACAAGATTTTGAGTGAGTTTGTTTTTTTTTTTGGTAATCTCTAAATTTTCTACAGTAAGTATCAGTAAACTTTATGATAAAAAGATCATTAAATAAACTCAAAACATTAGACAAATACCAGATTCAAATCCTTCTATCTCCTTTAAAAAGCTGTATTACAACGTTAACTCTGAGAAAAGAAACATCAATCATTTAATAGTACTAAATGTTCCCATACAAAGAACAAGAAGTTTTTTGGCTCTTTGTAAAAGATATCATATAAAATTAAAGAAAAAAAAAAAACGAAGACAATGTAAACAATTCTTAAAATGGCACTAAATGCAATCCTATTCTCATAACTTTAAGGACTACATAAAGTACTTACATGCATGTGTTATTAATAGCATCATCTGGGCAGTGTCCTGAGCAATAGCACTTTAAAAAAGGCAAAGTATCCTCTGGTGCTAAGGTTACTCCATTTTCTGATTTTTTCTGGTCAGAGTCTGATTTCATCCCAGTACCATGGAGCATACTGTCCAGATTCTGCCCTGTATTCAAGTACGAAATTTGTGAAAACATCATTTCCGAAAAGCTAATTCTTCCATTTCAATTTTCAATGAGAAATTTCTAAGCTTTCTTAGTGTGTAATTATTATGTAATGGCAGCTTTCTTATGTAATGGCAGCTAATGTGTTTAATTAAAAATACATTTCATTCAGGGATGCCTGGGTAGCTCAGTCGGTTGAGCGTCTAGCTTCGGCTCAGGTCATGAACCCGCCGTCTGTGGGTTTGAGCCCTGCATCGGGCTCTGTGCTGACAATTTGGAGGCTGGAGCCTGTTTCAGACTCTGTCTCCCTCGCTCTCCGCCCTCCCCCACTCCCACTGTCTCTGTCTTTCAAAAATAAATAAACGTTAAAAAAATACATTTCATTCATACATTTAACATTTGTTAATAACCTATGATGCACAGAGTACTGCCCCAGGTATTGTTGGACATATGGAGAAGATTATGTCACAAGTTTTGCACCAGTGGAAGACAAGAGCGGCAGACATACAATATGGTCATAACCTACAAGAAAGGTACAAAATGGGAAATGGCTTCAGGGAAGGCTGAGATTATTTACAATTATTAAAAAATACACAAATTATGGGGCACCTGGGTGGCTCAGTTGGTTAAGCGTCTGACTCTTAATTTCAGCTCAGGTCATGATCTCAGGGTTTGTGAGATTGAGCTCTGTGTTGGGCTCTGCACTAGCAGAGAGGAGTCTGCTTGGGATTCTCCCTGTGCCTCTCTGTGCCTCCCCTACTCGCATGCTTTCTCTCTCAGAATAACTAAATAAACTTAAAAATATATATATACAAATTATGGTTCTTAAGCTCTTTGTCTCAAAATTTGGGACTAGCTTAAAAACAATAAGTGCTCTATTTGTGCCTCTATGCGGAAGTGGAGTTACTAAGCATCTCGCTTTGGACTTTAATTGCTTAAGTAAGGGTATTGTGAGAGCATGGGGACTAATCATATTATCTGGTGCCCTTTATCTGAAGGTCACTGGTTCGAATCCAGACTATGCTGCCAGAAACTGAAGGTTACTGTAGGGCAGTAGTTAGCTTATGAAAACAGAGCTGTGTTTTTGCATTAGAGTCAAGTAGCCTCAAATGACAGATACTGTCATATTTGGTACTGAATCTTTCAGGCTGAAAGCAGAACAGAACTTCTTAAAATGTGTGAGTAATTCTTCCCTCCCTCTGAATCAGCTGAAATTGGCTAGCTTATTCCTTGGAGGATTGACCTCCAAGGAATGAAATGTAGAGCCAAACAGGTATAAAATATTAAGAGAACTGCGTATAAGCAACATTTCATTATAACGTTCAAGCATAATGTAGACTTGACTTAAAATGTAGCCATACTGGTGAGATGAAAAGAGAAAAAGTAACACATATGCACACATTTGATAACAGGAAGAGAATGTGCTGCTAATTAAGTTTTAGCGATTCCATGCCCGGAATTTTTTTTTAATGTTTACTTATTTATCTTGAGAGAGAGCGAGAGTGGACAGGGAAAGGGGCAGAGAGAGGAGGGGAAAGAGAACCTCAAGCAGGATTGTGGGGCTCGATCCAACGAAGTCTTGAGATTATGACCTGAGACGAAATCAAGAATCACTTACCGAATGAGCCACCCAGGCGCCCCTCCATGCCTTGAATTTTAATAATCTTCATTTAATCCTTTAAACTGATAACAAAACTTAAAGACCTCATTTATGCTAGCAATGTCAACTGCAAAAATAAAAAAAGGGAGGGTAGTGGCCAGGAAAGGAAGAAATCCACTAGGCTAAAAACAAGGAGACCTGGACTGTGGTCTACTATTCTACTGTGGTCGTACCACAGTTTAGTTCACTGGGTGATCACGGAGAAGCCACCACTTCTCCAGGCCTCATTTAGCGAATAAGACTCCAGGACTAGAGGACACCTGAAGTCTCTTAACCAGCTTTCAAACCCATCACAATAACAGAAGGAAGCATCCGTTTAACTAAGGAGAAAAATCGACAAATAATATACCACATGCAATTAATTTTCCAAAAATCTAATGATACACAGAGAAAGTGGTAGTGTTGTAGAAATGACACTGAAATAACAGTGAGAAGTTAAGGGTTCAACTCCCAAATATGTCCACAGGTGGTACTCTCTGAATCTCATTCTCTAGCTCTAAAAAAAACAGTAATAATAATTCCTTCCCAATTCACACCAAGAGGTTATATCAGAAGAAATGAATAGACAGTAAAGGGCTTAATTAAATATAAAATAAGGTACAAATGGAAATATTATTTATTTACAAAGATTGTACTGTACTTAAAGATCACGGATACCTAGACTATGCAAAGTTCTATGATGGTTAATACACACAATTTCCCAAACACTATCTGAATTTAGGAAATAAAAAATCCTAATTATAATAATTTGCATTTGGGACTTATATTACCTCAGATATTTATTTAACAAAACACTAACTAGAGGCCAGCTATGTGCAGGCAAGTTACTGAATGCTGGAAACTGATGGAGTCCTTGAGAAACTTGGAGGGCAGTGAAGGGGAGGGGCGGTAAGCACGCAGATAAACACAGTGTGAACAGGGATACAATACAAAGGTAAACAAAGGAAGGAGCCTGTAACACAAACTCAGCCTGGGTGTCAAAGGCAAGAAAAACTAAGCTGTATCTTAAAGTTATAAACTTTCCCAAAATAGAGGCCTAGATGCAAAGAAAAACAGGTAGCAACAGCTTCTCTGCACCACCTCCCTAGGTGACAGTGCCCATTCCCACAGTTTAAGCAAATCTGTTTATGGTTCCTAGATTTACCCCTCTAGCTTTGAGCTGCTTGTAAGTAATCTCAAAATTAGCTTGTCCAAAATGGAACTCTTGACTTTTCTCTTCAAACCTGTCTCCCCAAGTCTTTTGGCTCACTCTCCAAAATAGATCTCAAGTTTTTCCCATTTTTCTCCAGCTCACCTGCTATTACCTGGGCCCATCATGGCATGCTACTTCTGAGATAGGAATCTCCACACTGACCTCCCTATTTCTGTTCTTGGCCCCTCCAATCTCTTTCCCATACAGGAGCCAGAGTTATCTTATAAACATAAATCTGATCCTGTTCACTCCCCTGCTTAAAACCAATTAATGGCTCCATATGCACTCGGAATAAACTCCAACCTCCTTCACCATGCCTACTGCCAGCAGGATTTGGAATCTCTGTACCTCTCCAACATCAACTTATAGCACCTGTCCTCCACCATGCTCAGGCACGCGGGTCTTCCGTCAACTCCTAGAATTTGCCAATCTCTTTCAAGTCCTGCATTTACAATGGCATAAAATTATGGGGTCTGGGCTGGGCTGAAGCTCTAGGATGTATCTCAAAACAAACACACGCAAAAAATATTTAAAGTTTGCACGCTCTAGTGTAACAGCTCAGAAAAAAAACACACACAAATATATACGAATATGGAGACCAATAGCTAAAAGATACAAGTAACTACCTATAGGCACATTTACACCATGTTCCTTTGTCATTAATGGTAATTTTTGGCATCAATGATTTTACTACATTTTTTAAAATGTTTATCCATTTTGTGAGAGAAAGAGACAGAGCATGAGTAGGGGAGGGGCAGAGAGAGAGGCAGACGCAGAATCTGAAGCAGGCTTCAGGCTTTGAGCTGTTAGCACAGAGCCCGACGCAGGGCTTGAACCCATGAAAGGCAAGATTATGACCTTAGTCGAATTCAGACAGTTAACCAAATGAGCCACCCAGGCGCCCCTGATTTTACTGCATTTTTATTCCTGGCTAAATAATTTTTCTCACTTTCCTAGTAATCTATGGGTTTCCTTTGTACAAAGCACAGAAACTCCTCCCCTGTCCTTAAAGCAGAATGTCTAGAATAGGAATAATTAGAAAGCAAAAGGCAGGAGGGCTGCAGAGACCAATGGGACATCAATGCATTGCATGTATGAAGTAATCAGTAACAGTTCTCCTTACTCTATGTGCTACGGCACATGAGTACTGAAGGCTGCTTTCAAGTCGCCCTTCTGAATGGGAGTTTATACAGCACTCATCCTATTTCTTCTTCATCACTAAATACTGGGTGTGTCGGGCACCGACAATTTCTCCCTTAGCCACACACTGCTGGACCGTGAAGAGGCATATATGAATCTGACGGACAAGGCTATATACTACATACATACTATATGAGTGGCTGAGTGCAACATGTGGATAAACCTCTGGGTTATATGTATATACCCCTCTGAGCACGAATTGAGTATTTCTACCAACACCAGCACTTTCAGTATATGCATGTAAGAAGGGTATGTATGATGTTAGGTAGACAAATGTGGTACCCTGCAACAGATGCCATTAGTTGTTTTCTCCCCTCTACCTTGCTGGCAACACACACACACACACACACACACCCCACACCCCTTTTTAAGTATTTGCTCCTCCTCCTGTGATTCAGAGAAGCACAGACCTACCCTCAGTAGAGACAATTATTTTGTCTAATCCAACAATTTCAGTTCCCTTCCCCTTGCCACTGTTTATACAAAAGCATAAATTAATTAATTCTGGCCAATAAGGTTAGAAGGAAGTCTGCTGAGGAGGGGAAGGGAAGGGAAGGGAAGGGAAGGGAAGGGAAGGGAAGGGAAGGGAAGGGAAGGGAAGGGAAGGGAAGGGAAGGGAAGGGAAGGGAAGGGAAGGGGAGAGGTGTCTGAGGAAAGATTTCTTTACCAATTAAAAAGAGCCATGAGGAGGGTGCCTGGGTGGCTCAGTTGGTTAAGTGTCCAACTCTTGATTTCGGCTCAGGTCATGATCTCATGGTTCATGAGATCAAGCCCCGCATTGTACTGTGCGCCGACAGTGTGGAGTCTGCTTGGGATTCTCTCTTTCTCTCTTTTTGCTCCTTCCCTGCTCACGCTCGCTTGCTCTCTCTCAAAATAAATAAGTAAACTTCAACAACAACAAAAAAAGAGCCATGAGAGACATCCACTCCTCTTCTACTTAATGTTGTCAACCTAAATTTGCCACATCTGCCTGTGACCTCTGGCTCCACAGTAGCCACCTGTGGCCATGAAGTAAGTTAACCCAGGACTAAATTAATAGGTGGTACAGAGTACAACACTGTTGAAATAGAGAAAGAATGTGATGAGCCACAGAATTAACTTACCGAAGTTGCCCTACCTTCAGACTTCTCGTTTTGTGATACGACATTTTCCTTATTGTTTAAGCTATTTTGAATTGTTTTGTTTGTAACCTAAGACTGAAAACATCTTAAATGACAGAAGAGATAAAATCTGTCCCAGACTCTTTTAGTTGTCCAAAGGATATCTATTTTCCCTGTCTTCTCAGCTGACCAAACTCTGGTCTTGGGAGGCAATGGACTGAGATGAATCTGAGCTGACTATGACAGTCAGTCCTGTCTCTCAGTTTTCTAGTAGCCTTAGCAACTGTCTCAGTTTATCCAACAAAACAAGATAAAATCTGCCAGCAGAAGGTTAGTTTCTGGGGACAGTTTGCTTTCCTGAAGTAATGTCCAGTTGAGGTCAGCGCTGAACCTTTCCCCATTTTTCCTTCCTCCAGTGTAGGTACAGAAGCCATTTTATAACCATTAAGGAGAAGCCAAGAAAATTATAGATGTCAAACTTGACACCACTGAACTACTGAATGAACACCAGGAAATACCTACCACCTACATCAAAAATTATTTGTTCAAGTCACTGTTTGTGGAGTAATCAGTTACTTAAAGCTAAAATCCATTTCTAAAATGTGTGACCAAGCCAAAAACAAGGACTGAATAGCTATTAGATGTTAATATCAAGTGACTCATTCTTCTGTTCCAACTTGAGTAACTTAATCGCAACGTAAAGCACTTTAATCTTAATCATAACATTTAATGTTCAAAAAATTCCTGTTTACATCTAGGATATGTGTTACTGGTTCTATTTTATAACAAGAAAACCAACATATGGAGAAATTTACTTTCCTAAAACACAACTGACGCCCAAGTCAAAAGTAATTTCCACTAATAACCACTCTGCAATCCTTCTTAGAAATAGCATTAGAAATAATCCTCTAAGAAATAACATTTTCTTCTATGTTGGTTTAGTTCTTTTAAGACTAAAGTTTTTTTATGTTTATTTTTGAGAGAGAGAGAGAGAAAAAATGTGAGTCGGAGAGGAGCAGAGATGCTGTCATGCTGTCGATGCAGGGCTTGGACTTATGAACCACGAGATCACTACCTGAGCTGAAGTCCGACACTTAACCAACTGCACCACCAGGCGCCCCAAGACTAAATATTTTTATCTTATCATTTTTTTATACTGCAATTTATTGAACATTTTTTTAAATGTTTATTTATTCATTTTGAGACAGAGAAAGAAGGATAGTGAGAGGGAGACAGAGAATCCCAAGCAGGCTCCGCACTGTCAGCACAGAGCCCAACACAGGGCTTGATTTCACAAACCGTGAGATGAAGACCTGAGCTGAAATCAAGAGTCCCATGCTTAAATGACCGAGCCACCCAGGCATCCCTTTATCTTATCATTGGAACCAACTATCAAACTAATCTTTTTGAAAGGAAATGTAACAAATTTTGCTCTTCATCACAGAGATATAATTCTTAGAGATTTTTTTATTTATGCCTGATAACTAAATATCAATTTATTTCATCTAATGAAAGTTTATTATAGAGCAACTTGAATCAGGGTAGGGAAAGAATTTTGTATCATATTGCCTGTGTGATCTATATAGATTTTTAGAAAATTTAACATCAAATACTGATTACCTGGGGGTAAGGTAGGAAATGTTATTATTAATTTAACTCATCTTCAAAACTATGACACTTTGGTTAATGCTGATCAACAAGACATACAACAAGAGCTGTTAAAATAAAGGTGTTTTATTAAATAATTTGGTATTTCACACATAAAAAAGTGGCTTTTGGAAGTGGGCTGTGTTCTGAGCAAGAAAATAATAAGGATATTAATTACACCTATGACAAAATATGGAGAAGCTCTAGATTTTATTTTTATGTTCACTCTTTAAAACGAAAATGTTAAAAAAAAAATTGTGCTCTTAATAGTATCTCTTGTTGGTAGATATTAACCTTTGTCGCTGTGAATGAAGAAACATTATGAAAAAACGATCTGTGAAGACATAAACTTAAATGAAGATGCCTAATAACTTTACTCTAAAACCCTTTTGCAAAGTAGTACTATCTCTTCAGTATGGAATAATGTCCTAATTAAACCATACAGGAAAAAGCCCACGTGCAAATATAGCCCATATGACCCGCAGAGTCATGACAATAATTTCCTGTTTGGGAGTTACAAGCAGTGAACACAAAATTACAATGTTGTTAGTAAGTAAAACTTTGAGTATTCTATGAAAAAACTTTAGTATTAGCACACGCAAGTGCAACTTACCATTCTGAAGATTTTTAATGACAAAATGATTTTTTTAATTATTTACATTTATCCCTTATTGTATTTTAAAGAGGACAGGAATTTGAAAAATTAAGTCTTCAGTTTCTACTACTGTCTTAGTCTTACTAGGTCAGATACTTTATTTTATACTTTATCTCATTTAATCCTCACAAGACTTAATATTGCACATTATAATACCTATGTTACGGATAAGAGAATAGGTTCTGAGAAGCTAAGATTTTACAAATACTTGAAAATGTTTCTATCACAGTCAAGTTCAAAATTACCTGGCATGTATTTGTTCTGTGCCTCACTCTTTGCCTCTTTATTTAAAAGCTATGCTGGCATATTAGCCTAACTGTTCAAAAAGGGACATCAGTTGAAAGATCAATTGCAAGAATGAGTGTTTCAAATATAGAAATAAATTACTAAAAAATATAAGATTACTTAAAAAAACACTGATTTACCTTGAACATAAGAAATGATGAACAGATAGGCTCCCAATAATCTGATGTAAATATACAGCTGAGTCATTGTTCAGTTTTAATGTTTCCTGTATACTGTGACCTCTAATAACTGGTCTTGTTAGGTCGCTAATTTTAATTACTCTTATTCAAAGAGATTTTCTTGTAAAAGGTCTCAATCACTTGACAATGACTCCAACTTCCACTGCTTTCTCTTGACTCCTGAAAGATAAAAATTTAAAAAAAGGTAATGAATATAACTGAATTCTGGAAAGTTTCAAAACTAAGAGAGAAAAACAAATGCTCAAACATACCTTTAAATGATGAAATACATTTTTAAAGATTAAAGCTATCTTTATTTACAACAACAACAGTAAAAAGGCACTGTAGTTCAGAAACTTAAATAATTCAGTAATAGGTTGCCACCATTCCTGATCTTAGATTAACCACAGATAAAATAAATACACTAAATAATCCCAATGGTCTTTTCTGGCTGCTCTAAAGTAATTGTTTTACTACTAACAAGAACATTTCTAAATATACTAAGAATAAAGCAGGAAAATTTAACTTTAAAATACGAAGCTATTGGGGCACCTGGGTGGCTTAGTCGGTTAAGCATCTGCCTTTGGCTTAAGTCATGATCTCACAGTTCAGTTCGTGAGTCTGAGCCCCACACATCGGGCTCTCTGCTGTGCATGCAGAGCCTGCTTCAGATCCTGTCCCCCCTGTCTCTGCCCTTACCCGGCTTGTGGGCTTGTGCACAAGTGCTTGTGCACACATGCTCCTTCCCTCTCCCTCTCCCTTTCCCTCTCCCTCTCCCTCCTCCTCCCTCTCTCTCTCTCTCTCAAATAAAAATAAAAACTTTAAAACACGAAGCTATTCATCATAATCTTTGAAATCCTAGTAGATGTGACAAAAACACCTCAAATCTTTATAATAACTCATTCTATAGAAAAAAAGCCTACCAAGATAATCATACATATTAAAATATGCAGTGTGTGTCATCATTAAAACAGAAATATATCTTAAAATTATTTTCCTAAAATATTGCAAATCTGACTTCACTAGTATAAAATTGAGTTTGTTTTTTTTTTTAATTTTTTTTTTCAACGTTTATTTATTTTTGGGACAGAGAGAGACAGAGCATGAACGGGGGAGGGGCAGAGAGAGAGGGAGACACAGAATCGGAAACAGGCTCCAGGCTCTGAGCCATCAGCCCAGAGCCCGACGCGGGGCTCGAACTCATGGACCGCGAGATCGTGACCTGGCTGAAGTCGGACGCTTAACCGACTGCGCCACCCAGGCGCCCCTAAAATTGAGTTTTTAGGATGGATGATGTGAAACATAACCTCCCCAGTTAAGGTTTGGTTATTATAAAATAGTTAAATAGGTAACAAAAAAAGCCACACTAGTTTGTTTATAGACGAATATAATTCTGTTTTTCCTCCCATCCTATTGGTTCCAGCAATTTGATTTTACTGATTTCAGCCTAAACTATTCCTGAATGAAAAATATTTTATTTATGATGCAATTACTCCTGGTGTGATTTCTACCATAAATAACCTGAACTTTCTATTTTATCAACCTAAGAATTTTCCACTTTAATTGGCTCTCCAAAGACACTGACAGGATTGAGGAAGTAAGGTTTACAGAGTATCAATTATATTGTGTATTTTACATATGGCTTACTTCCAAAATCTCTGCCATTTCTCACTTCTCTACTATGAAATTAAACTGCTTCCCATCTTCAGAAGTGCTGAGAGTGTAGGGTGTAAAGTGTAAAATAATTACAGAACAACATCTACACTGTGACTTAATTGCATTTCTTGGGAAAACTCCCTTCTTGAAATTATACAATTGTGATTCTAGGGATGCTTGTTTCAGGTTTCAAAGTCAAAAGACGTTTGCAGTGTAACTCCAACCATGATCTCTCTCCATACTTCCATTTGCCTATTAAATGTCTCTGCTAGGATTACACACCACGCGTCTAAATCAAATGTATTAACTTTGCTTCCAACCCTCTAGGCCTGCCTCCTCCTCCTCCACTTGTTATCACAGAGGGTGGCACCATCTCTTCAGTCACCCAGGCCAAAAGCCCTGACATCACTTCTGCCTCTCGCACTAGCTCTCCTGCCTCCATATTTTCACTCACTTATTCACTCACTCCCTCACCTACCCACCCACCAACAGCACTTTCTGAGCTTATGACAAGTGCAAGATACTAGAATACAAATACGAATATGACCATCTCTGCTTCAAGGAGCTCACAGTCTTGGACAGGACACTGACTGCTATGACTGGTTCCATATTTCAGTGCTACTGTTTTTCCTCATCAATTTATTTAAAGATAGTATGTGGTCTAGCCTCACTACAGGGACAACCAAGGCACCTTGCAAAGCAGCCGGTGAGGCTCTAAGCACCTGCCACTCTCAGTCCCTTTCATAGGCAGGGAATTATGTGTGATTTCAAATATAGAAAATAAATATGAGACCCGTGACTGTTATCTGTGGGCACAAGTTCGAATCCTGATCTGCCGAAAATAAGTAACCTAACCTCTCTGGGTGAGTTACTTTATCTGTAAAACTAAAATTACATTATTAACTCATAATTATTTTAAGAACTAAATGAGGTAATAGCTAACACACAGTCGCCTCTAATTACGTACCAGTACCATTATAAATGCTTTGAATATATTAATATTAATTTATCAAATCATCACAACCACCTTATCAGGTAGGTGCAAGTATTATTTTAATTTCACAGCTGAGGAAACTGAGGCAAGCAGAGTTTAAGAAATTTATCGAAGATCATACAATTGGTAAGTGGCAGGGCTCCAATTCTAATCAAGGAGATCTGATTCCAGAGTCCATGTGTTACCTACTACCCTAGACTGCCCTGCTGGATATTTTATGTGCATTATACAATGTAAATTATACATCATGAAGCCTGGTATGGAAGAGGTGGTCAATAAGTCTCCTCCCCTCATACAGGTTTATACATGGCACAGGAAGTAACAGGTATGATCTATGCCACTCCCAACTTCAAGAAATTCTGATAGCCTAAAACCCTGCAATAACTTGTATGGAGAACAGCCAACAGCCAAGGGAAGGCTAAAGGTAAAATGGCTTCAATTGCCTCAGCTGTAATCCAACAATGGGAAGCCTTAATCTTTAAAAGTAAAATAATGGGTTTTAGCTGACTACCAGCTCAATATGCATCAGCACTTATGACAACTGCTAAGACATAAAGGCAATATTATCAAGCAGGGCTAGAAGCACACTGCTGTAATCAAAGAGGGTCACCACCTTACTTTATTCCACCTGATCAGGCCCCTTCAACACTTTAGAGAAGAATGACAGGAATGCAAAGGATAGGGAAATAACTACACTTGAGATACAACTCAAAGAAGGCGGGGGTGGGGGGGTGGTCTTTGCTCACAGAATATCAAAGCAACAAAGTGTGAATGCATCTCTGTCAAGGACAGACAAGCTGGAAAGGAGACTACACCAAGTAAGTGATTCATCGGGTTCCTTCTAACTCTGAAGTCTCACAGGAATGGTGTTCTTGTCACTGACTATTAACTTATTTCCTAAATATTTATTAAGTACCTATTACATACATGATTCTGTATTAGACACTGAGAATATACTGATGAGGGCAAAATGGACCCAGCCTTCATGGAGTTCATAGTCATTAAACAAGACAATTAAGACAGGCACTGAACAAGACAGTACAAAGCATATGTAATCATAACTTGTGGTAAGTGTGAGGAAAGAAAAGTGCCAGGTCCTAGAGAGGAATGGGGTAGGGACTTATTCTCATCTGGAGAGACTAAGGGAAGCCATGCTCAAAAGTGACATTCAAGGTGAGATCTAGAGAATAAAAGAGTTAGCCAGATAAAGAAATGGGGGTGAATTCTAGGCATAAGGAACAGCCTGTGCAAAGATCTTGAGGCAGAAAGGAGCAATGGAACAATTATATTTCTGAAATGGTGAAAATAAGGGATAGTTGGTAGCACAGGGGTCTGAAGAAACAAGAGAGACAAGGACCAGATCAGGCAAGGGCAGATGAAGGATCTGGGCTTTAAATCCAAGTGGGATGGGAAGGCAATTACCTGGTTTCTATGTAATGGACTGGAGGGGACAAAAGCAGAAGCTAACAGAACAGTAAGGACAGTGTAGTAGTCAGGAGAAAGACAATGGTGGTTAAGATTTGGGTGGTGGTGGTGGTACAGTGGGTGGATACTTCACCAACAGACTTGGTAGGGCTTAGTAGTGAATTAGATGTGGGGGTAAGGGAGAGTGAGGAGTCAAAGAAGATCTCTACACTTCCAGCATGAGCGATTACTGAGATGAGGACAAGTGGATTTTGAAAGGAATGAGGGGAAGAGATCAAGGGTTCAATTTTAGACATTGGAGATTACCCAAAGGGAAATGTCTAATGGGCACCTGGTCCTGAAGCTTAAAGGACACACTTGGTATTGAAGATATAAATCTATTACGTCAATAGCACAGAGGTATTTGAAGCTATGGCTCTGTACGAGATGGCCTTCTAAGAATGAAAAGAGAAGAGGGTCCCGGAACACCAATGTTTGTTTAAAAACTGGATTAATAAATGCATTAAAACCACAGGGGCGCTTGGGTGGCTCAGTCGGTTCAGTGTCCGACTTTGGCTCTGGTCATGATCTCAAGATTCATGGGTTTGAGCCCTGCGTCCGGCTCTGTACTGACAGCTCAGAGCCTAGGGCCTGCTTTGGATTCTGTGTCTCCTTCTCTCTCTGCCCCTCCCCTGCTCATACTCTGTGTCTCTCTGTCTCAAAAATAAATATACATTAAAATAAAAAATAAATAAATAAAAGCATTAAAACCATATACATTTATTTGTCATTCAGTGATAAAATAAGTTCATGGTCCAGGATCTATCCTGTGCAATATTAACATAGTGTAGATTAGCACAGCTGGAATATAAACTACTATTCACAAGTGTTATGTTTTCACAGGTCAAAAAAAAAAAAATCTACCAAAAAACCATTGTGGTGATCTAAAATAAGTCTACAAATGCTCTGACAGTACCTTCAATAGGTGGAGCCTAATTCCATGCCTAGAATTCCCACTGGTCTTAATGAGTCACTGTTAACAAATAAAATGAGATGGAAACAACAGGGTATGACTTCTGAGGCTGGATCATAAAACGCATTTCAGATTCCTCCTTGTTCTTTCTTGAAACACCCACTTTGAGGGAAGCTAGCTGCCATGTCATAAGGACACTCAACTCAAGCAGCCTTACAGAGAAGGCCCCACAGCAAGGAGCCAAGGCCTCCTGCTGACAGCATGTGAGTGAGCTATCTTGCACGTGGACCTGGCAGCTTCACAGGTACAATTCATGAGACCCTACACTAGACCCAGCCGGCTAAGCCCCTGGTGGATTCCAGACCCTCAGAAAATGTAGGAGATGATAAATGGTTGTCTGAAGCTGCTAGGTTTTGGCGTAATTTGTTGAGCAGCAACAGAAAACACTCACTGCTATATAACACAATCATTATGAGAAAAATTTGCTGAAATAATAAAAAGCCTAATCACTATAAGTTATTGTGCAGCCAAACAAAAAACAGAAAAGTCTGGAAAGCATAGTCAAATCAGAGCATAACAACGAAAGTATAAGATAGTTACAATGCCCAAAGAACTGGTTAATGTAAGTAACATCCATCTTTCTTTCAAAGGAGTAATCAAAAGTATGTTCTTTGTTTTAAAATTATCTCAACAAATAAGGTTCATTTTCGTGGGGAGAAAACAGTCCCTGGTTCTACTGTATATACTGTTAAACACGTGCTCTTTTCCTTAGCCACAAAATGGGAATGATATTACTAACCCAAACAAGTTAGCAACATGTCTCAGTATTAACCATTTGATAAATAACAAATGTCTGTTTTATTGTTGTAATTACTGTTATTCGTAATATAAATACTGATGACCTTCCCTTTATTTGTCCCACCATATTAACTGTTTCTGTAATCACGATATAACAAAACAGTAACCATAGTTTGCAACCATTCTTGAAACAGGGTATTTTATAATTCGAACATCTGAAAATAATATATTTTTTAAACTCCTAGAACAATTTGCTGGAATTTTTACATTAAAATTTAAAATACCTAATCTTGCCAAGCTAAGGATATAAGGAAATGCAGATATTTGAAATGTGACATGATCAAAATTTTTAAAGGATGCTGGTGTTTAACAGTTATTTTAAAATATTTAGTCCAAATAGGCATCTAGATACATTTACTCTCCTTTGCTATACACACAGACTGGTGCCATTTCTTCTTCAGGAAAATAAAACTAAGGCAAATTATTCAATAAAATATAAATAATTTCTTTTTAAATAAAAAGTTATAAAGCTTTTGCAAACAGGAAGAACCAACAGTTCAATCAGAATTAAAAAAAAAAAAACAAAACAAAACAGGAAAAGGCTGAAGTCAGCTGAAAAAACAGACTAAAGTCATTCTTTCCTCTTCCCGTTAAGCCCCCCACCCTTAATTTTTACTTTCTAGTAGTGAGGTTTGGGAATTTTCAACAAGCTGGCCAGCTGCCAATTCCATAAAGTAGTGAGGAGAAAACTCCCCCTTCCAGGGGTCCCTCCCCCTAAGGCAGCTCCAGGCGCCTGGTCTGACAAGCTTTCTGAGAAGGACTAGACTCACTGCAGACTTTCTGGCTCCACAGCCATTGTTTGCATGGCTGCTGTGCTCCTTATCCAGAGCTTGGATTAGCATAAGAATATTGTCTTTTCTCTTAACGAGCAACCCATCCATTCCTTCCCCATTTCTAACCTCTACCCCCATCAATCCCTAAGCTAATATATACACATGCAACCGTAGTATCACCATTCACGGTTATTTTTATATCAGTGTAAAAAACAATCTCACCCAAATCTAAACATAAACCCTTAAGAAAATAACATGCTTAAATAAATAGTTATGTAAGTGTATCTGTGGTAATACACAGGAATCTCACCAAAAAGCCTGCCTTGGAGGCTATGCTGTGAGAATTTGTGATGAGTGAGACATTCATAATAAGGTCTTTTGGAAAGTCTTACTAAATTCCAAGCTACAGTCGGGATAGAGAAGTTCCACTTTACAAAGACATTTCTAACTGCCATGTCTTCCAGCACCTTGAGGTCACTAATTTCATCATCGCCACTGAAATTACTTCCTAACTAGACTTAACTTTTCCCCAAAGCTCAATTATTTATTCAAAGCAAATTTAACACTTTTTAACCTTTGTATTCCTGCTTAAGCATCTCCTCTTTATTCAAAACCTTTCACTTTCCTTCTGTGCCAGGAGACCATTCTCCCCAACACAAGTATGATTCTTCCAGGAACAGAAAGGCAATTCAAACTAGGATGGTATTATACATTGGTGATGCATTTATATGCCTTACACCCTCACCAGGGGCCTCTATAGTAGATGCACAATAAATGCTTCTTGGTTTATTAAGTATTTTCCAAAACAGGAGATACTCTGCTTTCAACCATTCAACTTTATACTACAAATCCCCTAACTTAATGACTCTAGTTTTTCAGTTGGTTTCATTTTATTAAATGAAAAAGCTCACAAATAATTAGAACTAGATCATGCTATACACCAATCTTTGGCACATCCGCCCTCAGAAGAGATTCTTACTGCCAGCTGTTAATTGAAATGGTCTGGGTGTTGTTCTGTCTATCCTCTGGAATAAACACAAATGACCAAAAAAAACAAAAAAAAAAAGTGAAGTGAATTAATGGTTACAGAGATGCCCGGGAGGGACAGCGTTTGGTCACCCCGCAGGTGCATTAGAGGTAATGGTGAGCAATACTGCCTGCGTTTTCCGCACAGTATTTTTACACGGACAAAATTAGTATAATGTGGCAGTGAAGAGTTCAGGGTCTCGCATGAGACAGATCTAGGTCTTCTGTGCAGATTAAATGAGAGAAACTCAAATACTATTTAATGGTAACTTTATGTTACCATATCATCATCTTTATAATTTGCAAATTAGTTTTACGTGCATTATACCATCTGTATGACCCTAACAGTGAGTAAAATTATTCCTACTTTGACAGAGAAAAGACAGGCTCAGAGAGCTAAAGCAACTTGCTGAATTTCAAATAGCTGGCAACTTGAAGGAACAATTAAAACCTGGGTCTTCGAACCCCAAAGGCTGTGTTTCATCCAGTTAGTACATGAGTAAGTACGAACAGGAACTTATTTTTTATTGAGCCACGTGAGATTTTATTTCATCTTCACAACTCTACAAGGAAAAGGTGAAGCTCAGCAAAGTTAAGAAACTTGCCCAAGTGCACACAACCAGTAAGAGGCAAGTCTGCTGCTGACAAAGCCCAAATTCCACTTGTTACTGCAAAGTCAGGAGCTGGTAGGTAATGAGAAAAAAAGAGAAACCAGTATGCCTCTTATTACACACCACTGCTTTTCAGAAAGAAAAAAAAAATCTCAGTACTCAGCTCTGTGATACTGAGCTGGGTCTTTCACCAGCTGGCTCCCTGACAGGCTCAGCCGACAAGGGAACCAGGGGAACAGAGAAAGCTGGAAGAGGGACTTCCTTCTTCCCAACTTCGCTGTTCCCACCATCTACTTGATTCACACCCTCCACACAGGCGGCAGAAGTAGGTTCCAGGTTTCAGCTTCCTTCCACACTCCCAGAACCAGCCCCAGGGCCCCCATTCAGACTCACTGGTGCCTGCACTCCAAGATCTGAGTGCCAGCTCCTCAAGACCTATGCTCTGAGGCTCCTGAGGTGCCAGCAGCAGCCGGGCTCTTAGCTGCCTCCACAGGGACACACTTTCTCCTCTAGGTTCTGAAACCTCAGTCTCCTAGGGGTGGTATCTGCTTCCCACAATGACCATTTCTGCTTAATCCCAGTGTTCCTTTAGCTTTTTTCAATTCTCTAATACCTGGGTAGTCAATTCCCTATACCAAATTCTTCCTGTGAAAACAGCCAGTATGGTTTCAGGGCTCCTGACTGGGCCCTGATCGATACAAATACTTCCAGAAGACATATCTCAGAGAGTAACTGACTATACACGCACTACACACATATTTTCTATGTATTCACTTCATCAAAGAGGAACCAACAACATAGCTAATATTTCCTAAGTGCTATAAAGTGTGTTTTAATATATATTCAAAGAGATCGAAGATATTTTGACCCTAGGAATGAATTCTTCTAGACTCATTACATTTCAATTTTTCTCCCACAAATAATTATAACCCATCGAAGTTAGATATTTGTTCAGGATTGGCTAGGCTTTCTATTCTAACCTATGTGACCCCAAATCAAAATGCTTGAAGAATACCAAAATTTTGGTATCAAAGCAGATTTTTCTTTTCCTTAAGCACACTACATGTAATCAAAGACTTTCCTGAGTTAACTCAATCAATCCCTCTGGCCAAAAAATTAATTCAAATGCTAAATCAATCTTTTTTAAAAAAATATTTATTTTGAGAGAGAGAGAGAGAAAGAGAGAGCGAGTGCAAAAGCTGGGGGGGCAGCAGAGAGATAAGGAGGAAGAGAATCCCAAGCAGGCTCCGTACTGTCAGTGCAGAGCCTACTGTGGGGCTCCAACCCATGAACCGTGAGTTCTTGACCTTAGCTGAAATCAAGACTCAGATGCTTAACCGACTGAACCACCAGGTGCCCCTAAGTCAATCTTTAAGTGGAATATAACCAACTTCCAGAACAAGGAAAGAAAAAATCAAGCAGAACTTCAAAAATAACAACCAAAAGCCCCCGTCTATATTTCACTCAGGAAACCAAATCATGCCCTCAGTATGAAACAACACCCTTTCAAAAACAGTCACGAGTTTCTGCAAACGTGTCCCTTCCTAAGAAGATCTGGAAATATGCGAGTGACTTTTTGGTTGGTGACAAGGGACCAAAATAGAAAATGCAATTCAATGTGCAGGGACGATCCCTTAAAGAATCGGTTCAACCCAATGTCCATAGTCCTCCCCTTGTTGAGAAATATGGATTCTTGACTAAATGACCTGACTATCATTTTTCATTATCTGAAGGCTCCTCTGCGGTTCTAGATGTTCAAGAAGCAACAGCACTAGACCTCTAAGAAGAAAAATTATCTTGATCAAACTAACCTCTGAATGCAATTTTACTTTACTGTTTTTTCTTCTCACTTGACCACTTAAAAAAAAAAATCGTCTTGCTGTATTAACCACAGTGCTTACACAATGTAAAAACAACTGAAAAATCAACCGACATTTCTTCTCCACTTTATTCTCTACTTACAAATTTTTAAAAAAAAAATTCAGAGCACACAGGTTCCCCTGAAGCTCAGGAGTACAGGCGTCCCAGGCTCGGCCACTTGGCATATTCTATCCCCCCACGCTACAAGGAGAGCTCATCTAATACTAGGACTCAGGACTGTGGCTGTGCCTGCAGAGACACAGTCACTCTTTCAGACTGAACATGCATAAGAAAACAGCAGCCCAAGAGGCTTTTGGCAGCTATGCTGGGACTCGGAGGGGAACCAGAAGGCAGAGCCAGGACACGAAAAGAAGCCAGGTCCTTAGAGTGGTCAGTGAGCAGCAACCTTGCCTGAAGCCTGAATTACTCAGGCACTTGTCAGTTTACAGTCAATAAATTCCCTTTATTTTTTTAGGTCAGAGAGAGTCAGTTTTTCCGTTACAACCAAAAACATTCTAGTTGATAGGAAGGCTTAAGGGAAAGGCACACTTGAATATTCTGGGTTAGCATAAAATCAGTAATTCTGAATAAACTCAACAACAACAGAGACTGGTGTGAGAAAGAGTTACTTTAAAGATAGCTCAAGCAGTATACAAATTTACTTAAAAACGTGACCAGCAGCTACATAAAGAGAAACTCTTACTCCCCAAATCTGCTAGCCCCTCAGTCTTTCCCATGTCGGCTAACAGCCTCTCTACTTTCCAAGTTTCCCAGGCCTAAAATCTTGGGACTCATTCTTCACCACTCCTTCCTTCTTTCTCATATTCCATATCCTATCTGTCAGCAAATCCTGCTCGTTCTACCTTCAAAATATACCCAAAACATATGCGCTTCTCACTACCTCTCTCTAGTCCAGGCCACCAACACTGTTTACCTGGATTACTGAGACAGCCTCCTAACTGGTCTCCCTGCTTGAACCCTTGCCCACCTACAGTATATTGTCAACACAGCAGAGTGGTGACAGGAAGCATGTTAGGTCACATCACTCCCCTGTTCACGCACAGTATGGGTTGACGTCTCCAATGGCCCACAGGACCCCAGCTCCTCCACTCCAACTGCACTGCGCGCCCCCCGTCCCAGGACACGCCAGGCCTGGCCCTGCTGCAGGACACCTTGATGTCCGTGGGTCCCGCCACCCAGAGCGTTTCCCCCCCCCCCCCCCCAGACATCTGTATGAGTTGATACCTTACCTCTTCCAAGGATTTACTCAAATATCTTGTTCTTATTGACAGTGTTGGTGTTCACCCCTGGCACTCATATCCTCCTTCCCAGATTTATATCTGTTTTCTCTCTTCAGCACTTGTCACCCTATAATTTGATATACATTTTACGAATTATCTCGCTTACTGCTTGCTACCTGCTCCAGAATGTACGCCCCACATGGGCAAGGGTGTTAGTCTATTTTTTCACTCTGTATTGCCAGCACCAAGAAGAGTGTCTGGCCAGCACCAAGAAGAGCTGGTACTCAGTATTTGCTGAGGGAATGACTCAAATATAGCAGAAAGAATGAAAACATTATGCCAATTTCTTTTATTTAAAAAAATTTTTTTTTTCAACATTTATTTATTTTTGGGACAGAGAGAGACAGAGCATGAACGGGGGAGGGGCAGAGAGAGAGGGAGACACAGAATCGGAAACAGGCTCCAGGCTCTGAGCCATCAGCCCAGAGCCTGACGCGGGGCTCGAACTCATGGACCGTGAGATCGTGACCTGGCTGAAGTCGGACGCTCAACCGACTGCGCCACCCAGGTGCCCCTATGCCAATTTCTTTTATATACAAATGAAACCTTCTCAAAAGGGCTGTACTCTGGATAAACTATTCCATTTCCTTATCTCAACACAACTGAAATGATACAAAAACCACACAACTTCCTTCTGCTCACTTTTGAGCCCTGACGTGTGTCAAGATCCTGTGGGGAAAATTTTCCACTGTTTTCACTGCATATACTCAAGTCTGAGATATAAATTAAAAGGTCTTAAGAAAGTCCTGTATAAGTAAACGAAACTTCTCAGGATCTAAAATATTGCTTAAGGCAAACAATGGCTTGGGTTATACTTCTGACAGTACCACATAGTTACAACAAGTTAAAGAACTGTGGAAATAATCACAGAGAAAGAGAAAACACAGCCCTTTCTTTCGTACAATGTGGTCTGACAAAGGGAACTGCAAACGGTCCAAGCTCGAGTGCAATACTTCAGTAAGCAGACACAGTAAGTTTCAAAGGCAATACTTACAAGTAAACTGCAGGTCACCAAAGGCCCTGAGTAAACCAGAAGGCGTTGCAATCAGATCATCCGTAATTCTTCCCTGTATTAAACCACAAACTACAGAAAACTAAACCTTGTGAACCAGTGGGTCTAAGAAAGAGCACCCTCGAGACTATAAATCCCGGTTTATTAACATGAAGCACCTGGAAATCCAGGAAGCGCTTCACCCTGCGGATGAACATTTAGGTTTTATTTTTGTTACTCTGTGTCAGAACATTGCTTCAGGTTAAAACATGCTGGTTCAGAGTAGTTTGCTGAAGAAGTTCTGTGGCGTGGGATGGACTTTTTTTTCCCCCCCTTTTAGTATCTTTCAGCTGAGATACCTAGTTTAAATACTTATCAACTTATATTTTTATTTTAAAGAAAGTACTATAGGTAAGCACTGTCTTCAGGTCAGGCGGCCTCTGAGTTAATTCGAATTCTGCCTTAGGTGCCTAGCTGATCCTGACGAATTCACTTCCCTCTGTGGGCCTTGGTTTCCTTATCTGTAAAATAATGCCATGAAGTCTTCCACATCTCAATCCTGTGAGTCTATGAACTGTGCTCACTCAATACAGTACTTCAAAGATTTAACCTAAGAATTACCTAGATGTTACTGTATATACCTGCAACTAATAGAACACTGTATGTGAACTGCACTGGATTTACCACCACGGCTTTAAAAAAAGATTACCTAGGTGCTGAGTAAAGCAGGGCAAAAACCATGAATTCACATCCCCTCCCTCTGAGGTAACCACTACTCTGAATGTGGTATTTAACACCCATGTCTTCGTAGGCTTTTGCCGTATATAATACATACCCCAAACAATACACAGCATTGCTTTGCCTATTTTTGAATCTTCTATAGCTGTATAAAAAACTGTATCATTCTATATGTATATTTTTATATTTGCTTATTTTTCACTCAACATTGTGAGTGATTTCCACAATATTTTTGAATTTTTCATTCACTGTCATTGTTACATAGAGTGTTCATTCTATGAATACCTTACAGCTGTACTGATCCATTCTCCTGTTGATTGATGATGTAAGTTGTTTCCATATTCTGGTATAAGCAGTGCTTATAATAAGCATAAGCATAGTAAGCAAAGCACTTGAATAGCTGCTTCTGCTGTTGCTGTTTGAGCAAATAAATCTGTAAGGCAGAATCCCAGAAGTAGGACCCTGGGTCCAATGGTAGTGCTGGTAGATATTTTGGTAACTTCCCTGGGACTGTGACATTTTGCACTTCCAAATACAAAACACTGATGTAAGGACAATGTTCAAATACTCCTAAAGGACACAGAATAAACGTTAACACATGGAAAGACATTATATTATGTATAGAAAGCCTCAATATCATGACTGTTCATTTTCCCTACGTTAATTATAAATTTACTGATACTCTTTATCACATTAAAGTTCCATTCTCTTCTTAGTTTGCTAAGAGTTTTCATCATAAATGGGGTCAAATTTTATTGTGTTTTTTTCTCCATCTACTGATATGATCACAGTGTTTTCCTCTTTCTATGTGTTAATGGATAAATTAGTAACGATCCATATTAAAAGCTTTCTTAAAGAGTAAATAATCTGTGCTAGTATAAAAAAAAATTTTGTTTTTACATTTATTTATTTTTGAGAAACAGAGTGAGACAAGGCATGAGCGGGGGAGGGGCAGAGAGAGAAGGAGACACAGAATCTGAAGCAGGCTCCAGGCTGTCAGCACAGAGCCTGATGCGGGGCTCGAACCCACGAACTGTGAGATCATGACCGGAGTCGAAGTCAGACGCTCAACTGACTGAGCCTCCGAGGTGCCCCAATGTGCTAGTTTTTAAAGATGTCCACAAATTCTTTCATATTCCTTTTTTCAAGAGGTGGGACCTAATTACTTTGAGTGTGTGCTGGACTGACAAACAGATGAAAGTGAAAGTGACCAAGTATGTGCTGACAGTAGGTCTTAAGAGGCAATGCAGCTTTCCCCTTGCTCTCTTTCTTGGGTCATTCACTCTGGGGTGAAGAACTGAGACACCTTCTGCCAACAGCTGTAAGAGTGCACCATCTTGGAAGCAGATTCTCCCCCAGGAGAGCTTTCAGGTGAAGGTAGCCCCTGCTGGCATCCTAACTACAACCTCTTGAAACACTCTGAGCCCAAACCATCCAGTACACTACTTTTAAATTCATTTAAGTTTTTGTTGTTTCAAGTCCCTAAGTTTTGGGATAAATTGTTATGCAGCAATAACTTACACACGATCCTTGGATTCCTGGGATAAATTCAATTTTGTCATTATTGAATAGTAAATTGGTCTTTGTCCCTGGTTCCTAGAAGGGAACCTCTAAAGTAAATTTTTGGAATTTCCTGGGTAACAGGAGTGTCTTTGTTATGTATGAGCCTCACAGATCATACCTGAGTTTATGACTCAGGATGGGGGCTGGTCACCAAAAAGACCAACCATGTGATTATAGAGGATTGGGGCACTGAATCGGCCCCACCTCTGGGGAGGGGACAGGGCTGAAGACTGAGTTCAATCATGTGGCCAATTGTTCAATCACACCTACACAACAAAACGCCAATAAAAACACTGTACACCCTAGCTGAGATAAGTTTCCTGTAAACACACCAATGTGCCAGGAAGATGACATACCCTGATTCCAGGGGGACAGGAGGCCTCACCTTTGGAATTCTCACAGGCCTCATCCTATGTGTCTCTTCATTTGGCTGGTCCCAATATGTATCCTTTATAATAAAATGATCATTGTACATGTACCACTTTCTTGAATCCTGTGAGACATTTTAGTGAATCATTAAATAAAGTCTGAGGGGATCAGGGAATCCTCTGGGATTTGCAGTTCGTGAGAAGTCCAAACTTGTCACTGGCATCTCAAGAGAGGGCAGTCTTTTTTTTGTTTGTTTTTTAAATGTTTCTTTATTTTTGAGAGAGAGTGAGCACGAGTGGGGGAGGGGCAGAAAGAGAAGGAGACAAAGAATCTGAAACAGGCTCCAGGCTTTTAGCTATTAGCACACCACCCGATGTAAGGCTTGAACTCAAACTACGAGATAACGACCTGAGCCAAAGTCAGATGCTTAACCAACTGAGCCACCCAGGCATCCCACAAGTGAGGGCAGTCTTGTTGGGGGACTGTGCCCTTATACCTGATGCTGACGTTGGGTAAGTATTATCAGAATGGTACTGCAGTATTGTAGATATAATTATGTTTATTATTTTTTTTAATTTTATTTTTTGAGACAGAGAGAGACAGAGCATGAGCAGGGGAGGGGCAGAGAGAGAGGGAGACACAGAATCCGAAGCAGGCTCCAGGCTCTGAGCTATCAGCACAGAGCCTGACGCAGGGCTTGAACTCACAGACTGTGAGATCATGACCTGAGCTGAAGTCGGACGCTCAACTGACTGAGCCAACCAGGCGCCCCGATATGATTATGTTTAAATATACTCTCGGATTTGTTTTGCTAGAATTTTGTTATGTTTTACATCTGTATTCATAAGCAAGACTGGCCTATCACATTATCCATGTCTGGTTTTGGTATAAAAGTTAAACTAGCCACACAGAATAAGTTGAGGAACTTGCTTTATTTTGCTGTTCTCTGGATCAATACGTATAAATTTGGACATATTTACCACTAGAATAGTTTGATAGAATAGTTTGAGTTTGATAGAACTCAGTTTTAAAATCATCTGGGCCAATGTGGCGCCTGGGTGGCTCTGTCAGTTGAGACTCCCAACTCTTGATTTCGGCTCAGGCCATGATCTCACGGGTCCATGGATTTGAGCCCCGCATCTGGCTCTGTGCAGACAGTATGGAGCCTGCTTGGGATTCTCTCTTTCCCTCTCTCTGGCCCTCTTCTGCTCACTGCCTTCTCTCTTCCTCTCTCAAAAGAAATAAAAACAAAGAAATAAAAATAAGATAAAATCATCTGGGCCAAGAGGTGCCTGGCTGGCTCAGATAGTACAGCATGTGGCTCTTTTGATTTGGGGGTTGAGTTTGAGACCCACATTGGGTGCAGGGATTGCTTACAAATAAAATCTTTTAAATTTCTTTTTTATTTATTTTGAGAGAGAGAAAGAGAGAATGAGAATGAGCATCGGAGCTGGGGACAGGTAGAGAGGGAGAGGGAGAGAGGGGGAGAGGGGGAGAGAGGGGGAGAGAGGGGGGGGAGAGAGAGAGAGAGAGAGAGAGAGAGAGAGAGAGAGAGAATCCCAAGCAGGCCCTATGCCACCAGTGCAAAGCCCGACATGGGGCTCAGTCTCATGAACTTTGAGATCATGACCTGAACTGAAATCAAGAGTCAGACGTTTAACCCACTGAGCCACGCAGGTACCGCTATTAAGTTACTTTTTTCTTTTAATGTTTATTTTATTTATCTTGGGAGAGAGAGAGACAGCGAGCGAGCAGGGGAGGGGCAGAGAGAGGGAGAGAGAAAATCCTAAGCAGGCTCTGCTCTGTCAGCACAGAGCCCAGTGTGGGGCTCAATCTCATGAATCATGAGATCATGACCTGAGCAGAAATTAAGACTCGGACACTTAACCAACTAAGCCACCCAGGCGCCCCTATTAAGTTACCTTTTAAAAAGAAAACTGTCATTTTATTTAAATTATAAAATTTATTGACATAAAGTATTCTCTTATTTTTAAAAAAATCTCTTCTGGGGGCGTCTGGGTGGCGCAGTCGGTTAAGCGTCCGACTTCAGCCAGGTCACGATCTTGCGGTCCATGAGTTCGAGCCCCGCGTCAGGCTCTGGGCTGATGGCTCAGAGCCTGGAGCCTGTTTCCGATTCTGTGTCTCCCTCTCTCTCTGCCCCTCCCCCGTTCATGCTCTGTCTCTCTCTGTCCCAAAAATAAATAAAAAACGTTGAAAAAAAATTAAAAAAAAAAAAATCTCTTCTGTATTTGAAGTCACGTGCCCCCCTATTTACATACCCAATACTATTTGTGTTTTCTGGGTTCTTCTTGACCATTTAAATGATTTATTTTATCAGCCTTCTCAAGAACCAATTTTTGGCTTTTGTAATCCTTTCCTATATATCTTAAAATATAATTTAAAACCCCAATTCTATCACTTATTACGTAGAAGCTTGCATAAGCTTCTCTCTGTGACTCAGTCTTCTCATCTATAAAGTGAGAATAATAACTGTACTTACCCCACAAGGTTATAAAGATTAAATGAAAGAATCCCTGTAAAGCACATGGAACAATACAAGGGCTAAATAGCAAGTGCTGGCTTTTATCTTCATCATCTGTTTACTTCTCTTGAGTTTATTCTGTTGTTCTTTTCCTAATTTAGGTTAGATGCTTAGATTAATACTTTTTAATTTTTTTAATTTGAGTATTTAAGGCTTCAATGTGTCAGACAAGTATTAACATCCAAGTTTGCTTTATTGCTCAGTTCTAGATGTTTTCTGATTTGTATTGTCATTTTATTTTTGAGCTGTGGGATTTACAGAAGTCGGTTTTAAAATTTCCAAACATGGGTGTGTATATATTGTTTGCTATTCATTTTTAGTTACGTGCACTTGTTGGCAAAAACTATGGCTGATACGATTATTTGAAATGTTTTAAAACTATTTATTTATATTTTAAAATGTATTACAATTTGCTGTACAGCCTAGTAAATGGTCACATTTAATAAAATGCTAACTTCTAGAACCAAATGACCTTGTCAAGCTCTCTGCTTTAAAAATCTATGAATATTCTCATTTTAATAGGGTAGAATTAGCAAGACACCAGAAGAAGTGTCATAACCTGGCCTCTGCCAACCTTTCGAATATCCTCCTCCTCCTCCTCCACACCCTTCCAACGCTCTAACTGTACTGAAATCACAGTAGCGCTCTCTCTATAGGCATTCGCTCCAGACTTCCATTCCTTTGCACAGCCTCTGTGCTTCACCAGGTTGAGTCTAATTTATTCTTCAAGAATTGGTCCACAAGATATCCTGGCAGGCAATCCCTGATCCTTCCTCAGCAGGCTGAGTGAGGTCCCATCTCTACTTCCAGCGCACCCAGAACATTGACCATAGTTGCTTCACAGCTCTTGGCTAACATTCATTTAAAAACTATTTATTAATCCCTTGGTATGTGCTCTATGCTGATTACACAACAGTAAATGAAACAGACATGATTCCTCCCATTAAAAGACTTATATAATCGGGTGAGTTTTTGACTTATCTTGAAGCATCTGTAATCTCCATTTTCTGGCACATAACTAAACAAAGCAATAAATGCTCAATAAATGAATAAAAGGAATAAAAAATTATATTAATCTCTTAAGAGAAACATAATTGAGGAGTCAAATTCACTATAAAAACCACATAACATACTCTAATATTCTTTATAAGTATGCTGGCATCTAAAAATGCATCTCCAAACCTTACAGTTATAGCCAGTAACTACCAATCCAGTAATCTCTATCTTACCTCTATCCAAGTACTAGCTAAGGAACTTCACTCCCATAATCACCTCTGGTGATTTCTAGATAATCAGAGAAAAGAAATTTAGATCCAAGTCATGAAATAGGGGAATCTCCATATATTCAAAAGCCCTCTTCCTAAAATATTTCGGGCTTATTTCATGTTTTGAATTATCTTAGCTCTAAGTTTATTAGCTTTTTACTTATCACACTTGCCTTTAAGTTTATTTTGAGAGAGACAGACAAAGCTCAAGTCCGGGAGGGGCAGAGAGGGTGGGGGGGATATGAGAGAGAGAGAGAGAGAGAGAGAGAGTGAGAGAGAGAGAGAGAGAGAGAGAGAGAGAGAGAGAGAGAGAATTCCAAGCAGGCTCTGTACTGGGTCCTGATGCAGGACTCAAACCCATGAAGCTGCAAGATCACGACCTGAGCCGAAACCTAGCTAGAGTCAGATGCTCAACCGACTGAGCCACCCAGATGACCCTCTTATCATACTTTAAAAAAAAAAAAAAAATGTTTATCTTTATTTATTTTGAGAGAGACAGAGTGTGTGTGTGTGAGTGAAGGAGGGGCAGAGAGAGAGGGGAGCGAGAATCCCAAGCAGGCTCTGTGTTCATGCAGGGCTTGATCCCACAAACTGAGATCATGATCTGAGCCGAAATCAAGAGTCAGACACTTAATAGAATGAGCCACCCAGGTGCCCCATCATACATTTTTTTAGTACTATGAAATAAGAAATTTAATATATTCTACATACTTTACATATATTAATTCATTTAATCTTCTTACTAACTTTACGAGGCAAGTATTCTCGGGGTGTCTGGATGGCTTAGTCGGTTAAACGTCCAACTTTGGCTCAGGTCATGATCTCGCGGTTTGGGAGTTCGAGCCCCACATTGGGCTCTGTGCTGACAGCTCAGAGCCTGGAGCCTGCTTTCGATTCTGTGTCTCCCCCTCTCTCTGCCCCTCCCCCACTTGCACTATCTCTCTCAAAAACAAAATAAACATTAAAAAAATAAAAAAATAAAAGTCGTACTAATGAGGCAAGTATTCTCATTATGCATAATTTCATAAGAATAAACCTGAAAATGAAGCATGATTTTTTTAAAGAAAGGTATTAAATACTAGAATTAACTCAAGAGGAAGTAGAATACCTAAATACACCATAACCTGACTATAAAGTGGTGGTCAACAGGCTGGAAATGGGATGGAGGGGAGGGTGGTAAAGAAGGCAGTGGGGTGGGAGGCAGTGAGGAGGAGCCCAGGCTCTGGTGTACACTGTTCAAGATTTTATATAGTATGAGCTTATCAGACCTCCTTATTAGTCCCTTACAAACAAAGACTGGGTGGGAAGGAGCAAGGAAGGGGTGGAAGAAAGGGAGAAAAGGGAGGAAACTGATGAGCTCGAGTTAAACTGGAATTTCTGCGATACTTAAGATTGGAAATACCTCACAAACAGGTGAAAATATAAGACAGGAGAGCAGGAAGCAAGTATTTCAGATGGAGGGTAAGGATAGGAATTGTCACTACAGAATATGAAAAGATGCAACTGGAAATCTTGTGGCATGCTCTCCCCACAGTATCATATATAGCTGCAATAACATAGACAGCAACCCAAACCCAAAAGTATCCAAAATGGAGAATGACCAAATAAGTTAAGTCAGGAGTGTATCCACCAACTTAAATTAAGAATAATGGTATCTTGGGACACCTGGGTGGCTCAGTCGATTAAGCGTCCGACCTCAGCTCAGGTCACGATCTCACAGTTGTGAGTTTGAGCCCCATGTCAAGCTCCGTGCTGACAGCTTGGAGCCCGGAGCCTGCTTAGGATTCTGTGTCTCCCTCTCTCACTGCCCCTTCCCTGTTCACTCTCTTTCTCTCTCAAAAATAAACATTAAAAAAAAAAAAAATAAGAAGAATGGTATCTTAGTTATGAGAGGGCAGTCCTAATTTAAGACAATGGGAATAAACGTTCTGCCTCCCTTTGAAGGGGGTGGGTAGCATAATACGCAAAGAGCCTGAGGGCAAGGTCCACAGATTATCTACAGGATGAGTTCTAGATTTCTCTACAGCAGAGAGTAGGAATAAGACTAAATTTTCAGTGGTGTCCAGGGAGATACCAACAGTAAGGGCAGAGCACATCTTTTTTCCAAGCCTGGAGCTGTAACTGCTTTTCTGCAATGCAGGGTTTCAAAAAGCTGCTAGATCTAACAGATCTGCTACCTTGCTAAAGAATCTCCCAGCTGCCGGTGCCTGGAAGCACTGAGGACTCCTCCCAGAGTGCCAAGAAATCACTAACAATTTGTTGACTCCTCTGTTATCAGTCAACAGGAAAGAAACAATTCTGCCTTCCCATGCTGACTGGTTTGCCAATGAACAGATACCTACAGCCAGAACTAAATGAGTGCTTAGGGAACCCAAGACCCCCATAAGTGGGTGCAAAATAAAATGCAGTTTGTTTTAAAAGGAACTCTGCAACCAGAGGAAAGGCTAAGCTCAAAATGAGAACAGGTGGCTTCTACTTAGGCAGAGCTAACAGAAGACAGTGGGTGACAGTGCACACGCGAGACCCCAGGATGGTGTCTGTCCTCTCAGTAAAGAAGAACACTCACGGATGTCCAAGTACCGGAGCTGCCAAAAAGGACACCGATGCAGGACTGCAGCCCCAAAGACACTGTCACAGCAGCTCAAAGAGGATACCACCATTACGACAATGTGTCAATGTGAAGAAAGGGGAGCATCCCTGGGTTTCTATAGTGCGGGCAGTTGATGTGCTTATCAGTTACTGCTTTTCTCCTAAGTAACTCAAACATGAACAGCTCCACAACCACTGAAGAGCCACTGAACAGGACCCATTGAGAAGGGTACTTTGCATTCCTTATCATGACCCTTGTCCTGCAACTTCCCTTGAGGAACTCCATCTTTGGTGAATCCTTTTATATCCTAATTGAGAATTAATGCTCAGTGGAAGATGACTGTACATTAACAAACTTTTTTTAAATTTTGGGGTGACATAGAAGGCTGCCAGTTTTGATTAGGATGCAGAGGAGAAGAGGCTCTCAGAAGATCAAGCTCCAATACAAGCTGCCCTGATGCTCAGACTCAAAGGTACAAGAAATAATCTGTGGTAGATTCTCTGACAAGGTCCAATAGGAGAGTTGGAGCACAGACCCCTAGATTTTCTGAGGCAAGGATATGACTTCATAACACTGTATGAAAACTGTAGCTCCTGGCATGACATTGGGCCCCAGTAGAGAACCCAACTATGGAACATCAAGGATTTAGTGACCAGAGCTACCCATCCATGATTCACAAGGTCAGGTGAAGCAGCAAGCTATTATATGATAGAAATGGTATTTTTGTAATAGTACCTAGGCAGTGGTAGAGGGCACTAGTAAATACAAGTCCAGAACCTCATGTCACCTACTCTTATCACAACAGATGTCTTTACTTATGCTCACGCCAACAACTTTATGGTGGGTTCCTGGTAACCAATGACAAAAAAGAAAAACCTGGGTCCTGGCTGACAAAGACAGATAAAAAATGACTACTGCTCTACAGCCCTACTTGGATGACTCTGAAAGACAATGAGGAGGCAGAAATTCTCTCAGTGGGCATGGCAAAGAGAGAAGTGACCAAACAAGAAAAAACATGGACTCCTTAGGAGTGGTGAATGGTATGGCTGATTGGGTAGGGTGATGGAAGGAGCAAAAGTGGAAAATAAAAGAGAAGGAACCTGGAGAAGAAGCATGTTGATGGTTCTACAAGAGCCCAAAGTGCCAACCTTTATATCTTACGTTAATGCCCACCACAAAACACCAACAACGCTTTGGTGCATTTAACAATGAGGTGCATTTAACTACATTCCCAACTACAGATGGAATAACTTGTCACTTGACTGCAGTGAGCTTTTGCTCTGGGCCACCTCAATGCTTGGCCAACAGGGTCATGAATGGAGGAGCCACAGTGACAGACAGGAAGGCTTTACACAGGCCCAACAGCATGGGTTCTTCCTTACTGAAGGTGGCCTAATCACTGCCACTGACACATGTGGGTATAGAACTGACACTCCAGATATGCGTTTGTCTTCCTTGCCCACAGTATATCATCCCGCCAGCACCACTATCCCAAGGTTTATAGATCACCTCATGAGGAGTATCAATTATGGCCTCAGGATCAGCTACAGGATTGGGGATTACAGCTTGGTCCACTAACCCTCTTGTTTTGGAGATTTCTTTTAGTGATTACAACCAGCCTCCAATTTGAAGCAGACAAAGTGGGCTTAATGGAACATGAGGCAATCTGAGAAATAAAAACAGGCTATAGCAAACACTTGTGGTGCTGGCAACACATCCCCTTACCCTACCGGCCTCATTATAGCTATGGTGGACAGCTCTATGCACTGCCTGACAGTATCTGATACCAAGTATAAGCCAAGGCACTGCTGTTTTGCTCCTTAGGGTTTTCTCCAAACTTAAAGAAGACTGCTCAGCAGTATGTAGGCACAGCCATACAAACGCTAGAGTTAAAGCTCCAGGAGCAATCTTCAACTAACAGAAGATGAAAAGTCATTGGGGCACCGGACTTGCTAGGTCAGAAGAGCATCTGATTCTTGATCTCAGGGTCATAAGTTAGAGCCCCTTGTTAGGTGTAGAGATTCCTCAAATAACAAAAACCTCAAAAAAAAAAAAAAAAAAAAAAAAAAAAAAAAAAAGATGAAAGTCAGTGGATAAATGTCCCAAGCTCCCTGTCCTTTGATGGGACAATACTACGGCGCATTCAGAGGGTCCCCACGATTGCCCATAGTGATAACCGGCTCCTTACCACACTTTATGTAACTTCTCTCACCTTTCCCTTTCTCCCATTTCTGCTTCTTTGGATCACCTCGCAAATAAACTACCTAGTCGTAAGTCCTTTTCTCAGGCTCTACTTTCAAAGGAGCCCAAACTAAGAAGTGGTGCAGTCAGGACTCAAACTAAAACAATGTGGCTCCACAGCCTGCACTTTAACAAGAGCGTATTGCCTCTTTAAAGCAGCAGAATAGGGTGCAATACACTATGGGATCCTAAATGTAAATACCAGTGAGCAAGCATATACACAGCAACAAAGAGATTTTAACTTTCTAGTGGTGAAGAAAACTGGAAAAAAAGGGGCAGACTATATATAGCCAAACCTAAGTCAATTAAATACATACATACACACACACCAAAGACATATTCAAAGACATATCGCAAACAAATGAGACTGCTTTCCTATGGCAGGAGGAGACAAAAGGAGAGTGGAGATCAAGAAGAAAGTAAATAAAATAAATCAATTGAGGGACCTTATAAAGAACAAAGCAATTTTACTCCTGTAAATGTAAGATATGATTAACTTGAGTTTCTGAGTCACAGTCCAAACATACTATCACAATATTAAATGGAAAAGTCAACAGTACTTGTTATGAATCGGAAGTTATCAAAATAAATATAAAACTCTGAAAATATTTTTATTTACTTATTTATTTTTGAAGTTTATTTTTGAGAGAGAAAGAAAGTGTGTGTGCAGGCATGTATGTGAGCATGGGAGGGTCAGAGAAAGAGACATTACAATCCAAAGCAGGCTCCAGGCTCTGAGCTGTCAGCATAGATCATGACCTGAGCCAAAGTCGGACGTTTAACTGACTGAGCTACCCAGAAACCCCTGAAAATATTTTTAAAAATTCACCTGTGTTAAGACCTAAAATCATTCTGAACAGTACTGGCAGCACACATTCCATACTTTGAGAAACACTGTTGTCACTATTCTGAGATAAGAATGATAGAGGGATCTTCAAAATATATATATTTTTTGGGGCGCCTGGGTGGCTCAGTCAGTTGAGAGTTGGACTTCAGCTCAGGTCATGATCTCACAGTTCATGGGTTCAAGCCCTGCACTGGGCTCCCTGTCAGCGCAGAGCAGGCTCGGGATCCTCTGTACTCCTCTTTCTCTGCCCCTCTCCCTCTCATGCTCTTGCTCTCGCTCAAAAATAAATAAACATTAAAAACACCTTTAATATACATTTTAATAGTAAAAATATTAATTTGAAAGCTTAACTAGATTTATGTTAAAGAGAAAACTTGAGGGGTGCCTGGATGGCTCAGTCAGTTAAACAACCAACTTTGGGTCAGGTATTTCTCTCTCTCAAAAAAAAAAAACACTAAAAATTTTTTTAAAAAGAGAAAACTTGATAAGAGCTGAATCACAAAGCCTTTTCTTAATGTGAATGCTTTCCTTCCTCAATAATGTAATGTTTTCCAGTTACACAATGTATAATCACAAAACAGTGACTACTTAATTTTCAATATAAAATGTTGGAATATTTCTAAATATTGCAAAGTCCTAAATCAGTCATCAACTAAGAGCTGAAAAGAACTTTAATAAAAGCACCAAAACTAGCTAGTTTTATATTATGAGGTAACTTATTACCTCACTGAAAGGTATTTCTCTAAGGACATTACCATACTGATGGTTATTTGTTAACATGAAACCATCAAATTCTGCTTCATAAATTTCTTCATTGATCCCAATTCACTGAGCAGTAACTCCATTAAAATAAGATACCATCCTTCAGTAACAGTGTCAGAATTATACCTGAAGGAATATTTTAAACATTTTTTACTAAATCTTGCTTAGCATTTAAAACTATAGCAAAAGATGTAATATGAACAGAACGGTATTTTTTTCTTTAAAAACTGCTCTTTTAAAAAATGCAATACCTTAAAAAAATTAATTTTTAAAAATAAGAATAGGGATGCCTGGGTCACTCAGTCGGTTGAGCATCCGACTCTTGATTTCAGCTCAGTCATGATCTTGAGGTTCGTGGGATCAAGCCCCTCGTCAGGCTCCACACTGAGCATAGAGCCTGCTTGGGATTCTCTCTCATTCTCTGCCCCTATCCCATGCACATGTGCTCTCTCTCTCTCTCTCTCTCTCTCTAAAGAAACAAACAAAAAGAATAAAAAAGGCAACACTTTGCTTTTTTTATGGTATCTCCCTTACAATATGCTAAGACTTGAAACATGATGTACAAAAATATGTGTTGTATGTAAACAAATGACAAAATGAAGAGACCAATAAGACAATAAAACATTAATTTTAATGTTTCCTTAAGCTTAGAAAACTTAGGGTGCCTGGGTGGCTCAGTCAGTTAAATGTCTGACTCTTGATTTCAGCTCAGGTCATAAGCTCAGAGTTTGTGAGTCTGAGCCCCACTTGGGGTTCTGTGCTGAGGGCATGGAGCCTGCTTGGGATTCTGTCTCCCTCTCCCTCTGACCCTCCCTCACTTGCTCTCTATCTCTAGCTCAAAATAAATAAAAATAAACTTTAAAAATAAATAAATAAACTCAGGAAACTTAGATTTGAAAAATTACTTATATTTGCTATGGATGCTGCCCAACATTATCCGTACTATCCAGACAGAATGCATGGGCATCATCATCTCTTTCCAACATCCAGTCAGAAATTACTGTTGATACAGAAGGACTATTTTCAACTGTTAAGAAAATGAGAATTTTCATATAATTCTAATTATTTTCTTAAAAGTCTTTTTCTTACCTCAGAGATGTGGCTAGATAAAACTGTACTTCCAATTTTCTCCAAACAGCTTTGACCTATGCTTCCATCTCATGAATTCCAAGACAGTATTAAACTGATGCATATTTTCATAAATCTGTTTAAAAAAAAAAAAGAACTTATTTAAACTAAAAGAAACATGCAGAAGCAATACTAAAACAATGTCCTGTGTAAAACTATACATTTTCAATGTAAAGTCAATGAAAATTCTAAAGTACTTTAACCTATTGCTTTACCATTTTCCCAACCTCTGCCCAAAGAAGTTTCCCATTTTGCATATTTTCAACTTTGCAAAGATAATAGTAGTTCTGTGGAAAAAGTTACTCACGTGTAAAATTTCTGTATCAGCTTAGACTTTTGAAAAAAAAAAATCACATCTTAAACTGGAAAAGCAGGAGCAGCTAGAAGCAACACTAAAATCTATAATTCTACAACATTCAAACCCCTACGTCAGCAAAACTATATTTGACCACCCAGCTAATATCCCTATTTTCACTTTTATCACAAAATCTCTGTAAGCAGTTTTCATTTCAGTCAAGCTTTCCCCTAGAATATCAGGAACTGGAGGGGTCAGGAATGAATCGCATCGCTTGGTCTAAGCCCAGGGGATGGGTTACAACTATGTGACCCCTGACATTCAGTTCCCCTGCTGCCTTAAGAGACAAAATTCACAAATCTGGAAGAGGAAAACAATGAAACATTTAAATCTATTTAAAGAAGTGTGTTGTTTACTTAGAGATCTTGAAAATAATTTTGTTGAATGTATCTTTTAACTGAAACTTCAAATAGCAAGGTATTCTGTTTCATATTGTAAAAGGAAAAATTTTAAGCTGCATGAACACTACCTATGTCCTACTGCAAGGTCAAAATGCCTTTGTCTTCAAGTGCATTTAGAAGTATCATTTGTGTCACACTGAGGTTTAATAGTCTTGGCAATAATGACTGAATTCATGTAAACTGGGCAACCTGAAACTGTCTAGCATATCAGATAGCAGGCTTTCTTAAAGACAAGAGTCTCCACTCAGCAGACAGGCTGCCATAGGACCATGCTAAATCTTTCATGGTCCAACTAAAGACAGACTGACCCTGAAAGCAATTAGCAATGCTTTGTCTGCATTTAAGAGCTTTTACTGTCTTCGCAATGCACTGGTTACCTACAACTTAACTGGTCCCTAACATTTTTCAGGGTACTGACAGGACTATACAACTCTTAGAATATCACTTAGAGAAAAGAGGGCAGGAATGGAGATACACTGTTTAGGATTTTGTTTTTCTGAGATGTTCACAGTCTTAAAAAATTTCCCTTATATAATAAAAAAATAAATGCATTGTATTTCCATTTTAGAAATGACAAATATTTTCCTCGAAAGCCCCTCTTTGCCAACAACTCCATTCTTCCCAAATGGTGTGTGTGGAAGAAAAGAGGGAAGGCAATCACTTATATTAAGCAAAGCTCAGATTAACCTATTCTCCTAAAGGTTAAAACAATCCATCAAAATGACTATGTTTAAAAATACATGGCTTGATTCTAATTCTACCAGGTTATTTCCAATGGATCAAATAAAATTAACATGTGAACCACTTACCAACCATTGTTTATTACAGCACTATTTATTATACCACCATTTCCTTGGTGTGAAAAAAAAGAACTGAAGCTTTAGGCTAAGTCTAAAGTTAATAAAAAGAAAAATACATAATTAAAGAATCTGGAAATATGCCTCCTTCAAAGTCCAAGATCCTGCCTGAATTTTCTATCCTCCCTCCATCCTCTCAATTCAGAAATAAATGACAAAAAAATATAACTGTCTAAAGATTGAATCTAAGACCAACTAATGAAAACCAAGTAAATGTGACCTTACTACTAAGAGGTAAATAAAAGATTAATCAAAGGACAGGATATGCTTCACAGTACAGGTCTGCAAATCACTTTTTACAAACTAAAACTGTGTGAATAAACTAAAGCTTTCCCTAACCTCTGCAATATAGTGCTACAGTCCTATAAGCAGAAATCAGTAAACATGTGCAGCTTTAATCACTTAACTTACAAGGTAATATACCACAGGCTTTTAGCACTATGAACTTGGGTTTAACAACCACAAAGATCCAGTCAAAACTGAATACTAAACAAGTATGATAATACTTTCATCAAAAATTTTGTGTCTGAAATTTTCAAGCCTGTTAGTGCTGGAAAACACATAGAAGAAAAAATAATTCTTTTAAAAACACATCAGAGCTTCTTAATGATAGAATAAATGAAAAACAAACCTTTCTAGATATATTCTAATGTTTTATGATTAAGCTAATGTTAGAATTTCAAAGTTGGTAAATATGGGCAAACAAATGTGAAAAGTGCATTTTAATCCCACATTATCTTTACAGAATACCTTTATTTGCCACCAAAATGTACACATCCCTCATGGTTCTCAAAATTATTAAAGTTGTTAAACTTTTTTAAAAATTATTTTGAGAGAGACAGAGACAGCATGATTAGGGGAGGAGCAGAAAGAGAAGGAGAAAGAGATTCCCAAGCAGGCTCTACACTGTCAGGGCTGAAACTGATGTGGGACTTGAACTCATGAAACCAGGAGATCATGACCTGAGCTGAAATCTAGTCAGACGCTTAACCGACTGAGCCACTTAGGCACCCCAAAAGTTGTTAAACTTTAAACCACTGGGGTACTGGGCACCTGGGTGGCTGAATCGGTTGAGTGGCTGACTCGATTTCAGCTCAGGTCATGATCCCATGGTGGGAGGATCGAGCTCCAAGTCGGACTCTGCACTGACAGCACAGAGCCTGTTTGGGATTCTCTCTTTCTCCCTTATCTTCTGTCTCTCTCCTGCTCACGAGCTCGCTGTCTCTCACATGCTCTCTCTCTAAAGAGAATTAGATAAATGTTTTAAAAATAAATAAACCACTGGGGTACTTAAAAGATCACTAACCATACATAACCCATCAGTGACAAACACAAACTAAGGATATTATAGTCATCTTTGACTCCGACGTTTTAGGACATCAACCATTCACTCCTATATAAGATTTGCTTTACAGAAATAATAGTGTACATATGCTTTTGATAAATATACTCATAAGACAAAATTTAAGATTACTTTTGAGTTTGTACAAAATGTCAAAAAGTGGTCATTTCCTAGTCTTCACAAAATCAGCAATACTGACAGCATATTTTTTCTTTCTACCACTCCAAATCCTCTCCTTCTCATCTTCATTTCTCCTCTCCAAGCACCATAAAAAGTACCCCAAATGTTGGACAAATATTGCTGTTAACACTATCACTGCATTCTTATAACCGTTTTAAAAAACCAGAACCAAACTACAAAATAATATTTGACAAAACATTCCAGCTGGGCTCTTAAACAAAATGCATTAATATTACAACCTTTGGTACATTAACTGGAAAATTCCAACATCATGCTTCAGAAAAATACAATACAGTTTTAGCTATAAGTAACTCAAATGAGCAGTGTAATTTAGGTTTATCATGCATTATTATTTTTTTTTTTTTTGAGAGAGAGAGAGAGAAGAGAGAGATCATAAGAGCAGGGGAGAGGGAGAGGGAGAGGGAGAGGGAGAGGGAGAGGGAGAGGGAGAGGGAGAGGGAGAGAATCCCAAGCAGTCTCCACTCCCAGCATGGAGCCTGACCATGGCTCTTGATTTCACAACCATGAGATCATGACGTGAGCCAAAATCAAGAGTTGACTGCTTAACTAAGCCACCCAGGCGCCCCTATCAAGCACTTCTATAATAAAGCAGGTTAGTACCACATAACACAGAAAGGAAGGGTCAACTTATGGACGGGTTGTGTTCTAAAACATCACTTACAAATTGAATATAAGCATGATTTTACAACTTAACATGCCTTTCCCATAAAAGCAAAGATTTAAACAGCAGTATTAAACCCACAATACAAATGAACTACAGTGCACGATTCTATGTAGCACTCTTCTGCTTAAGCATATTTCCATACCAAACTCTAAGCTTTTATTCACTGTTGTATTCTAGAATCTAGCACAGTTGATGACACAGAGTAGGATTTCAACAAATACTAGCTGATCTGAAGTACTGAATAGCAACAACTCAATGATATGAAACCAGCCTGTCTAGAAAACCTTACCTATCTTAATTATATCAGATAACCAAAAGGCAAGGGGAGAAAAGCTCCTTCCAAAAGATATATGAAAAAGATTCTCAACACCAGGCTTGGAAAGCTCTGGTCTAAGCCAATTGTGGCAACTTCCATTCTCCTTGCCAGTAAGACAAGAGACTAAATTGCTGGGGAGCTTCTGGGTGATGAAAAAAAGACACTTGGGTGAAAACCCCTTCCATCCCCCAACCTTTTTTTCCAGGCAACTCTGGGTTTGAGTTTGTCAAGCGGAATGAGGCAGCTATCTTAGGACCATAAGGAAAGAGATGGCCTAAGAAGACAACCCAACAAAAAATGAAGCTTCTGCACAGCTAAGGAAACAATCAGCAAAACTAAAAGGCAACGAATGGAATGGGAGAAGATATTTGCAAACAACATTTCAAGTAAAGGGTTAGTATCCAAAATCTAGAAAGAACTTATCAAACTCAACACCCAAAAAACAAATAATCCAGTAAAGAAATGGGCAAAAGACATAAATAGACACTTCTCCAAAGAAGACATCCAGATGCCCAACCAACACATGAAAAAATGTTCAACATCACTAATCATCAGGGAAATACAAATCAAAACCATAATGAGATACCACCTCACATCTGTCAGAATGGCTAACATTAACAACTCAGGCAACAACACATGTTGGCAAAGATGCAGAGAAAGAGGATCTCTTTTGCATTGTTGGTGGGAATGCAAACTGGTGCAGTCACTCTGGAAAACACTATGGAGGTTCCTCAAAAAATTAAAAATAGAACTACCCTACACCCAGCAATTACACTACTAAGTATTTATCCAAGGGATACTAGTATGCTGTTTCGAAGGGGCACATGCACCCCAATGTTTACAGCAGCACATCAACAATAGCCAAAGTATGGAAAGAGCCCAAATGTCCATCAATGGATGAATGGATAAAGAAGATGCGATATATGTATACAATGGAATATTACTCAGCAATCAAAAAGAATGAAATCTTGCCATTTCCAACTGCGTGGATGGAACTAGAGGGTATAATGCTAAGTGAAATTAGACAGCCAGAGAGAGACAAATATCGTATGACTTCACTCATAGGAGGACTTTAAGAGACAAAACAGATGAACATAAGGGAAGCAAAAATAATATAAAAATGGGGAGAAGGACAAAACATAAGAGACTCTTAAATATAGAGAAAAAACAGAGGGTTGTTGAAGGGGTTGTGGGAGAGCGGATGGGCTAAATAGGTATGGGAGCATTAAGGAATCTACTCCTGAAATCATTGGTGCACTATATGCTAACTAACTTGGATGTAAATTAAAAGATAAATTATTAAAAAAAAAAAGAATGGCTGCATCAAAAGACAGAAAGAATCTGGGTCCTTGGTGATGCTATAATGCTTGAATGTTTTAACTAGGTTGGATCTTTTTATTATATTAAATCTTTTTATTGTTTAACCAGTTTTCAATTACCAAAAGTAACCCAGCAAATACAGTGATTTAGAAGCCAATACGCCATTTACTTTCATGAATTCAACTTTTATTTATACAATGATAACTCATCTAAATTATATCTCAATCCTGGGGCGCCTGGGTGGCTCAGTCGGTTAAGGGCCGACTTCAGCTCAGGGCGTGATCTCGCGGTCCATGAGTTCAAGCCCCGCGTCGAGCTCTGTGCTGACAGCTCAGAGCCTGGAGCCTGTTTCAGATTCTGTGTCTCCCTCTCTCTGACCCTCCCCTGTTCAGGCTCTGTCTCTCTCTCTCTCAAAAATAAATAAACGTTAAAAAAAATTTAAAAAAAAAATAAATTATATCTCAATCCAGATCCTTCTCTTGAACTAATACAAATTTCCAAAGTACTAAATATTAAATAGTTATTCCAGTGGCACATTAAGAGAACAGAAGTGATATAAAAGCCATCATCTACCAGCACAAAAATTGTTTATGCACTCATATTCACTTGCATGGGCTAACAGCAGCACCACCACCTACCCAGCTGTCAAAGTTGGAAATCTAGGAAGCACTAATCTCATCTCCCTCTGCTTTATCTATTATATTGAGGTAATTAAGAAATGCTGCCCATTCTGATATATCTTTAAAATCTGTCTCCTTTATATCTATACACACCTAGTACAGGCTCTCATCTTTCACTGCAGCCTGCCTTCATTCTTACCTCCTTCACTGTACCTTTGTTTCTAAAATACAACTGTGCTTCTTGAAAAGATTATAAACACCATAAGTTATCAGGAAAATAAAAATTAAAACTATAATTAGAAACCACTACATACCCACCAGAATGGTCATAATAAAAAAGACAGACAATACCAAGTGTTGGTAAGGACATGGAGAAACTGGAACTCTCACACACTGCTATAAAATGATGCAACCGCTTGGAAGAACCGTTCAGCAATTTCTTGAAAAGTTAAACATAAACTCACTATATGATCCAAAATTCCCTCTATGGAAATACCCAAGAGATATGAAAATGTGTGTCTATACAAAGACTTACACACAAATGTTCTCAGCAGTATTATTCATAATAGCCAAAAGTGAAAACAACCCAAAGGTCCATCAACTGGTGAATGGATAAAGTGTGGCATAATCATACAATGGAATACTACCAGGTAATAAAGTACTGGCACATGTTACAACTCGAATGTACCTCAAACACATGCTTAGTAAATGAAGCCAGTTGCAAAATACCATGTATCGTATGATTCCATGCATACGAAATATTTAGAAAAGGCAAATTTAGACAATCAGACCAAAGCAGTGGTTACCTAAAGCAAGGGGTAGAAGTGGGAAATTTGGAGCAGTGATGAAATGTTCTAAAATATTTACAGCACAACTCTAAAATTTTATTATAAATAAAAAAATACAAGTGTGCTTTAAAATTTTTCAACAATTTCCACTTGTGTATAAAATGAAGGCCAAAATCTTTAGAAGGCTATCTATAGACTGCTATAATCTGCTTTCCATCTATTTAACCTGCTTTATCTTCTACTATAATCTCTGCCAAAAAGTCTCCTGCTGGTCATTATTAAACTATTTGCTATTTCCTAAATATGCCCAGTTATTTAATGCTTCTCCCTTTCTTTGAACTTGTTATTCTAATTCAAAAATCAAAATGTTATCTTTATATTTTGCCAAGTGAACTTCCATTTGTCCTCACAAAGATCCATCTCAAATACCTCCTTTCATTGAATCCTCTCCACCTCCTACGTGTTGCTAACTTGCTGAGTCTGGTAATAACACACTTAGTGCTTAGCACACTGAATTCTGATGATCTATTTAAAGGTATGTCTTACTTTTTAAGATAACCCCTGTGTACAGCAATTGCATTTTACTAATACTTGTGTTCCCTGTGTTTTAAGCACAGTCCAGTGACCAGCACAAAGGAGATAATCCATGTATTTTTGAATAAATGATTGATGAAGAATGACAGGAAAAAGAAAAATCCCAAAGTAGGCAAAAATGAGCTCTGCACCACAAAGACCCTTGTGTAAGTATGGTTAAAGCTGGTTACATAAGAAAGAAAAACAGAAAACCATCCAATCTCACCTAAGTGTTTATCAGGGTGGGATCAGTTAAATAGCCACAATGAACATTACACAGTCCTTTAAAAGAATGAGAATCATTTATTTGTGCTGATATAGAATGATATCCCAAATATCCTGCAGTTATAAAAATTATAAAAAGAGTCACTCCACTATTAAAAAGAAAACTATAGGGGCGCCTGGGTGGCGCAGTCGGTTAAGCGTCCGACTTCAGCCAGGTCACGATCTCGCGGTCCGTGAGTTCGAGCCCCGTGTCAGGCTCTGGGCTGATGGCTCGGAGCCTGGAGCCTGTTTCCGATTCTGTGTCTCCCTCTCTCTCTGCCCCTCCCCCGTTCATGCTCTGTCTCTCTCTGTCCCAAAAATAAATAAAAACGTTGAAAAAAAAATTTTAAAATTAAAAAAAAAAAAAGAAAACTATACACACAAACAGCCGTGTGTGTGTGTGCGTGTGTGTGTGTGTGTATGCACACACATGCAACATGTATGAGGAAGGTAGAGATGAAAAGGTACACACCAACTCATCGGAATATAGGCAAAAAAGTGGAAACAACCTAAATGCCTATCAACTCATGAACAGATACACAAAAGGTGGTATATCCATCCAACTAAATATTATTTATCCATAAAAATAAATTAAGCCATAAAAAGAATCAATTCCAATACAACATATGAACACTGAAAATATTACGCTAAGTGAAAGAAGCCAGACAAAAGGCCACGTGTTATATGGTTCCATTTATACAAAATACCCAAAATATGCAATTCCACAGAGACAGAAAACAGATTAATGGTTGTGTGGGATTGGGAGTGGAGGGTGGGAATGGAGAAAGACACCAAAGGGATGATCTATATAAGAAAAAAAAGGATAAATTTGAATTCATCAAAATTAAACTGTTTGCTCTGCAAAAGACACTGTTAAAAAGATGAAAAGACAAGACACAGAATAGGAAAATATACTTGCAAACCATAGATGTGACAAAAGATCCATATCTAGAATATATCCAGAAATATCAAAACTCAACATTAAAAAAAATTCACCTAGAAACTGGGCAAAGAACATGAAGAGCGATTTCACTGAAGATATTTGGATAGCAAATAAGCACATGAAAAGATATGGTCAACAACAACAGCCATCAGGGAAACGCAAATTAAGACTACACTGAGATCACTAAGCACCCACTGGAATAACTAAAATAAAAAACAGGACAATACCAAGTTCTGGCAAGAATATGAAGAAAATGAATCCTTCCTACGTTGCTGATGAGAATGTAAAATGCAACAGCCACTCTGGAAAATGGTTTAGAAGTTTCTTTAAAAACGAAATACACACTCACATGTAACCAAATGCACTCCTGGTTACAAAGAAACGAACATGAATGTTAGTAGCAGCTTTATTTTTAATAGCCCAAAACTGGAGAAAATAAAATGTCCTTCAAAAGGTAAATGGTTAAACTATGGTACATCCATACAACAGAATCTTATACTCAGCAATAAAAAGGAATAAACTACTGTTACACAAAACAACTTGGGTGAATCTCAAAGGATTAGGCTGAGTGCAAAAAGGTCACATAATGTAGGATTCCATTTATAAAACACTCTCAAAATAATAAAATTATACAGATGGAAAAAAGACTAATGGGGGCAGCTGTGTGGGTGGCATAAGGGAGGTCTTTGCGGTGACAGAATCTGTACCTTGTTGCTGACGTGGTTACCTAAATCTACATGTATACTTAAATGGCACAGCACAATACATATAAAATGAACCAATGTCAATTGCTGGTTTGGTATTGTACATCATGTAGTATTAAGTAACCACTGGAGGAAGGTGAAGGGTACAAGGGACCTCTCATTATTTTTGCAATGTCCTATGAATCTAGAATTACTTCTAAGCAATTAAACATTTTTAAACTCTATTTCCTAAAAATGTTTTACCTCTGCTTTAAATTAGATTTTGAACAAAATAACTGTTCAAAGACTATTCAAGATATATTACTTCTTTCCAATCAGCTAGAAAACTTCAATTCTGCAGTGGTTTCTAGTATCCTATGGAAATGAGGAGTGCCCATAATAGAAGTCTAAAGAAACCAGCAGTTCCTAGACCAAATTCTGGGTCTGGGAAGCAGTGACTGCTATTTCAATGGGTGCCCATCTGTTCTCAGAGTGACACACATAGGAAGTTTGATGCAGCCACCTGCCCCAGGATGAATCCCCAAGTAATCATCTATCGATATATTCTTTTCCAATTTATCCTTCCTCACAAAGAAGCATAGAAACCACCTCTATGTTTTCATTTTAATTTTTCTCTATAATTTATTAGCACAATACACACTGTACACATGGGCATTTAAATTGCTTGATATATCTTCTTCCCCTTTCCAAGTAAACCTAACTCAGTCAGTGAAGAAATACGTATCACCCATTTATTTCCATAAAATGATAAGAAATTACCAACAGAACATTTATTTTATTAGTTGTAAAAGCACCCACGGGGCAAGTTCCTCTGGATAGTTTCACTACATTATATAAACAGGAAAATTTCTATTCTGAGGAATCATCAGGAATTGATTTTAGACTGCTAAGAGTCCATCAATTCTTCTAAAAATGGGCATTGTTTATACTTTTCAATAAAGCATAAACATTATTTAGAATTAACATTATGAACACCAATTACAGCGTTACGCTACAATATAGTGAATCGCCACAGACTATTAGTAATTTACTTCCTCTCCTGATATAATCCAATGGAAAATACACAATGCTATCTATATAGCATTCATCCCCCCAAAATTTAACTTTAATCTAGTCATGAAATACAAAAACACAAGCAGCAAATTGTGGGATATCCTACTTAAAAAAAAAAAAACAAAACAACAACCTTGGGGCGCCTGGGTGGCTTAGTTGGCTAAGTGTCCAACTCAGCTCACGTCATGATCTCGTGGTTTGTGGATTCCAGCCCTACATTAGGCTCTCTGCTGTCAGTGTGGAGCCCATTTTGGATCCTCTGTCTCCCTCTCTCTCTCTTGCTCCATCCCCAATTGTGCTCTGTATCTCAAAAATAAATAAACATTTTTTAAAAAATCATTTAAAAAAAACTAGGTTAAAATTTCAGAAAAGACCACTGGGGGGCGGGAGATAACGGGCAGTAGAATAGTGATAATGGAAACTCTCAATCAAAGAAAACTAAAGATATATGACAACCAAATGAGAAATATATTCCTTATTTAGTTCCTAGATCAAATATCAAAATGGGGCATCTGGCTCAGTCAGTAGAGCATGCGACTTTTTCTTTTTTTAATTTTTTTTTTTTACCGTTTATTTATTTTTGAGACAGAGAGAGACAGAGCACGAACAGGGGAGGGGCAGAGAGAGAGGGAGACACAGAATAGGAAGCAGTCTCCAGGCTCCGAGCCATCAGCCCAGAGCCCGACGCGGGGCTCGAACTCACGGACTGCGAGATCGTGACCTGAGCTGAAGTCGGATGCTTAACCGACTGAGCCACCCAGGCGCCCCGAGCATGTGACTTTTGATCTAAGGGTGTGACTTCAAGCCCCATGTTTGGTGTGGAGCCTACTTAAAAAACAAATAAATAAAAATAGCTACAAAGAACTCTTTTGAAAACAAAGTATAAGAAATTTAAGTAAGGGAAGTATATTACACAATATTATATTGGTATTAAATCTCTTAGCTATGGTAATGTAGCTCTTAAGGAAAACAACCTGTTTCTTAGGATACACTTGCTAAAATATTTAGGGGTAAAGTTTCAAGACATTTGCAGATAACTTTCAAATGGTAAAAAAAAAATGTATTATGTGTTTTTATAAACAGAGAAAGTAGATGAAGCAAAAGGTTATTAGCAAGTGAACTGGTAAAATGGGTTTTTACTATTTGTTCAAACTTTATTTTAAAAGTTTTTAAAGTAAAAAAATTGGGGAAAATATATACTTTATCAGTTATGAGCGTTTTTTTTTTTAACGTTTATTTTTGAGAGAGAGAGCTGGCAGGGGAGGGGCAGAGAGCGAGGGACAGAGATCTGAAGTGGGCTCTGCACTGTCAGTGCAGAACCCCAGGAACTAAGAAACCAGGACCTGAGCCAAAGTTGGATGCTTGACCAACTGAACTACCCAGAAGCCCCTTAATTAGGTACGAGTTTTAATTCCACACATGATTTTAGTAAACAATGTCAGTACGACAGAAGTTACTAAAATCAAATACTGACAGATCTATAAGAAGTCCCAAAGATCCTCCCTCCATCGACAAATTTTAAAGCTTTTTCCTAGAAATTGTAAATTATGAGTTGTTCAACAGGATGAAAAATTACATTTTGTTCAAAAGGTAAAAAATTACAGCTGTGCTTCCAACACAGAGCACTATAACCAGCCCGAAGGCATATGGCTTTAAAAGAACTGCAAATCAATTGTACTATGCAAAATTTACAAAGGTTTTATTTGATCCTGAAGTAGAGATAGCCACACTGATATGTTAGAACATATTTTCAAATGTTCTATTTAGCAAATAGAAGAATGTTTTAAAATTTCTTTCTCCAAACAGATCTGTTTCCTAATGATGGATACCATATTTTTCAGGCTGCTAAAGCAAGGTAAAAAGGATAGAATGAATTCCTCTAAAACATGGGTAGTTTCCTAAAACAACTAATTACATCTCATGAAAATAGGTAACACTTATCACCTCAAGGATGTACTGGTTATGTCAGACTTTAATCCAATAATCTGTTATAAAATATTTGACTTAATTATTATTTATTAAAAACAAAACTGCCTTCATTAAATACCCAGCTGTCATTCATCCAAATGTGTGCATCAGGGAGGCTGAAGAAATGATATTCCAGAAATTACAGAAAATAATTTTTGATTAACAGCATCCATATAAAATCTATCATTGTACAGGAATATGCAAAGGAATCACATCCAACAGGAGGGGAAATGGACTACAGCTATTTCCTCCAAAGGCTGGGCGTGGGACAGTGTTGCTACATGTCCATAGGTGGGTAAAAACATAGGGAAGAAAGTTTTAGCTGGGAAGCCTGCATTGAAGTTCTCACCTCTATGTAATGAGAGGCAGGTAGTTAATTACTAAACAGTACTGTCTTTTAAATCAGTGAGTCACATGCCTAAGGGAGGAGCTTATAAGCAGGATGAGCAACAACCAAGGTAATGAAGTAAGATTTCAAACAGAAGCAACAACAGGTTTTGAAAACTTTCAGACAGACAATTAGAAGCACCCATCCCAATATAATGCACATAAGCCAACAGCAGGACTATGGACTAACCAACCACCTTCTTGTAAGACACGTCATGCACTTTTGGGACTAAGTTTGTGAAGTCAGATAGGTCTGAATTGCAGAGAATAGATCTATTGTTAACAGGCAAGAGAGACTCAAAGAGAAAGGAAAACAAGATCACTTGGTAAGACTTCTGAGGACACGATAGTGTATTTTAAAACATTTAAGACACAGTTTCCTGCTGGTAAGCAACATTTAATCACCTTGAGTCAGCCATAAATGTATTAAAACTCAAACAATAGTACCAAGATGATAATACAAATAGTGCCATACCACCATACACGATGATTATCTGAGAAGTTTCAAAGACCATTGTTTCACAGGGGGAGAGATCACTGGGGGCTGACTTTAAACTGGCCTGCCAAAGACTGACAGGGTTTGACAATATTCAAGGAGGGAGTAGTGTATGTAGGTTAAAATGGGCATTATGCCAGGAGTGGGGCCCAGGGACGGTACACTGTGCCTGGCCACTGTCCCACCTGAGGCCTGGACTCTAGAGGGGTAGAGCAGGATAATCAATGTATGGTCTGACCCAGATGATACATACAAAACCACCCTTGAAGCTCATGTCTGTAGCAGACATCAATGCTCATTTTAGTTCTCTTTCCAATCAAGCACTGAAGACTTCACAGTCCTCCTAAATACAGAACAGCCAAGATGTCAAAATGTTTGAAATTCACCTACCATTCTTCTAGAAGGAGAAGATAAAGAGAATACAGGGTTAACAGCATGGCCTCTGCAGCCAGCGTGAGTAGCAAGGTTAGAATCCTGGCTCCACCACTATCCATTATGATACTTTGATCCAAAGTTGCTTAACCTCATCTGTACCTAATGTGTAAAATAGGGACAATGACTGCATGTATCTGAAAGACGACGATCAAAGGAGTTACTGCAGGTATGGCACTTAGAACAGTGCCATGGAAACAGAAGTACTTCCTAAGTGTAAGTGACTGCTATTATTTTCTATCAAATAAAAAAATCAACTGTATTCTCAAAGTAATTAGAATTTTAAATGAGGGGTAATAATATAAAATGCATAAAAACGCTGCAAAGTACACAAAACATTTGAATCACTGACAGAAACACCTTTCAATATTCAATAACAATGCCTAATAGCATCAAACACTTGCTAGTTAACTTAAGAACAAAAGTACTGGAACAAAGACATCGTTCTCTAAATTCACTGAACTCTGGTTTATTGAACATCTTCTAGGTGCCAATTACTGTGCTAAATTCTACACATTTATTATCTATCTTAATCCTCAAAGTAAACTTATGAGGCAGGTACTTCTACTAATTCCACATTACATATAAGAAACTGACGCTGAGTGGTTAAGTAACCCATCCAAAGTCACACGGGTAATAGATAATAGAGATGGAATTTGAACCCAGGGCAGGCATACTCCAGAGGGTGCACTTCTAATCCTATACCCTGCAGTAGTCCCTTTCTTCTTCTCTGCAGGGAAGGTGTTCCAAGACCCCCAGTAGACGCCTGAAACCACGGGCAGTATCAAACCCACTATATACTATGCTTTTTCTTAGACGTGTATTCCTATGATGAAGTCTAACATACACAAGTTAACTAATAATAAAATAGAACAATAATAATATACTATAAAACAGTTACATGACTATGGTCTCTCTCGAAGTATCTTCCTGTTCTGTCTTACCCTTCCCGTGGTGATGTGAGATGATAAAACGCCTATGTGATGAGATGAAGTAATGTGGATGATGCAGGCGTTGTGACACCATTAGGCTACTACTGACTGGACATCTGCTTCCCAACCCCAGTTAACCATAGGTAACTGAAATCACAAAAAGTAAAACTGTGGCAAACCCTGGACAACTGGTCATGTATAACAATAGGATAAATATAAAATACTATATTAAAATAATAAAGATATGGAAAGGGAGGTGACAGCTAAAGGGTATGAGCTTTCATTCTGAGGTGATGAAAATGTTCTAAAACAGACTGCAGTGATGGTTGCACACATTTGTGAATATATAAAAAACCACTGAAGTGTACACTTTTTTTTTGTTTACTTATTTTCAGAGAAAGAAAGTGAGCAAGCACGAGCAGAGGAGGGGCGGTGGGCAAAGACAGAATCCCAAGCATGTTCTGCACTGTCAGCACAGAGCCCCATACGAGACTCGATCTCATAAACCATGAGATCATGACCTAAGATGAAATCAAGTGTTGGACGCTTAACCGGTTGAGCCACCCAGGGGTCCCTGAAATATACGTTTTAAATGGGTGAACTTCAAGACAAGTGCAATTTAAATTCACTAAGAGAGATTTTTCTATTTTACCAATAAAAATCTATCAAAAGAATCATGATGTGCATTTAGCTCTATCAATGGTCTTACAACATTCTTGATAGCAAAACAAAACAAAAATAATCTAAATAAAGTTCATATTCTATAGTAATGATAGCTAACATTTATTAAGCTCCAAGAATTTTTTTTTATGTATTATCTCATTTATTACAACAACCCTAGGTGTGAGAAAAGAATGTTATCTTCATTTTCCAGAGGCGGAAACAGAAACACAGAGGAGTATCCTGCTTACGGTCACACAGCTACTGAGTACCTGGAGCCAGGATTCCAACCTGGGCAGTCTCAACACTGCTAGTTTGTGTGAATAGTAATTCATACTGCAGAAGAATAAGTGCTTGAAAATATACTCACAATATATTAAAATAGAAAAAAAAATCAGAGATCAGAGAAACAACAGATAAAGTATGAGCCTGCTTTTGTTTAATACACGTTAAAAAAAGATGGAACAGACATGGCCCCCAATTTAACATTGGGTATCTCCGAGAGGTAGTATTACAATGGATAATTATCTTCTTTATACTTTTCTGTATTTTCCACATTTTATATTGCAAGGCAATTTTTTTTAAGTGAAGTTCTTTAAAAAAAAAAGTAAAAAGACAGTGACAAATTTACATACTGCAGAAAGGACAAGTAACAAAACATGGAAGAAGCTGCTAAATTTGCTAAATGGGTCACTGACAAATTCAAGGTAAGTGGTAGAAGGCATAAATGACAATGGCAGGGAAGATGTAAAAAAGGGGGGGAGGGTGCCTAGATGACTCAGTCAGTTGAGTGTCCAACTCTTGACTTTGGCTCAGGTCATGACCCCAGGGTCGTGGGATCAAGCCCTGCTTTGGGACTCCGCACTGAGCGTGGAGCCTGCTTGGGATTCTCTCTCCCCCTTTTCCTCTGCCCCTCTTCCCCACTCGTGCGCTCTCTCTAAAATAAAATTTAAAAAAAAATTTTGTAAGGCACTCTTCAGGTACACACTAGCATTCTGAGAGGTTTGGAGGCTATAAAAATGGCACATAGCTTCAGTAATAGCAGTGTCAAGGAAAGGTTTTGCTGGTTTGTTTTTAATCTGAAGGGACTTTGATCAGGGTTATAATTGAACTGGAAATAGTCTGTCAAGGATGGAAAGAGAGACAAGGAAAGGGAGGTCTCAGAATATAAGAACTCCGTCTTAGAAAAAGGGAAACTACTTGTGAAACAGAAGAGAGAAGAAAAAAACTCATAAAAAGAGATCTTTGAGATGGAGAAAAACCAGAACTTCCATCTGGTACCTTCAAACTTTTCTAGAAAATATAAAGTGAAGTCATCTTCCAAAACCGAAAGGGTGGAGATTAGGCACAGGCAGAGAGGTATGGAGTAGTGGCAAAAATGCCGGAAAGCAACTGGATTCACTAATTGGCCAGAACTAGCAGTAGCCACCTAACGATCTCATGACATAACAGAAAGTACTGGAGGAAGCTGGGAAAATCGCTTCTTCCCCACAGTTAGTGTGCACATGAAGCTGCACCACACAAACACAGGAGAATCCATGGGTGCCTGGAGACTATTACTCTATTACTAATCCCTTGGGTAACAACCACGTAACAGTCTATGAAGCTGATGTTACAAAGTGCTATCATTTTTAGATGACGTGAATCATCTAAGGAAGCACGAGAGTTCTGAAGCATAAATTTCAAATTTGACAAAAAGAAGATCGTTTTCTAGGAAAAATCAAGTTGCAAAGATCTTAGCATGTATTTTTTATGTATGTATAAACTTTGCATAATTGAAAAGTTTTCCCCAAACAGGTAGATTGTTCTGAAACATGGTGTTTTTAGTACAAATACCTTTCTTTTTTTTTTTTTTTAGTACAAATACCTTTCTAAAGCAGCTCTAAAAAAAAGTAAGTAGCAACAGGGTGCTGTTCACATAAGGATAAGGACCCTGACTGGACAACACTGTAGGTACAGGACGGGCTTGTTAACGAGTGGGCTTCACCACAGGGTAACTGGGCAGTCACCTGCCGGTGTAGATATGGAGACCCTCAAATGTCCAGTTCTGTTGCTCTCTTCTCTGGAGTCACTGAGTTTCTTAGAAAAAAGAGTCCTCCAAGGGCACCTGGGTGGCTCAGTCGGTTAAGCATCCGACTTCAGCTGAGGTCATGATCTCATGGTTTGTGGGTTCAAGCCCCTCATCGGGCTCTGTGCTGACAGCTCAGAGCCTGGAGCCCACTTCAGATTCTGTGTCTCCCTCTCTCTCTGCCCCTCCCCCACTCGCACTTTGTCTCTGTCTCTCGAAAATAAATACAACATTAAAAAAAAAAAAGAGTCTCCTAGATGGAGGGTATACACTTCTGACTGCCAGTGTTCTACAAATAGGTGAGGAAAGGGACAAAGAACAGAAAGGACACATCACCTGATGTGTAGCGTACAGACCTCTGCTTAATCCCCATTTACAGTGTATTTTTCTGTATACTCCAAATCTGGAGCCTCACTGGTGTAGTTTCTCTAGACAGTCAAATTCCCAATTTCTGCTGGGATACTGAATTAGACCAGGATGGGTCCAGCACCGTCCAAGATAAATATAATACTACAAGTGCAACCACACATATAACCACACATATAACTTTACATTTTCTAGTACCCTCGTGAAAAAAGAAAAAGAACAGAAATTAATTTGAATGTATTTTATTTAACTCAAGAGACCCAAAATAGTACTTCAATGCAAAAAATATAAAAATTATTAAGACATTTTCCACCCTTTTTACATACAGACTTCCAAATCTGATGTGCACTTTACATTTACATTTATACTTGAGATTTAGCACAACCTCAATTAGGACTAGCCACACGTTAAGTGCTCAACAATTACATGTGGCTGGCTAGTGGCTACCATATTAAATAGTACAGTCTAAGTTACACTAGGGTAACACAGGAGTCCAAAATGTCAATGGCTCAACATAACGAAAAATTTACTTATGTCTCATGTAAAATGTCCAACATGGGCAGGCAGAGTCCACTTCACAGTCATCCACGGACCCAGACTGACCATCTTGTTCCTGTACCAAATGAAACACATGGCTAGGTACTTCCTAAGTAAAGACCAAAGAATCTTCATGGACCTTTCACCGTGTCAACCCAGAAGCAACATGCACTTCCCCTCAAAGCCCACTGGCCAGATCAGTCACATGATACCTCTTTACCTGAAGGAAACAAAGGGATTAAATGTCCCCATATGCTTGAAATGAAAGAACTGGATGTAAAAGAGCACTAAGAAGTCATTAGCACAGGCACGCACCTGGCTATGTGGACAAGTATGAGACGAAGATCTAAGCCCTAGGTTCCAGGGTATAACTGTTTCTTACAGATTTTTAAACCAGTTTTTAGCCTGAATTCTTTTTTTTTTTTTTAATTTTTTTTTTCAACATTTATTTATTTTTGGGACAGAGAGAGATAGAGCATGAACGGGGGAGGGGCAGAGAGAGAGGGAGACACAGAATCAGAAACAGGCTCCAGGCTCCGAGCCATCAGGCCAGAGCCTGACGCGGGGCTCGAACTCACGGACCGCGAGATCGTGACCTGGCTGAAGTCGGACGCTTAACCAACGGTGCCACCCAGGCGCCCCTTTAGCCTGAATTCTTAACCCTGTTCCATAAAACTGATGCCTGCAATTCTGGGACACTTACAGGGGTAAAATCCAGTTTGCTTGTGAGCACATACCTCTAGAAGCTAAACACACTGGAGGGAACAGCAGGCAACTTTGAAAATATACGTAAAACTAGGGAGGGTGCAAGAGTTGACGAATCTAACTGCAGATAATGTCAAAGAGCCTAATAGCAAATGGTCTCATGTTGACATAGTAGTCCAACCTCTGAATTTAGAAAATACCCAACCAGGCCTCCCTTCCAGCACAGAGCCTTTCACTGGAGAATAAATTGCTAGGAATAAAAACAAAATTGAACAGAAAAGGTATAGCTGAGGCAATGGAAAAAGAAAGCTCACGGAGAAGTAAAGGACAGTGATAGAATCAGGGGATCCTTGAAGGTAATCAGCCAACTTCTGAAATGTAATTGAAAACAATTCTGGGGGTGCCTAGGTGGCTCAGTCGGTTAAGTGTCCAACTTCAGCTGAGGTCATGATCTCGTAGTCTGTGAGTTCGAGCCCCCCATCAGGCTCTGTGCTGACAGCGCAGAGCCTGGAGCCTGCTTCAGATTCTGTGTCTCCCTCTCTCTCTGCCCCTCCCCGCTCACACTCTGTCTCTGTCTCAAAAATAAATATTAAAAAAATTTTTTTAACAAAAAAAAAAGAAAAAAACCCCAATTCTATGAAGTTAAAAATGCTATCCTGAATCACTAGATTTCCTTCTAAAAACCCAGGAAAACTTGGGGCGCCTGGGTGGCGCAGTCAGTTAAGCGTCCGACTTCAGCCAGGTCACGATCTCGCGGTCCGTGAGTTCGAGCCCCGCGTCGGGCTCTGGGCTGATGGCTCGGAGCCTGGAGCCTGTTTCCGATTCTGTGTCTCCCTCTCTCTCTGCCCCTCCCCCGTTCATGCTCTGTCTCTCTCTGTCCCAAAAATAAATAAACGTTGAAAAAAAAAAAAATTTAAAAACCCAGGAAAACTAATTTCTTTTTTTTTTTTTTTTTAATTTTTTTTTCAATGTTTTTTATTTATTTTGGGACAGAGAGAGACAGAGCATGAACGGGGGAGGGGCAGAGAGAGAGGGAGACACAGAATCGGAAACAGGCTCCAGGCTCCGAGCCATCAGCCCAGAGCCCGACGCGGGGCTCGAACTCACGGACCGCGAGATCGTGACCTGGCTGAAGTCGGACGCTTAACCGACTGCGCCACCCAGGCGCCCCAAGGAAAACTAATTTCAAAATGTCCCATGAAGAAGTTTCCAGAATCAAATCTCATACAAGTTACTATAAGGTTAAATAACATCCTTTTTTATGCAATTAAAGCAAACCGGAAGAGCAGCAACACAAAACTGATAAAAACTGTAACCTACTAAAAAGCTAAAAGTGTTAAGAAAACTATATAAGGCATGGAAAAAACAACATCAGATGGAGAACCTCAGAAATGTGAGAACATGACTCAAAAAAGAATCAGAATTTTAAAAATTTTATTTTAGATATAAAGACTAAAAACAAAAGAGCATAAGAGTAGATAAACACAACAGGTAATGTGAAAAGGAGTCTATCCCTAAAAATTAAAAAAAAAATTTTTTTGTATGAAGAAATAAAAAGAATTCTAGATTCTAGGAAAAGTGAAAAATATTGTTCTAACTTTTGTTCAAAATAGTAATCACTGGGGTGCCTGGGTGGCAGGGAGAGCGTCCGACTTCGGCTCAGGTCATGATCTCTCAGTCCGTGAGTTCGAGTCCCACATCGGGCTCTGTGCTGACAGCTCAGAGCCTGGAGCCTGTTTCAGATTCTGTGTCTCCCTCTCTCTCTGACCCACCCTGTTCATGTTCTATCTCTGTCTCAAAAATAAATAAACGTTAAAAAAAAAAAAAAAAGTAATCACTGAAGAAAACCCAAGAAAGGGAACTAAACACTAAAAGCTAATTCAAGAAAATTTTCCTAAAAGATCTAAAACTACATGTTTATGGCATACAATGCATACACTTGAGAATACCAACACAAAATAAAACCAAAACATATTACAGTAAAATCACAGAACTTTTATAAGAATAAACAAAACCTATGTGAGCATCTAGGCCAAAATGTCAAATAACTAATAAGGAAGAGAGAATTACATTATCGGCAGGTTTTTCCAAAAGCAACAGTTTATGACAGAAAAAAAGTTAAAATACTCAAGAAACAAAATGAGAGCCAACAATTTTATAGCTGGTAAAACTAATTTTCCAATATAAATGATACACATTATCATCATGCAAAAATTCAGGGAATAATGTTCTCACAAGTGTTTCTAGAGAAATCTCCTAGAGAATAAGCTTCAGAGAGCCAATATGATTAAAGGAATACAGACATAAGGACTGAAAGTGAGCATTAAATAGCAACTGGGGTGCCTGGGTGGCTCAGTCCGTTGAGCGTCCGACTTTGGCTCAGGTCATGATCTCACGGTCTATGAGTTCAAGCCCCTCATTGGGTTCTGTGCTCACAGCTCAGAGCCTGGAGCCTGCTTCAGATTCCGTGTCTCCCTCTCTCTCTCTGCCCCTCCCCTGCTCACATTCTGTCTCTCTGTCTCTCAAAAATAAAGATTAAAAAAAAAAAATTAAAAATAAATAAATAAATAAATAAATAAATAAATAAATAAATAGCAACTTACAGACTCATTAAATACAGTGAAAAGGAGGAAAGTTATAGCACATAATGGCTATATGACCTGATAATATAGAGGGTATAACTACCAAGAAATAAAGAGCATATGAAAAAAGTATTAACTCTCTTCAATAATATTGGTGGTGGATGTATTAGTTCTGTTATTGTGAAACTATAAGATATATGATAAAATAAATGAGGGTAGAATATTCTATTGCCCCTATATCCTTGAAAACCAGGATTCCCAGTATCTATTTCCTAGTACTATTCACCTAAAAGACCTACAAACGAAGACAAAACAGTAGCAATGAGCATCCTGAGAGTCCAGATCATGGTTTTGAAATACTACTTCCCAATGAAAGAAACCAGGATTCATAGAAATGTTTCATCTTGAGGCAGAATTGTTTCAAGATGTTCTTGGAATGTCTTGTTTTATAAGGTAGTAAAGAAGCTTACCAACAACTATTTGAGTGATGTCAAAGGACTCAGGAACCAACCTGAAGAGACTCCTAATGGGCCAAAGATGGGATACTTTGGGCTTTAGCAAGTATATAAGAATTGGAACAGATTGAATCTCATCAAATGTGTTTAAATCCACAATGGATGAAGCGGCAGAGGAGGGAGGTTGACAGAGGAGGGGGAGGAGAAGGTGGGGTGGAAGGAAGGGAGGAAAGGAGGAAAGAAAACCAATCACCTTCAGAGAAGATACGGAGCCATTTCAACATTTTAAAAACTGTTATGAGGGACCAACCCACTGATAGGGGGACCCCCACGCTTTATGAGTTTAACCTTCGGGAGTTCTACTAGGTCTTCACAGTGAATATCAAAGAAAAATCCCCTTGAGATTCTGCCAGAAAGAGGGGGGAAAATACCATTTTGAAATACATCACAGCAGTCTATCATTCGTAAGGCCTGCCTTTTCAAGAAAAACTATTTTACCAGAGCCTAAATTATGTTTTTTTGTTTGTTATTTGCCAAAGCCTAAAAAGCCTAGGACAAGGGAAACACCCAACTCTAGCCCAGGCTAGCCTTCCATGTGCGGGAGGGAGGAACACAACTAAGAAGCACTTACGAAGTTCAAGGTCCAGAGACATCGGCTCACTAAAAAAATGAGACTTCATCAGCGCACCTGGGTGGCTCTGTCCGCTAAGCGAGTGACTCTTGATTTCGGCTCAGGTCATGATCTTGCAGTTCCTGAGTTCAAGCCCCACGTTGGGTTCTGAGCTGACAGTGCAGAGCCTGCTTGAGATTCTCTCTCTCTCCCCCCCTCTCTCTGCCCCTCCTCCACTCACACACTCTCTCTCAAAATAAATTAAAAACAAAAAAATGAGACCTCATAAGACTACAGAACACTTCCTCTCCCCCCAGTACCTTAATACCACATTACTAAAGGCCTATTTACAGCAGTTTCTTTTTACCTTGTACATCATGTACAGCCAGCAAGAAAAAAATCACAAGGCATACTAAAAGGCAAACACCAGTTTGAAGAGACAGAGCAAGCATCAGAACCAGACTCTGATATGGTGGAGAGAACAGAATGATCAGACTGGGAATTTAAAACAACTACAATCACTATGCTGTGGACTCTGCTGGGCAGAGTAGCCAGTATGCAAGAACAGATACATAACAAAAGCAGAGAGATGGAATGCATAACAAAAATGGAAGAATGTCTTTGATGGGCTTATTAGTAGACTAGTCATGACTAAGGAAAGAATCTCTGAGCTTGAGGATATCACTGTAAAAAATCCCCAAAACTTAAAAGCAAACCAAGAGACTGAAAAAGATTTTTTAAAAGAACAGAACATCAAAGAACTGTGGGACAACTACAAAAAGTATAACACATATAATACAAGTATCAAAAGAAGAAGCAGCAGGAAAAGGAAAAGAGAAAGGAACAGAAAAAAATATATGAAACACTAATGACTGAAAAATTTTCCAAATTAATGTCAAACACCAAGCCACAGATCCAGAAAGTTCAGAGAACACCAAGCAGGGTAAATGGCCAAAAAAACTATGCCTATACAGCTCATTTTCAAACTACAGAAAACCAAAGATAAATAACTACAAAGAAATAAACTTGAAAGAAGAACACAAAAAAAAAAAACCACTTTACCTATACAGGAGCAAAGATATGAATTACATCCAACTTCTCAGAAACCATGCAGACAAGAAGAGAATGGAATGAGACATTTAAAGTGTCAAAATAGGGGCGCCTGGGTGGCTTAGTCAGTTATGCATTCAACTCTGGCTCAAATCACAATCTCACAGTTCCTGGGTTCAAGCTCCATATCAGGCTCTGCACTGACAATGCGAAGCCTGCTTAGGATCTTTCTACGTCTCTCTCTGCCCTTCCTTGGCTTGTACTTTCTCTCTCTCTCTCAAAATAAATAAATAAACTTAAAAAATAAAATAAAGTGTCAAAACTTTTCAAAAACAAAACAAAGCAAACAAAACAAAACCACCAACCTTGAATTCCGTACCCTGTAAATTATTCTTCAAAAGTGGAGCAGAAATGGAGATTTTACCAGGTGTACAAAATTGAGGCAATCCGTTGCCAGTAGACCTGCCTTGCAGATAACACTGAAAAGAAGTTCTTTAGAGAGAAGGAAAATGATATAGTTCAGAAACACAGATCAAAATAAAGAAAGGAATAACACTGAAAGATATATGCACCCCTAGGCTTATTGCAGCATTATTTACAACATCCAAGGGATGGAAGCAAGCCAAGTGTCCATCAATGGATGAATGGATACAGAAGATGTGGTGTATATGTATATACAATGGAATACTACTCAGCCATAAAAAAGAATGAGTTCTTGCTATTTGTGAAAACATGCATGGATCTAGAGGGTATTGTGCTAAGTGTAACAAGTCACAAAAAGACAAATACTCTGACTTCTCTTAAATGTGGAATCTTAAAAACAAAACAAACAAACAAAAACCAGAGAGAGACTCATAAATACAGAGAACATGGTTGCCAGAAGGTCGGGAGGAGGGGGAACGGGTAAAATAGGTGAAGGGGATTAAGAGGTACAAACTTCCAGTTATAAAATAAGTAAGTCAAGGAGATTAGAAGTACGGCATAGGGAAGATAATCAATATTATAATAATGCTGTATGGTGACAAGTGGTGTTTATACTTACCATGGGAAGCAATGAGGAATGTACAGAATTGTAGAATTCTTATGTTGTACAACTGAAACGAATATAACACTGTATGCCAACTATACTTCAATAATTAAAACACACACACACACACACACACACACACACACACACACACAAAAGAAGAAAGAAAAAGAGTGGGACAAAAGGGGGAACAAAGAACATGGGCAATATGGTAAATTACATCAATAATCACTGTAACATCAAAAGTCTAAATACACAAATTAAAAAGACAGGGACTGTCAGAATAAATCAAAAAACAAGTGGTCTGTAAGAAACCCACTTTAAATATAAAGACATGTTATTAAATAAAAGTAAATGGATGCAGAAAGATTCACCACACTAACACTAATCAAAGAAAGTGGGAGTAGCTGTATTAATTTCAGACAGAGTAGACTTCAGAGCAAGGAAAGTTATCAGAAAAAACAAAAGAATTACATAATCATAAAGGGGTCAATTCTTCAAGAAGACAATTCTTTTTTCTTTTGATGTTTATTTATTTATATTTGAGAGGGAGAGAGAGGGAATGAACATGGAAGGGGCAGAGAGGGAAAGAATCCCAACCAGGTTTTGTGCTCTCAACACAGAGAACCGTGAGATATACCTGATCTGGAAACAAGAGTCGGACACTTAACCAACTGAGCCACCCAGGCACCTCAAGACACTATTCTTTTTTTTTTTTGAAGACACAATCCTTAATGTGTATATATGCACCTAACCAGGAGGCATCAAAATACAAGAGACAAAAGCTGATAGAATTGCAAGGAAAAACAGACAAATCCACTATTACGTTGATGACTTCAACACCCCTCTATCAGAAAGGGACAGATACAGCAGGCAGAAAATAAAAATAAGATTATAGTTGAACTCAACAGCACCATCAATAAGCTGGATATAATTGATATTTATCAACTACTTCATCCAAAAATGGCAGAATATATATGATTCTCAAGCTCATATGGAACATTCACCAATACAGACCACAATTCTGGGCCATATATACCTTAACAAATTTAAAAGATCCAAATTCATCTAATGTCTCTTCTCAGACCACAATGAAATTAAAGTAGAAACAAAACCTGAGAGATAGCTGAAAAATCTCCAGTACATGGAGATTAAACAATTTATTTCTAAATTTTAAAAAAGGCCAAAGAAGAAACCTCAAGAGAAATTTAGAAATAATTTGAACTAAATGAAAATGTAAATACAACTTTTCAAAGTTTGTAGGATGCAATGAAAGCAGTGCTTAGAGGGGAAATGAGAGCACTGAATGCATATATTAGAAAAGAAGAAAGATCTAAAATCAACGTAAGTTGTCACCTAAAAAACTAACAAGAAAAGCAAATTAAATTCAAAGTAAGCAAATGAAAATAAACAATAAAAATTAGAGCAGAAAACAATGAAACTGAAGCAGGAAAAAAAAAAAATCAATGAAACCAAAAGCTGGTTCTTTGAAAAGATCAATAAAATTGATAAAAAGAGAAATGATACAAAGTACTAAAACAGCATAAGAAATGAAAGAGGGAATTATCACTACAGATCACACGGTCACTACAAGAATAATCACAGTATACCATGAACCTCATTATGCCCACAGATGAAATGGACCAATTCCTTGAAAGGTACAATGTGCCTGACAAGATGCTTAACATCATTCATCATCAGAGAAACACAAATCAAAATCACAAACACAGGAAACAATAGATGTTATGTTGACAAGGATGTGGAAAAAGGAAACCCTTTAACACTATTGGTAGGAAGGCAAACTGGTGCAGTCACTCTGGAAAACAGTATAGACGTTCCTCAAAAAGTTAAAAATAGAACTAACCTATGACCCACGACCCAGCAATTACACTGCTAGGTATTTACCCAAAGGATACAAAAATACAGATTCGAAGGGGTATGTACACCCTGATGTTTTTAGCAACGTTAGCAACAATAGTCAAACTACGGAAAGAGCCCAAATATCCACTGACCGATGAGTGGGTAAAGAATATGTGGTATATATTTACAACAGAATATTACGCAGCCATCAAAAAGAATGAAATCTTGACATCTGCAACTATGTATGAAGCTAGAATATATTATGTTAAGCGAAGTAAGTCAGAGAAAGACAAATACCGTATGGTTTCACACTCATATGTAAAATTTAAGAAACAAAACAGATGAATATATGGGAAGGAAAAATAATAGAGTGAGAGGGAGAGGAGCAAACCATAAGACTCTTAACTATAAAGAACAAACAGAGTTGAAGGAGGGAGGTGGGTGGGGGATGAGCTACAAGGATAATGAATATTAAGGAGGGCACTTGTTATGATGACTACTGGGTGTTATATATAGTGAATGAATCACTAAATTCTACTTCTCAAACCAATATTACACTGCATATTACCTAGAATTTAAATAAAAATTTGAAACAAATGAAAGTCAATGTGCCAAAACACACAAATGAAGAAATGAAGAAACAGACAATCTAAACAGGCTTGTCTCTACTAGAGAAATTGAATCATAATTAATAAGCTTCCAAGGCAGAAAGCACCAGGTTCTGATGAGTTCTCTAGTGAATTCTAGCAAACATGAAGATATTATACCAATTCTCTACAATCTTATCCAGAAGATAGAAACTAAAGCAATACCTCCTATTTCATGCTATATACTCCAATACCAAAAAGACAAACACATTACAAGAAAACTACAGATTAACATCTCTCATAAACATATATACAAAAGTCCTGAACAGAATATTATCCAAAATATATAAAGAGTTACATACCACAGCCAAGTGGGATTTATCCTATGTATGCAAGGCTGGATCAACATTTGAAAAATCAATTCATGCAACCCATTATATCCACAGACTAAAGAAAAATCACATGATCCTATCATTAGATGCAGAAAAAGTATTTGACAATATTCAACATCCATTCATGATAAAAATTCTCAGAAAACTAGGAATAGAAAGGAACTTTCTCAATTTGATTTAAAAAAAATTTACAAAAACCTACAACTACTTAATATCATACTTAACGGTGAGACACTCAAAGCTTTCCCACTAAAATCAGGAACAAGGGAACAATACTCTCTCTCACCACTCCTTTTCACACTGTAAGTCCTAACCAAGGGAATAAAAGAAAAAGAAATAAAAGGTATACAAATTGGAAAAGAAGAAATACAACTGTCTTTGCTCATAGGTGACATGACTATCTATGTAGAAAATTCAGAAGAATCAACAGCAACAACAAACTCCTAGAATAGTGACTCCAGCAAGGCTTTAGGATACAGGGTTAAAATATAAAAGTCAACTGCTTTCCTATACACCAGCAATGAACAAGTGGAATCTGAAATGTAAAAGCTATCACTTATATTAGAATCCCCCCAAAATGAAATACTTAGGTTTATACAAATCTAACAAAATATGTACAGGATCTGTATGAGGAAAACTACAAAACTCTGATTAAAAAAAAAAATCAAAGAGCTAAATAAATGGAAAGATGACCCATGTTCACGGATAAGAAGACTCAATACCGTCAAGATGCCAGTTCTTCCCTACCTGATCTACAGAGTCAGTAAAATCCCGGTCAAAAGCGCAGCAAATTATTTCGTGGATCTTGACAAACGGATTCTAAAGTTGATACAGAGATTAAAAAAAAAAAAAAAAAAAAAACCTAGGCTAATCAACACAATATCATAGGAGGCGAATAAAGTTGGAGGACTGATGGTACCAACTTCAAGATTCACAGTAAAGCTACAGTAATCAAGACAGGGTGGTACTGGCAATAGAACAGACAAATAGATCAATGAAAAAGAATGCAGAGCCCAGAAATAGACCCACATAAATATACTCAACTGACACTTGACAAAGGAGCAATGGCCATAACAATGGAGAAAAGTCTTTTCAGTAAATGGTGCTAAAACAATTGAACATCCACGTTTTTTTAAAGCTGGGCCGGGGGGGGGGGGGGGGGGGGGGGGGGGGGGGGGGAGTGCCTAAACATAGACTTTTCATCCTTCACAAAAATTAACTCAAAATGGTTCACAGACCTAAATGTAAAATGCAAGACTCTTAGGAAACAGTGTAAGAGAAAACTTAGATGACCTGGGGTTTGGCAATGACTTGTGAGATGTAACACCAAACGCGTAATCCATTAAAGAAACAACTGATAAGCTGGGCTTCATTAAAATTAAACACTTCTGCTCTATAAAATACAATGCCAAGGGAATGAGAAGACAAGCCACAGACTAAGAAAAAAGACTTGCAAAAGATATATCTGAGGACTGTTTTCCAAAATATACAAACAACCGTTACCAGTAAGAAAAGAAACAACCCAATGTAAAAATAGGCAAAAGACTCAAACAGAACTTTACCAGTAAAGATGTACAGATGGCATATAAGCATATGAAAAGATGTTCAATATCTTATATCATTAAGGATTTGCAAATCAAAGCAACAATCAAACAGATGTCACTACACACTTAGAGTAGTCAACAAAACACTGACAACACTAAACACTGATAAGGATATGAATAAGGACTCTCATTTATTACTGGCGGGAATGCAAAATGATACAGCCACATTGTAATAGTGTGACACTTTCTTACAAAACTAAAAGTACTAGTAGCAAATCTAGAAATCATGCTCTTTGGTACTGCAAGTGAGTTAAAAGCTTACGTCTACACAAGGATATTTATAGCAGCTTTATCCATAATTGCTGAAACGTGGAAGCAACCAAGATGTCCTTCAGTACGTGAATGGATAAATAAGCTGTGGTACATCCAGACAATGGATTATTACTGAGCACTAGAAAGAAATGAGCTATCAAGCCATGAAAAGACATGGAGAAAACTTAAATGAATATTACTAAGTAAATCTGAAAAGGCTATATACCGTATAATTCCAATTATATGGCATTCTGGAAAAGGCAACACTATGGTGTCAGTAAAAAGATCAGAGGTTGCCAGGGTTAGGTGGTAGGGAGGGATGCACAGGCAGAACACAGAAGAATCTTAGGGCAGAAAAGCTATTCTGTATACTACTGGGGTGGATTCATGTTATTATACATTTGTCAAAATACATAGAATGTATAACACCAAGAGTGAACCCTAATGTAAACTAAGGACTATGTATGATGATGTGTCAATGTAGGTTCATGAACTATAACAAATGTACCACCCTGGTGGGGGTTGTTGATAACGGGGGAGGCTATGGAGGTGCAGATGGTAGGTATATGGGAAATCTCTTTACATTCTGCTCAATTTTGCTGTGAACGTGAAACTTCTCTAAAAAATAAAATCTATTTAAAGTGTGTGTGTGTTTGTGTGTGTCTGTCTTTATGGTGTATTTTTCTTACATTTTATTAATATAATGTAATTCATTAATTCTAAGACACACATCTTTTCACATTTTAACAAGTGTAAAATCAAGAACATCCTAAAATCAATATATTATTTAATAGGTATCATTTTTTTCTCAATGGTTAGAATAACAGTATTATCAATACCTGCAGATTATACAGATATATGTGTTATAGGGTTGATGAAACACATTCCAGAATATATAACTTAACTTCAGAAAGAATTAGATGAGTTTGCTAGTACTAACCGCCAAATGTTTTTTCATATACAAACCTTGTAAAATGTAATAAATATGAGTTTTCCACTAGCAGCAGACTGATTTCTAATTAATTCATCTGTGGATTAATATGTTCAAAATCCTCAACTTAGTATTACTTAATATGATTAATCACCTCTATTTATGTATCACTCAAGGTGCTACATTTTTCTCCCTAACCTAATTTCTTCATTCAGATGCTCAGTCACTCAGATGTAAGAATCATCACATGCACAACCCTTAGATGCATTAAGAGCTGCCCTCATCTCTTATGCTAAGCATGCTTTGGAAACTCATCCATTCTAACACATTCCATCAGATTTGTAAAGTTATTAAAGTTATTTTTTTTAGTATTTAATAAATGGATAGTTTGTTTTTGGAATCCTATAGGAAAAAGGCTGGCTTTTTATTCACTACTGGTCCTTCAACCATAATTGTTACATTTTTGCCAATTCTTTCTCCCCACCCACTTCTGGTCATTTCTCCAGCCCTGCAAAATCTTACCCATCTGGCTTTACAGAGTAAGCTGTAAAATTAATTTAAAAACTCAGATTCTCCACTCTAAAATACCCTTTTAAAATCAAACTCACTGAAAATTAGTCAACTCTGTCCATTCCTGTTCTACCAGTTTAAAAAAAAAAAAAAGGATGCTATTGAAAGTTATAAATTTCTGTGGACAATGCCACCAACTAATAGGAGGGTTCTAAGAAACACATGGTAAAACTCCAGAAACCACAATGTACTTCACCCACTCATAAGGAAATACACACTTTGTTTTCTTCATCATCACAATCTGGAATTTAGAAAAATGTAGTGATAACAATCCTTAAAGAAAAGTCAACATTTCTGCAGCCCATTTCTAACAAAATAAAATGCAAATGACAGGTGAGAAATCATTATTTCTGCATGAAGCCACAGAATATGACCCTTTTTTGTTTGTCTGTTTTCCTAGAGCAATACCAGTAAAATTACTTATGCCTCTGCCTGTTCAACTTCAGTGCGCATGAATTCGTGAATGAGCACATTCAAGAATATCTAAAAGTTAATAAATATTATGCACAATGGAAAACACTCTTTAACAAATTATAGATCATGGGGTGCCCGGGTGGCTCAGTTGGTTAAGCATCTGACTCAATTTCGGCTCAGGTCATATCTCACCAGTTCATGGGATCGAGCCTCACATCGGGCTCTGCATCAACAGCATGGAGCCTGCTTGGGATTCTCTCTCTCCCTCACTCTCTGCCCCTCCCTCGGTCATCCTCTCTCTCTCAAAATAAACAAACATTAAAAAAATTATAGATTGGTATTATGACAGGGGTGTGGGTTCCAGAGATCTGTGCATTTTTTGAAACTAATTGGACTGTACACATAAGCCCTGTGCATTTCACTTTATATATGTGTGTGTGTATATATATATATATATGATCTATATATGTATAGATGTATATATATATATATGATCTATATATGTATATATGTATATATATAGATCATATATATATTGGTTGGATTACAGTTGAAGGTATTTGTACAGACTAAAATTATTTTTGAAAAAATAATAAAAACATCTATTTCCTAAATATGTTCACTGAAAGGGACTAAAAGCAATGACAGCCAGTACCAATAAAAAACACCTATAATGGCCATATCCTGGTTCCTATGTATTGTTTCCATTAACTCTAGGGGTGAGTTAACTAGAGATGACCATTTTCTCCCTGTCTCTTCACATGGCTGTGTTTCAATTTTCCCTTTTCTATAAGGACACAGATCACATTGGATTAGGGCCCACTTTAACAGCATCATTTTAATTTGATGATGTTTGCAAAGACATTATCTCCAAAAAGGTCACATTCTGACATCCTATGGGTATTTTATAAGAGAATATATGGAATTTTATGGAGAAATTTTATGAGAAATAAGAAATCTGCCTGGTCTTCAAGTATCTCCCCATAAATTGCTTATTAGTTGTAAAGGGGAAAGGAGTAACTCTACGATGGAGAAAAAGGAGGACATCTTGACCAGGCAATCAAAATTAATATTAGCAATTCACATTACCAACGTAGGACAAACATATTAAGCCTCTGAATACGATACCCTAAGAAAGGACATGTCCTCATTTATGTAAAATTCTGGCCAGAGATGCATCATCTAAATCCAATAATGAGAAAATGTCAGATAACTCCAAATGGTGGAATATGGCATAAAATAACTGGCTTATAGTCTTCAAAAATGTTAATGTCATGCAAAATAAAAGACAACTAAGGACCTGCTCCAAATTAAAGAAACAGGAGAACTAAATATCATATGTGATGCCATGCTTAATCCTCTCTGGAGGAGAAAAGTCAAAAACCTTTTTTGACTGCTTAGTTGAGACAAGAGACAACACAGGAAGAGAGACTGTAGACTAAAGTACTGTCTCGGGGCGCCTGGGTGGCGCAGTCGGTTAAGCGTCCGACTTCAGCCAGGTCACGATCTCGCGGTCCGTGGGTTCGAGCCCCGCGTCGGGCTCTGGGCTGATGGCTCAGAGCCTGGAGCCTGCTTCCGATTCTGTATCTCCCTCTCTCTCTGCCCCTCCCCCGTTCATGCTCTGTCTCTCTCTGTCCCAAAAATAAATAAAAAACGTTGAAAAAAAAATTTAAAAAAATAAATAAATAAATAAAATAAAGTACTGTCTCAATGTTAAGTTCCCTGAATTTGATAACCTAAGTGGGATAACATATGAGAATATCCTTGTTCTTGGAAAACAGAAACTGAGACATTAAGGGTAAAAGGACATAATATATACAACATTACTCTCTCAAACAGTTCATCAAAAATAAATTGCATGTATGTAGGTGGGTGAAGGAAAGAGGGAGAGAACCAAAGAATGACACAAATTGGAAAACTGTCAAAAACTGATGAATGTAGGTAAAAATATAGGGAGTTCACTGTGCAATTCTTGCATCTTTTCTATATAAATAAAACAAAATAAAAACAAAATAAAACCAAAAATGAATTATGGTCACCTGGGTGGCTCAGTCAGTTTAGCGTCAGACTCTTGATTTCAGCTCAGGTCATGATCTCACATTCATGGGATTGAGCCCCATGTTGGGCTCTGCACTGACAGCACTTGGGATTCTCTCTCTCCCTCTCTGTCCCTCCCCAACACACACACACACAACACACACACACACAACACACACACACACACAACACACACACACACACACTCTCTCTCTCTCTCTCTCTCTCTCTCTGAAAATAAATAATAAAATAAATTTAAAAAAAAAAACACAAAAATGAATTAAGTTCGTATGTTGTAGCCCTAAGCCCCAGTACCTCAGAATGTGACCTTATTTGGAGACAATGTCTTTGCAGAAGTCATCAAATTAAAATGATATCATTAGAGTGGGTCCTAATCCAATGTGATTGGTGTCAAAAGGGGAAATTTGACACAGATGTGTCCAAAAGAGAGAGAGAGCAAACAGCCATCCACAATCCCATGAATGCGTGAAGCTATGAGAAGTGAAGGTAAGAGGTCTGGAACAGAACCTTCCCCTGCACCTTCAGAGACAGCACAGCCCAGGCAACAACTTGATTTTGGATGTTAGCCTCCAGAAGTGGGAGAAAATAATTTTCTGCTATTCTAAGCAAAAACAAAAAACAAAAGAATTAGAATAGCAAAAAAACTACCTTTAAGGTATTATGCTAAAATAAAATGCTTTTCACAGATATGAGATATGCTTTCACCAAATTACAATGTTTAAAAAACACAAATATTTGCATTCACTGTTGTTCACCAAAAATGGAAGAAATCATCAAACACCAACCTTGCAACATAAAACTGTGATGTAAAAAGATTAACCAAATTCAATGCACTATCCCTAAAATAAGCACTTTTAACACAAACTAAATCCCAAACTGAGAATACATTAAAACTGGTTTAGCAAAGTTATCATTATTTAAAGATCATAGTATATATATATTTTAAATCCTCACTTCGGATCAATGGAAAAAGTATCAAAACTAAAAAAAAAAAGTTAAATATGCTGAATGGCTTAAATACACAATTGGTAAGGTGTATATTAACAGTTTATAAAATATAATGGAAAAACAATCTCAAAATGGCATTTAAAAATAATACTACAAAACTTCACTGAATGTCAAAGAAGACTAATAAAAGAAGCTATGCCATTTTAGGAGTTATAAAATTACAAACACTGTAAAAATGTCAGTTCTCTCCAAATCTATCAATAAGTGTTAACAGGCTTTTAAATGGAATCAGACAAAAGGAGTCTGAAGACATTTGAAAAAATAAACATTGAAATATCCTACCTTTTTAGAAAAACACCATTTGCCTCACCAATTATTAAAATACAGTGAAAGTTGGGTGCCTGGGTGGCTCACTCGGTTAAACGCCAGACTTCAGCTCAGGTCATGATCTCACAGTTCGTGAGTTCAAGCCCTGCATTGGGCTCTGTGCTGACAGCTCAGAGCCTGGAGCCTGCTTTGGATTCTGTGTCTCCCCCTTTCTTTGCCCCTTTGCTACTCACACTCTGTCTCTCCATCTCTCAAAAATAAATAAACATTAATTAATTAATTAAATAATAAATAAAATACAGTGAAACCTACGTCAATATAAAGAGTGTGACCCTACTATCACAAGACAGATTACAAGAGAAGATAAAGGGGCACCTAGGTGGCTCAGTTGGTTAAGCACCTGACTCTTGATTTTGGTTCAGGTCACAATCTCAGTCGTGGGATCAAGCCCCATGTCAGGTTCTGCACGGACAGCACGGAGCCTACTTGGGATTCTCTCTCTCCCCCTCTCTCCCTGTCCTTCCCCTGCCCTAGCTCTCTAAGCAAATAAATATTTAAAAAATATAAGACAAGATCAAGAGTAGACCAAGAAATAGAAGAATATAATAAAAAAACATCTCAAATCAATAAAAGGTGTTGAGAGAACTTGCTAACCATTCAGGAAAAAACTTAAGTTGGATCCTTACCTCATGCAACAAAATTAATTCCAGATAAATAAAAGGTTAAAATGTAAAATGTGAAGCTATAAAAGAACTTGAAAATAATACTGCAATGAGGAAGGAATTTCTAAGTTTGACATCAGAGGTAAGGAAAGGCTGATGTAAACTTATTGAAGGTAACACTGAATACAATTTTTTTCTGTTTTATGGATCAGTCTTAATAAGCCTATAACATTATTACAGTGATGTTGTGTTTTCAGAGTAGTGACTAGGGCAGTAAGATCGGAGTACTGTATTCTACCTATTTGACTTCATTTCATAGAGAACAATTTTCCACTTTGATTTGACAACTGGCTTTTCCTGTAATGGTTAGGAGGTTATTGAATAATAAAAAGTATTTAACACCTTTTTTTCCACATTTCTGTGATTGCTATCTTTAGTTGGAATGAAGTATTATCTAAAATTCAGGTAACTTCCTGTAAGTTGGTACTGAGTTATTAGAATAAACATCAAATTTTAAAATTAATATTTTAGGTAGAGAAATAAGAATTACCTACAAAAATGTTTTTTCTCCCTCAAGCTAGTACCACTGGATCCTAGTGTCACTTGCACCGTGACTGGGTTAAATCACTTGCATTATAAGCCAATGTCTGCAGGGAACCTGGGTGGCTCAGTCGGTTGAGCGTCTGCCTTTGGCTCAGGTCATGATCTCACGGCTCATGGGTTCGAGCCCCACGTCGGGCTCTGTGCTAACAGCTCAGAGCCTGGAGCCTGCTGTCTCCCTCTTTCTCTGCTCCTCCCCCACCCAAGCTCTGTCTCTCTCAAAAATGAATAAACGTTAAAAAAAAATAAGATAATGTTTACTCTTCAGGAAAAGGAAAAGAAAAGCCCTTATTTAAATGTGATATCCCATGTCACATACCTTGATTCTTCTCCCTTTTTCTTCCTTTCCTTTCTGAGACAGTGTGAGTAGGGGAGAGGGGCAGAGGAAGAGAGAAAGAGAATCCCAAGCAGGCTCCATGCTCAGTGTGGAGTCTGACATGGGGGCCCACAACCCTGAGACCATGACCTGAGCCAAAATCAAGGGTCAGACATTCAACCTACTGGAGCCACCCAAGCACCCCATTTTTTTTTTTTTTTTTTTAGATTCCCTTTCCCTTCTGCCATAGTCACTCAAGCATTGTGCCTGCAGTAGTATTCCTAATCTAGTTCAGGCTTAACGTCATTATTTTTAACTTTCCAAATCCTCTTCTGTCCTTTCATAAATTAGCCCAAAATGCAGCATATAAGGCATAAAACCTCAGTGATGATACTGAATGCACACAGGGTTTAAAGGCTTAAGTATAAGGGCTTGAACCAGCAAGAGTCCATCCTCAGCCCCAACTCAGTATGTCCCTCAGTCACCACTTGGACTTAGCTAAAAGATGTGCAAGGCTGTAGAGTCCTAGCACAGCAGGTGAGTTTCATGCAGAGGAGTCAGCTGTGGCAAACACCACTGAGATGCGGAAGATGAGGACAAAAAAATGTGGCACCATGGAGTCCATCAGTGATACCGACAAGAATGGGTTCTGAGACATTAATGGTGGGGGGCAGTTAGAATAATGACTGGAGCGACTTAAATAATCTGTATGTGACTTTTATTCTCACAGCAGCATCACTAACTTTCTTTCGTTTTCTTTTTTTAAAAGAATCTCCGTTGATGTTCGAGTTCTTGTTGTAGGCAAAGCTTTTCATCACACATCTTTTCCACATATCACGCTAATCACAGCTCTTACCAAAACTTGTTTTTTAGATCCTAACCTGTGGTCTTTTGAACATGTAAAAATGTTCTTTACCTTCCATAAAGAATTATACGCTCTCCTATTTTTCCTGAAACACAAACAGCTCTGTCTGAGGTTTCTCTCTTTTGACAGAGACATTGGCACTGTCAGTTCAGTACTAGGGAGACACCAGGGGAGTGCCAGAGATGACAGCATCCTACCCTTAGTTCCGTTGATTGTTGTAACTGGGGAACAAAGGACCTGTGCTGTCCATCACCCAGTTTTTCTTTTTTTTAAAAAAAAATTTTTTTTAATGTTTATTTATGAGACAGAGAGAGACAGAGCATGAACGGGGGAGGGTCAGAGAGAGAGGGAGACACAGAATCCGAAGCAGGCTCCAGGCTCCGAGCTGTCAGCACAGAGCCCGACGCGGGGCTCGAACTCACGGACCGTGAGATCATGACCTGAGCTGAAATCGGACGCTTAACTGACTGAGCCACCCAGGCGCCCCTGTCACCCAGTTTTTCCAGATGAGCCAAAAATCTGGATTTTCTTTTTATGAAATCTCCCGATTTTTAATTGTTTGCAACTAATTAAAAACAAAAATACAGTACGGGCCAAACATAAGATGCCTGCGGGCTAAATCGAGCTGAAAGGCCATTGGTTTCCAACCTCTAGGGAAGGAATCATAGTGGGTCTGCCTATTTCTCTTTCACTTTTTTTCTTGATTTTAGGTAATTCTTCCTTCCAAGCAGGGATTTCACAAGCCTTTAAGGTACTCATTCAGAGATTCAAAGTGAGGTTCAATGACCTACCAACATTACCAAGTGCCATTAAACACTTCTCTCTTTGAAAGTAATATACCATTACTTGCATGTCGGTAACTGGTTTGGGATGGGAATGAAATTCACCTTTAAATTTACACTTGTTCTTGAGAAGTTTTCCTATATCTACAGAAGTATGACAATTAGCATTTACAGAGCACCTACAGTGTGCCAGGCACATTACGAAGCAGTTTCACACTTTGGTATTTCATTAAAGCCTAAATTACCTTGTAAAGTAGATTTTATTAACTCATTTTACAGACGACTTGCAATAGTTCACAAAGTTCTCAGTTTTGCTTCTCTGCCCTCAGAAGCCAGCAAAGTGGTTGGTTAGGCTTGCTTTTTTGACAGGTATCATCAATCAAGAATAATTACAACCGTCTTAAATCACAATAACAAAAATGCAAAGTAAAAGTATTGAAGGATGATATCCTTTGAAAAAACAGCTAAACCTTAATTTCAACTCCTTGAATTCCTTAGTTCTGTTGATCTTCCAATCACTGAAAGAGTCATAGTTATTTTCAAGATAAGTAAAATTGAAGTCAGCTCTTCTTTTTGGTTAATGTTTCTTTTCTAGGGCCTCAAAAAACACTGGCCATTTTACAAAAACCAAAGCTTTTCATTAATTAAAGAGGACCACAAAAAGAACATGGGCTGCTGCCACTAAGGCAGCAGCAGGCAAGTGTGGAGGTGAGGCCGTGTGTTAGGCCCAGTAACACACAACCAAGGAGGATTCCCTACTTACGTGGACCTCACAGTTTGTAGGAATGGAAACAGATCTTAAAGAAATGTTCATACAAATTACAATTTAATTACAGTCATAATAAGTGCCACCAACGAAATTAAAAATGGGGTGCTATGATAGACAGCTTTGATAAAACTGTGTAAGTTTAAGTAAAAACTGGGCAAAATCTCAATCTAACCAGGGAGGTAAAAAGACAAACTGCTCTGTTCCAGTCAAGTGGCTCCTTTAAGAATATTAGTCTCAAGGATTACATTAAACTTCTATAAATAACCAATTCTACTTATATTTTATATATCCTAGCATAAGTTTAAGTCTTCATTTTAACATCTTCAAAGCTACTCACTTCCCTACAAGACAGAAAGATAGAGCACGAGTGGTGGAGGGGCAGAGAGAGAGGGAGACACAGAATCCGAAGCAGGCTCCAGGCTCTGAGCTGTCAGCACAGAGCCCAATGTGCGGCTTGAACCCACAATACGTAAGATCATGATCTGAGCTGAAGTCAGATGCTTAACCGACTGAGCCACCCAGGCTCCCCAAACCTCAATATTTTAAAAAGCAGAACACTTATCAGCATTTAAGTCCAAGGCTCAACAAATATTTAAATAATTAAAGCATGTTATATATTTATAAAAACAAACAAAAAAAACAAAACCAATAAGATTTATCAAATAATGTTAAAATACAACTTTTATTGATGCCATGTAGAAAAATTTAATGTTAATTTTTTAAGTATGGAAACTGTGATAAATGGGTCAATTACTTGGCTTTTGCAAAAACATAAAAATAACAAGGGGTCAGGAAGGTACAAAAGCAACAAAGCACTAAAACTGGTCATGGTCTTCGAGTAAAAAAACAGACACTTAACATCAGGAATAAATACAAAAATTTTTAAAGTATGCTTAAGAAAACGTGTCCAAGGGGCACATGGGTGGTTCAGGTTAAGTGACTTTCTTAACCCTCTCCCTCTTTGCCCCTCCCCCCACGTGTGTGCTCTCTCTCTCTCCTAAAAATAAACACCAAAAAAAAAAATTTTAAGAAAAACAGAAAATGTGTCCAAAATGTGTCTCAAATCAACCAGTGATTTTATGTCAAAATAACAAATAACAAATGTATAGACTGTTCAAATATAATAAGTACATATAAACATAAATACAATAAAGATCTCTCATGAGATTTATCTCCATTTTCCTATTTTCTCCAAGGTTTACTACATCTAATTTTTAAATATATATATATTTATATATTACTGGTTTAAATAACATCCTACATCAGCATACTCTATTCTCACTAGTCGCTTTTAAACATTTTCCCTGCTTCATGGAGTCATAGATTTGTTAACAATATAGGGAACCACATGTCAATCTGTTTGGAACAAGGTCCATACCTAGACGCATGAAGTTCAGAAAAAAGTCCTAAGTGGTCCTGACAAAGCCCCATGTAACTTAAAGAATGAAAAATTCACAAATCCTAACAAACAGAGCTTTTCTTGCCCCTTCCCAAAACCACCTTTAAAAGGACAAGTGAGGGGCGCCTGGGTGGCTCAGTCGGTTGAACGTCCGACTTCAGCTCAGGTCATGATCTCACAGTCTGTGAGTTTGAGCCCCACATCGGGGTCTGTGCTGACAGCTTGGAGCCTGGAGCCTGATTCGGATTCTGTGTTTCCCTTTCTCTCTGCCCCTGCCAAGCTCATGCTCTGTCTCTGTCTCAAAAATAAATAAAAACATTAAAAAAAAAATTAAAAAGGACAAGTGAACCAAAAAACAAGTCATCTTAACATCCCATATTTATTAAAAATCTAATACATTTAAGGTACTCAGTACATGTGATGTGATTGGGGCCAGACAGAAAGACACATAACCAAACTTCCAGCATAGTGTGGCTGCCTTTCACTTTCTTCGTGTGTAAGCTAATACCTACTTTACAGACTATTTTAAAGATCCTCCACAATGGCACTGTATTTGGCATTCTGTAAGTACCCAAGTGGTAGCCAGTATAATTATTTTAAATCAAATTAGAGACAGGAAACAAATACTCAGGAAGAAAATGAACAGTACAAACAGGCATGAGAAGCCCCAAAGAAGCACAGAAAAGGAAGAAATGCCCAGGAGCCCAGCTGAAATTAAAGTTTCACGGAGAAGGTAAGAGACAGGCTCTGCCTGTCGAGAAGTCTGGGACTTAGCAGACAAGAAGGGAAGAAGGATTCATAGAGAAGCGGAGATAAGACTACAGAATTACAGCCGTAAGAGTATAGAATTAGGGCCACAACATAGAAAGCCAAATCCAGTATCGTTATTACTAAGAAAAAAAAAAGTAAATAAATCAGAACTAAATCATGAGCTAGAGACAGTAAAACCTATATGAACAGGGCAAAACAGAACATCAAGTCCCAATGCCCAATCACAAATTTTTACCACAGGTGTCTTTTCTCTTTGAGAAAAAGTGGATTAAGACAAGTCTGTTTAGCAAATACAACACCTACTCTCAAAATACCAAAAAGACTGATACAAATGTGACTACGTATTTCTACAATATGATCTGACTACTGATTATAGTGACCTTCTTTAGAAGACTATTAAGCAAATTGAGGAACATTACTAATACTTAAAATGACCTAAAATGAGGGGGAAAACGCAATACTTTTTAATGGGCTGATAATGCTTAACAGAGGTATATAAGCTTCTTAACCCCTCAGAAACGGGGGTTACACATAAACATATTTATGAAATGTAAGTATCCCCTGCTCTTTGAAAGTTCAAACTAGGCCACTTTGCTTTTATGAAAGATCTGTATTAGCACCTGTTTTCACTAACCGAAAGAAATCCAAGGAGGATTTTCGCTTTTATGAAAAAGGCAAAAGGCAAAAATTAGCGTTCAGTGTTTGTTTCACAGCGAGCCATTCTAGAAGCAGTACGCACCCCAGCAACTAGAGTGGCGCCACCAAGCTCCTTCTCCAGGAACTACACTCAGCATCTCGGCAGCAAGCTGCCGTGCTTGGAACCGGGTCCGTGTGCATTTGTGTGCATTTGTGCTGTACCTCGACTTGTTTTGTGCATGTTAGCAAGATGGGTCTTAAAGTATCAAAAAAAAGCCTAAGAGAAGTTATTTTGGGGGTCTGGGAACGCTCAAAAAAATGTCCATATAAATTATTGTAACTGCTTCTTCACTTCATGCCATTTTGGTTTTTACCAGGAAAGGTCTCATAGGTAACAATCCACTTTCAGACAGCAGGGGAAACATACATACTTAAATTTTAATAACCATTTTTTAATGATTCCTTAAAGGTTAAAAAAAAAGTTTATATTCTTACTTAAAACTAAACTGGGAAAAATTACAACATAAGTCCAATTGACATTCAGAATATGGCACTAGGATTTTTAGGAGTTTTTATGTGAAAAATCTTTTTAAAGTCTTCATTTATCTAAGAGCAGCCAGGATATAGAACAAAAAAAATACTGTAACTGCTTTGGGGACTTTTTACCACCATGTTTCAAAAACACACAAACAGTCCAATTCATGCCATTCTGTGCCACGAAAGCTATTTTTCCCCTCAAAATACAATTTAAAATACGCTAATTTTAACTCAAGTTGAATTTATGTTTAACTGCAATATTAAAATATATAACTTGTAGGTCTTTCAAAGAAAATATCTTTTTTTAAATACCTCTGAATATACCAATACATAATCTTCAGGCTTACTTGGAACCTAAACTACATAAAGGTATAGGCTTTAATAGAAAAAATAGTGACTTTTACAAATATTTAAGTTAAAATGACTCTCTTCTAGAGCCCTCTCAGAGAAGATACCTAAGTCTCTTGCTCCCCAAGTGGGGGCAGGGTTGAAGATATTGTGGCAAAAGCGATTCTAGCCTCACCAGTGTGGCTCTAAACTTGAAGTGCAGTGGTAGGCTCTGGAACAAAGAATGTGTAACTTGATCTCTTTTCCTTCTCTCCTCCTTCACAGCAACATTTAGAAAGTAATTTAACCTCTCAAAATGGCATCTTTGTGCTGCTTAGGGGAAAAACATCTATTCACTATTACAGCATAAGGGAAAAAATAAGAAATCAAATCATTTTTAAAAATGGTTCTTGCTTTATAGTGATATTTTTTATGTCAAAACATTGAGTATATAGACAAGCCAATTATAAATGAAGCCTTTATTTTTGCTATTTGAAGGTCCACAACACAAGATTAAAAAATACAGCTCAGGTTTTAAGAATAATTGGTCTTATTAATACAAGGTGGACTTAGTATTTATTTTGCTTCTACAAAAAAGGGAGTAATTAGGTCCTAAGAAGTTTTCAGAAGAAAAAACAATTAAGAATACAAATAATCTAGATAAATTTGAAATGTCTAAATGAATCATGCAAGTTATAAATACTTTAAATTTTTGTATTATCTTTTCATTTATCCTAATTTAATAAAGAAGACAAGTCAATCTGAAAATCTAGAAAAGAACAATAAAAACCTGAAAAAAAAATTTGCTAGCCAGGTATCAAAGATGTACTGAACATTCTCATCACTGTCAAAAATGTTTAAAGGTATTCTCAAACCACCAAAATTTTATGACTTTTATACATTTCAAAGCAGTCCTACATTCATGATGTAATCTGATCCTCACAAAAACCTTGTGAGTTAGGTGATCACAAATTTGCTTAGTTGAGAGTCACAAAAAGGTTGGTCGAAGTCTCTTGACTCCAGTCTATAGCCCTAAACTATTTCTATTTCAGTACATACTAGTAAGTATTATTATCCCCTTTTTACCAGAGAAGAAACAGGGTCAGAAGTAAATAACTCGCCTAAAATCACAATGCTGACACATGAACTGTAGTCCTTACACCTATGAAAATAAATATATAAAACCAACAGTTTAATGCTATGTAACTGACAAAAAAGCCAACTGTGGTAGAATCATGGTGATTCCACAGATGCGATTAAGGGCATGGACTCTGAGAGAGATTATCCTGTTGGCCTCAGTCTAATCATGAGTCCTTAAAAGCAGAGAACCTTTCCCAGCTGTGGTTAGGGAGAGACAGAGATGACAAAGGGTCAGAAAGATGAGATCGTTTGGCTTAGAAGATGAGGAGGCAGGAGGCCGTGAGCCAAGGGCTGTGGTCGGCCTCTAGAAGCTGGAAAAGCTGCAATCGGCAAAGAATCAGATTCTCCACTAGGAGCCTCCAGAAAGGAACACAGTCCTGTGGACACCTTGATTTTAGCCTGGTGAGACCGGTGTTGGACTTCTAAGCTGTAGAACTGTAATATAATGAATCTGTCCTCTTTAAAGCACTAAGTTTGTGGTAAGTATTACAGCAGCAACAGAAAACTAATATACCAATTGTACTATCTGACTGCTATAGACTGAATGTTTGTAGCCTCCAAAACACATGTTAAATCCTCATGCCCAAGGTGATGGTATCTGCCGGTGGAGCGTTTAGGAGGTAATTAGGTCCCAAGGGTAGAGAGCTCAAGAAGGGACTGGAGTCCTTATAAAAGGGAACCCAGAGAGCTCCCCTGTTCCTCCTGCCATGTGAGGATGGATACACATGTTCAAGATGGCATCTATGAACCAGGAAGTAGGTTCTCACTAGACACCAAATGCCAGCACCTTGATCGTAGGCCTCTCAGCCTCCAGATGGTAAGAAATAAGTTTCTGTTCTTATAAGCCACTCGGTTTATGGTATCTTGTACTAGTAGCCTGGACAGACTAAGACAATAGACTATTCTGTATTTTAAAATCTTACAATATTAAAAAACAGTCTGTCAGTGAGCACATGTGTAATCAGAAATCCTGCCCTGTGTATAGATGAAATAAAAACATAGGCATCTGTCACTACACAACTAGATATGGTTTTGCTGCTAATGATATTCTGGCCCAATGTTATTTCTATAAAGTCTATTACAAATCATTCAGTCATACATGTCTGCAGTTTAAATGGAAATTTTTAGAAATGTTCCTTTGACCATCAATAAGCCTCTGTTTAAAAATTATTTGGGATTCAATTATCATTACTATTAGCATACACAATGGATTTAAATGACAAGCATATTACAGATTTGATAAGAAATTAACAACATTAAAGGTAAAAATTTTACTGGAAATGTATCTGTTAATGGATGGGGCTTTCTGTTTTCAATTAGATCATTCATCTGCTGACAGTTCAGCATATTGTTATTAATTTTTGTCAAAGAAAGCACTGAGAAATTTTGTTCCTATAAATAGGTGAATGGGATGGGAATGAAAGGTATTTTGTCAGCAGTCACATAATTTTCAAAATTCCTTCTGAGTTATTTGTTGAAAAATCCCGTACTGATTTACCATCAAAAATATTTTTAATGATTTAGCAGCTGATTATTTCTGAATACTGGAATTGAGAAATCTTTCAATGTCATTGGCAAAAAAAATTGGAAGCCATTAACAGATTTATTCCCCAGAAATGAGAGCTAATTACTTTCTCAATACTAACACCAACATTTGGAATTACCACTTTTAGGAGTCCCTGAGGTTTTGTTTAGTTTTTGGAAATATATTAACATACCATAAAATTCACTCTTTTAAAGTGTTCAATTCAGTGGCTATCAGCATATTCACAAACTTGTACAACCATCACCACTACCTAATTCCAGAACATTTTCATTACTCTAAAAAAGAACCGTACAACCATTAACAAGCACACACAACACCCCCCACCCCCACTCCATCTAGTCCACTAAGCCATTTTTTGTCTCTATGAATTTCCCTATTCTGGACATTTCGTATAAATGGAAACACACAATATTTGGTCCTATGTGACTGGCTTCTTTCACCTAGCATAATACTTTCAAGTTAACCCATGTTGTAACATGAGACAGTATTTTCCTTCATGGGTGAGCATCCATTACATAGATAGAGCACATTTTACCTATTTATCAGCTGACAGACATTGGCTTGAATCCACTTCTTAGCTATTAAAGAATAATGCTGCCAAGAACTTTCATATGCAAGTGTTCGTGTCAACATATATTTCTAATTCTCTATGGCATATACCTAGGAGTGGAACTGCTGGATCACATACTAACTCTATGTCTAACCTTTTGAGAAACAGCTGATCTATCTCCTAAAGCAGCAGCAGCATTTCACAGCCCCACAAACAGTATGAGGGTTCCCATTTATCCGCATCCTTACCAACACTTGTTATTACCTATCTTTTTATTCTCCTCATCCTAATGGATGTGAAGTGGTATCTCACTGTGGTTTCTCTGATGACTCTGATGACTAATGATATTAAGCATCTTTCCATCTATCTTACTGGCCACTTGTACATCTTCTTTGGAAAAACATCTATTCAAATCCTTTCCCCATTTAAAAATTCAGGGTATCTTGGGGGCACCTAGGTGGCTCAGTCGGTTAAGCATCCGACTCGGTCAGTGAGTTCAAGTCCCGCGTCGGGCTCTGTGCTGACAGCTCGGAGCCTGGATCCTGCTTCGCATTCTGTGTCTCCCTCTCTCTCTGCTCCTCTGCTCACATGCTGTCTCTCTCTCAAAAACAAAGATTAAAAAAAAAAAAAAAATTTTTTTTTAAATTTTTTAAAAATAAATAAATAAATAAAATTCAGGGTATTTTTTTGTTTGTTGTAAGTGTTCCTATGTATTCTGGACACAAGTCACTTATCAGACATGATTTACAAATATTTTCACCTATTCTGTGGGTTGTCTGCTCACTCTCTTGATAGTATCTTGTGATGTATGCAGGTTTTTCATTTTGAAGAAGTCCAACTTATCTACATTTTCCTTTTGATTGCTTGTGTTTCTGATGTCCTATCTTAGAAACAACTGCCTAATCCAAGACCACAGAAATTTACATCGGAGTATTCTTCTAAGAGTTTCATAGTTCAGCTCTTAAATTTAGGTCTTTGATTTATTTTGAGTTAACTCCTGCATATGATATGAGGTAGGAATCCAACTTCATTCTTTTGCAATTGTTGTCTCAGAATTATCTTGATATCCTTTTTTTCCACAGAAGTACTTCCACCAGAGGGCAAATGCATCATGATAAGAGTAAGAACAGGGGAAGTGTTATGTCATAAATGTCATAAAATGAAGGACAACAGTGGAGAGGATTATGGGAAAGAAGGAATTGCTTGAAAGACCAGTTCACAGAAAGATCAATTTTAAGAAAGAACACATGTAGGGGCCCCTGGGTGGCTCAGTCAGTTAAACATCCAACTCTTGATTTCGACTCAGGTCATAATCTCATAGTTCGTGAGTTCGAGCCCTGGGTCCAGCTCTGCCCTGACGGTGCGGAGCATGCTTGGGATTCTCTCTCTCTCCCCCACCTCTCTCTCTCTCTCTCTGCCCCTCCACTGCTTGCATTCTCTCTCTCTCTCTCAAAATAAATAAATAAATAAACTTCAAAAAAAAAAAAAAGAGCACATGTAGAAGTTTAAGGTCTGGAAACTGATTCACTTAAAACTATCCATGTGCTTGTGTACCACCAGGAGTTTGCGTCTCCACTCAAAGTTCAAGACCAATGTTTGAATGCTACCCTATACTACTGTCTCAACTCTGGGGGTGGGGGTAGGGGATCATTTGTGAACAGTATTTTTATATTTCAATTGTGTAAGTAATAAAATGAGACGGAGCTTAGGATGAATCTAGAGGAAGTCTAGAGGAGTTTCACCCTATATATACCACTCAGCCAAATAGAAAAGTTCACTTCTATTCCCTGTTTTACATGAAATGTATTTGGTTCAATGCATGCATTAAGGGAATGGAATTCTCTTTTAAATCTTATTTTATTGATGCGAGAGTAATAACAACAAAAAAAGCACTAAGAAAGTCTACTTTGAGTCTACTAGTTTACTCACTTTATGCCTAGGCTCCCTTGAAACAAATCCTCCTAGGCTAGGGACATAGAACGGCATCAGTGAATAGAAATTTTTAGGTCAAACCCTTGTCCCCATGATACACCACTTCCCTTTCCTCTAAAATGTATGTTTAGTCGAATTCTTTTCCCCTGAGATCAGTCCAATTTGTGACACTGGCAAAACAGATATGCTATCTATTTCCTCTTATCACATAACTCTGACAGTTTAATAGGTTTGTAGTGTGACTTTGGGGTTATTTCATTTCCTATGCCTTTAATTGGAATTAAGCACAGACAGCATTTTCACACATGATAATTTACTAAGTATTTCTGCCCATGTCCACTAACTGTTCACCACCCTCTAATCCTAAATACTTATTCAACAAATCTGAATATTTTATTTTGCATTAAAAGCTTCCACCTGTTGGTTATATATCTCATACCCCACTGTTGCCTTCTACTATAATGTTATTGGTTTTACTGTACAAAAGTTACTTATTTTTCAAATTAAAATCCAAGTATCCAAACATTAATTACTGGCCCTTTTCTCCACAGGTGTGTTGTTCCTGGTGCTAAATTTAAAACCTGTTTCTGTACTCTTATACAATTTATTTAATTAATGCAATTTTTAAATCTATTATCAGTTATTCTACTTCAGATGGTTGTGGTCTGAACTGAGACAACATGTTTTAAAAGAATGTGAAATCCATAATGCAAACATTAGGTGGTATTGTTATTTGTAACTTTTAACTCTGACATCACTCACAGAATGATAAAGATGATATATCAACCAAGTAAAACCTTAATATCCAATAAAGTGTGTTAAGAAACTGGCTGTCTGGCTCAAAATAAATAAATTAAACAAACAAACAAACAAAGCCCTATCTCATTCCTTAAACCAAAAATAAATTGTAGATTAAAAAGATATTTAAAGTAGAAGAAAATAGTTTTGTTCTCATTATTTAATATTCTCCAACAAGGGGAGGCCATTCTAAGCATGACACATTAAGTTACTGAGGGAAAGAATGGTAAGTTCCTTTCAGGAAAAGTGACATTTCAGTTGCCAATTAGACATCCAAGCAAAGTATAAACCCGTATTACTCAGGAGGCATTCAGAACTGGAGATTAAAAGTTGGACATCATCCAGAGAGAGCTGCAAAGCCTTGAGGTCAGATCAGATCAAGGGAAAGAGTACAGAAAGGTGTAAGAACTGGCCCCTTGAGGTGCTCCCTGAGAAAAAAAGACTGAGATGGAAACAAAGAAGGGGTACTCATCCTGGAAACCAAGTGAAGAAAGTGTCCTCACGAGGAGAGAGTAAGTGACCACCTGTGTCAAATACTGTTAACGGGACAAATAACTGGAGAATGAGAAAGGAAGAGTCATGGGTAAGGTTTGTAAGAGCGGTTTAGGCAGGGTGCTGGGAGGGAAAACCTAATGAGAGGGGGCAGACTCATAAGATATTGGGAGAAAAAACCCTGAAAACAAAGTACAGACACATCTCTTGGAAAAAAGAGGTGGGGGGGGGGGGGGAGCAACAGTTAAAAGGGAAAGTGGAGTTAAGAGAGGTTTTGTCGGAGAACCTGGCTAGCTCAGTCAGTAGAGCATGTGACTCTTCATTTCAGGGTTGTAGATTTGCGCCCCACATTGGGTGTGGAGATTACTTAAAAAAAAATAGAATCTTAAAAAAAAGAGAGCGAGAAAGAGAGAGAGAGAGAGAGAGAGAGAGAGGTTTTACTGTTGTTTAAGATGAGAGAAGAGTATGTTGGTGTGCCGATGAGAATGATCCTGCATCACGTAAGAGAGGAGATGGAATGAAGCACAGTGCAGGCTGTGGCCCTTGCTAGAAGCATGGTCAGTTCTTTCCATTACGACAGAAGGAAGGCAGGATACACGGGGTATCTATCTTCTTAAGGCATCTATTTTCTCAGTCAAATGAAAGGCAAAATTGCGTATGGAGAGTAAAGAATACAAAAGGTAATGTCAGAGGTCTGAAGAGGAGGAAGTTTAAATGACCAGCTAGGTCAGACCAGGAGAGTAAATGGACTAAGAACAATTGTTGACCAACATGAAGGGCTCATCTGACCTCAGTAGTCATTAACTGGAAGTAAACCAATCAGCAAAGAAATTCTCCAGCCACTTGCAGCAGCAAAAGTGCAAGTGTATAATCAAAGCACCCAAATATAAGCAAACAATGACAAAACTGAAGACAGAAACAAAACAGTATATTTCAATATCCCACTTTTAATAATGGATAGAACCAGACAGAAGACCAATAAGAAAACAGAATTTGAACAACACTTTGGACCACTGGGCCTACACAGAACATACACAGAACACAGAACACTCCACCCAACAGCAGCCAAACACACATTCTTAAGCACACATGGAACATTCTCTAGGATAGATCACATGTTATACCACAAAACAAGTCTTGACAAAGTTAAGAATACTGAAATCATACCAAGTATCTTTTCCAACCACAATGGAATGACGCTAGAAATCAAGTGAAGGAAAACTGGAAAATTCACAAAGATGTGAAAATTAAACAACACACTCTTAAACAACTAATAATGGCTCAAAGAACTAAGGGAAATTAGAAAATATCTTGAGACAAATGAAAACAAAAACACAACATACCAAAACATGGGATGCAGCAGAAGTAGGTCTACAACGAATGTTTGTGGTGGTAAATGCCTACAATTAAAAAAGAGAGGGTCTCAAATCAATAATCTAGCTTCATACCTTTGAGAACTAGAAAAAGAAAAACAAACTAAACTCAAAGTTGTACAGAAGCAACCAATAAAGATTCCACTAGTAATAAAACAGAGGACAGAAGAATAGAAAAAATTAATGAGTTTATTTTTTGAAAAGATCAAAGAAACTGACAAACCTAACAAGGCCTAAGAAGAGAGAAGGCTCAAATAACTAAAATCAGAAATGAAAGAGGAGACACTACAACTGATGTCACAGAAATAAAGATTTAACAGACTATGATGATTAATTATACATCACCAATTTGGATTGCCTAGAAGAAATGAATACATTCCTAGAAACATACAACCCACCAAGACTGAATCATGAAGGAAATGAAAACCTAAACAGACCTGTAACCAGTATGGAAATTGAATCACTAATCAAAAATCTTCCAACAAAGAAGCCCAAGACCAAGCGGTTCCACTGGAGAATTCTATATAACACTTAAGGAAGAATTTATGTCAATCCTTTTCAAAGTCTTCCAAAAAACTAAAAAGGAAGGAATACTTCCAAACTCATTTTACAACCTCTGATACCAGAGCCAGACAAAGATAGTATTAGAAAAGAAAACTACAGACCAATATCGCTGATGAATATAGATGCAAAATTCCTCAACAAAATACCAGCAAACCAAGATGAACAGCACATTTAAAGTACTACACACCATGACCAAGTGGGATTTACCCTTGAGGTGCAAGGATAGTTCAGTGTAAAAAAAAAAAAAAAAATCAATAAATGTAATACACCACATTAACACAATGAAGAACAAAAATCACACGATCATCTCAACTGGTGCAGAAAAATCATTTGACAGAATGCAACAACCTTCCATATAAAAAACACTCAACAAACTAGAAATAGAAAGTAATTACTTTAACATAATAAAGGTCATATATGAAAAGCCCAACATCACACTCAATGATGGAAACTGAAAGCTTTTCCTGTAAGATCAGTAACAAGAAAAGGGTGATTGCTCTCACCACTTCTATTCAACATAGTATTGAAAGCCCTAGCCACAGCAATTAAGCAAAGGGGAAAAAAAGGCATTCAGATCAGAACGGAAGAAATAAAATTATCCCTGTTCACAGCTGACATATTATATGTAGAAATACATAAAGATTCAACACAGAAAAAAAAACAAACCTGTTAGAATAAATGAATTTAGCAAACTTATAAGATATATGATATATAATCTACATTCAAAAACTAGTGGTGTTTCTGTATACTAACAATAAATAATCCAGAAAGGAAATTAAGAAAATAACCTGATTTAAAAGGGGGGGGGGGGCTAGAAAACAACCTTGTTTACAATGGGGAGAGGGATGGGCAAAATGGGGGAAGAGGAGTGGGAGATACAGGTTCCCAGTTATGGAATAAGTAGATCACAAGAATAAAAGACACAGCATAGGGAACAGTCAATGGTATTGTAGTAACACTGTACGGAGACACATGCTCACTTGTGGTGAGCACAGCATAATATATTAAAACTTGTCAAATCGGGGCTCCTGGGTGGCGCAGTCGGTTAACGTCCGACTTCAGCCAGGTCACGATCTCGCGGTCCGTGAGTTCGAGCCCCGCGTCGGGCTCTGGGCTGATGGCTCAGAGCCTGGAGCCTGTTTCCGATTCTGTGTCTCCCTCTCTCTCTGCCCCTCCCCCGTTCATGCTCTGTCTCTCTCTCTGTCCCAAAAATAAATAAACGTTGAAAAAAAAAAATAATAATAAATAAAAAAAAAATAAAACTTGTCAAATCAGTATACCATACCCCTGAAACTAATGTAACTTTGTGTTACCTATATTTCAATACAAAAATAAATATTAAAAAATAAATAAAATGGAAGACAAAAAGAAAAATGCTGAAATAATTTTTGTTTTGAAAGTATACTTACAAATTCACCAATATAGAGATTACCAATATTATTTGTAATAATAAATTGACATGAAGCAGATTATATTAAAACATAATGGCCTATTTTTTTTAAAAACTGGAAAGGTGGGGCACCTGGGTGGTTCAGTCAGTTAAGCGTCTGACTCTTGATTTCGGCTCAGGTCATGATGTCATGGTTCGTGGGTTTGAGCCCAGCACGGAGCCTGCTTGGCATTCTCTCTGTCTCTCTCTCTGCCCTCCCCTGCTCATGCTCTCTCTCAAAATAAATAAATTAAAAAAAAAAAAAAAAAAAAGGAAAGGGGACGCCTGGGTGGCTCAGTGGGTAGAGCATGCAACTCTTGATCTTGGGGCTGTGACTTCTAGCCCCACACTCGTACAGACTACTTAAAAAAATAAAATCTTTAAGAAAAGAAAGAAAGAAAATACTTAGGAATAATAGTTAACCAAGGAAGTAAATGAACTGTGACACAAATTAAAGATGACACAAATAAACACAAAGACAATGTCCACACTGCCCAAAGCTATTTACAGATTCAATGCAATCCTTGTGAAAATCCTAATGGCATATTTTGCATAAACAGAAAAAACTATCTTAAAATTCATACAGAATCTCAAAGGACCCCAAATAGCCAAAACAATCTCAAGAAAGAAGAACAAAGCCGGAGGTCTCACACTTCCTTATTTCAAAACATTAAAAGCTACAGTAATCAAAAAGTATGGTAATAGGCATAAATAGAGACATGTAGACCAAGAGAAGAGAAAACAGCCCCAGAAATAAACCCTCACATATATGGTCAAATTATCTTCTATAAAGGTGCTAAGACTACACAGTGGGGGAAGGCCAGTCTCTCCAACAAGTCGTGCTGGGGAAACTGGATATGCTCATACAACAGAATGAAGACAGGTCCTTCCTTACCTTCCACCATAATTCATTTAATTAATTATACTTAATTCAAAATGGATTAAAGACTTAAGCATAAGATCTGAAACTATAAAACTCTTAGAAGAAAATATAGGGAAAAAGCTTCATGACACTGGAATGAACAATGATTTCTTGAATATGACATCAAAAGCACAGGCAACAACAACAAAAACAGACAAATGGGACTGCGTCAAAACTTAAAAACTTTTGCAGCAAAGGAAGCAATCAACCAGATTAAAAGGCAACCAGCAGCATGGCAGAAATATTTGCAAACCATATAATGGATAAGTTATTAATATTCAGAATATACAAAGAATTCCTACAATTTGGTAACAAAAATAATAGTAACCTAATTAAAAAATGTACAAAGGACTCACTTGAATGGACACTTCTCCAAAGAAGATACACAAATGGCCAACAAGCATCTGAAAGATACTTACATCACTGGTCACTGGTGAAATTCAAATCCAAACCACAATGAGATACCACCTAATACCCATTAGAATGGCCCTTATCAAAACAATAAAAAATAACAAGTGTTGCAAGATGTGGAGAAATTAGAATCCTTGTGCACTGCTGGTGGCTGTATAAAATGGTGCAGCTGCAGCGCCTGGATGGCTCAGTCACTCGAGCATCCAACCTTGGCTTAGATCATGATCTCACGGTTGTGGGTTCGAGCCCTGCATTGGGCTCTGCACTGACAGCTCAGAGCCTGGAACCTGCTTCAGATTCTGTGTCTCCCTCTTTCTCTGCCTCTCCCCCACTTGAGTGTGCACTCTCTCTGCAAAATAAACAAATATTTAAAAAAGAAAAAGGGTATAATCTATTTAAAAATAAATAGGGGAACCTGGATGGCTTAGTCAGTTAAGTGTCCAACTTTCGCTCAGGTCACGATCTCACAGTTCATGAGTTCATGCCCTGCGTTAGGCTCTGTGCTGACAGCTCAGAGCCTGGAACCTGCTTCGGATTCTGTGGATTCTGTGTCTCCCTCTCTCCCCTCCCCCACTCACGTGCGCACCCGTGTACGCGCTCTCTCTCTCAAAAATAAACAAACATAAAAAAATTGTTTTAATAAAAATATATAAATAAAATGGTGCAGTCACTATGGAAAAACAGTATGGAAGCTCTTAAAAAATTAAAAATAGAAGTATATAATCCAGCAATTCCATTTCTGGGTATATATTCAAAAGAACTGAAAACAGGATCTCAAAGACAGATTTGCGCACCTATGTTCATCGCAGCATTATTCACAAACCGAGAAGTGAAAGCAACGTAAATGTCCATCAAGAGATGCACAGATAAAGAAAATGTGGTATACACATGCAATGGAGTATTATTCAACCTTAAAAAACAAGGAAATGTTGTCATATGCTACAAACATGGATGAACCTTGAGGACATTATGCTAAGTAAAAAAAGTCAATCACAAAAAGCCATACACTGCATGATTTCACTTACACCTGCAGTACCTAAAGTAATTAAATCCACAGAAACAGAAAGCAGAAGGGCAGCAAACTGCCAGGGGCTAGAGAGAGAGAGAAATGGGAAGATGCTGTTCAATGAGTATAGTTTAGTCAGGCAGATGAAAACAGTTCTAGAGATCTGTTGTATGACAATGTGCACATAATTAACAATACCATACTGAACACTTAAAAATCATTAAGAGGGTAAAATTATAAGTTTCTTACCACAAACTACAAAGTACAGAATAGGCAGATTTGGATTTATCCAATATTGGAGTTTCTCAACTAAGCAATGTAGCAAGCGAGGACAAGGGTGTTGAGAAGATTTGCAGCTGAACATTTATGACTGGGCACAGAATTGAAACTGAGAAAGGAGAAGAGTGACAACATAAGGGGCAGTGTAATGAGAAACACTAAAAAGGTAATAGGGTCAATGGGTTCTGTAGATCTCAGGGAAAAGGACTGTTTGTTCTAGAAGGCATGGGCTGGAAAGATCAGAAGTGATGGATGATCAGAGAGTAGGGTTCTTGAAACTGAAATTATGGAGGTTACAGTTACTATAATTATGAGCACATTATTATCGTATAACAGATCTGAGGTATGATGAGGTGGCTGAGGTAGAGTGGAAGACACTGGCAGAGGTCAAGAGACAAGAGGCCAGGAAGGTTGTGGAAGAATCACCCACCTGGATGTTGAGATAGATCATCAAGAATTAAAATAAACTGCTATTGGAGACAGTGCGCCATATAAAATAAAACCTTCACAGAATAAAGGAGGCTGGGGAGAGGAGAGAGTAAGCCCAGGTTCCATGGAAAACTGGGAGGAGCAATAGCAGTACAGTATTATCTGATGAGGAGACTGAAAAATCATGTTTTCTGTTTGATGTTAAGTAAAGTGAGAGGGAGAGTGGTGTTAGAGTAGCGAAGAAGGGCAAACAGATTCATGTTTAGGTCCAAAGGAGAGGTGGTCTGAAAGAGAAAAATCACTTAAGTGGGCTGCAAAGAATCAGGGTTTTCCAGTGTGACTCAAGTTTTAGGACGTCCATGAACTTGATGTTTAGATGGGAAAAAATTACATCTTGAGTTTCATTAACCTCTAACTTAAATTATTTAAGTAGGAGAGTAGGCAAAACCCATAGTAGTATTAGCAGTACCTACAACTTTGTAACTAAAAAAGAAATGATATTTTGATCAAATTACATTGTTGCAAATAATTTAAAGTATTATTTATGCCTCACCATTATTTAAAAATTAGGGTAATTGTAAAAAAAATTAGGGTAGTTGTTAAAACCTGCCATTGGGTTATTTAATAAGTTAATAAAAGAACATCTGTATTAACTATATCTAAAAAAAAGTTTAACTACTTTAATAGCTACATTTCAATATAATTGGTTTCGTTAGTAATCCAGTGTGTTTTATTTTATACATTTACAAACATTAGTCTGAAAAGGGGGACAGACTGCCCCCAAAACTTCAGAATGCCTGAGAGCAAGAAGGTGAATAGAATGGTCAGAAATGAGGCAAACAGAAAGGCTCCAGGGATTGGAGGGCAGTGGAAGAAAAGGGTCTGCTAAAGAGATTAAACACAGCTTTATGTCCCCATAAATTCAATGTGAAGTTAAACAGAATGAGGGAGATGTAGAAAACATTATGTGAAAAAGGCAAGCTGCGACACAGAATGCATGAAGCCATTGGTATAAAACACACACACACACACACACACACACACACACACACACACACACACACACACACACACCAGAAATAAACTTTTGTAAAGGAAAATTTGAGGAGGATATATAAAGTGGCAGCCGTGGTTTAGAATGAGAAGAAAGCTCAGGAGAGAGCAGCAAGAGAGGAGGAATGGGGAGGGACACCTGGGTGGCTTGGTCGGTTAAGTGTCTGACTCTTGGTTTTGGGTCAGGTCATGAATTCAAGCCCTGCATCAGGCTCGGAGCCTTCTCTTCCTCTCTCTGCCCCTCCCCCGCTCACTCTGTCTCTCTTGAAGTGAATGAATAAATTTAAAAAAATTTTTTTAAAGAGAGGAGGAAAATGGAAAGCTCGCTTTTCTGTATGGTTTGAACAGTTTGCTGCAAGTATGTATTACATTAAAAAAAACAAAAACAAAAAAACAAGGGGCATCTGGGTGGCCCAGTCAGTTAAGCATCCAACTTCAGCTCAGGTCATGACCTCTCAGTTCGTGAGTTCAAGCCCCACATTGGGCTCTGTGCTGACAGCTCAGAGCCTGGAGGCTGCTTCAGATTCTGTGTCTTCCTCTGTCTCTGCCCCTCGCCTGCTTGCATGCTTGCTCTCTCTCTCTCTCAAAAATAAACATTAAAAAAAATTTTTAAACTTACTTTGTAGAGAAATCTTCTTTTCCTTAGTATATTTTTATTTTTTATTCTTGCAGGACACTAAGGGCTAGGCCTCTGGGTTCTCCAGGGAACTCAGTGATGCATTATTTCACAGAAATGTTGTCTAAAAACAATTTTTTTTATATACCAGGGGGAGATGGGCATCATAGAGAATAGTTTTAGCTATGTGGGGCTGTCATGAAGCAATCTGCCTTGCGTTAGGCCCTTGAACATTTGACTTCTGTATTAAGACAAGTAGGAAATTGGAAGCTTCATCTCCTGGAGCTTTCTCTTCATGATCAAAACATGTCTGGGACAGAAAACTGCAAAGCAGTCCATGCTTAATAGACACTTATCAAATGTAGCAAACATGATAGTACTTCTCTCAAGTTGAACAGCTACTGCTGATGTATAGGGAACCCAGTTATTTTTTAGTTCACCAGGTATCTGCCATCTTACTGAACTCATTTATTAGGTTCCCAAGTTTGTCAACGGATTCTCCTGGTTTTTCTAGAGCATATGCAAGGAGTTGAAATTTTGACTTTGCCTTTCAAATATTTATATGTTTTTTTTTTTTCCTTTGTCCTCTCTTACTCCATTGGCTGGGGCCTCTAGTTAAATGCTTAACAGAAGCATCAAAAATGAGCTTAGTAAAGGGGCACCTGGGTGGCTCAGTCGGTTAAGCATCCGACTTCGGCTCAGGTCATTATCTCGCACTCCGTGAGCTCAAGCCCCACATCGGGCTCTGTGCTGACAGCTCAGAGTCTGGAGCCTGTTTCAGATTCTGTGTCTCCCTCTCTCTCTGACCCTCCCCCGTTCATGCTATGTCTCTCTCTGTCTCAAAAACTAATAAACGTTAAAAAAAATTTTTTTTTAATGAGCTTAGTATTATTCTTTTTTTCATAAAAAAATTTTTACCAGTTGGGTTTACTACATTCTTTAAGTAGTTTTACCCCCTCTCAAATTAAGGAAGTTGCCTTCTTTTCCTAAACCTAGTCTATCAGAAATGGTTACTGAATTTTATCTGGTATCTTTTGTCATCAATTGAAATGATCGTACTGTTTTCCTTCTTTGATTTACTAATATAGTGTAAATGACACTGAAAGATTTCCTAAGGTCAAATCATCCTTGATTCCCAGGGAGAGTTTTTCCCTATATAGTTTTAACACACTGTTAGATTCAGTTTCCTAGTATCTTATTTTGGATCTTACAACTATGTGATAAAGGAAAATAGCCTACTGTTTTCTCTTCCTGTGCTATGCTAGCTTCAAAGGGCATCTTCTCTATTACATTTCTCTTCTTTCCTCTGGAAATCTGTGTAACACAGGGATCATCGATTACTTTAAAGTCCTGTAAAAATATCTGGCCCTTTTAAAGGCTGTATCTTGAACAGTTCCATCTACTTCTTCATCAGCTACTGGACTATCAAGCTTTTCTATTCCTTCTGAAAATTTCAGTAATTTATATTTTCCTAGGAAATAATCGGTTTCATTAATTTCTAGGCTGACTGGCATGAAGTTCTGCACAGTGTCCCCTTCTGAGGCTCTCATCTCGGCACTTATAGAGGTGTCCATGGCTTGTGGTGTCTGCCTCCAGCTTGTTTTCTTCTTAACCAGACTTGCCAAGAGTCTGCCAGCTCTGATTTTACTGTCAAGAGAGGGTTTATTCTGGGGGCGCCTGGATGGCTCAGTTGGTGAAGAGTGTGACTCTTGATCTCAGGGTTATGAGCTCTAGTGCCACAGTGGGTGTACACATTACTTAAAAATCAAATCTTAAAAAAAAAAAAAAGTTTTACTTTTCATTAACTTATACTTTTACATTTATTAATTGCTTTGTTTTACATCATTTGGTTTATTTTGTTTTTAATCAGTTTAAACTGAATATCTTGTCCATTCAGCTTTAATCTTTCCTGTTTATTAATTCATATTTAATTGCTATGAATTTTCCAGAAAGTTTCACATTGGCAACATTGATATGTAGTGCTTCTCTCTATAATTAATGTCTAAATTGTGTGACTTCAGTTACGATCATCCCTTTAAGCTGTTTAAAAGGTATGTCTCTTCCCTTGCTCCCAAAGAAGGTAGATGTTTTTGTTTTGGATTTATGTTTTTGTTTGTTCTGTATGATTTTATATGGGGGGGCATCCTATTGCTGTTAATTTCTATTGCACTATGGTCAGAAAATATAAATATAACCTACTTAAGTTTTGCTTTCTGAAAATCTGATCTTCTTTGCAGCACAAAACAGGCTCACTTTTTGTGACTCCCCATGTTGGGAAAGAAAGCATACATATTCTTAAGAAATCTCTGCAGGAACTACAGCCAGTCTTCATTAATGATCTAGAACTGAGAACTGTAAACCCACTGAATACCAGTAGTTATTTCTTTCTCCCCAAAGTTCCACAATACTTTATTTCTGCAATGCATCTGATTCACTGTTCTCTCTAGATCAACTTCTGATCACTCAGCTACTTGAATCCCACCCCTGAATCTGTGTCTAATGACCTGAGCACTCCAGTGCTAAGTCCCATCAGTCTCCAGTACCCAAAGCAAACTCCTAGGCCTAACAATCCAACTGGCCCCACTTGGATCTGGATTCCATCCTCACTCTACCCAACTACAGCCAGGAACAGCAAGGTCATTGTTGTAAAGACCTTATAAAGCTCACCCACAGCCAGGCCTCCTCTACTTCCAGGAGCATGGGGAGAACTACACTCCTCCATCCCCTTGCTGTTAGGTAAGCCAAATGACTAGTTTTGACTGGAGAAGTTACATAATTGCTGATTACAAGACCCTCCAATGTTTTCTTCCCTTCCACAGCAACCAAGAAAGCCATGTGTTCCAAAGGTACAGCTGCAAGAGGGTAAAACCTGACAGGCTTTATCTCAACTGCCTACTTCCCTCAAGCTGAACATGGGACGATAAATAAACTTTTTGCTCTGTCCAGCCAATGAAATTTGAGGACTTTGTTCATTAATGAGGCATAATTTAACCTATCCTGATTAATATAGTCCTGTTAACCAATACCTTCCAGAGCTGTGGGGAAGTCAAATTCTCTGATATATTCCCTATTTATAATAAAATTGACATCTCTAGTACAAATGAAATTTGGGAGAGAGGGTCTTTCTCTTCTGTAGTCTCTACAATTTTTTCTAAAAATAATATATATGGTTTTCATAATCATAAGAAAAATACTCTTTAAAGTGCTCATGAAAGTTTCAATGGACTTAGCACTTTGGAACTACACACTTTAGCCATCAGCTAGTCTAGTCCTGACCACTTTCATTCAGAACAGAGACATAAAGCATGTACTGAGGACTATCCAACTAGTCGGTACTGGATGAAGGATAATTACTCAGGCCTCTGGATTGCCGAATTTAAGTCAGTCAACATAACACACTTTAAGATTTATTCTCTCAGGGCACCTGAGTGGCTCAGTCAGGTAAGCATACAACTTCGGCTCAGGTCATGATCTCACAGTTCAGGAGTTCAAGCCCCACATTGGGCTCTGTGCTGACAGCTTGGAGCCTGCTTCAGATTGTGTGTCTCCCTCCCCCTCTGCCCCTCTCCCATGCTCACTCCCCCTCCCCATTCCCCCTCCCCTCGCGCTCTCTTGCTCTCTCTCAAAAATAAATGAACATTAAAAATTCTTTAAATTTTTTTAAATGAAAAAATAAAAATAAAATAAAAAGATGTATTCTCTCATTTTTTAAAAATAGACTTCCTATGAATCTCCATGGGTCTATTTCCCCACTTTATCCTAATCATTTTGTACATTATCTCACCACATTCTCAACATAAATAAGTTTAGGTCTCCTATTACCACTCTTCTAGTCCTCTAAACTTGTCTTTCCTAGCACCAACATTACACTGTAATCGTATACCTGAGTAGGTTTGTGGTTTTATTGATGCTGGTCTCCCCAACTAGAACATAAGCTCCATGAAAGCAGAACTCAGGGCTATTTTATTCACTATTATATAACCAAGTCTGGACAGTTTCTGGTCTATCACAGGTGCTCATTATATACTTACCAAATTGAAGTATACTTTCCAAGTCTTAAAAACTTAGAAATAATTACCAAGACTAAAACTGATCATCTCAGAGTTCTTATGTGTTTCTTCAGAAAGCCTGTTCTCCTTAGAAAAGTTAAGGGTGCTATGAAAGGGCCAAGAAAATGGGAGGTTTTCATTAGGGGTATATGTTATAGATACACATGAAAATAACGATCCTATGATAAAATGTTTTCCCTCAAGCAGAGAAAAATTCTACTGCAACAGAGCCCTCCTCCCAAAAAAAGGAGGGGCGCCTGGTGGCTCAGTTATTTCAACCATATCTGTCCCCCTTCTTTACAAAAAAAAAAAAAAAAAAAAAAAAGGAGGGGCGCCTGGGTGGCTCAGTCAGTTAAACGTCTGACTTCAGCTCAGGTTATAATCTCACGGCTTGTGAGTTCGGTCTCCCACATCGGACTCTGTGCTGATAGCTCAGAGCCTGGAGCCTGTTTCAGATTCTGTGTCCCTCTCTCGATCTGCCCCTCCCCTGTTCATGCTCGCTCTCTCTCTCTCTCTCTCTCTCAAGAATAAAAAAATTTTTTTAAATTTAAAAAAAAAAAGGAATCTGATGTAAAATTTAAAACTAAAATTTTCCCTCAATCCAATCAAAAATAAGAGGAATTGCCAACCATTTTCATTTCTTGAGATGGACACTTAAATCATTGATCTTTAGCCTTTCTACTTTTCTAATACATATTTTTTAAGCTGTAACATTTCCTCTAAGTATAGAATCAAGTGTATCCCAAATTTTGCTATGAGTCTATTTTTATTATGATTGAATCCTATTGCTTTCTAATTCCTCTATAACTTTTTATTTAACTCATGGGTTTAGAATTAGAAGTGCACTGCTTAATTTCAAAGATTTTCTCACTATCTTTTGTAATTGATTTCTAACTTAATTCCACTACGGTCAGAGAACACTGTGAATGATTTCAATCTTTTGATATCTGTTGAGGCTTGCTTTAAGACCAACAAATGGATCATATTCTATCTTCACTGGGTGTTGTGTTCTATATTACATTTTTTTAGTGTTCTCTGGCTTTCAATCTCTTTACTAATTTTCTGTCTGCTAGTTCAATCAGTAGTCAGTGATTGATTATGGGCCCTGATCTAAAATTTTAGGTAACTTATACACTGCTTACTATGGGTCAGGTATGGTTCTAAAATATAAAACATACGTATAGGTAATATATATATATATATATATATATATATATACACACACACACAAACCTAAAACCACTCCATGAGGTAAGGAGCATTATTACCAATTTACAGATGAGGAAACCGACACAGAGATATTTGTCAAATCAATCTGCCAAAATTGCTGGTTGCACAGCTAGGAAGAAGCAGATCTGGGATTTAAACCCAAGAAGAGTTGGGATTTAAACCCAAATGGAGTCCATGCTGTTAACCACTAATTATATAATATTAAATTATATACACACATACACATACACACACACACACACACAATATAAACACACGTATATAATATGGGCTTTAATATATATATGCATATAGAGTGGTTAAGAGCATGGATACATATCTTTGTATATATATTTTATATATGTTATAGATACACACAAAGATAATGATCCTATGATAAAATGTTTTCCCTCAAGTAGAGAAAAATTCTACTGCAACAGAGCCCGCAAAAATAGTTAAGAACAATTTTTTATCAGAAGTACTTAACTATGTGAATTTGAAAGTACATAATAACTATTGCATCCTCAGTATCAGGGCAAACTATGTAAAAAATAAGAACAGGAAAAGAAACTAAAAAGAATTATATGAAATAAGATCCACAGTTATTATGAGATGTTGACAAGTCTTATGCTCTTTGTTCTCCTATCCCACGACTTCTAAATACTGTGTATCACCCTTAGAATGAAGAACACAAGAGCTTACTACAGTCCCTACCTGAACTGACAATGTTCTGTGTTAATTCTCAAGTGAAAAGAGACAACGTTAGCAAGACCATGAAAATCACAGGAGATAATGGATATAAAAGTGCTCTGTAAACTATGTAATATACAAATGTTAATAATTACAAAGCATCCTAGGACTAAATAAAAGCTTTTTCATGTCTTTCCCCTTGTAAATTTCAGCTGCTAATTTAAAGTGCCTAACTTTGAAAACACAAATATTTTGTTTAAACAAATTCAGAAGAGTTGGTTTTTGAAAGGCAGAACATTAAAGTGCCACATATCCTTGAACACTGACAAAAAGGAAAACAATGACAAATTTACAAAAGCATTACACTCTCTCAGTATCACTGAAAATACCCTGATCTGTAATTTAATAAAATGTTGATTCGGTGCTGAAGATACAAATAGGAACTCTAAATTTAACCCCAAAAAGTGATGTTATTTCCAGAAAAGAATTTTTATAACTCATAAAAAAGAGGAATAATTCATTTAAAGATGAATTAAATATACATTACATAACAAAAAATGTACACATCACAATTAGTGATAAGAATACATGCTCAATCCATTGAGGATAGGTTTTCCTTTCAAAGTTTCCTTTGCTATTTCTGCACGGAACCTATGAATAAAGAATGCACAGCTGCCTAGCAGATGTATAATTTCAGTGTTCAGATTCCATTCTTTCTAGTTTCATTCTGCTAGAGGTTTTGGATGTTCTATTTCCATATGGTTTCTGACCTCCCTGAGTTTGGGTTCTACCTCCCCAAATCTTATTCTATTTTAGTCCATTATTACAGAAAAACACATCAAATTTGAAACATCTTAACTTTGTTTTAAAGCTTAAAAGTTGCAAAGCTGAAAAAGAAAGGGAGAATATACAGACAAAAAGATAATCAGGTAACTAAAACAAGACAGCCAAATTTCCAAACCTGCGCCAAAACCAAGAGTCAGACGCTCAACCAACTGAGCCACCCAGGCACCCCAGAACTTTCTATCTCAAGAGCCCTACTCCATGCCACCTTGTTTCTTCTATTTCAGGTTCGGACACTCGGCTTTCACACAAGCAGAGATTTCCAGTTTTACTCACCTGATTTCCTCAAACTCTTTAAGTTATGGGAGAATCGTTAAGCAATAAAGTTTTTGTTTTAACTGATACTGCATATACCAAAAGGTTTACTAGTGTTCTTGCATAATATGAATATGAGGGATTTTTACTTTTTTTCCTCAGAGCTTCTCTAACTTTTAAATTTGTTCAGTGAGCATTACTTTTGTAATCAAGATGCAAAAAGACTTTTGAACAAAAACTTGCAAGGAAAGAGATTATGTTTAAATGTCTACACGTCTAACAAATTGTGTTTTAATAATTTCTGTGGAACACAAGCAAATTAATAATATTCCAGAGGACAATATCGGCATCATTAATGGGTAAAAATCAGGTTTCATTCCTCAGCCTATCTGACTCCCAAAACGGCCCCACAGATGGACTTACTCATTTTCTATTTTCAACTGATGTGGCAGTTATTTTTTATCTTTTTTCCTTCCTGTTCTCTCACAGGGCAGATTTTCAATGTATTCTAAGAAACAATATAAATAACATGATTATGTTAAGCAAAACTCTGCCCAGTTTCAGCTACTTTACGAGTAATAGTCAAGGTAAAGCAGTGAAAAAAGGCCTAGCTGTGTGATCGCTAACAATTATACGTGTCTGTATCTCAGAAATGAGATATATGATACAGCACTAATTTTTAAAAACTGTTTATGGGAAGCATTCTGGATAAATGCTGTAAAAGCAACTGCTCCATTGGACTTTGAATACTGTTTTCTCCACGATGCAAAACATGAGGGAAGCAAAAAAATTTAATTAATTAATTAATTAATTTAAAAATACCTATGAAAAGTTTCTGACAAATTTTAGTATTAAAAAGAGAAGTAGGGGGGCCCCTGGGTGGCTCAGTTGGTTAAGCGTCCAACTTCAGCTCAGGTCATGATCTCAGTCTGTGAGTTCGAGCCCCGCATCAGGCTCTGTGCTGACAGCTCAGAGCCTAGAACCCGCTTCAGATTCTGTGTCTCCCTCTCTCTCTGCCCCTCCCCTGTTCATGCTCTGTCTCTCTCTGTCTCAAAAATAAATAAAAACATTAAAAATAAAATAAAATTTAAAAAAAAGAGAGAAGTAGGTGTTAATTGTCAAAAGTCAAGTATAACCCATCAAATACGTATATTTAGACCATGAGAGGAGAGAACGTTTTACCAGGTACCTCAGTTAACACACCAGCAAACAGGCAAATCCATCTACTGTATGTGAACAGGCACTAGAAGCAGCAGGTGAAAATCAAGTAAAACATGTGCGTGTGTAGAGTACACATCCTCATCTTAAAATTGTCCTACTCCCTTTGAAAATGAACATAATTCTGTGGTTAAGAACACAGTCTCTGCAGTCAGACTACCTGGGTTTGATTCCTTAGCTTTGCCACTTACTAGCTGCACAACCCTTGACAAGTTATTCCACCTCTGTGGCCTCATTCTCCTCTCATAACCGTACCTATCATAGAACAGCACTTAAAATAGGGCTAGGCGAATGTAAGGAAAATAGGTATTATCTAGTCCCTCTTTATTTTATTGCTCTACAGCATTTAAACTAAAACCTACTCACCTTTTCAACATGAACAGCTGAAAGTTAATTTAAAACTTCATGAATTCAAAATCTCCTATACTGAGTAAAATATATTACACTAATGCTTTTTACTGAGTACTTTTTACTTTAACATTTCTGAGGCTTGATAAACTCTTACAACTCCATAAAAACTAAGGAATACCATATTTTACTTAATGTTGCAATTAAGGTTAACATATACAGTTTATAAATTTGAAATGCACTAGTTAGAATTAAATAAAATATGTTTAATGTTAAAATTATATTGCGCAGAACTGGAATGCACTTGGAAACAGAACCATTAAGATGATCAAAGGATCATGTACAACTCTAAAAGCTTTGTACAGAAAAAAGAATGGGGGCTGGTGTCAGAGGGGCTTTAGCAGGAACTTAAGCTGATACTTCTATGACTTTAATAAGGGATCTGAAATTGGTACAAACATGAGAAAAGGTTTTATTCTTCTCCAGCTTCCACCTCCAACTATGGTTGGTCCAATTTCCCTTTCACACACCACCTCCCCTTAATGACATCTGGAACAATTCCTACACCTTTCCAGTAGTTTTCAGTTATAAAAATGTCCAGTCCAGTTGACTGCTGTTTAAAACTTTAATCTTCAAAAAAAATTTTTTTAACATTTATTTATTATTAGAGACAGAGAAAGACAGAGCATAAGCACAGGAGGGGCAGAGAGAGGAAGAAACACAGAATACAAAGCAGGCTCCAGGCTCTGAGC